>NC_138082.1:85462450-86096200 GCF_964212035.1 Myotis nattereri | reverse complement strand
TGATGATGGGTAATGCCTTCGCTGCCCACCAGCCCCAGGCCCTGGGCACCGTGGCTGCACACCCATCAGTCTAGGTGAAAATGACCACCAGCTGTGCACCTCAGGGCTCACAGAGCCCCTGTCCACCTCTTGTCTTTTGCCTTCAGGACTGAGCGGTGGTTGGAGAGGCTGTGATGGGCCTGATGGGGTGATCATGGTTCCAATCCGGTGTGCCCTCCCTAGCAGTGCCTGTTCAGTCCTCTGGGCAGCAGACCCTGGGAGTTGGGAGCGGGAGAGGTTTGTTGGGGGCAACGTCTGTGAAAATGTGGAGGGACAGGAGTGGGCAGGACAGCCTGAGAGCAGCATGCAAACATGACCCAGTCTCAGCCAACTCTGCAGGGAGTTCCGGAGCAGAGAGGAATAGCCAGGCCCTCAGGCAACCCTGCTCGGTCCCTGCTAGGAGGGGGGGCTGCACCCAAAGTGCATGGCCTTGACCGGAAGTGGAGGTGGACCCTGAAGGTTCTGCATGGAGGCTGGAGGCTCCTCCCTCCCACAGCTGAATGGCGGGTTCTCTGCACGGCTGCCACCCAGCTGTGTGACTGCAGGCACGTGACTAACAGCTCTGACCCGCCTCCTGGTCGTGGATGGTGAAGAGGCCTCCCCATGGCATCTACAAGGCCCCGAGCACAGTGGAGGTGGTGTGTAGTGGTCACTATGGCTACCGCCATGTGTTTAAATCGCTGTTGGTGAGCTTTCTCCCCAGTTGTTGAGATTTAAGTCCTGGAGAGGAGCTTTCACTCCTATCTTCTCCCACCCTGGGCTGTTGGCTGAGTCATAGAAGGCTCTCACCAACAATGCCTAGGTGTGTGTGCATGTGTGCGTGTGCGTGTGTGTGTGTGTGTGTGTGTGTGTGTGTGTGAGGATCAGGGGAGGGGACTGGAGAAGATGCAGCTTCCATGGCACCTGGTCTATTTCCATTCTCAGAAGCCAGCCTGTGTGGTAAAATAATTCTGGGTCTATCGTCTTATGAGATGAATTGTTTTCCCTGAAAAAATGCAGATATTAGGGTCCTAGCCTCCAGTGCCTCAGAATGCAACAGTATTTGGAGAAAAGGTCCTTTAAAAGGTAATTAAACTAAAATGAGGTATTAGAGTGGGCCCTGACCCCATATGACTGGCATCCTTAGAAGAGGAGAAAACTTGGGCACAGACAAGCACAGAGGGAAGATGGTGTGATCACACAGGAAACAGACAGACATCTACAAGCCGAGGAGAGAGGCCTGGAGCAGCTCCTTCCCTCGCGTGGCTCTCAGGAGGAACCAGCTCTGCTGACACCTTATTCTTGGACTTCCAGCCTCCGGAACTGGGCGACAGTAAGCCTGCTGTTGAAGCCCCCCAGCTGTGGTACTGGGTTCCAGCAGCCTGAGCTGACGGAGACACCTGGGGAGAAGTGCATCTGCTGGAGCACTTTCAGTTGCAAATAAGATGTGAGACCAAGAGTGGCTCACAGAGGCGGTCAATGATATGTGACGGCAGGAAGCCTGAGGCAGAAGATCCCACAGCGCTGTCAAGGGTGTGGCCCCTTCCCAACCCTGCATCTGTCTCCCAAGTTGGGCTTTTGTCTTTGGGCTACTCTGGGAGGGCGGTCTGGAAGGGCCTCTCTGAGGAGGTGACATTTGATTGAGACTTGCAGGTTGCGAAGATGCTGGCCCTGGGCAGGGCTAGGGAATGACCTGCTTTTACTGTTGGGCTGGAGAATTATTGGCCACTGACTTTGACTCCCAGCCCAAGGCCACCTTGTCCGGTGCTTGCCTGCAGGCAGTGCCAGGCATCCATCCAGCATAGATACTCATCAGATTTGACTGTTTTTCATTCCTGGCAACATCCGTTGAAGGATATGCAAATAAGAAAATCAACTGAATTTGTTTCACAAAGAATGACATTTAATCAGCACAATAAATACATATATATAGTAGTTGGCTGCATAAAATGACAGTTAAGGGAAAAGAAAGGGTAGAAGAAAAAGTTTGAAGGGCAGAGAAATAAAAAAGGAGAGGAACATGAAGAGTTCCCGGTTGTAATAGGATGAATACAGAGCCAAGGGGTTTGGAGACCTGAGGTGGTTTGTTCACCTATTCATTCATTCATTCATTCATTCATTCATTCAACAAGTATTTATTGAGATCCTACTAGGGTACAGGGACAACGCTAGATGCTGAACACATGGGAGTGATCAAAACATACTGCCCCTGCTTACAGGGACTTCTCATGCACCGAGAAGACAGCCATGAAACAGCCTCACAGGTAAATATATGTTTGCAAACTGTAAGAAATGTTGTGAAGAGGGCAGGAGGTGGAGAGATTTTTCTGGAGAAACTGAGGAAGCAATAGGATCAGCAGATGAGCAGGACTTAACAAGGCTAAGAGGTGGGTTGAGGGCTGGGGTTTCCGAAACGGGGGGCAGCTGCTGCAAAGGCCCCACGGGAGGCGGGAGCATGGCTCCCCCCAGCACCAGGAAGGCCCGTGAGACGGGAATGCAGAGGTGGAAGGAGCAGGAGGCAGAGCCAGGCCACACGGAGCCCTCTGGGCCGGGTGAAGAGCTGAGGACAGAATCAGAACCGAGAGTTTAAGATTACTTTGGCTTCTGACTAGAGACTGGGCTGTGAGGGCAAGATGGAGGCAGAGATGGAGAGGCCTTGGAGCTCCTGTGGGCAAGAGAGGATAGTGGCCCGGACTGGGGGTGGGTTTCTCCACCTTGGCACGTTGACACTCCGGCTGGGAGAGAGGCCCACTGTTCTGAGGGGCTGCCTTGTGCTGCGAAGGGGGTAGAGCGGCGGCCCCGGCCTCTACCCACCGGACACCAATAACGCACCTCCCCCCAAGTCGTAACAATCCAAAATGTCTCTAGGCATGGCCCAACGTCCTCTGGGGAGCACCCCTGCGGAGAACCTTGGACTAGGAGGAGGATGGAGAATCAGGGACATGTGAATGGCTTGAAAGAAAGTTGAGGGGGAGGTGAACAGGACGTGCAGTTGAATGTGCGGGGCGCGGGAGAGAAAGGTTCTGGGGTCACTGCAGGCAGCTGGATGGGGCTGTGCCGCTCACGGACGGGGGAGCAATGAGGGAAAACCCAGTGTGGGGTGGGCATGGGGAACGGAGGCGCCTCTGGGGCCTACTCTGAACCGGCAGTGAGACCTCAGGCCTGTTTCTTCCTCTCGCTTGGGACAATGTCTGTGCTACACCCAGAGCAGCAAATATGTGAAGGTGCCACTTGTCCTTCTGAGGCAGCCGTAATGGTCAGTTAGGATCTCTGAGCCTGGACACTTCTCTACCCAGTGCTCTGGACAGCTACCGGCGGAGGCAGAGAGAGAAGCCCATTGCCGTCCCTGAACTTGACACTTATTTCAACCTTTCCAATGTGCCCAATGCTGACATTTTTTATTTTTTTACTATATATATATATATATATATGATTTACAATCATATATATATGATTGATTTTTTTACAGAGAGGAAGGGAGAGGTATAGAGAGTTAGAAACATTGAGGAGAGAGCTACATCGATCAGCTACCTCCTACACACCTCCTACTGGGGATGTGCCCGCAACCAAGGTACATGCCCTTGACTGGAATCGAACCTGGGACCTTTCAGTCTGCAGGCTGATGCTCTGTCCACTGAGCCAAACTGGTTAGGGCTGCTGACACTTTTTAATACGTGCCAATGTGTGCTTGATGAATTCTGAGCAACGGTGTCTGGAGCAGGAGTGAGGATTCCCAACCTTCAGGCCAAGTCGCATTCTTACTCTGCCATCTCCCGGGAGGACACAGCGACACGATGGGAGTGTCCCATCCTGCCTCAGTGACGACGCAGGGCCTTTGGAAGTCCCGGGTGGCAGCCCCCAGAGGCGCTGGGAGTGACCCTCTGTCCCAGCCTTTGCCTCCGTCTTCCCTCTGTCACGGCGTCCCCGCAGCTGTCATTCTGCTGCACGTGCCCTGCCTCATCCCTGCCCTCTCTACTACACCCTGTCCAATCACAAGGCAGAGTGAAAGCAGATATTCTTTTTTTTTTCATTTTATTCAAAAGCATTTATGCTTCCTGTTAATGCTTTCAAAAACAGATGCATGAAATGTGAATTTTAAAATATTTGTCTTCCTTCCAATTCTAATGGATGCAGCAAGCCCACTGTTAGCATCACCCCATATTCCCCTTGTGTGTAGAACTGCTTCCCCCAAGGAGCTTGCCGAGGATAACCCTCTGGGAATCTGACTATTTGGAAATAGGTCTTTGCAGATGGCGTGTAACGAAGGTGAGGTTACTGAGTTGGGGGGCCCTAGGCCAGTGGCTGGTACCCTTATGAGAAGAGGGAGATGTGGACACAGACACAGGTGGAGAGCCCTGGCGATGCGGCAGAGAGCAGAGGGATGGCCCCACGCGCCCGGGATTGGCGGGGCTGGTCAGCAGCGCCAGAAGCGAGGCAAGAGGCGCAGAACAGCACGCCCTCCCAGTGCCCAGAAGAAACCAATCCGTTCACACCTTGGCATCAGACTTCTAAGTCCCCGTTTTGGGGTACCGTGTTACAGGCGCCCTGGGAAACCAGTCTGCACCCGACCCCAGTGCCCTGGAAAGAAGCTGTCTATATCTGGGTTGTGTGTGGACTTTTCCTTTCTGGTTCAGTGACTCCCAGTGGAGAAACAGCCCCTCCTCCCCATTCAACATCATTCACCACCTTGCCCTTGGTCCCAGGCTGCACACCTGTTCTGAGGCCCCAGGCTCCTGGGCCAGGAACTTGGGGAGCAGGGTGTGCCTCGAGGGCCCCCCAGGGTGGCCCGCAGCGATCTTGGCTTCCAGGAAGCCACTCCTTTCGCAGGATCTGACCTGCACTTATCCCACTCGCCGCCCTCACCTCGCCCTGGCCCCAGCCCTGGATCCTGTCTTTGTTTAACATGTTGATACTTTGTTCATCATGAATGGGCCAGGTGGGGACTATGGTCAATGGGGGAGGAGCCTTTGCCAGAACCCAACTCGAAGGTCTCCTCAAGAAGGTGTTTGTGGACCCAGACTCCACCAGGCCTCCCTGCCAGAGACCACCTAGCACCAGCACTTCTCCCTGCCAGAGACCACCTAGCACCAGCACTTCTCCCTGCCAGAGACCACCTAGCACCAGCACTTCTCCCTGTCAGAGACCACCTAGCACCAGCACTTCTCCCTGCCAGAGACCACCTAGCACCAGCACTTCTCCCTGCCAGAAACCACCTAGCACCAGCACTTCTCCCTGCCAGAGACCACCTAGCACCAGCACTTCTTCCTGCCAGAGACCACCTAGCACTAGCACTTCTCCCTGCCAGAGACCACCTAGCACTAGCACTTCTCCCTTGAAGTTCTTAGTATCACTGTAATTAGCTGATTTATTGTATGATTTGTTTATCGGAGTCAGCCCCCCAGATGGAGGGGCATTCCTCGAGGGCAGGACTGCATCCCCGGCACCTACCCTGCCCGCACTTCGCGTTGCTCGGTTACCATTCACTGAGGGCTGGATAACTGGGTAAGTGATGGGACGCCTGACTTGCGGAGCTGGCTGATGGGAGAAGTGAGGAGATCATGTGTGAGCGTCACTCCTGTTACACACTAAGACCGCTGCATGGAGAAGGAGCCGGTGGACGAGCCAGCTGCCCCGTGGGGTAGCCTGGGTCCTCGCAGGAGGGCGCATTGCTCAGGGCTTTGTAGCTCAGTTGCTGAGTGCTCGGGGCTGGCCGGGCATGAGCCTGTCTTGTTTCTCTAGCCCGGCCCCACAGGGGGGCTCAGAGTCCCCCTTGCAGGTTGAGCGGGCCTACCATTTACCAAGTTATGTGTTTAAACATCACTTCGCTTTGCTTCCCTTACGGGATCAGGTGGTTTACCTGTCCCAAGTGCCTCTCCGGGGCCCTGGCAGCTTTCCTCCCTCCCTAGCCATTACCCACCGCCCACCAGCAAGGGCGGCCGGTCCAGGGCTGCTGGTCCTCCCAGTGGGCCCCACAGGGAAGAGACTGTTCATTGCCAAGGGCGAAGGTCAGCCTCTGGCCGAAGGCACGCACTCCTGGCCCAGTGCTGCCTGAGGAGGCCAACTGTGCGAAAGGCCAGGAGGCCGTGGGGTGAGAGTGGGAGAGCGGATGTTCCCGAGGGACTCGAAGCAACAGGATTTCCTGGCGCGGACGATTACTTTCTCACGTTACGTGGCCAGATTTGCTTCCTGCTATTCTTAACCGTGTGAGCATGACAAAGACGTCTCTTTAATGGGAACAGTGAAGACGTTCTCCAGGGAACTGAGGCTGGATGCAGGGGCTGGCGTAAGCGACCTCGCACCTCTGAGCCTCAATTGCCTTTTCTGTAACGGGCGGGGAAGGTGGGTGGTGAAATGCCGAATCACACGGAGCCGGGTGGGGACGTGAGTGGTTCCATGGGCTGTTCCCCAAACTGGAAAAGGGCCCTTTGCGTTTCCATCTCCTCCCACAGCCCAGCCCCACGGGCACCTTCCTCAGCTGGGAAGGCCTCAGGGGTTCCAGGGGGAAGACCCCTTCCCCTCGGGCTCCGGCCCCCACTTCCCCTCCACTTGTTGGCATCTGTTCTTTAAGTTCCTCCTCCACTCCAGCCGCCCCCAAGTCCCGCAGTGGCCTGGTCTGCCTCCATGCCCCTTCATAGCGGCTGCCAGAACCTTCCAGATCCCACTGCAGGCTTACCGCCGGACACCCTTAGCGAGGCTGCCCTTGGACACAGGGTCCCTCCTGCACGCACCCTTTGCACTTTCTGCCCGACCCGGGTCATGCTAGCAGGAGCCCTGGCGCTGCAGGGGACAGTCTCTGCGGCCACGCTGGAGAGTCGGACCCGCTCCGCAGGGACCCAGGTTACCTCTCTGAGTCTCCAGGCCAAGGTTTATAGCAGAAGGACCACACCGCGTCCTGTACTGCCCGGGAGGATGCAGGCAGAGGAACCTCAGGCCTTCGACAGCGGCGGTGCCCTCGGCCGGAGGTGCCCTGGAGTTCGCGGCGCTGGGGTGCGGACAGGCCCGCCAGGCCGTTGGCTTCTGTCCGACCTCGGCCGCCTCAGGCCTGGCTTCACTCCTGGCCCTCGCTACTGCAGCCACGTGCCCCCAGATTCTTCTCCCCAGCCCCCCAGGGGAGCCAGCCGCCTGGCACGAGTCCGCCGCTGCCTGGGTGCCTTACCTAATGCCCGGCCTCGCTCCTCACCTGTGAAGGGGGCCTGGGGAGGAGTGCTTCGCTCTGAAGTTTGTGGTACAGATAAAATCTGAGAGGGCCTGCTACGGGAACAGAGTAGAGCTCCCACAGGGGGACCCCAAAGCTCTTGGTCATGAGGGGGCTCCACCTCCGTCAGCCAGCCAGTCAGGGAAGAAGGGAGCTCCAGTGGTGGCCGGGGCAGCTCGGGACCGGCTTCCTCCCCAGCCTCCCGTCTCCAACTCGGCGTCCACCGCCTGACTGTGGTTTCGGGACCAGGACTTCTCACTTTTTTACTGCAGGTATGAGGACCTCGATACAGCGCCAAGTACAACCTCTGCTTCTCCGCGAGAAAATGACTTCAATAGTATCTTAGAGTTTGTATTCCATTTATTACAACAGCATCTGCCTGCGTGTGAAGACTATTCAGACACGGACGGGTGAGGCGCATCTGTCTGCCCGCAGACAATGCTGGTCCCTGGCGGGCCCTCTGCAGGCCCCAGCTGAGTGCCTGGGGCCGGAACCAGTGTGGGCTCCAACAAATGACGTCTTACCAGAACCCTGCTGCTCTTCAGGCAGCAGCTCCCCACACTCCTGCCAGGGTGTCGTGTGATAAGCCCATTTTGCAGATCAGAACACAGAAGCATCAAGAGCTGTGTTACTGCTAGTGACTAGCAGAACACGGGTTAGGTGTGGGCAACCCCAAAGCCCATGTTTTCCCCACCCACCCTTCCACGTGACAGCTAATCACTATCCTCCTTGTCTCCATGGCTGGGGACTGGGCACTCCTGATCAGCAGAAAGGTATGGGCCACCAGCTGCAAGCTAACACTCCCCGAGGAGCCAATAGATCTGGTCGTTTTGTGGCCATTACCTTGTTTAATGCTTCAGGAACTCAATGAATTGTTCTAGTGTTACAGACGGGAAAATCACTTCTCAGAGAGGGTCAGTGACCTGCCCAAGGTCACACGGGGGGAAGTATCAGGCTACTGTCTGTCTCAGGGTTCCTGTTGGCTCCTTGGCAGCCTGTGGGCTTCCTGGGGGCTATGATGGGGGCGGGGGTACAAAAAGCCACTTGAGCTATAACACTTCCTTCAAAACACGGTAGGGTGAGAGAGCAAATTTAAAGAAATTTTTAAATTGCCCCAGATCTGGCCCTACAGTAGGATGAGTGATCTGTCTCCTCATAAAATAATGCAGGGTGTCTGGACTGAAGGAAAGTGTGGATAGAACAGGGCTGTTGTTTTTTTAAGTCTCAACTAAAAAAGAAATGTTTGATGCGCCAAATATTGCTAGCTTAGTCCAGTGCACAGGTTCCTCATGCAGAGGCCAGCTCACCCAGCACACAGCGAGCGTTACTCCCAGGAGCCAAGAACTGGATGGTCCGACGTGACTTGGAACCACAGAGGGTCTTGCCTCAGCTGCTCAGCCCCCACTGGCCCCTCCTGTCTCTGAAGACAGTCACCCCTGAGGAACTCTGCTGGACACACGGGCTCATACTCAGACAGTGAGCTTTGTTGCTCGAAAGCATTGCTGCTGTTCCCAAGAACAGGCGGGATACTCCTGCCTCTCGTCTGTCCCTTCTTCCAGAGTCCCCCCAACAACTCTGAATCCGGCGCCGTGGCCCGGGGGCAGGCGGCGGCAGATGCAGAGCGTGCCCTGTGCTGGGCAGACATCTGCCACTCTTCCTGTTTGGTGACTCTGAGCAGGTCACCCAACCAGCCTCAACCTTGGTCTCCCTTCTGGAATCTGCGGAGAGTGGGGGTTTGTTCCGGCAGCTTCGGGCCTGCTGCTCCCGGCACCGTGCGGGCACGTGGCGGACATGCAGGAGCTCCCGTCCCCGAGAAGCTGCTGGGCGGAGGAAGGCAGGGGGCAGGTGGGGGCGTGGGCCCAGGCACCCTCGGTGGTTGCTCACTTCAGTGTTCCTCAGCGCGCATCCTTTACAGCGAGCCGCCTCCCTCTCAAAAGTGTGCACTGGCTCCCTGGCTCCCCTGAATGTAACCCGATTCTGTAATCTGGCCATCGAGACCCTCGTTTCCCAAAATGCCTTTTCAGCCAACTTTTCTACGCTTCACTAAGCCACTTCATAAATATTTAAAGGAAGAGTGAATACAAGAGTCTAGCCTTATGTGGCTAAGAACCTGGGCCCAGTTCCCACAAAAAACTCCTAAGCTAATTGAGAGCAAGACTTAAGATACCAGAAAAAAGGGAAAATAGCCACTTATTTTTTATTTTAATCAGGGACCAGTTCAGATCCCGGTCTAGTCCTGATTCTGCCCCACAGTTCCTGCTCCATATCACATTCGGGGGTCCCACTCGTTAAGCACAAGGCAGGCACCGTGAGTCACTAATGACCACCCCAGGCCCGGCGGGGGTGGCGGTCTGCTGAGGATGCCCACCCTGCGCTCCTGTGAGCACCTCTGCCGTCTCAGTCCACACCCCACTCTGGCCAGCAAGCACAGAGGAGGTGGGAAACGGTGTGTTTGGGGGCGCAGTGAAAAGCAAGCTGCCTGTTAACCAGCACGATGACATAAGAAATGGGCTTCATTGCTGAAGACGAGGGATTGAAGACTTGCAGATGGGCTGTGTTATCTGGAGACCCGCCCCGCCGTGTGCACAGTGGGAGGAGCGGCGAGGCCTGGAGCTTGGCCTCCTGGGCTGGCGCCTGGAGCCGGAGCCCACCGCAGGGAGGACTCCCAGTCACCGGACCGCGAGGACTGCGAGGCAGCGGAATCCTACCCAGAACTACTGTGATCGCTGCTGTGGGTCATGCGGGTGGTGGGGGAGCCGCTCGAAGGGCAGAGCTGAGATTGCCCGAATGCAGAGACCACTTGGGGTGCTGGAGAATAAACGCTTGTTTTCTTTAAAAAAAAATATTTTTATTGATTTCAGAGAGGAAAGGAGAGAGAGAGAGAGAGAGAGAGAGAGAGAGAGAAACATCAATGATGAGAGATAATCTTTGATCAGCTGCCTCCTGCATTCCCACACTGGGGATGGAGCCCGCAGCCTGGGTATGTGCCCCGACCGGGAATCGAACCGTGACCTCCTGGTTCATAGGTCGACGCTCAACCACTGAGCCACACCAGCCGGGCTAAACGCTTGTTTTCTAAGGATCTCTGTGTGGCAGGGTTTGGACTGAGACTGTTTCCGTTATAACCTCGTCATGAGGTTGTAGGGAAGGAGCTGACCAGCCCTGACCCCAAGCTTCTTCAGGGGGCTACCCTTACCTACCCCAAACACCCAGCCGTTGTACATGGCTGAAGAGTCTTAGCCAGTCCATTCTCTTTTTTAATCGATTTTAGAGAGAGGAAGAGGGAGAGAGGGAGAGAGGGAGAGAGGGAGAAACATCGATGTGGTCGAGAAACATGGATTAGTGGCCTCCCACATGCACCCCAACCAGGGATCGAACCCTCACCCTCGGCCTGTGCTCTGACTGAGAATCGAACCTGCCACATTTCGGTGCCACACCAGCGAGGACAGGCAATCCGTTTTCAACAGGGCCTTTGGCACCGCAGGCCGCCCCCTTGGCCAGGCTGGGCTACTCCGTGTGGTTGGCAGATGAGTCCCTCCATGATACTTGGACCCAAGAAATGCCACATGCATGTATCTAAATGCGATTGCATCAGTCTCCGGACACCCACTCACCAAACTGGACGGAAATCACGGTACCCGTCGTTTGCTGGTACCCCAGCCCCTTATGGAGGTGCTTTGGAGGCCCCCCGCAGCAGCCTCAGTGAGTGGTGCTGCTGTGCTGCGGAGAGTCAGGGGTCCCCCCTTCCCCCCTCCACACCTTTAGGACAGGCCTGTCAATCAGGTCCGCATTGCCCTCCCAGGAGGGGCGTCTCCTGCTGACCCCTTCCCCCAGCAGCCCCCGTGCAGGCCCTCACACAGGCAGGCGGTGGGCCTCCCTGCTCGCACCCAGAGAGCCCAGCCCAGGGCAGCCGTTTCCATGGCGGCTGGGGCACCGGAGTGTTTCTGCATCTGTGAGGCGGGGCCAGGGCCCTCTCTCTTCGGTCCCCGCCGCCTTCCTCACCGGCCGCCTGACCGGGGCCACACCCTTCTCTCCCACGCGCTGTCCCAAAGCCGCTGCTCCTTTCTCCTCGGAACTTTATAGCCGAGTCCTCTTTGTTGGGGGTCAGACTCCAAACCTACAGGGCGACTGGCAGAGTTTGGAGCGTGGGTGCCTGGCTGCCTCAGAGAGCAATTCATCAACAGTGGAAAGGCTCAGGCAGCAGCACGTTTTCAGAAAATCCCCGTTATGCAAGGATTTTTATTGAACACACAGCAAAGCCCCGAAGAGGCGATGTGGCTGCCATCACCCCCACTTAACAGGGAGGGAAATGACTTAGAAGCATTGACTGTCAGGTGGCTAGTGAGGGCAGAGCTTCGGTTTGGGTTCCCGGTTCTGACCCCCATTCTGTAGTAGCTCTTAAAGCAACGGCTGGCTACTTCTGGGCCTCAGTTCCCTCGCCTGCCTCCCCCACAGGCAGCTGAACCCAGCGAGGCCGCCTGGCTGTGGCAGCTGCAGCTGTGGCCCCAGCTCTGGCCGGCACGCAGTCCGCCCTGCAGGCGTTTGACACATTTATGCTCAGCCTCAGGCTCCTTGTCATGAGGAAGTGACCCTGATCTGGGGGCACCTTATCTTGGGGCTCTGCAGTCATAAATGAGCCGACAGTTCCCCAGCCCCGTCTCAAAGGTGGAAACTCCAATAAGTACCTCTGAGATATCAAAGCGGCAAATGACCCTGAGGACACAGCCCGGCCAGCAGGACACACTGCTGCTCCTCCCTGGCGGCGGCGCATCCCAGGCCCCGCTGGCCTTTGAGTGCAGCCTCTGACACTGTATATCATTTTTAGTAGCTTCTGCCCTTCCCTCCCCCCCCCCCCCCCCCCCCCGCCGTGAGGGACCTTGAAGAAGGGATGCCTCGACCTGGCCTGTGCTGGAGCGGAGGCGGCGAGAAGGGGAGCTTCCTCCTGCCTCCAACGCGGCCGCCTTTGTTTCATTTAATCTCCAGCCTGCTTTTTCCGCTGTTTAATCTCAGAGTGAAAACCACCAAAAGCAACTCTTTTTTTCCTCCTCTGACTGCTAGCCTGGCCGGTAACACGTCACCAGGCAAACTCGTTTGGCCCCAGGGCCTCAAGTCCTAAAAGGCATTCCGTGGGCGGCATGAGTCAATTCCCATCTTGCTTGGACAGTGTATGAGCACTTGTCAGCTTCCCGTGCGGCTGCACTGTCCCCCGGAGGGGACATCTGGACTGAGGGACTGACAAGTGGATTCCACAGCAGTTCCTGCCCAGCGTGGCCCACAGCCGCCCACGAGGACACGCCGTGTCTTTCTGCACATTCCCATGTACACACGCCATGCCTCAGCTCACGACTGCACTTCCGGCGTGTGAACTCTGACAGCTCGGGCGGTGCCGGCCTCACCACGAGGGTCCTCACCGCACCTCGCTGCCTGAAGCGCCTCACTGCTCCTGCAGGGCTCCCCACCCACCCCACGCGGAGGTGGCTGGTCTCTGTCCCAGGGAGGCCCGGCCGAATGGCACACCCTCCACACCCTCTTGCCTAATTTACTGGACTTTTGAACACATTTATTTACTGTGCTATCGACACCACACCAAACATCTGGAGGGAACCTGGGGGGAAATCCAACCAAGAATTTACATGTTTATTTTGCACTGTAACTTTGAAAATCAAACCAAGGAAAGTTCACATGTCCAGCCAATTTCTTCGTCATGTACAGCCCTAACCAGCATGTAAGCCCATAGAGGCTGACCCTCCTTGCCTCTCTTGCATGGCACGCCCTCACTCAGAGCCTGGTGAGCTCTTCTCTCCTGCGTAGATTCCCAGGGCCGATCCGAGCCAGGGTCCCCACTGCCCTGCCCGCTGCCCGCTGTCCCCTGCCCGCTGCCCACTGCCCGCTGCCCGGAGCTGCCCTCACCTGAGCATCTAGGCACCACAGAGCTCCAGGCCCGGGGGTTGGCAGGACTTCTCTGGGCCTAACCTGTGCCTCTGGACTGACCTTCTGCCTTGTCATGCAGTAAGTCACTTCCTTTGCCCTCTCCAGAGCTCACCTGACCTGGTCTCCATCAGTCACGGTCCATCGGCCCAGGGCCAGTGGCATTGAAGTTGTCAAGGTGGAGCCTCTCTCCTGACCCATCCAGCTCTCCAGCCGGCAGGAGGTCCCATGTCCTCTCACTCTGCCAGGCACTTCCCTACCTTTGATCCCGGCCGAGGCCCACCCTCCTGCCCAGGATGGCCCTCTCCATGCCTCTGCCTGCGTGAATCCTGCCGCCCTCCACACAGGACCGGCCTCCAGCACACCTGACCTGTGTGGGCACCCAAGGCCCCCCACAGCGTGGCTTCATGCTCTGCTGCTGCTGCCTGGACACTCTTCATTGTTTCATCTTCTATCTTGTGTTTTGTACGGGAGGCCGATGGGGCAGCGGGGTGCGCATGAGCAGCAGAGACGTGCACTGCAAGGCTGGTTTTGCACGTAGGGTTCGTGGTGCCCCGGGCCACAGGACTCTGGGGGCTCAGGGGGAGTGGGAGCTCGGGTGCAGAGGTGCACAGCATGAGTATGAGATAAGCGTCTTATGCCTACGACTGAGGCAGGGAGGGCATGGCCAGCCCTGAAAGGCTGCGCTCTCAGGGGTAGGTGGCCTTGAAGAACATTGAGCCAGAACTTGCTCCCAATGCAGAAAGAAGCCACAGTATTCAAGGAAACACGGGCAACAAGGAGCCCTGTCCTATTCCTTCTGACTCCACCACTTTCCTAGACCGGCCCGCCATGTGTGCTGGAAACTTCGCTCCAAATAAAGGGGAAGGCAAGGCAGCCCATGGTGTCCTTTTCCTTTCCGTCTTTCTCAGCGGCAAGCTGGAGGTTATAGCATGTCGGTAAAATGTGTGCATAACAAGAAGTGAATGGTGCCAAAACCGGTTTAGCTTGGTGGATAGAGCGTCGGCCTGCGGACTGAAGGGTCCCAGGTTTGATTCCGGTCAAGGGCATGTACCTTGGTTGCGGGCACATCCCCAGTAGGGAGTGTGCAGGAGGCAGCTGATAGATGTTTCTCTCTCATCGATGTTTCTAACTCTCTATCTCTCTCCCTTCCTCTCTGTAAAAAATCAATAAAAATATATTTTAAAAAAAATTAAAAAAAAAAAAGAAGTGAATGGAACAGCCAAGTTAGTGTTGTGGTGTGTTCCCACTGCTCCAGTAATAATGAGATACATATGCAAGTACAAGCTATGAAATACAAACTGTATAATTTTGGTAACTCTGCAGATGAGTTAAGCTTCTTATATTGACATCTAAAACTGGCATTGCATAGTGTCAAGATGAGAGTAAACTGCATGCTAATAATTTAAATTGTTTACTTTGTTTACAGACACCAAGACAAGTCGAGAGAGAGAGAAAGCACAGAATAAAAGAAAAAGCTTTAACTCTAACACCTTTAGCGACACCTTGTCCTGCCTTTCCACGGGGTCCCGTCCTCATGGGGCGGGTTACACACCAGCCTGCCTTCAAACACACACAGGTGAGCCCCTGTGTGCTCGCTGCACCCACAGCCACTGCCCTGGCCCGGACACTGGAGCCCTCACCGCGGTGCCCACTGACGTCATTCCCAATGGCTCCTTCCTGCCCCTCCCTCTGCTGTCTTTTCTAATGACATCTGCCCACCCACAGGGTTTTCAGGAGGCACAGGCGGGCTTTGTCATTGGAAAGCTCACAACTGGAAGCTACCAATGCTGTACGTCACTCACATCGTGCATAGCAGGTACTCAGCACATGCTTGTTGGGTGCCACTGACTAAGCCCTCGGCCCACGGCCAGCTCTTACACCTCTGAGCATTTTCACGGTGGGTGGCACCGTGGCCTGGGCAGGACGGAGCACCGTGAGTGTTTGCTGGTGGAGATCTGGCTTCAGCATTTTGTTCAGGAAGCTCTTTCTCTGTGGACAGCACCAGCCAAGTTCTGGCACTTGCTCTTTTCTCCGAGATTCCGCCTGGAAGACAAACATGGTGGAGCGCTCCAGAATAAGTGTGTGAAGGCACTTTAGACAAATCCCCTCATTTTCTAATTGAGTGGAGACAAGGGAGGGCTAAGTGGCTCAGCCAAACCACAAATGAAGTGAAGAGTTGTTGCCTCCTCTCCACCCATTACCTCCTCTCCCTTGCCAGCCTCTTCATGTGGCCTGGGGGACAGCCCCCACCCTGTCTTAGGGGTGTCTCCACCCTGACTTGGGGGGTGGGGAATGGCTTGTGACTCTGGGTGAGCCAATAGGCATGTCCCATCCTTATGGTCAAGGTGCCTGATTCGAGGGCAAGCCTGAGACCTACAGTAGGCCAGTCGGTGTGAAACGGGCCTTTTGCAGGGTAGGCAGGGACCAGGGCGTGAGGAGATGTGGCGTGGGCTGCTGCAGCCATCTCTGATATCCCGGCGGGACTCGCCCGGGAGCCAGCCAGTACACTCCAGGAGGAGGGGCAAAGGGAATGGCCAAGAATGGCACCGGAGCTTGGGAGGCACTGGATCAACCCATACCTGAAGCTGACATAGCTATGGAGTTCATTATGTGAACCAACAAATTCTCTTGTTCAGTGTGTTGTTTTTAAAGCTCATTTGGGCATTTCTATTCCTTGCAACATAGATGGTACTGACAAACACAATAGAAAGGTGAGGAGACTCATTCAGGACACGGAGGCAGGCCTCGGCCCAGCTCTCCTGACTCCCCACCCGGGGTTACTATAGCAATGACGCAGCCATAAGCCCCTGGTGGGCATTTTTTGAAATGACCATCTGAACTAATGCTACTGATAATAGGCACGGAGGTAACGCAGTGGGAGCAATAGCAGATGTGACAGAGGCTCTGCATTATTACCACAGGGTGAGTGAGTCAAGGATTCCAATCGCTCTCCTGTCAAGACCCGGCTCTTCCTTCCATGTGACACTGTAGTAATTCCCACTTAGAATCATGTCCGTGGGTAGCATCCGCCCAGGCAGAGTGTCCGCAGACCACAGCGCCGCTGGGAGCCTCCTGGGGCCATCAGGAGGGAGCACAGGCAGCAGGGCATGGTGCTGAGCTCAGGACAGTCTACACTCAGTCAGCTCCAAGTGATGGGCCGTAATGAGCACTGTGTGGTGAGAGCATCGGACCTTGGCCTCCTAGAGGCTGGAATTACCATAGCTAGGCCAGCCACTCATCTTACCAGCTGCACAGCCACAAGATGCAGACCCTTGGCCACACCAGTTCTGCTCCCCTCCAGGCCACTGGGTCCCCATGTCCGACAACCTTCTTTCGTTGTTGAGAAGGGCCACATGCCTGCAGTTGCCCTTCCTGACTGGGTGCTTTTTGACCCAGTGCCAGGAGGAGAGGAAGAGCCCCCGACACCTATCTGATCTCTCCAGGTGCCGGGAGGGGTCTCTTCCCGAAGACCTCCTGACCAGGTGGCCAGATGAAGGAGCTTGGGGGTCACGGCAACTGTTCAGAGACCCTGGGGGGCCCCAGGGCAGCTTGGCAGGTGAGCGGGCCCCTGGTGAGCTGATGACGGGAGCCTCTCACCAGCTGGAAGCGGGAAGCTGGCAAAGCTGGGGAGCCCTCTGGAGAGAGGCTGGATCCTGATGACAGGCGGCTGCAGCGCTGGAGGCCATGGCATGGAGGCCTTGGGCCCGGTCCCGGGGGCTGGAGGCAGATGCTATGCTCCCAGGAGCATTCCTACTGCAGGCAGAAGCTATGGCAGCATTACTACCGCAGTTAGCAAAGGTTTCCTTACTTCTTTTGATGAGTCCCTTGGTCAAGTCACCTAATCTCCCGGAGCCTCTGTTTTGCCGTCTGTCAAATGGGTGTGTCACCTGTTAGGGGTGTTTTGGGTGGTCACTGAGCTCATGGACCTGGCACCGGGAAGTGGGCTTCATGTAAGTGTCCTGCCCCCTCACCCTGGCTCAGCTCCCTTGCCTCCCTCTGGTTTCATCCAGTTGCCCCGCCCCATGCACTGTCTGCCTCGTTCGAGTAAATAAGCCCACATGCCTGTCACTGGGCCCCAAGTCTTCCCAGCGGACATTCCTCACTACAGCAGTAATGCTGCCAGCTCCAGGGACAGGATTGCACCACAGGGCAGGCTCCTCACCAGGAGGCTTAAAGGGCCAGCTCACAGACTCCTGATTCCAGCTGTGGAGGGCCTCGGGTCCGGCCAACTGCGGTGACCGCAGGCCTGACCTCACGTGAGCCTGGGCATGTTAGCAGCAGCGGCGGTGGCCGCGGAAACAGACGAGCAGCAATCCCATGGAGGAATGACGATGAGATGAGAGGGTCAGGGCCTCTCATTTCTCCGGGTTTCCAATCTGGCTGCTTCTTAGCTACGAGGCCTTGGGCAGTTAGCTCCTTTCCTGTCCACCTCAGCCTCCTCAGTGCACAGTGTGCGTGGGAATCCCATCTGCCTCCCGGGTCTGTGGGAAGGACACTCTGTGGACAGCACCATTGTTATCTATCAAGTGCCGCACACGTGCACCGTGTCACGGGCTCCTCCCCCCCAGCTTCTTGAGAAAGGGACTGGTATTACCTCTAATCCTGGAGAAGGAGTTGCACTATGCCTCTGGCTTGTTTCAGGTGCTTTGTCAGTGGTCACCGTGGGACCATGGGCATCTGCCCTGCACGCCATACAGGGTAGGGGATGGGTGGGGCCTGAGCATCAGAGGTCCTGATGCTGTGCCAGCCACTCCCTCCCAACGGCCATCCTCTGAGGCTGCCTTCCCGGCACGGTTCGCTCACAGGTACAGGACTGCATTTGAGCGGATCTTTGTTGAGCCCCACTGGCTAAGGGAGGTCCCTTTATCTTGCCAGCTCTGCCAGGATCCTGATTGTAGAAGAGGAAACAGGATCAGAGAGGCCCTCAGCCTGCCCAGGTCGCACCGCGGGTGGGTGTGGAGCCAGGATCAAGCCTGGCTGACTTTGAAGCTGGTATTCTCTCCTCACCAGCCAGCATGTATGTGGCTCAGTCTAAAGCATCCCTCATCCCCAGAAAAAGAACAAAAGAATTCAGCACATGGCCCATTCTCAGGCTGCAAAGGAAGGCACTTTTATTTATGACAACCGGCTGGCCAAGATCAAAACGACCAGTGGAAGAAGCCGGTCTCTTATGAACTAATTTGTCACCAGATCTCCCAAGAGAAGAGAGTTTTTACCTGTCAGAGGAGGGAGAGGCCCACTGTCCCTTCTAAAATGCCTTTTGAAATTATTAGGGGAATTTAAATCAGTAGAAATGTTTTCATGGTGAAAATAATATGCTATTAGAGAAAATGTAGGAAATACAGAGAGGTGGAGACGG
The DNA here is from genome assembly GCF_964212035.1 of Myotis nattereri. NCBI lineage: Eukaryota > Metazoa > Chordata > Mammalia > Chiroptera > Vespertilionidae > Myotis > Myotis nattereri. The sequence continues at coordinate 86,077,697 of NC_138082.1, read as the reverse complement.
GGGAGCCCCTAACCTGCCACCCAAAGAGAATTAGGAGCCTGTTTGTTTCTTTCTCTGTATAAATTTAATTGCTTTTCAGCAAACATTTATTGAGATCTTCCCTATGAGGCTGCCAGAGTTGATTGAGGTGAAGTCTGGGCCCCGGGTGTGCGTGGGTGTGAAGTCTTTATGGCACACTAGAAGCCCGGTGCACAAATTCATGCATGGGTGGGGTCCCTCAGGGTGGCCTGTTGGGATCAGGCCCCAGCTCACGCCTCCAGCCTTGCAGCCCTGCAACCCCACCTGGCACCCCGCCTTGGCCTGGCTCCCCCCTTCACCTGCTCCACCATTCGGCCTGCAGGGCGATTGATCAGACAGGGCCCCCCACCCAGCTCCCTCAGTGCCTTGGAGCCAGGCAGTGGCAGGGGGTAGGGCCGCTGGTTGCTGTCTGCGGGGAAATGGGCCCCTGCTCACATTCGCCTTGACCTGGCATTGCCTGCTCACCTGCTCCACCATCCCACCGCAGTCGCACTCTTGTCGGGGCCCATTGGCGCTGGCAGCACCTCCACTGCTGCCCACTGCCAGTGCCATGTTGCTGACTCCTGCCATGTTCCACACTGCCCCCGTGGTCAGCGTAAGTCATAATGAGCAGTCAAACTCCCAGTTGAGGGGACAATTTGCATATTAGGCTTTTATTACATAGGACTAGAGGCCCGGTGCACAAAAATTTGTGCACTCAGTGGGGGAGGGAGTCCCTCAGCCCGGCCTGTGCCCTCTCGCAGTCTGGGACCCCTCAAGGGATGACCGCCTGCTGGCTTGCCAGCAGGGAGTAGACCTAAGCTGCAGTCGTACATCCTTAGCGCTGCTGAGGAGGCAGGAGAGGCTCCCACCACCACCGCTGTACTGGCAGCCATCAGCCTGGCTTGTGGCTGAACAGAGCTCCTCCCATGTGAGAGCACACTGACCACCAGAGGGCAGCTCCTGCATTGAGCGTCTGCCCCCTGGTGGTCAGTGTGTGTCATAGTGACCAGTCATTCCCAGTCCTTCTGCTGTTAGGGTCAGTTTGCATATTACCCTTTTACTATATAGGATAGAGGCCTGGTGCACAGGTGGGGGCCGGCTGGTTTGCCCTGAAGGGTGTCCCAGATCAGGGTGGGGGTCCTGCTTGCGTGCCTGGCCAGCCTGGATGAGGGGATGATGGCTGTTTGCAGCTGGTCACACCCCCTTCAGGGTGGGCGTCCCCACTGGGGTGCCTGGCCAGTCTGGGTGAGGGGCTGAGGGCCGTTTTCAGGCTGGCGGGTGACTGAAGCTCCCAACCTCTCCTTTTTTTTTCTTTTCTTTTTTATTCTGGGATTTATTTACCTTCTATGTCTGTCACTGGAGCTGAGAGCCAGCTCCAGCTCTGAGACTTCGGCCGCTGAAAGCAGGGATCTGGGTTTGTTTGGGTTCTATAATTGTAACACTGTTGCAGTCCTGCTTGCTCCAGCTCTGACGGCTGAAAGCAGGTTTCTGGGGTTTATTTACCTTCTATAATTGCAACATTGTTTCTTAGACTGCAGCTCAGAGCCCAGCAGCGGCAGGCGGGGAACCTTGGCTTCCTCCATCACTGGAGCAAGCAAGCCTCCTGTTCACTTCACTGACTGGCTGCCGGCCACCATCTTGGTTGGCAGTTAATTTGCATATCTCGCTGATTAGTCAATGGGAAGGGTAGCGAAGTTACGGTTAATTACCATGTTTCTCTATTATTGGATAGAATAGTTTCACACAATATTCCACGTGAGGTCTCCTCAGCCACTGCCATGCACACCAGCTCCGGGTGGGCGCCCAGCCTTCCTGCAGGAAAGCGTGGCCGGTGGTGGGCCACACTGCTCCTCCCTGCTGGGGGCCTGCGCTCACACATGCGCAGCTCAGAAGTGCAGTGCACTCCGCCCACGGGCCACCCTTTGACCAATGAGGATGGGAGCCGATGGACAAATGCTCCTCCTGTCCTCTCTGGGATGGACAGCTCATAGCCACGCTGTCTAAGGCTCCAGGGGGTGGAGCAGCAGTTCCCACAGTGATGATCAAGTCAGGAATGTACCCCTGAGTTACCTTTTCCTCCTCCCTTTCTCACTCTCTGGACTGTCTCACTCTGGTTCCTGGTAACAGTTCCCAAATAAACTACCTGCATGCCAGCTCCTGGCCTTGCTCCCAGGGAGCCCAGGGTAAGGCTGTGAGTGATCGTGCTGTATATGCAGCTTTTTTTGAAAAACAAATTTAAAAATGTATTTGCATATTACCATCCACAATGGCAGTACAACTGCCATTATCACATTCTATTCCTCTTTATCAGTTAAAACATAAAGGAAATGGTGAGAGAAAGATATGTTACCATCACTAGTTAAGTATATTTACTTGCCTTTCATTGATTTACTGAAAACAACCTGGGAGAATGGTTTCAAACTTTAACTTTTTATGTAGTAACTAGAGGCCCAATGCACGAAATTTGTGCAAGAGTAGGCCTTCCTTCCCGCCGCTGCCAGCACCAGCTTCTCTCTGGCACCTGGGACCCGGGCTTCCCTCACAGCCCCAGCTTTGTCTGGAAGGTCATCCGGAAGGATGTCCAGAAGGACATCCAGTCTAATTAGCATATTATGCTTTTATTATTACAGATAATTTTAGATTTATAAGAGAGTTGCAAAGGTAATATAGAGTGTTCCTGTTATTCAGAATTTCTTGTATTGCTTTGTCTGCTTCACACTCTCACATGCTTTCCTATTTGAGGTGGGAGGCCATGCCCACAGCCACCCCAGGGAATGGGCTGCAACCAGTCTTGGTCAGCCCCAGACCCCTGCCACCTACAAGTCAGCGAATGGGCACGCAGCCAGGTGCAGGCTATACCAGCAAGGAGGCCTAGTGGGTTCTCCTGATTCTGAAAGACAAAGTCCCTGTTCCTCCTCTGAGCATGGTTGTGTAGAGAGGTGATTCCTAGAACAGCTGCTGCATCTTGCAACCTGAGACCAGCTGCAGGAGGAGCCCAGAGGAACACCTGAGTGCAGAGCCGGAAGGTACGGCCTGCACTGCCCACGTCTAGCTGTGAGATAACGCACTTTTCTGCCATCTCCCAGCCTTCCCAACTGTACATCTTTTGTTAGAAATTCTTTATAAGCATCGTCTTAATGTCTACCTGATAGTCTGTCTAATGAATGTTTTAATTTATTGAACTAAAGCCCTCTTATAAGACATGCAGATTGTCTCTTGTGTTTCACTGTTATGAGTGATGCTCTGGTAAGCACTTTTGTGCACAGAGCTTTTTAAATTTTATTGCATGTGCCCTCTGTGAAACTATTGGATTACAAGACATGAGCCTCTTAAGCCTCTTGATACATATGGTCAAACTGCCAACAGAATATCACCCCGTCAGCCCATCAGCCAGGTAAGAGTATAACCTTATGTCATCAGCAGCAGCACTGGGTTTTCTGATCTCTTAAAAAATCACTGCTTCTTTGATAGTTAAGAAACAGAAGAGTGTTGATTGTGTTTCTCTAATTACTTGGCCCCTTCCCTTCTTGCTCGGGGTCTACTGCCTCTTGATGTTATTGTGTCTTGAAGACCCGGTCGGGAGGAATCTTGGTCCCTATTAAATGCTGGTCCCCAAGAGGAGGCCAGCCCACATTTGTCCCCCTCCCGTGCTGATTTTCTCCCCACGTGACGCCACACTGCTTCTCAGCTTCACACCTCCCCAGGCCCTCCCGGAGTCCCACAGCAAGGGTGGGAATGGAAGCAGCTCATCCCCTGCCCACTCCTGGGACGGGGCACTGCGTGGAGGAGGAGTCCAAGACCCCGTCTCTGCTCCTCAGAAAGAGCCATGATGGCTTAGTGGTGATGCTGTGAGTACAGAAGAGGAATGCCCACATAATGCCACGCATTGTCTTCCCTCTACAACAGTTGTTCTCAACCTTCTGGCCCTTTAAATATAGTTCCTCATGTTGTGACCCCCAAACATAAAATTATTTTCCTTTCTACTTCATAACTGTAATTTTGCTACTGTTATGAATCGTAATGTAAATATCTGATATGCAGGATGGTCTTAGGTGACCCCTGTGAAAGGGTCGTTTGACCCCCAAAGGGGTCGCGACCCATAGGTTGAGAACTGCTGCAGGGTCCTGCTCACAGCTCAGCACCATACCTGCCAAGCTAAACCCTGGGCAGCATTGCAGATCAGGGCCTGTCCTAGCTGGAAGAGAATGCCCACAATAAACACCTCCCAGCAGTGTTTCCGGAGCTCTTGTAATGTGCACCTCCATGCCATGGGATGCAGGGACCCAGATCAGGGCCTATCGCATTCAAGATGCCCTCACCATGGTGAAGTCACGAGCAGCTTTAAGGCCAGAATGGAAGGTGCGGGCCCGGGGGCATGGCAATGGTGCGCAAGCTCATGGCCTCTAGTGAGCACTTTGCAGAGCTCTTTGAAAGAGCAAGGCTTTGCCCCCCAGCTCTGCCGCTACCCTGGGCCAGTGACTCACCCCCTTGTTTTTTCCCATCTGTGATAGCTCTTTTGTCAGCACTAGAGACCTGGTTCACAAAATTCATGCACCAGGGTGGAGAGTGGGGTCCCTCAGCCCGCCTATGCCCTCTCACAGTCCGGGACACCTCGGGGCATTCTGCCTGCCGGTTTAGGCTCAATCCATGGGGAACCGGGCCTAAGCTGGCAGTCAGACATCCCTCTCGCAGTCTGGGACCCCTCGCTCCTTATTGCTCAGCTCACTGCTCCTTAGCGCTGCCACAGAGGTAGGAGAGGCTTCCGCCACCACCGCTGCACTCGCCAGCTGTGAGCCCAGCTTCTACCTGAGTGGCCACTACCCCTGTGGGAGCACACTGACCACCAGGGGGCAGCTCTTGCGTTCAGCATCTGCCCCCTGGTGGTCAGTGCATATCATAGAAACTGATTGTTCCGCTTGTTCTGCCTTAATGGTCACTTAGGCTTTTATTATATAGATTACTCCGTGCTTCTCTTTGAGAAACCCCATTGTATTTGTAGACCCCAGGACCATGGCTGTGTTGTGCATTACTAAAGGGGATGCCCAGTGAGCACTCAGCAAGTCCGAACCTTCTGTAAAGGGCTGTCCCTGGCACCCAGTAGGCACTCAACAAGTGAGTTTCTCCTTCCTCCTGGGTAAAGCCTGTTTGGGACCAACCCGTACAGGAAAGCACTCAGCAAGCAGCCAAGGTCACCACCAACATTAAGTACTAGTACAACTAATCAATCCTTCAGTGTCGGGTCCTGCAATAGCCAACCCTTTAGTATTCATTCACGCACGCCCAAGCCTTTCCTGAGCTCCACGGCGTGCAGGTCGGTGAGGGGCGGGTGGGGTGTCTGTGGGAATAAGGTTGGTCCGTGCTCCCAAGGAGCTCACATTACACTCCGGTCTGAGATGGTTCCAGTCAGGCCAAAGCAGCAACTCGGTGCCCCATCTGGAAGGATGGGCCCTGAGATAGGGTACCAGGGGTGGAGGCTGGAGTTCATCCCCCCCACCTTCCCCTCACCCCTTGACTGGCCCAAGCCACAGGGCCACACGTGCATGGTGGGAACAGGTGGCGTGGGCAGGGCAGGAAGCTGGGAGCACAAGGCTGCGGAACGGAAGATGCTTCAGCTCCTAAACCATCACCTTAACCCAAAATGGCTAGAGCTGGAAGGGCTCAGAGAAGCTGTCCTGGCTACCTCCATAATGACAACTAGGTAAACTGAGGCGCAGAGGGGGAAGACCATATGGTCAATTAGGAGCAATCACCCCCACTCTCATGAGGGCTGCTCCCACTATTCTGAGTGGCCCCTGAGCCCGCCAACTAGAGGAAAGCCTACCCTTAGGCAGGTGGGAGACACAGGGAGGGGCAGCAGAGAGAAGGGCAAGAGGAGGAAGGCACAGCTCCTGGTGGTGGCCCTGGGAAGACTGGGCCTGATTTGCTCACAATCGGGGTCTCCGGATATAGGACTGGGTCTTGCTCTCTATGGAGCTTCAGGAAACCCGACCTCCAGGTGTTACTTTGAACCCCCAGAGCAGAAGCAGCCATAGCATAGCCCCTCTCCCAGTGGTGTGTGAATGTATATGGGGGTATCCCAGGCACTGCTCCCAGCTCCCCTGTGATAGGGAAGGGCCTCCAGCCTTGGAAAATCCCAGGGTCCGTTGGGGCACTTAAGGTTTCAGGATGACTCCCCTCCAGCCAATGACACAACCAAATGCCTACCACTGCTCTTTCCACAGGGGCAGAGGGAATGGCTAGTTATGAGCCCTACAGGAGGGACAGCCAGCTAGCATGTGATTTCTGCAGGGCCCCCTATCGTAGGTGAGCCCCACCCCTCCTCAGCCCCTACAAGATCTTCATCTCATCATCATCATCATCATCACCACCACCACCACCACTACCATCTGCTAGGCCAGATAGCCTCCTTGAAGGAGGTTCCACCAGCCCATGCCCAGACCCCTCCCTCTTGTTGGGGTCCAATGGGACCCCTACCTCTCACATGGACCTCTCCTCCCTCGCTCTCCACAGTGAGGTCCAAGAACTGACAGCATGAGCACCATCCGGAACAACTGAGAAATGCAGCTGGATCAGAAGTGACACTCAACAAGATCTGTGCCCATTAAGGAAACACTTTATGTCAGAGCACCTGCAGATTTACAGAAAGTGTGGGCAGAGTGCAGAGTCCCCATGCTCTCCACACCCAGTTCCCCGGGCTGATTCTGAGCACATTAGAGTTTGAAGAACCCTGCTCTTCTCTCTGCTTCCTGCCCCTCCCATTCCCAATCTATCCCCCTCCCAAGCCCAAGGCTGAGGCGAACAACAGTTTATCAGAGGTCCCTCCCCCCCCCCCCCGAACTCTAATGTCAAGGTGCTCTGAGAGGCTTAGGCCACCGTTCATAGGACGTCTGCTCTGTCCCTGACACAGTCGTACTCTTCAAGAAACATCTTCACAAGGCAGGCACTGCCAACCCATTTCCCGGATGAGGAACTGAGACACAGGCTTTAAGCAAAACCAGAATTTGAACTCAGATCCGCATGCCTAAGCCAGTGGCCTTCCACTACCCACACTGTATCAGGAACCGTTCATCCCCGTGTGGCTGCAGGCCTGGTCCCGGAGCTCTGGCCCAGCCAGCTGTGCGTTTCTCCATCAGCCCTCCCAGGGGATTTTCTGATCTGGAGGGCTTTGGGGGAGACGCCAGCCCGGGGACGCTCGGGGTCAAGGAGTGGTCTCGGCTGCACATGGTCCAGGGTGGCTGCCCACACCCACGCTGGTGCCCGAAAACGCTGGTCTGCCCTCACCCGGAGGCCTTGCTCAGCCCAGTGACAGAATATCCTGGCAGAGGCGGGCTTCCCAAGCACTCGGCGACCGGGACCTATCCCCCTTTGAGGCAAGACGGCGGCAAGGCTGGGAGCAGGGAGACCGAGTGGGTCAAAGGTGGCCCTCGGAAGAAGACTGGCCATTTGAGGACTTTACCAAGTCACCTCTTCCAGGAAGCCTTCCTGAATGGAGGCCCACCCCACTGTTCATGGATACCCAGTGCCGACCAACCATCCCGAGTCTCCCCCCTGAGGAGCCAGGAGACAGCTGGTGGGTGAAAGCATGTGGACTTGCACGTGGTGCCACCACCCACCAGGTCTGCAACCTTGACCACATCACATGGTGTTGCTGACTCGGCTTCTGCACCTACAAATGGGGTTGCAGAGTCTACTGACTTGCCGTGGCTCAAACATACCCCAACTTTGTGATTCTTCTGGCCATAAACAAGACCACAACAGTAGCCATTAAATCTCACGTTCATACATCATTTAAAAACTAGTAAGGACACTGGAGGGGGGAGATCTAAGACCTTGAACTTCGACCACATGGCAGACTGAATTAATGTGGACCCCCTTCTGATGCAAACATAGACAACCACTGCACCCAAGCTAACGTGCCATTTAAAAAATGTTTTAAATGCAGAGCTGCCCTTAGAGGAAAGGGAGCTCCCAGTACCAGAGAGAACAGGGACCTTACTCAGCTGGGGCTGATGCAGCTGCTCATGGCGTTTCCAGGTATGTGGGGCTGTGGGCTGTGGGCTGGGGTTTAATGCCCAGGTGAGGGGCAGGAGATATGGCCTCTGGCCTGTCAGATGGGAAGCTGGGGAGGAGACCCTGGCAGAAAGCTAAGACTCCTAAAAGGCAGCCACGGTACCTGAAGTGGAACTAGAGATCTCCACCCACTCACCCGGAAAGGAGCGAGTCTCCTGTGCTCAGAGTTCTGGGTGGGATTGAAAATGCCTGCCTTCCGTGAGAATTTGAAATCTCAAGCTTCTGCCGGTGCAGGTGTGGGGCTTAAAGGCATATGGGCAGGCGGCTTCAAGCAGCAACCCCACGCTGAGAAATTAACACAGAACCCAGGCAACAGACTGGGGAGCCCCTGGAGGCCTGCAGTGGGGAGTCCCACCGCTCTGCAGAGCTTGTCCACCACCTGGACATGGGGGGCACTAGAGGAAACAGCCACACTGGAGGTGAGCTCCCAGTGCAGAGCCAGGAGCCCAGGCAAACATAGGGAGGGGTCCGCAGACACTGCACAGGGGGCTGTTTGCACCCCGAGAACAGGAACAAGAGAACCGCATAAAGGAGACTACAAAGGAAGTGCACTTCAAACAGTCACAGATCAAAGGACAAGGAAAATTAATAAAGACCTGGACAGTGTAAAAGCTGCACTGTGCACACGCGTCACCTAGAACGTCTGCAAATGACAGGGACAGCCATGGCAATTAAGAACAGGTGAGCGGCCACAGCTAGAAAAAGAATTGGTGAACTGGAAGGAGAAAGTGTGGTAGGTGGGAAAACGTTTTATCGCATGGAAGCCTGATCCGGGCAGGAATCCATGTCTCTGAATTACAGGCTAAGCAAGAAAAATGTGACTGTGTGTGTGTGTGTGTGTGTGTGTGTGTGTGTGTGTGTGTGTTGGGGCGAGCACAGATAACATGGATATGGTGGAGTGGGTCTGTTAAGAGGTGAGCGCCATGACCTTGCTTTAAGATGATGTCCTATCTGGTAGAACATTTCAGCATGTTTCACGATTTAGGTGGCCGACTTCATGTATTTTTGACAATTCTATCAAATCTTCAGCAATTACACTGCCCCCCTTCTGGGATGTCAGGACCAGATATTGGGACATTGGGGGTACACAGGATCCCTGTATTTAATGGCTTGCCCGTGTTCTCACATCTGAGGGAGGGAGCCAGGGCTAGCGGGCACCGCTGGCTGGCTGGCTGGCTGATAGGAAAGTGAGAACATCAAAAAGGCACCCCGTGGCTCCTGGCCTCGGTGCTTCCCCCGTGCCTCACCCTGTCCACCTTTCATCTTTTCATCATCATCTTAACAACCATGCAAAGGAACCGCTTTGAAAGGTTGCTGGGGGAGGAATCGCCACTGCGCCCGGCCTCCCACCCGCTCTCTGTCCCACCCGGACCATCCCACAAAAGGAAAAAGCTCCACTTTCCCCCCCTGAACTAAGCAAACACTACAGCCAAGTTATTGTGTCTTTTAAAGATGTTTAAGAACAAGTTTTGTAAGACATCAAAGGAGAACGTTTTCACTATGAGCAAAACGCACCCGTTTCAGAAGACAGGCACCCAGGCTCTGCAATAGCCGCTGATGAGCAGCGTCCTCAGCCTTGGTGCCTGAGAGCCCGCGTGACCTCGGGAAATTACTTAACTTCTCTGAGCTCAGCTGCGTGCCTGACAAATGGAGTGCCTTCCTCCTGGGGGTGAAGATTAAGTGAGACGGCGCCTGTGAAACATCGCTGCGAAGCTAGAAGTGGTCTTCTTGTTGTGCTTATCGTATTCATATTAGTGTGGCTGGTCCTTCTCCAGCACGTGGCTGCTGGGGGGGCCCCAGCCATCACCACCACTCCGCTGGGTGGTGTCCAGGTTTCGAGATGCTGTATGCACTGCCGCCCACATCCTCTCTAGACCTATGTCAGCCAGAGCACTTCAATCTCATGAGTCATGGCACTGCCCTTTCCCCACCCCAAACCCTCAAGGCTTCCCAGCCCCACTTCAAATAGAAGCCAGTCCACTTCCTAAAGCAAAGGGCCAGCCTCTCTCTCCAGCCTCAACTCCTGGTCCTCTTCCCTCACTCACCATGTCCCAGCCACACTCAACCTCGGGGCCTTTGCATGCGTTAGGTCTCACCCCAGAGCCCTCTCCCTAGCTTTTTGCAAGACTGGCCCTCACCTTCCTGGTTTCTCCTTGGGCAGGTGTTCACTGACAGCTCTGCTAGTACACAGACCCTCCTCCGCAGTCTGTTCCTCTCCTTTCACCCTGGTCACGGGGTCATTACGCACGAGGCGTCACTGCATGTGCTGGCTGTCCTCCTCCCCGACAGGACTGTGCATTTCATGAAGTCCAGGACCAGGTCTGCTTTGTCAAGGTGTCCCCGGCACTTAGGGTAGCGCCTGGAGCAAAAGGGGGATCAACAATCTGGGTTAGAAGAGACTTAGAAACAAAACAAAACTTCGTATGTGCTCAAGTTTGGAACTAATTGGGAGATAAAAATTCTGGCAGATGAGAGAAAGATACCAGTTCTGATGAAGAGGTACACTGAGGTGGTAGTGCAGTGTGTGGCGGCAAGAGAATTCACCCCAAATTGGACTCCCCCCTCCAGTTGCCGGCAGCTCTGTAAGTTCAGCCACATGCCAAGCTCGTGAGGGGTGGACTGCCCCTTCCTCCCACCAAGCCCTCCAGGCAGGTGGCTGCTCCCCCCTGGAGTGAGAAGGAAGGGGTGGGGCAGGAGGCCAGGTGATTGGGGGGTGGGGGTTCTTGATGGGGCCCCGGGGGTCAGGGGGAGGTGCCTTCTATCCTCCCGTCACAAGACATTGAGGTGGGTGAAATGGGTGAAGGCTCAGGAGGAGACTCCGTCAGTACAAGTGGAAGACTGAGCGAATGGAGCCCTAGGTTGGTTGATTTAGGGTGCATGAGGGAGGTCAGGGGGCTGCCTGGAGGAGGCACCAGGTGCGTCCTGAGAGAAGCAGGTGGAGAGGTGGAGAAGGTGTCCCCAGCGAGAAGTACATGGAGACCCAGGGTCAAGAGCAAGTCACAGTGTCCCTGGTCCCCGGCTCGGTCAGCAGCTGGAGAGCCTCATGGTTCCCAGCAGGAGCGGTGAGAAGGAGCAGCCGTGTTTGGGAATGTCTCCTCCCTGCCCCCCACATCCCCTCTCCTTTCCAAGCGGATATTCCGGAGAGATCAGGCTCCTTGATTAGGGGATTGAGTCGTGGGAGGATTAGAAGCGCTCAGGGTGCTGTAGCTAAGCGGGGACAGAGGGACGGCGCCGGGCTGTTTACAAACACCGACGGGAGGAAGCTGGGCCGATGAAGGGCCGCGAGGAGGTGACAGCTGACTCAGAGAGAAATGGGCACAGCAGCATCCATGTGCCATGGCTTCATATGCGCATGCCCACACCTAGGGTCTGTCTGTGGAGGACTTTAGAGTAAACCTACTGCATGCATAGGAGGGACAGACACAAACACACACTGCATGCACACACATGTGGCTGCCCGACCTGTTTACAGACGAATCAAATCTACAGTGCATAGGAGCACAGGTTCTGTACATGTGGGTGTGTATGAAGTACATATGGAGTCATGTGTCCAAGGACATATCTAGTTACATACATGGCATATAGCCATTGTGTGTATGTGTATAGCCAGACCCACATCTGGTACGCACACATATGTATGTGGTGCTTACATACAGACTTGATACCAGTGCACATACAACAACACACCCATATGACAGACACCATGTATCAGGTGGGTGTATGTGCCCCCACTCCAGTGTGTCATATGTGTCCCCATATATCTGTGACCTAATGTCACCCAGAGAGGAAGAGAAACCGGAATAGGCTGCGCCTGAGAAGTGTCAGCGGAGTGCGGTCGCCCTTCCTCCCCGGAGCACACGTATTTCTGTGAGCAGCTGCAAACAATGACTCCTCTCTCCAGCAGCTGCCAGCGCGAAGGGGCAGGCTCCTCTGGAAGCAGGTGATGGCGTCACAGCCAGAGGAACAACGCGTCCCCGATGGGGGCCTGGATGAGACGGAAGCCTGGTCTATAGTAGGAAGCAGCCCTTGGTCCGGACAGGGACTTCCTGCGGCCACTAATGGTGTCTCCCTAACTCGCTCTGGTGCTGTCGGATCAGGTCCAGCAGGGAAAGCGGGCGTGAGCCTTGGCCGCCAGGCTGGGGAACCCCTGTTCTCCGCGCCTTCGCCATGGCCCAGCCTGGCCTCCAGGACCTTCTCAGTCAGCAGCAAGTTGAGTTGTCCCGCGTGGACACTCACGGGGCTGGTCGTGCGGGCGGCGGGTCATTGCACGCTCCGCAGGCCGCCCCCAGGCAGCAGCCGGCTTCTCTAGAGGGACATGGCCATCACCCGGCTCGTCCAGACTTCGGGGCTGTTGGGAAACCTGACCGCAGCTGCTGTTCTTTCTAAGACAGCATCTGGAGCCGTGCTGTCCAGGGAGAGGCCTCAGCCTGTGGGGAGCCTGGCTCACCGGGAGGGGCCCGAGGATGATGGGGCCAAGTGGACTTGGGCGTTGTCTGGCGGGGCCCTGCCTCCTTCACCACTTCTTAGCTTGTCGCTTTAGCTTTTCCAAAAACCACTTCTTGAGTGACATCTGTCTCAGGGTCGGCGAAACAGCACAGTTGTGTTGAAAGTGATTTCTTCCTGAATGGAGGAGCCCGACATAAATGCTACCTGATGGCGGAGACCGGGACAGCAGGGCCACCCGATCTCCTAGGTGTGCTTTCCTGCCTGGAAAACTTTTAATGTGGGGCATACAGCGTGCGGCGATTGTTACATAAATGCCTCCATCAATCCCACTTCCTGGTGCACATGCCCCTGGGGTCCCCTTCCACCTTGACTCTGGACTTAGGAGGGAGACATCAGACAGCATGATGCCGCTGAGGACTGCTAAGTGCTCGCACACTGGGGTGGGCCCTCTGGGACTCCTACTGCCCTGGTGTAAGAGGGTGGGGCTATCCTGCCGAAGAGGCTGCTTGGAGAGCCAGGCGCACCAGCCAGCAGCCTGAGCTAGAGGCCAGACAAGAGCGGGAGGCCCCATGGGCCTCAGCCCAGGTCAGCCTCTACAGACTGAAGCTGCATGAATGAACCTGACAAGACCGGCCCCAACTACAGAGTCATGAGCAAAGCCATGCTGCCAGCCACTAGGTTTGGGACAGCCTGCTATTTGGCAACAGGTAACCAGTACACAGACTATTAGAGGCACAGGAAGACCCTGTATTCTGCCCAGAGTTAGAGTAAGTTTATGGCTGAGTTGAGTGGAGGACTGCAGCCCCCAGGGTTCTTCCTGCACCCCCAGGCCCTGCATCTGTTCGTTCTGCCAGGCTTAACATTTCAGGGGCCCGGAAGGAAAACACTGCCTTGGCAGGCATCACAAAATGGTACTACACGGAATAGTTAACACATTGGTATTCCAGAATAGGGTACGGGGAAGGGCTTGCAAGGTAGGTGATGGGATTCAGAAGAGTCAGGAGGGGAAACTACCCCCTTAAATAGGGTGCCCAGCTGGTGTGGCTCAGTGGTTGAGTGTCACCCTATGAACCAGGAGGTCACAGTTCAATTCCCAGTCCGGGTTTCGGCCTTGATACCCAGTGTGAGACATGTAGGAGGCAGCTGATCAATGATTCTCATCCTTGATGTTTCTATCTCTCCCTCCCTCCCACTTCCACTCTGGAATATATTTACCTATATATTTCAGTATATGTATATGTATATTAAAGGGAAATGGCATGCGGAGGGCTTGAGCCGTGAAGTCAGAGGGAAGTGGGATCAAAATCTGCCTTCTGCTTAGTGTGTTTCTTTGAGCAAGTTGCTTAGCCTGGTGAGCCTCGGTTTCCACATCTGTAAGAGGCAGAGTGTGCCCTCCTAGCAGGCGCCCTGGGTAAAACAGCCCCCAACCGGGAGCATCAGAAGTCCTTCTCTCCCGGCACCTGAGCACCTCCCTCGGGCATCCGGGAGGCCTGGCGGCTGCTTCTCCAGGGCTCGTGCACAGGTCTGAGCTGTCCGGATCAAGCTGGTGACAGAGGCAAGTGTGAACCTGGGAGCGGAGGAAGGAGGCCGAAGGGAAGGGAGGCCCACCCGGGCCTGTTTTCTGTCTGTCCATCCAGAGTGCCTGGTTCAAAGGCAGCCGCAGCCCCTCAGAGGTGTTGCTGATCCCGGGACCCTTGACTCTGTCAGCGAGACCCCTGGCTGCGCCCCCTTCACCTTTGATGGCTGACCTGTGGCCAAGAGGTCAGACACGTACATCAAAAAGCTGTGCTTCCCCAGACCAGCCAGCTGAGGTCCCCTCGCAGCCAGGCCTGGAGGAGGGAGCAGAGGCAGGCTCCTCCTCAGATCGGGCCCCTCCATTGATCAGCTGCCTCCATCCTGCGTGAGGATGGGCACTGCCAAGTGGGCACCAGGGTGTCCTTCCTGGTCCCCGGTCATTCATTTCGCTACTGTCTGAGTCTCCTGGGCCGCAGCAGAGCGCCACCAACGGGGCGGCTTCAAACAGCCAGAGTTTACCTCTCTCGTGCTGGAGGCCACGGGTCCAGACCGAGGTGTGTCTGAGCCAGGGGTGGGCAAACTTTTTGACTCGAGGGCCACAGTGGGTTCTTAAACTGGACCGGAGGGCCGGAACAAAAGCATGGATGGAGTGTTTGTGTGAACTAATATAAATTCAAAGTAAACATCATTACATAAAAGGGTACGGTCTTTTTTTTCAATAGTTTTATTGATTTCAAACAGGCCAGATCCGGCCCATGGGCCGTAGTTTGCCCACAGTTGGTCTGAGCTCTGGGCGATCTTTCCTGCCTCCTCCTCTCATGGTGTGGCCACCGCTGCCCGGCGCACCGCTCGTCTCTGCCGCTGTCCCCTCGCAGCTTTCTTTGTGTGCTGTCACTGCGTCACCCCCTCTTCTTATAAGGACACCAGTCTTATTGAATTCGGGCCACCCTGCTCCAGTCAGGCTTCCCTTAACTTGCTTATACCTGCAAAGACCTTATTCCCACAAAAGGGTCCCCCATTCACAGGCATCAGAACTTAGGACTTCAGCACACCTTTCCAGAGGGCGCAATGGTACAAAACGTGTTGAGCCCTGTGACAAGCATAATAATAGCAATGCAATCATCGTCATCACAAAGTACTCCCTTGTCCCAGAGGCCGAGCCCAGCATTTTGCATATATTGATTGACCCAAATCCTCATGAAGCCCATGAGCAAGTATGGTTGTCACCGCTACTTTGCAGTTGGGGCAACTGAGGCACACAGAAGTTACCGGTGGTCCCAGGTCACACTGCCAGGTGGTGTAGGTGACCAGCCTGGCCACCACCCCCCGCTGCCCCCTCCGCAGCAGGGGTTCACTGGCATCCTGTGTGCGGGTGCCAGCCGGGCACTAGGAGCTGCACCCTTCTCCTCTCCTCACCTGTTCATCGCAGGATCTGGCCACAGGGTTCCTATATTATGAATGACATGGGCTGGTCTTGGCGTTCATGTTGCTTCCTCTAAAGTTTTTCTCCATTGACTTGTAGCCGCCAGGGTGACATGCACCCTGAAAACATCACCAGGACCTGAGCCCCTTTGAAGCAGGAATGGAGGGTGGGAGCCACCCTGTGCTCTCAGCACGTTTCTGACACGTCAGACAACTGGATACGGTGACGTGAGGCATAGACCCCATGCCTGGGCCCACACCCCCACGCCTGGCCTCAGAGTCCATTGGTGGTTAAATCAGAGAAAATCTCTGAGGTCACAGAGCTTGGGACATGCCAGCATCACAGAGCAGGTGGACCAGGGCAAGGAGGGGTCCCAGGCCTTGCCTCCCAGGGCCAGGCTCTTCCCAGCACACCCCCACCCACCATGCCACTGCTCCAGGCACAGTCACCAGCAGTAGACATGTGTCATTTCTGAGAAGTCCCTTGAATCCCCCATTCAGGAGGAGGCAGTTTGGGGACAGTTCACTCCGAAGGTCAGGGCCATGTTTGGGGGTAGAATTGCCCAGCTCTAGCTGTGCCCGCCCCCACTGCCATGCCAGATGTCTCCTGGAGACAGCCGTGTGGTTAGCCTGCAGGCCGGGGCAGGACTGATCTGCTGCCCTCCCTCTCGGACAGGGATTTCACACCCAGGAAAATAATTTCCTGGTAAGGAGATTAGAAGGCATCACTCGCTCTCTGGACAGGATGGGGCCAGGGTGAGGCAGGAGAGGAACAGCGGGAGAGGCCGGGGGGCAGGAGGGGGCACGGGAGGAAGTGTCATTGTCAATCAGGGCGCTGACCCATCTAATCCAGCCTCCTGGCTCTGCTGATCCCAGGGACAGATGCTGGGTAAAAAGGTGCAAACACGGTGGGGCTGGGCCCTCCCTGCAGCCCTGCAATACGGGTCCCTCTGTGGAGAGCGGCTTAATCTTGCCAAGAGCTAAGCTGTCCAAAAGGCACTTTCTGAGGCTCCCGTGTGTTTCCGCCTGCCAGGCCTCACGTGCAGGGCTGCAGGATGGCCAGGTGCAGCAAGTTTCCTCCCGTTGGGGTGACTCATGCACTTGGTGGGGGCTGCGGTGGGAGTGGGGAAAGAACCTGAAGTCTCCCCAGACCTTGTGCTGGCCTCTGGCCTCATTTGCTCATCCACTCAAGAAGCACGTACCTATCTAACCGGTGCCAGGATCAGATGGGCTCGTGATCCCGGGAAAGCTTGGTAGGTAACCGCATAGGATTACACCTTCACCATCCATGTATCCATCCCCTCCATCCATCTGTCCAACTATTGTCCATCTGTCTATCTGTCCGTTACAGACTGGGCTCCCAGATTGTCCAGGCACTGAGGCAAACAGACGTGGCAGCAAGCCTCGCCCAGGTCCTGCCCGGTGGCCCACAGTAAAGCTGTCAGCTTGCCGAGGAGCTCGTCCTGTCCTCACCGGGTCCTCTTCCATTCAGCCTCACGCATGTTTTTAATGAACATCCCTGTACCAAGAAGCCAACAGAGCAGTGTCCAAGCTGGCTCTGACCACTAGGTACTTGCCCAAAAGAAGAAGCCGCCATGAAGACCAGCTGAGTGTGGAGGGCGACAAGGATGCGCTGCAAGGAGCAGGTGGAGGAGGGAGAGACGCCCTAGCAATCAGGGCCCAGCCTTCCCTTCAATGTCCATTTGGATTTTCCAAGAGATTCACTGGTGGTGCCAGTGGATAAATGGACATCGCATGGCCCAGCCGGAATGGCTCGGTTGGTTGGAGCCTCATCCCGTGCACCGAAAGGTTGCCGGTTCAGTTCCATCAGGACACATGCCTGAGTTGTGGGTTCAGTCTGTCAGGGCACATACAGAAAGCAAAACGATAGATGCTTCTTTGTCACCTACTTTGGACTTTTATATGACAGAAATCAAATTCTGTGTCTAAAATTACCCAATAAAAATTTGCATAGCCCACATATAAAGCACAGACAGGAGGCATCCAGGGCCTTGCGTGTATGTGAGTGGCTTGCAGCCTTCTAATTACTTCACACAACTGAGGGGGCCCTTTGAAAAATCCAAGTGGGCCTCAGCAGGTGTGTGTGAGTGTGTATGTGTGTGTGTGTGTGTGTGTGCGTGTGTGTGTGTGTTGGTTGCCTGAGGACCCATCTGTTCTGAGCTACACAGAGAACACTTTCTCCCAGTGTGTGAGCACAGCCCAGATTTTCCGATTGCCGCTCTTAACCCTAAGAAATGGACTCCGTCACCATGTAGTGTGGGTTCCGGTCTAGGGGATGCCGGCTCCTCGCCTTTGGTTCGCATTTGTTGACCCTGAGCGCCAGCTGTCCTCTCCCAGCTAGTGCTGCTCCTTTACCTCTGGACCAGCCGCCGTGAGCCATGTGTGCACAGTGAAGGCGGAGTGTCTATCAACAGGAACGATGATTAGCGATTTATGTATCGAGGTCATGTTTATTCTCCCATTGTCAACAGTGGTCATTATTTATTTGAAACGGGGCCTTTCTCATTTACTGGGCAGCACTGCTTTGAGTAAGAGCGTGTTGAAGGCTTAATAATTTTCATATGGCCGGGACCAAAAACAGAGAGGGCTGAGGCTCCCTGTGTCAGCAAGGAGAAGGGTCTTCCCATGGTCTGCTGGTCCCAATCACAGAGAGGGAAGCGCAGCCACAAGACAGGAGAGCGGATAGCCCGAGAGCACTGGTGGCCTCCAGGGAAGCTTCTTGGCCCAGACAAATGACTCCCAGAATCCCAGGGGAACTGGCAGACGTGAACTCAAATCCCCTTAGTGAACCTTGGAGAAATCACGAAGAGCTGGAGGTGGGACACGTGCTCCAGTTTGCCATCCCCCAAAAGGGAAGCAAATGCATGTGTGTGGCTACAAGGAATGCGAGGCAGGGTGGTATTGGGGAAGGAGAACAGTGTTACAGGGCTTAGAACTAGAAAGAGCTGGGGTAGAGTATCTACTAGTTTGTGTTACCTTGAGCAAGTCCTTAAGCCTGACCTCCTCAGCTGTGAAATGGGGATAGTAACTGTGCCCTACAGGCTGATGCTGAGAGTTGCATGAGGTAATACGTGCGACTCTCCAGGGAGCCAAAAAACACACCACTTTCCTCCCTCTCCCCCTGCACGGCAGCTACATTCCCTTCTGAAATATGGAGCTGGGTTTGGAAAGAATTAGGAAGAAATGCGTTTCTCCTGAGAGAAGACGTGACAGACTCATCTCTTCCTCTCTCGGGCATATGGGCTTCAGAGGTCCAAGGAAGTGGCCAACAGAAAGTATGTTTGCTTTAAGACAGCATTTATAACGCTCCTGTTAGAGGCTCTGGGACCAGTGACACTCCACCCGGATTGTCTCCACTGGGCTGGGGAGGCAGCGGGGAGGTGCTGAGGGCATGTTGGGGCCAGCTGCTGGACTTCTGCTGGCTGAGCGATTGCGTCCAAGGAGCAGGGCCGCCGGCCTCCCGCAGCCAGGTGGAGGCCTCCAGCAGGGCCACAGAGCTCAGTTAATGTGATCTGCTCCAGTCTCGGAACTTTATCATCAAGCATTCAACAAAGACCTAGACAAAGTGTTTATCAAGTATTCAGGTGACAGGAAGAGCTACTATGTAGAAGATAAAAATGATCAGGCTTTCTATAAACATATTTCTTCCTGATCCTCCCAACCACTGCATGAGGTTGGGACAGTTTATTCTCATTTTGAAAAAGTTGGGCCTTGGACGGGTTAAGTGAGTTGCCCAAGGCCACACAGCTAGGAAGTAGAGGAACCTGGAATGGATTGGAGTTCCCTGAAGAGCCTTGGAGTCCCATGTGAAACACCAGCTCCTTTGGGTGCATCCAAAATGCTCAAGACCCTCTGGGAGGAGGCGAAGGAGGGGCCATTTTCTGACTTTGTTCATCCTTTCATCCAACTGCTACTTGGCGAACACCTGGTAGCACCAGGCACCAGGTCCTGTGGATAGAGCAGAAAGTGTACAGAGGAGCCAGGCCCTTACAGGCCAGGGACATGAGGGCTGCAGAAGGAGGGCCATTAGACAATACACGGGAAGCTGAGTCAGGTAATTTCAGGAGATGGTGATAGAACGCAGCTTTTCACTGAGTGCTAGACAGCGTTCTAAACTCAGCAATCCCACGAAGTAAGTGCTCTCACTCTTCTTGCTTACAGATGAGAAGAGCCCAGGCAGAGTCTGAGCAGCCAGTTGCTGGCTCGGGCTGAAAGATGGCCCTTTACTTCGGAGCCAGCACAGTACTGCTCAGCATTCTGCAGACACAACGGGTCTGGGAGGGCTCAGGGCAGACCAAGGTCCCACCAAGCATGTGGCCAGGGAAGACCATGGGTGGGGGTGGCGTCTGCACCTGAAGGAGGAGCTGGAGCCCTGTGAAGCCCAGGGGTGGGGCTGGCTGTGCGGATTGAGGAGCAGAAAGATGGCGGTGAGGGAGCCAGGGGTCAGGTGGACAGGTAGGGACAAGTGGTTGCAGGCTGGGTAGGTCATGGCAAAGAGTGTGGACTTGTAAGAAACATGCTTCTGACTTATCGTCATAGAAAGGAAACAGCATGCGGCCAGGCGGTTACTGAATGTCCGCAGAGCAAACAGGCTGGGGGCGGGGGGGGGGGGGCGGGGGGCGGATCTGAGAGCTGCAGACCTGGCTGGTAGCACATTTTCCAGGAAGATTCCCCTAAATCAGTGGTTCTCAACCTTCCTAATGCCACGATCCTTTAATACAGTTCCTCATGTTGTGGTGACCCCAACCATAAAATTATTGTCGTTGCTACTTCATAACTGTAATTTTGCTACTGTTATGAATCATAATGTAAATATCTGATATACAGGATGTAATTTCATTGTTACAAATTGAACATAATTAAAGCATAGTGATTAATCCCGAAAACAATATGTCATTATATATGTGTTTTCTGACGGTCTTAGGCGACCCAAAGGGGTTGCGACCCACAGGTTGAGAACCGCTGAAGGTGGAGACAGCTAGAAAGGTCTCAGCCCAATATTTTAATGGCCCAACGGGAGACAGCAAGACCTAGGCAACGTATGAGGAAACAGGTGACCTCACAGGACTCAGCCAGTGAGGAACCGGAGGAGGGACTAAACAAATAGGCTGTGTTCCCTGCCTGCGTGTGCTCCTGTGCCATGGCCGCCTGCTCTCGAGAGTGTTAGTAAGTCTCATTTCGCATGCTTCTGTTTCCCAGTCCGTCCTTTGACAACCGGACAGGTGAGCCAGTTCTCACAGACTCTTTTCCCCACTGTGAAAAGTCCAAGTGGCCATTTATGCAGGGGAGCAGAGTGGTCAGGGCCCATTTCCCACTGAGTGCGGGTGCTCCTTGGGGAGCCCCGAGCCTGGGGCTCACCGCTCCTAAATGGAGCCTCAGGACTGAGAAGCTCTGCACCCTGAGGCAGCCCACAGCGGGCACCGCTGCCTCTCGCTGAGCCCTACTTACTTTCCCACCTTGTTTTCAAAGCTCAAACCCTAACAGGTCGGCTGGGGTCCAAGACCCGAGCTGGGTGCCCAGGCAGGACGGCGCGGGGCCTGGCCGGGACCTCTCAGAGCTCAATGTCCTCAGTTTCCTGGTACTGAGTGGGGGCCTGGAGGACACATGCAGGTATCAGTTCACAAAGTCAGGGGTTCGAGTCGAGACCCAAAGGCCTTGCTGAACCCATTGGCACAAGGAGTGGAAACTACCAAGATGGGACTTCCCAGCAAGGAGTGTGGGAGCCAGCGGTTGGCTTCAGAAAATCAATCCAGAGAGTTGGGGAAGAGGATGAGCTAGGAGGATGAAGGCTCAGGAAACAGGAGGTACTGAGCTGGGAGGAGGGCACACCAGGGAGGTCAGAGCGTCAGGGAGGAGGGAGAGTAAGGAGGGACTGACCCGGGAGAGCTGGGAGCCGGAGGACCAGAGGTGGGGTAAGGGGAGCTCAGAGGAGGTGGAGCCAGAGTGGAGGGAGAGGAGGAGGAAGATGAATGGGGAAGGAGGAGAGTCTAAGAGGAGGGGGGCCCAGGGAGGAGGGGGAGCGAGGAGGAGGGGAGCTGGCTCAGTCGAGGCAGCTCAAGGAAAAGGACTTGGGACTAGGGCATCTGCACGCTTTGGGTGACCTGACAAGGACTGGCCACGGGCGGCCCAGCAGGACTCCTGCTTAGCCTGCAGGCACTTGTTCCCGTGTCCGCTGTCTGGACTCGGGGGCCCAGGCTCTGTGGGCCTGTTCAGGGCCTGGCCTGGAGGAGTCCCAGTATGGAAAGGGTGCAGGTGCAGACTTGCTGCCCTGGCGAGTGCGGCTCAGCTGCTTGGAGAGTGCCCCATCCCGACACCGAAAGGTCACGGGTTCGTGTTCCGGTCCAGGCACATGCCTAGGTTGTAGGTTCACGGTTCAGTCCCCCATTGGGGCACATACAGAGGCAGCCAGTCGATGTTTCTTTCTCACATTGATGTTTCTCTCTCTCTCTCTCTCTCTCTCTCTCTCTCTCTCTCTCTCTCCCTCTCTCTGGAAAAAAAAAAAAAGATTTGTTGATGGAGGAAAGCTGAGGGAGGTTCCTGGTTTGGGTGAAGTGCTACTATCCATACATAAGCCGTCACCACTGCTTGAAGCTTGCTGACAGGAGACAGGACCTCTCCCTATTGTTTCTGCAACTTTTTGTGCATCGATGATTATTTTGAAATAAAAAATTAAAAACCAGACAAAACTGTCTTGCTCTGGAATTGCCTGCAGCCATCTCCAGTATTCAACCTGATACAGAAACAGGTTTTGTTGTGCAAGTAGCAGTTTCTCAATTAATTCCTAAAAGAATGCTTGTGGAAGCTGATCTAAATTTGTTATTTGTTTAGTACACCTCAGTATATGTTTTTTTTCTTAGCATAATTTTATGAACTAGGAAAAACTGTGATTTTTCTTGTTCCTTCTTGTGTCCTTAATGTCTTCTCTTAAATCCAAAGTGCCCGTGAATTGCTAATTTTCTATGTGGGCTCCGACTTGGAAACAGCTGGGAACTGCTGAGGGCGAACCCAGCTCAGTGAGGGACAGGACCTCTGAGGGGGAAGTCACCGGGGCTCCAGCTGGGGGCCCAGGGCGGGGTGGTCTGGGAGTGACGGGTGGCTGATGGGTGACACTGACAGTGTCGAGTGGGTCAGAGTAGAGTGGGGGATGCTGGCGGGAGACATTTGCAGGCAGGAGCTGCAGGAGGAAGCTGGGGCCAGGGGACGGCGCCCGCGGAGCCCAGGGTGCCCCCCAGGTCCTCCCTCCTTGGGAAGGGTTTGCTGCACCTCCCTCTCACTCCAGCATTTCCAGGAAGGGAGCTGAGGGGCAAGGGGCCCGGCACCAGCTCCCCTCTGACACCCACACTGAGCAGCTACCACTGCCCAGGTGCTAACAGAATCACTCTGCAGGGGTGGCAGGGCCCTGGAGGGCACTGTTCCCCCTGTCCCGGGCCCCGAGCAGCCAGCATGCTGCCCGTGAAGGCTCAGGATGCCCGTAGCCCTGGAAGGGGCTGGTCAGGCTGGACTGCGTGTCGGTGGCCAGCGAGAACATGTCTGTCTAACAGGTCCCCAACCTTCACCAGGCCAGGGCTGAATGGGAACATTATCACAATTTAATTACCTTTCACAGACGCAGCCTGAGAAACCCCACTCCTTGGCCGGCCGGCATGCCAACCTCGAATGGAGCCAAGGGTGAGCGGAAATGTGCCCCCCGGGGCCAGGGAGCGCCCCTGAGGAGCCGCACACACGCTAATGAAGTTTAAAAGTGACCTGGGGGCCCTGGGCCCACACGGGGCCCAGCGGGCTCCCCGCAGCAGGACCGCGGACTCCAGGGCCAGGCCAGGCTGTCTGGACGGTCTCAAGGGCTGCTTTCCCCCTCCTTTCTCTCTTTTCTTTCCTTCTTCTTCGTCTTCTTCTTCTCTTTTTCTTTTTTAATAAAACGATGATAAAGGGTCCTGCCAGGAACCATTGTCTTCCAAAGTCCAAAGTGCTTGAAATTAATTTATCCGCTTAGGACGGTGTATAAATTTCTCATTACGAGTGTCAGTGATGAACAAGAAACCATTCCAGGCGATGTCTCGGGCCCTTGCCAAGCCGCGGGCCTGGGGTCCCCGGCGGAGCCAGGGCGGCGACAAAGGGTTTCACACAGTCAGGAGCGTTAACTATGCATGCTTTCGCGTTGCCCGGGCTCAGCCAAATGCCCTGTGAGAATGCCACGTCCACACCGGTTTTATTATTCCGCACAGATGCCGGCTGGCTGTGTATTTCCAGCTTGTGGAGCATAATGTGGGGTGTTGGGGGTTCTCTTGTTGTTGAGCATGTACTTTTTTACTTTACCCTTCCCTCGCCTTCTTTCTGCTCCCCACCCCCAGATAGCTGGGGCAGGGGCAGTGGGGGCAGCAGGGGAAGTTCTTGGAAGGGCTGGGGAAAGGTGGGGGAGGGGATTAAATGAGTCCCTTTGAGGTGTGTGAGTTGGCGGGGAGGGTGTGGAAACTAAAGGGAGGAAAGGGGAGGGGAGGAGGAGGTTAAGCCCTGGGAAAAAAATGGCACCCCTTGGTCCTTGTTGGGCCCGACTGCCAGCTACACAGGGCACAGAGAGAGCCCTGCCCGCCAGGCTGCTGGCCAGGCTGCCAGCCGTGCTCGTGGCTGTCCTGCCCACCCCCCTAAGACGCAGCTTCAGAGGGAGGGGTCCTCAGGGTGCGCCTGCCATGTGTCACCTAATAATTCCTAAATGCCAGTGTCAACCCGAGACTGCAAGGGCAGAAGAAGCGGCAAGGCTGGGGCACAAACCCCGGCCGATGGTCAGGTGAGCTCAGCCTCCTGCTCCCTTGGCACCGGGAGCATCCCCCTGCCCCACAGTCCACGGCCTCAGCCTGCTCGGGGCCGCCCGTCTGTGGGCTTCTGCTCAGGAGCCCAGCCAGTCTCCCTCGGAGGAGGCCCAAGAGCAGCAGGGAGGCAGCCCCAGGGGCTCAGCCAGGGTCCTGGGTAGGACTCAGCAGAGCGTGGTTCCTCCAGCGTCACCAGGATGCGGACAAAGCGGAGACCTTAGGGACAGGGCAGGAGGGCTGGCTGGGAATCAGGACACCCAAATGGAATCCTGCTTGTCTCCCAGCTGCCTGTGTACCAGGCCCACTCCCCCGCCCCCCTGAACCTTTCTGCGCACAGAAAGGGCTGGGCTGGGAGTCTCCACGTGGCCCATGCTGTGGGCTCCATGAGGAAGGAGAAGTGGGCAGGCCGTACTGACTGTGGTGCCCTCGACACTGACTACAGTCTCCACAGCCAGAGAAGGTTGGGGTCCCCCTCTTGGGGGCCTCGCTGGTGACACTGCCTGCAGAGTCGCCCCCAGCCCTTGGGATATGTCTGGTCACCTTCTCGACACAGGGCCCTCTTCCTGAGGGATCCTGGCCAGAGGGCTGAGCTTGGACCCCGGGGCCACCTCCAAGAACCACCCGTCTCGGCTGACATGCTCACTCCCAAGCCCATGTGCCCAGCCTCCAAGGGCAGGGCCCCTTGGAATGGCTGTTTGGGATGCCTGGCAAGTCACCGACCCTGGGCGGTGGGCCAGCCCACAGCCCCCGAGGAGGTGGCCTCATTAAAGGCCTCATGGTCCAGTGGGCAGGGCATCAGATGGGACATCTGGAGGCTTGGGGCCTGGTCCAGCTTGCCGCTGCTCTGCTGGGTGACCCTAAGCAGATTACTTGGCCTCTCAGTGCCCCATCTGCCCCCCTCCCCCCATCTGGCAAGGCTTCCTGGAGGGAGTATTAGGGGGTGGCTCACAGAGCCCGGATTCTACAGCACCTCGGGTGAGCCTTTCCAGCCACGCCAGGGTTTGACAGGGACACGCAGGCACCCGGCCTCGGGCTGCCACAGGCCTGCCTCAGAGGAGAAAGGTGTGAGGGGCTCCACAGCATCTCGGAGAGGAAAGACCAGTAGAACAATCTCTCCTTTTGAAGATGGGGAAACTGAGGCCAGGGAACACAGCTGAGTTCTTTGCCTCTGGCATTTCTATCCCCCCCCCCCAAACTGTTTGCTGTCTCTCCTTCCTGACAAGGTCCCCAGGGTGACACTTTCATCATAAGCGTCTGACCCTGTCAATCCCGCATCAGCCCCTCCCACGACCTCTTGTCTGAAGGTGATCAACCCCCTCAGCAGGCACCCCGGGCCCCCTTCCTCTGCAGCCTCCTCCATTGCTTTCCTCTAGCCATGCACAACCCGGCTCCACATCACCAAGGCAGGGCTCGGGCCCTCCACGTTCCTGCCGTTCCTGCCCCATGGGGGCCCCCTCCCCTCTCTCCTGGGTGAACTGATGGCCCTTCATGAGTTCAGTGGAACATCCCTTTTGCTTGACACCTGCTCCAAGCTGTTCCCAAGGACATGGCCTGCTCTTTCCTTTCGCAGCACGAGGCCCACCTCCACCAGCGCTCTGCCCATGTGGGGTGCAGGGCCTTCCCAAGCAGGACTGTCTCTCAGCCACGTTGGGGCCAGAGGGTAGGTCCAGCGGTTGGCACCTTGTCAAAGCCAGTATCCTAAACCACAAGCCCCTGCCCACTTCCCTTCCCTCCTCTCACTCCTTCAAGCACCTGTAAACAAAGCACTGAGAAGCTCTGTCCAGGGAGCGGTAGGCCCGCCCTACTGCTCCAGGCTATGCCACCCCAGCCCAGCGCAGGGCCAGCCCAGGCCACCCACCCAACTCCTGCTTTCTGGTGTCTGGGTGCCAGCCCATCATAACAGACTTCCTTACTGTGCCTTCCCACGTGTTAGGTAGCACGCACTTATGTATATGCTAGTATGTATAATTTACCACATACATGCATGACAGCATGGCTGCTCGGTTTCTGGCTGAGGAAACCAAAGCTCAGAGACATTAGTGGCTTGCCTGGGGTCACACAGCTGGAAGAGGCAGAGCTGGGATCTGAGCCCAGATCTGCAGGATTTGAAGCTCATGCTTCCGCCCCCACTAGCACCTGCTCTCCTCCCGCCCTGCTAAGAGGCTGCTTGGAGGCATAGAGTCAGCTGAGTTGCTCCAGGCAGTAAGGAATTTCCCAGGCGACCCTATCCCCTTGGCACCGGCATTTTAACCAGTCTTCAGAGCTTTTCCCAAAGTGGAATGTCAGACATCCACAGCCTCATGTTAGCAAGATTTCCATCTGATCTCTGTCTCAGCAACATACACAAGGAACTTGTGGGGGTTAACCTCTTCCCCTCCTTCTCCATTATGCTCTCCTTATTTTATTTATTTATTTTTAATTTTTAAATTAAGCATTTCAAGGACCATGGCTTGCAGGCAAGAACCAGAAGCGAGATGTTAATTAAAATCCCTAAGGCTTTAAATTATCAGTTCTCCTCCAGGTGATCTAAAGGTTTAATACAATCCCAATCAAAGGCCTAGCAAGATTTTTAAAAAATAGCAATTGACAAGTTGGTTCAAAAAATTTTATTGGAAAAAAAGCACTGGAAAAGTCAAAACAAGTTTGAAAAAGAACAAAGTTGAGGAATTCACACTCACTGATTTCAAGACTTACTATAAAGCTACCATAATGAGAAAATATGTTAGAAGATAGACAGGGATCAATGGAAGCGAACAGGTGATTCAGAAATAGTAACACACAGGCACGGTCAATTGCTTTTGGACAGAGATGTAGGCAATTCAGTCTTTTCAACAAATGGTGTTGGAGCAATTGGGCATCCATATTCAAAGAGACAAATCTGGATTCTTATCCACATCTAACACAAAAATTAACCCAAAACAGACCATAAACCTACAAGAGAAACCTACATCATAAAAGGTCTAGACCAGCGGTTCTCAACCTGTGGGTTGCGACCCCTTTGGGGGTCAAATGACCCTTTCACAGGGGTAGCCTAAGACCATCAGAAAACTATATAATTACATATTGTTTTTGTGATTAATCACTATGCTTTAATTATGTTCAGTTTGTAACAATGAAAATATATCCTGCGTATCAGATATTTACATTACGATTCACAACAGTAGCAACATTACAGTTATGAAGTAGCAACAAAAATAATTTTGTGGTTGGGGGTCACCACAACATGAGGAGCTGTATTAAAGGGTCGTGACATTAGGAAGGTTGAGAACCACTGCTCTAGACAAAAGCATAGGAGAAGGTCTTTGTGGCCTTGGGTTAAACAGACAATTCTTAGATATGGCACAAAAGTGAAATCCATAAGCAAAAAACCAAATTCATACACAGGATGTCTTCAAAATGAACCACCTCTGCTTTTGGAGCATCCCCGGGCTTGGGGCCCCAGCCGGAGCCCGGCCTCGGCCTTGGCGCGGTGGGAGGAGGCGGGAGGGTGAGTCGCTGTGGTCAAGAGCAGCAGCGGAGGCCAGAGACAGTGGGCACTGTGGGCCGCGCCGGCTGGGGACCCTTCCCAATGATGTACAGGCTCCTTGGCCTTCAGTGGGACCTTCACCTTCTCTACCTTCAGCTTTCTCACCTGTAAGGGCGCTGCCTCTGGAAAAGTCGCGTGGAGGGGCAGAGGAAGTATGAAGTGCACGCTCCAAAGTTCCGACCGCCATGTCCTTCTCCTCAGAGAGGATGTGCAGCCGTCTGATGCCCCCCTGCAAGAAGCCCTGCTCCAGCCCAGAGCTCGGAACCTGGATGGTTAAGGGAGACACGGGGATGCGCCGTCTCTCCAGGGCTGTTGATGGTTCCAGAAGCCAAGAGTGAGAAGTGTGCAAAGAAATAGGAGAAAGAGGATGGAGGGAGGGGAGGGGGTGGGGGAGTAGAGGGAAGGAAGCAAAAGCACATGGCCAGGCCCAGGGGCTGGGGATTGGAGACGACAACTACAAACCGGTGCGGTGACTTCGAAGACGAACCTCAGTGGTAATGACTTGAGGACTCACCGGCTCATCTCAGCCCCCACACCCACCATCGCTGCCATGCTCCGCTGAGCTGGCGCAGGGTCCTGTCCCTGTGAGGGGTTTCTTGAGTTCAGGGGCAAGCAGCCCTCAGGACTGTCAGCAACAAAGTCTTCCTTTAGTTCAAAAACTGATATTAAAATGACTTATCAATTCTCATTCCATTACCGCCAGGACAGGGTATTTTATATTTTAGAAAGTGTTTGATGCAAAACAGGTGCAAGAACAACTTTGGGCCTCGGAGAGTTATGGGTTACATATCATGTCAGTTACATGGGACACTTCACCCCTCAAGCCTGCTGGAAGAGGGGGTGCCGCAGCTCGAGTGAGGAGCTCAGGAGCTAATGGACGGGTCTCAGGGGCAGGGAGTCT
Source organism: Myotis nattereri (assembly GCF_964212035.1). Lineage (NCBI taxonomy): Eukaryota > Metazoa > Chordata > Mammalia > Chiroptera > Vespertilionidae > Myotis > Myotis nattereri. The sequence continues at coordinate 86,048,992 of NC_138082.1, read as the reverse complement.
AGCCGTTTGGGCAGAGGCCAGGAGCATGGATTAGTGAAGAGGGGAGGGGGGGAGAGGGGAGGGGAGGGGAGGGGAGAAGAGGGGAGGAGAGGGAAGGAGAGGGGAGGAGAGGGAAGGAGAGGGGAGGGAGGGGAGGGGAGGGGAGGGGACAAAATTACTAGATATATTTCCTTGCACTATGCATTTAAAGGGTAGGGATCTCCTAGACAATTTCATCAACTCAAAAAGCATGGATTGAGCCTGTTCTATGTTTGGGTTCTGAGCCAGACACTGAGAATAACCAAGGCTGGGGTTTCCTGTCCTGAAGGAGCTCCCCAAAACAGGCCTGCGGGAGCTCCCCCCGCCCCCCACCAGCCATCCTGGTCTCATCAGGCCAGTGTCAGTGAAAGGGCCTAGGACCTGTTCATGTCACCCCCTGACAATGCCCATCACCACTTTATTATTGGAACAAAATCCAAGTGCTTATCCTCGCTGACAAGCCTAAGGAATCGGGCCCTGCCTGCACCCTCATTTCCCACCAATCCCCTCTCCAGTGTAGCCCCAGTCCAGCTGGGCTTTCCCCTGCTCCTCCGGCACCCCAATGTCTCTCCCAGACAGGCCTGTCCACCCTCCCACCTCCGGCACACTTCCCGGGCATCCTCAGGATGGCTTCCCGGTGGCTTTCCTAGGGAGCCCCTCACCCAAATGCACACGCTGTATTGCCAACTTCCTCTTAGCAGGTAGCACAATAATGATTAGATATGTCTGATGGCTATCTCCTCCCCCAGACTGAAGGCTCCACCCAAGTGGGGACCGGGCCTGGCTCCTCCCCAGTGAGGGCCTCAATGTCCGCCCACGCCGGCATTGAGAAGACACGAATATTTGTGGACCGAATGAGTAAGGAAGAAATAGAGGCTCTGTGGAGGCCACAGCTGGGTGGGCTGGGCATGACTGGCGCTCCCCAGAGAAGGGAGACGGAGCCGCCTGCCAACCTCCACCATGAAGAGTCGCTGGTCCGGGTCTGGTTCTTCTGGTCCAGGAATGACGGAGCCCTCAGTCCCTGGGCTCCATGCTCTCCTGCTTGTCTTCCACGTCCACTAACCAGTCTGCTCCTCCGTGGCGGAGGTCACGCCCTCCTGTGTTAGAGCCCTGATTGCTATTTGCAGTCTCTGTCATCTCCCTTTTCTGGGTTTTTATCTGGAGTAGCTTTGCTTCCCCAGCTGCTCAGCACAGGCCTGCGGCCTCGCCCTGCACCCCCGGGGCTTTCTGTCTGCTCACCAGACCCACCTTGGACTGCAGCGGCTCTGAGTCAATCCGTAGCTTGGGGCGGGCAGGGGATCAACTCCCCGACTGGGGTCTGCACAGGAGGCCCTGATCCGGTGCCCTGTCAGCTCCCTCTGATGCCCACGCTTCACCCACAGCCACGAGCACCCACCCTCCGGGGCATTTGGGGGAGGAGATAGCCATTAGACATATCTCCTCACACGCAGCGTGCTGCTGCGGGGGAGACGGACTCCGAAGTTTGCAGATTGAATCCTCACCGAGCACTCTCAGGCTGACCACTTACCTCGGCCTCCGTCGCTGCGTCTGTGGCAAGGGCGGTAACTGCAGCCCCTCCGGGGGTGGCAGGCTAAAGGGAACACCTGACTGCCCCACAGGCCTGGCCCAAGCTGGTACTTCCAGAGTGATAGTCCCTCCCTTCCTCTGAGCACCTGGTGGTTGAGGCCTTATGTTCTCAGGGGGCAGGCCTGGGGGTTAAAGGCACCACGCCTGACTCCAACAGGGGTTCCCTCAGGCAGGCCGGCCTGCAGAGGGCATAAGGTGGGTCAGGAGGCTGCGAGTGAGGTGCACTTCCAGGTCTCCCAGAGCAGGAACGCCCCTGCCTAGAGCCCGGAGCTGTGTTACCCTGAAGAGGGACCCTGGGTGCAAACAGCCGCTGTCCTGGATCTGCCCTCCTGGGCATGAGGCTGCTCTCACCAGAGACGCTCAGGGGCTCGGACAGTGGGCGATCAGTGCCCCTGCCCTGCTCCTGGGCACAACACTGGCCACATCAAGTCACAGCACGTCTGCCTTATTTGCCAATCTGTTGACTGTGCCCCCTGGCCCTCGAGTCCCTATTCATTGGGTGGTAAACATGTTACCTAGCAACTGAGTGTCAATATCAACAAAGGCCTCGATGAAGTTGTTAATCTGGGCAAGACTGACAGAGGGCTGAGGTGCTCTCTGCCGGCTCCTCCACTCATTGTCTGGCCCTTAGATGGGCCCACAAGGGTATCGAGACTCAAAAGACCCCACATCTCCCTCCTCTATGAAGATTAAATGAAGTGTGCATCTCAGGCGGGGAAAGGCCCTGGCCCTGGCCGCCTGGTGATACTGTTTTCTTCTTTTCTCTTCCCCACAGTGCCTCAGCCCACGGGCAGAGCGCTTCCCCTGGAAGCAGTGGCCGCTGCTAATTTTGGAAGGCACGCCTGTCATTTGCTCTGTTCTCGGGCTCCAGGTTGGGTGAGGAGGGCCGAGCTGGCTCTAGAGTCAGCCCTGTGCCAGGCTCAGGCCTCCATCGCAATCTGCAGTGGAATGAGGCTGAGCACGTGGCAGGCACTGTGAGGGGGCAGCTGCTGCCTCTCCCCGGAGCTCATACTTCAGTGGAAAGAGGCCACAAACAAATAAAGAAACGAGGTCATGATCGAAAGCTGTGTGGGTACCTGGGGAAGAGCATTTCGGCAGGAGGAGGGGCAAGTCCAGTCCTGAGGAATGTGTTTTGTATCTTCAAAGAGCTGCAGGAAGCCAGAGTATCTGCTTGGCTGATAGCGCAGGACCCGAGAGGCGGGGTGGGGGCAAGTGGAGGGCCGGGGGTGGGGGGGCAATGGAGAGTTTCCATTGTGGGGTGACGCGGTCTGATTTCCACTGGATGGAGAAGGGACTGCAGGGGCCTGGTGGGGGCAGGGAAACCATGTAGGAGCCTCCAGGAGAAAGCAGGGGAGAGGCCTGGATGGTGGCACTTCTGTCTTATCCCCAGAAGGCCCCGCCTGAGGCTGTTGGTGGAGGAGCGGAATGGGCGCAAGGGGGGCCTCGCCTTGAGTGGTCGAAGTGTGGGGCTGAGGGCTGAGCTCCAAGCTAGTCCTCCGCTCTTCCTCCCCGTGTCCCTGGAGAGCACCTCGCCTCTCAGGGCCCCGGTTCCTCATCTGTAACTGAGCTCTTTGTTCTGTCTGCTCTCCAGAGTGCCAGGAGGAGGGGCGGGAGGACCCTGCATTCGGAGTCGGGCAAAATTGTTTTCTAAGTCTGACTGTGCCTTTTACTAGCTGTGCGCCCTTGGCAAGCTATTTAACCTCCCTAAGCCTCGGATCGTCTCTTCTTTAAAATGAGCTAATGGCATCTGCCTCCAAAGGTGCCCAGTCAATGCTTAGTTATTTGTTCAGCATACATTTTTGTGTGTGTGCTAGGCATCGTGCGAGGCAGCGAGATGAGTAAGACCTGGCCCTATTTCTCCTGGAGGCAAGAAGCCTGGCCTGTGGAGAACAATTACAGTCCGGGGGCCTTGCCCTCAGGAGGCCCTGGCACCCCTGCTCCTGCCAGGGCAGCAGCAGTGTGGGGGTCTTGTAAGCAGTATTAGGGCTGAGCAGAGCGGGCTGGGCTAGGGTTTAGAAACCCAGATGTTAGCAGGCTCCTGCCTTGATTTGAGTCTTTCCTCTGGGTCTTGGTTTCGACACCAGAATGAAGAGATTGGATTGGATGGTGTTTAACTCCTTCCAGCGTTTGACGGCAGGGAGAAGGACCATCCGCCCTGGGCAGGAGCAGTGATAAGCCTGGGTTCCCTGAGGCCGCATGCAGGGCAGCCCTTCAAAGATTCAGAGCGTTTTCTGCAAATCCAGATTCCCTTCCCCAGCAGATTCCGGGCCTCAGGGGTCCTGAGAAGCCCTGGCCACCTGAAGGATGGTTGTCCCCTCACAGTTGTCTTTTAACCTTCTGATCCTTAAAGGAAAATGTGGGGACCTCGTGCCCCTGACACCTCTTGAATTCTTGCTCATCTCCATCTTAAATGAGGAGACCGCAGCCTCAGGACAATGTCTTGAGAGGCAAGAAGTCTAAGTCATTAATGACATTCCTGGCATTGTGTAGAGGAGTATGTTACCTTCTGCTGTGGCAAGTGCTACCAGTTTCCCATATGCAGTAAGGATGTAAGTTCCTTTCAAAAATACATTCAGTTAAACAATCAAGGTAAGCCAATTTTGAGGGGGGAAATGTGTTGAGCCATATGAAATCGCCAATAACTGATCACTTCCGACCTGTAAAAACAGCAATTTCATATTGTTCAACCTCGCATAAAGTAGTGATGCTAACAATAGCAGCTAGCATTGGCTGTGCACTTACTACAGCCAGACGCTGCTCCTACTGCTTCACAAGGGGCATCTCACGTAGTCCCCAGCGCGCATGGAGTACCTGGGAAGCACCGCAGTTAGTCACACACTAAACCACAGCAGCCCCGTGACCCTGGGCAGAGGCGGGTCCATTGCCCATGGTCCACCCTATGCTCCTATTTCCTGAACAGCTAACACAGAGCATGGGCTGGATGGTCATGGCTGGGAGCTGGAATGTGGGACGGAATTACAGCAGCTCTCCCAGCCTTGGAGAGAGGTGTGTGCACATGATGGTGGGCCCGGTGGCCACATAGTCCCCACTGTGTGGCCCATGGGGGAGACATAGGCACTGAGGACAGGAAGGCTGCTCCCTGAGCCCCTTGAAGGCCGGGGCTGAGCCGTGTTCACCTGATGGGCAGGAGGACCAGGTGACCGGAGAGGAGCAGGAGTGGTGGGGCAGGTCGTCCTGCACAGGGCCAGGGAAGACATAAGATGCCAAACAGGGGAGGGACCGGAGATGAGGCTGGAAGAAGAGGCACCAGGAGGTAGGAGTAGGCCCCAAAGGATGTTTTCCTTGCAAATATGGGGCACATGTAGCATCTTGGGGCTCTGTCCCAGCTTACCCACCAGCCCACTCGCTTTCATGACTCAGCCTGACCCATAGAGCAAGCCCGCCCCTGGCAGAGCCCCAGCTGTGGCCCCACTGTCACGGGCCTCAGCCTGGGAGCCTGGGGTGCTTCCTTGTTGAATTGTTTGGGCCCCTCTCTGAGCCCTGCCCCTAGCTGCCTGGGGTAGGAGCTCCAGAAGGGTCCAGCCTGGCCATCTCTGACCTGCACCCTGGCTGCCCCCCCACCCCCATCATCTCCCCATTCCTTCCCTGGTTGGCGAACCTACAGACTGTGCCCCAGGCATAAAGGTGATTAAATGTACACTCATATAAACTTCCCCGGGAGCATGGGTACGTGGTCAACGGTGTCAGCGATTGCCTGCATTTTAATCATTTCTTGACTCTTCAGGGCTGCAGTTCATTCACCTCTGAAATGAAAGCCACGCAGCATCAGGCACCTGCTGATACACTGCACCGAGCAGGCGCAGCCTCCCTCTTGGGGTTTCTTGCAAAAAAATAGGCAATCTAAACATGAGGAAACATAAGACAAACCCACACTGCTACACACTAGCTGAGCAGAGCTCCTCCAAAGTGTCAAGGTCATGGGAGGCAAGGAAAGAGAGCGGCCTATTCCAGATTGGAGGGTTCTAAGGAAACATGATTGCAAGATGCGAAGTGGGGTCCTACTTAGATCCCGGAAGAGAAACATGCTGTGAGGTCACTTGCAAGGCTTGCAGATTGGTTGTTCGTGTCATCTCTGCCCGCGCCCTGGTTCTGACCTGCGTATGGGGTTCACAGGGCGTTAGCGTCAGGGAAGACTGCGTGAGGCTGTGCGGGAACTCCTGGGACTAGTTTTGCCAAATTGTTTCAAGTCTGAAATCCTTTCAATATAAAAATTTAACCAGTAGGACTAATGAAAGTACCTATCTCACAGGGTCTCAGGAGTGCATGTAAAGCACAGAGCAGCACGGGGCACCCAGCAGACTGTCCTTACTGCCAATGTGCAGACCGAGGCCACAGCTGTCAGAGCCAGGAGGGCACAGGGCCAGCTCCCTCCTTGTAAAGCGTCATCATCTATCTCCCTACTAAGCAAGCTTCTGGAAAACACAGGGGATATGACAGGGAGCAGGCCCCACCCATCCCTGGCCACCTGGCTCCAAGTGGCAGAGGCAGATGTCAATCAATGACTCCCACCAAGCAGCACAAAGGTATACACTGAGGATGTGCTGGGAAGTCCCCAGGGACCCGCACGTGTGGGAGGGCCTCGTCAGCCCTGGCCTGGGATCGCCAAGCTTCCCCACCAGCAACACCGCCATCTGAAGGGTGGCGGAGAATTATGCTGGGAAAACAGGCCGGAGGCAGAGCACAGCGGCGTGAGAGGGCTGTCTGTGGGGCATGAGCAGGCTCTGAGAGCCAGGGGCGGAGGGACGGCCTGGCCTGAGGGCTGCCATCCAGGCCGGCCCAGCTCCCTGCCCTTTGCAGCCCGTAACACCCCAGGGCAGCCACATGTTCCCAAACTCAGCTACACTTCAACGGTAGAGAGAGTCGCATCTTGCAAATTCGTCAGCACTTGGGCTTTGTGCCAACTTTGAGGACTTTTTAATAGAGAAAAAGTGTAGATTGGGTAGGACTTGGTGATCTTGAGAATGGGTCACTCTGCCAACTTCAAGAAGGAAAGGCACCTGGCGGTGGCACCGTGAAAAGCAGGGCATGTTGCAGGCAGATAGCAAAGCGCCTTCTGTCCCCTGGCACCGGCCCGGGTGCCCAACGTGTTTCACAGCATCGTCGCACCTCGCCCGGGGGCGGGTCCAGCAGACGCCCCTGCCCCGCGTCACGGCTAAGCATGAAGAGCGAGAGCCAGAGAGCCCGGGGCTCTGCGTGCCCAGGCGAGGCTGCCCAGCCGGGGAGTGTGGTGGGTGGCGGGAGGCCTCTGCGCTCTTGGCCCCCAGGGAGAGGGTACGGAGGAAGCAGTGCCGCATGGTGGCCAGGCCTCACACTCATTAGGAAAATGGGCCCACAAAACTCCTCCTGGAGGCTGATGAGCAGCCACCGAATACTTGTGGGGTGGTCCCAATGTGAGGCACACAGAAGCCACTCACTAAACAGAAGTCCCCTTCCTCTAAGCCAGTGGTTCTCAAGCTTCCTAATGCCGCGACCCTTTAATCCAGTTCCTCATGTTGTGGTGACCCCCAATTTCATTGTTACAAATTGAACATCATTAAAGCATAGTGATTAATCACAAAAACAACATGTAATTCTGTATGTCTTTTCCTATGGTCTTAGGCGACGCCTGTGAAAGGGTCGTTCGACTCCCAAAGAGGTTGCGACCCACAGGTTGAGAACCGCTGCCTAAGCCTTGTGTAGGATGCCCTGTAAGCACAGCCAAGGAGCAGCCTCTGGATTCTGACCCGCATGCGTTCATTCTCCCCTCATGCTGACACCACGCAGCCAGCCTGCGCTGTGACCACACGGCCCTGCCGATGGCATTGGCTCATTCCCACGCAGACACACCTACTAGCCAGACACTAGGCCAAGGACTCCACACATGGGAACCCCTGACTCTTCCTAACAACCCTGAGAAGTCAGTAAACGGGGAGCTTGCAGGTCAAACCCAGGAGGTCTGACTCCAAATGTCTGTCCTCAACCACAGCCCTGCCCACCTGCTGCCCGTGAGGATAGCCGTGCCACCCCTGCGTGGCTTGAATCACGACTCCACAATACGGTGAATCCTAACCCCCAGTGCCTCAGCACGCGGGACTTGGTTTGAAAACAGCCTTCTTGCAGGTGTGGTCAGTGAGGCCCGCGGGTGGGGCCTGATCCCCTGTGACCGGCGTCTGTCCGCATAGTAAGGGAAATCTGGGCACAGAGCAAGCACACAGGGAGAAGCCCTGGGAAGGTGAAGCAGAGATCTGGCAGATGCTGCTACAAGCCAGGGAACATCAGGTACTGTGAGCAAGCCACCTGTAGCCAGGAGAGAGGCCGATGATTCTCCCTCAGAGCCACCAGAAGGAACCAGCCCCAGCGACACCGTGACCCCAGACCCTGGCCTCCGGGACTGTGAGACAGTACATTTCTGCTGTGAAAGGCACTTCTCTGTGGCACTTTGTTATGGCGGCCCTAGCAAACGATACAGCCACTGCAGGCTCTCCAGGGCATTTCCCAGCGCCATCCCCCTTCCTCCAGATGCTACAGAATCCCTGGCAGGTAGACTCATAATCTCTTTGGTGTCCTAGACGAGTGACTCCTAATGGAGGCAGCTTTGGCAGCGCCTGGAGACATTTGAGGTTGTCACACTGGGAGGGGCTACTGGCATCTAGTGAGCAGAAGCCAGGGATGCTGCTGACCACCAGGCAGGCACAGGGCAGCCCCACCACTGTTACCTGGTCCAGAGCATTAACTGCGCTGAGACGGCAAACCCTTTGACAATCTGAGGAGTACTGTGCTCTTCTCCTTGGGAAATCTGCTAACACATGCATTCGTTCAACTCTTTCTCACACACACACATATGCAGTCATAGAGACATATACACTCACCACACATACTCACACTCTCTCACTCACTCACATGCCATTCTGTGTCAAGCCCCAAGGAAGGATAGAGTCCCAAGCACCGCAGTTTAAGCGCCCTTGTTGCTTTGTAGATAAGGAATATGTTGTTAACATAGGTAGAAGCTAAGATTTTCAGCATTATACAAAGAGATACAACTATAAGATAATATAGGCAAGGTTAAAAATCCTGTAATCTTCAACTTGAATTGGAAATATCAATATGAACTCATGATGTGTTTTCCCTTTCCTAAAGAAATCGCGTGCCACCTAGCTCTGGCCACTGGGAAGTTCTATGAGTAACACCAGCCCAGAAGTAATGAGGCTCACAGCTCCGGGCTGGGGTCTCCCAGGAACGAGGGAGTCTTGGAGAAAGGGATGACTCTGGGGCTGTGGTAAGAAAAACATAAGATGAGCTGAACCATCCTGTCATACCAAAAACCAAAGAACTTGTCCCAAATTTCTACAGCTGTATCAGAAGGAGCTCACTCAAAATGGTTCTTATTGGTCAACAATGAAAAAATGTTATCATCAAAAATAAAAATGACTCAGATGGATTGAAATAAACCAAATATTGAGTTTATAATGATAGCTTTAAAAACTTAATTGTCACCTCTGGAAGATACTAGGAAACCAACACATTATTTTGAAAAACTTCTTAAAATTATTATTTTTAAAAGGAAAAGTTCAAACATATATTCTGCCTTTCCAGGGAAATCATTAATGAAGGCGAGAACTATTATAGAATGATCAATTTCACCTAGAAAATGCAAAAGGAATAAGAGGATATTACCACTTTTAAACCCTAATGAAATAATGGGCCGACATGGCTGTTAAAACCAGGAACTGAAGGGCTGATGGGACGTTTAGGATGGGCAGGTCCCGGCAACAACACCGGAGCCTGCATTGGTTGAAACTTTACAGAAAGCGGCTCAGACATGTGCCTCATGATGAGCTCTAACCGGAACCACATGGGACTTCTGAGAGGTTATTGCAAAAATCTGAACCCAAATCTGGACCTAACTGCATTTATAGAAAAGACAGGCACTGGGGGACTTGTTAACACAATATGGTGATGCAATCAGCCCCGGGCCAGGCCCAGGACCTGGGAGGCTCCAAGTACAAATGGCCTGAATTTTGCTTTTGGTCTGTGTTTCCCCCCCAACAAACAAGTGGCATTAAAAACAAAACAAAACAGATGGTGGGGAACCTGTAATAGAGTAAACAGACTTAGGAGACATGTCACCGAGACAGTGCACAGGCCCTGTCTGGATTCTGATTGAATAAATGATTGTACAAGACATTTATGGGGAAACTGGGCAAGTGCCAGTGAATGGATATGAGATGAGGTTAAGGACTGTTAATATTTTTAGATTTGATAATAATGCGTGGTGGGTTTTTAAAGAGAGCCCTTATCTTTTAGAGATTCATGCTGAGGTATGTGTAGCTGAAATGGCCCAACAGGGGCTGGCCGTTGGGGCTGGCCACGGCAGACAACTGTTAAAGCTGTGTGCTATGTGCAGAGGTTATCATGCTCTTTCTACTCTTGTATGTGTCAGAAACGTTTATAATGAAGCATCTTTAACAAGGACCACTGGCTGGGCATCGGCTGAGCCCCGCTCCAGCTCTGCCAGTGCCCTCAGGGGCTCACACGCCTGCCTGGGTCTCCACCTCCCAGCCCAGGTCCATGGGGGGAGGGGTCTGTCAGGAAGCCTTTCTGGAAGAGGTGGCACTTGACCTGAGTCCTAAAGTGAGTGTTCCCAGGGGGACAGCCTCAGGCAGGGGGCCGGTAGCAGACCCCGGGGGCAACAACGGTGCACAGAAGAGATGCTCAGAGAGGCGGAGACCCTCCGCACACACTCAGGAAAGGCGGAGCGCGGCAGCCTGAGGAAGGGCTGGCTGTGGCTGTGGAAGGACAGGAGCTGGGGGAGGAAGATGGACGCTGGAGGTGCCCCTGGTTGGGGTGCGGCACGTTTAGGGAGAAGAAGACCGGGGGCCCTCAGGACAGGTAAGGCGGAAGTGGTGCAGAGAGTGGGATCGGCGCCCAGCGGCCCAGCCACTTGCCCAGGACTTTCCCCGCCACCGCACTTGGCCTGTCCTGGTGACTAAGAGCGCACTCACTGTTCATGTACATTGCAGTCTTCTCTCGCTCGGGGTGCCCGAGCGAAAAGAGACGGTGCTGCGAGGCTTCTGAGCCAGCGGGGAGCTCACCGAGGGCACAGGAAGGCGATCGGTGACCGCCAGGTTAAGATGGAGGCAGCCACGTACCTCCCAGAGGTGGGGGGATGTTTAAAATAAAACAGAATAAAGCTGAAGAAAGGGCCATTCTAGCGGGGACTAGCGGGGACTAGCGGGGACTAGCGGGGACTAGCGGGGACTAGCGGGGAGTAGCGGGGACTAGCGGGTCCTGTGGTTTACATGTGCGTTTCCTCATGACTAACGACATTGGACATCTTTTTGTGTGCAGACTCGCCACTCATGTATCTTCTCAGGTGAAAGATTGGTTCACATTTTGCCCATATTGGGGCGGGATCATTTGTTTCCATATTTCTGACCTTAGGGGGACAGCAGTTGGTCTTTTGCCGCTAAGTACACTGTTAGCCGCAGGTATTCGGTCGACAATTATCCCTAGTTTGCTGGAAGTCTTTAACACGAATGGTGTTGGATATTGTCACGTGCTTTCTGCATCTATTGAAATGATCATATAATTTTTCTTCTTCAGTCAATTGATGTGAATTGCATGAATGGAATCTTCTAACGTTAAAGCACCTTGCATTCTTGTGATAAACCCCCTTGGTCATGACATCTTCTTCATATATTTTTAGACTCAATTTCATTTTAAAAATGAAGAAATCTTGCATTTATGCTTATGAGGGGCAGGTCTGCAGTCTTCCTGTAAGGCCTGGGTCTGCTCGGATATCAATGTTGGCATCACAGAATGAATTGAAAACTATCCCTTCTTCTTTAATTTTCTGGAAGAGCTTGTGTAGAATTGCTATTATTTATTCCTTAAATTCCAGTCATTACTCACTCTCAAATCCTACCATGAGTTTTGACATGTCCATATTCTCTACCCATGTGCACATGTTTACCCTTGAATAGGCCCACTCTTTAACAATTCCAATAAAGGTTTCATAGGAAACGTCATATCCACACCATAGACAGCAGCCGGTGGCATTTGCCTCCAGCCCTGCCAGTTTAGGAGCAAGATCCCTGGATGGACCCACAGATGAGGCCCTTGTCCAGCTGTCCAGGTCCCAGTGCAAGTGTGCCAAGGGGTGGGCACAAGGCAGAGAGACATGGCCCAGCAGTGGCTCCCACCCTCTGATGAGGTGGCACTTACCCAGAGGGGCTGGCTGCTGAGACAGCAGTTGTGTGCGGCTGATGTGATCCTGTGCATACAGCAGTGGCATAGTGAACTCTGGCTTCGCCGACCGCCATTCCCAGGGGAGGAGCACACGAAGCCACCTGCCAAAACTCACGTGAGGAATTCGTGGCCGAGCCGGGCGAGAGCCCTGTCACCTAACTCCTGCCTTCTGTCACCTAACACCAGCTTTCTGCGCTAGTGGTTCTGTTGGTCCCCCCGACCCCTCCCTGCCCTGCTCTGTGCCCAGCAGGTGCTCTCTGTGTGCACACCCCCTGGCTCCTTGCATCTGCGCTCACCTGGATTCCCAATGGGGAGTCCCAGCAGGAGACTGGCAGCGGAAGAAAAAGAGGCCAGGCGATCCTGCTCCGGGACTGGCTGTGCCCCTGTGAGCTCTGGCTTCTCCACATCCCCAGCTGTGAAGGTGATTCCTGAGCTCTGTGTCCTCCCCTGCCCCCCTGGGCCCTGGTGGTAATAGCTCCCATGGCGGCCTGTCCCTGGGCACCTTACATCCCTCTTAGTTCCCTACTCAATAGCTTCTCTGCAAGCAGCCCCTTCACTTACAAGTCTCTTCACAAATGCCAGCCAAGCGTTTCTTGCTTGACATGCATGGGAGTGCCACCCACACCGCCCCTACCAACTGTCCCCATCCTTGAAGCCTCAGGCCCCAGACAAAACACCTGGATCCCTGCTCATAAATCATGAGCCTAAAAGCATGCAGCACCTCTGGCTGGTGCCACTGGCCCCCGAGGGAAGGTGTGGCCCATTCAGATGATGACTTGGAGAGCTTTCTGGATGGAGACCTTGCTTCTGTACCCTCCGGGAGCCCAGCCCACCCAGACTGGCTGACCTTACAGGTGCGGGGTCACGTGGCATGGAGGGAATGCAGCTGTAGTGGCTGGAGCTGAGGGAGAGCAGCATTGCCCTCAAGGCAACTCCTTCATGTTAGAAGCAAAGTCAATGACAGTTCTGAAACCAGTCCTCTGGGACTTTTGCAAACACACCAGTTTCCAAGAATAGAAGTTGTGTGCTGGCCACGGCACACACGTCCAAATCAAACAACCCACAGTGCCCACATGTGAGCCTCTATCTTAATAGGGATTCTTGATCTTATTGAGAGAAACAGACACACACAGAGGCAGCCAGATTTCAACTTAGCCCGTGGCTGGTAACAATATTTGCATGAAGAATCAGAGGAAATAAAGAAAAATAAAGAGCAGGCAGAGGGCTTGCTGGGTGTATTGTTTGCTTTGGGACCGGGATTTGTCCCCTGGATGGCACTGTGTCAGCAGATGTTGCCAGGCTGGAGGACCCAGAGGCAGCGCTGGTGACCAGCGCTCACACCTCCTGACCGGGCCTGGGCTGGGAAGCTGCGTGGAAATCGACACCACTGCCCACACCTGGCTGACAGGTAGGGATGCTTCTGGGAGTCCAGCCAGATCGGTGAGCCCCGAGAACTGCCTGTCACATACGGACCCCTCCTGTGGGAAGTCACCAGGCAGGCATTTGTCTCCCCAGCAGCATAAGGAGATTCTGTGCAAGTAAGAAGGGACGGGAACGATATGTCCTGAACTCCGGCCGCGGTGGGCCTGGCCCTGCACCAGGGGCTTAATAACTCTGTTAATTTCACTCCAGGTCCATAGTTTCTGGCCACGGGTGCTGAGACTAACGGTGGTGGTGGTGGTGGTGGAGGCCGGATCTCTGGGTGTGCTGTTTAAGGGCTTTCCTGTAGCATATTTGTGTCTTACTTGGCATTCACAAGAACCCCTGTTGTAGGAATGGCAGCTACTGCGGCCTCCCCTTCTCCTGATAAGGAAACCAAGGCCCAGGGGATGAAGAGATTTGCCTGCACAGACTTCAGGGTTCGAAGCCAGAGTCCTGACTCTTGGCGCCACGTCTGCTGTTCTTATCATTATACCCAGGACTTAAAGGATCAGCAGCAGCTCCCAGTGCTAGGGAAGGCTCATCGCATTCAGGGGAATGACGTGAGGCCTGGCTGATCTTGAGGAGCAGGACAGGGCATCTGGGGGTAGAAGACGGACAGCACTGGTTCCACGGAGATCAGTGCTGGGCACTGAGCATGGGCATCACAGCCCAGAGCCAGGATGCTGGCAGCTTGGGGCCAGGGAAGGAAAGGTTACTCCTCCCCAGGCTCTCCCACCAGGGGCACCCCCAGGGTCTCCCACCAGGGGCACCCCAGGCTCTCCCACCAGGGGCACCCCAGGCTCTCCCACCAGGGGCACCCCCAGGGTCTCCCACCAGGGGCACCCCAGGTTCTCTCACCAGGGGCACCCCCAGGCTCTCCCACCAGGGGCACCCCCAGGGTCTCCCACCAGGGGCACCCCCAGGCTCTCCCACCAGGGGCACCCCAGGCTCTCCCACCAGGGGCACCCCCAGGCTCTCCCACCAGGGGCACCCCAGGCTCTCCCACCAGGGGCAGCCCCAGGCTCTCCCACCAGGGGCAGCCCCAGGCTCTCCCACCAGGGGGAAAGCTGCACCTTAGCGATGTGGGGGCCCCTGGTGACATAGTGCGGCCCTGCGCCCTCACTTCCTGGGCTTTGTTGTGTGGTTTTACATGTGAGTATCCACTTTCACATGAGATCGGCTCTGGGACCCCAGCACAGGCTGCGAGTTGGAAGCTATCATGTGCTCAGTGTGGGACTACGATGTCCCACTTCCTGCGGTGAATCAGATGTCACCATCACTGTGATGTGATAGCTCAAAGCCTGGTGCAGGGCATTGCAGAGAAGTAATAGCTCCTTCTCAGGCCTGGCCCCTAGAGGGTGGTCTTGGAGAAGAGCCCCTCACCCCTGGTACTGTCATCATGGCTGCACCCCTCAAGCAGCCTTCTCAACCCGCATTTCGGTCAGTGCTCTCAGGCGTGGCCCAGGCCAAGCCCAGGGAATGCCAGAGGACAGCTCCCCAATCTTCAGGGTCCCTGGCCACTGTGGCCCCTTGCCCACACCAGGCCCGGCAGGAGGACAGGGGAAGGCGTGGCAAGGGCATGGCTGCAGAAGGAGCAGCGGCCAAGCCTCCCCCTGGGCTCCAGCTGGGCTGACGCAGAGCCTGGCCGGCCAAGCCACCTGGCTGGGAGGAGAACCTGCCTGTCGGGGAGAGGGCCTGCGCAGGAAGGAAGCCACTGAGAGCAGAAGCCAAGCCCCGAAATGAAGTGGTCAGTGAGGGAGGCGAGCAGGGCGCAGGCTGACCCAGGCCTCGTCACACGCCTCACACCATGCTTTCACCTCCCGCCCCACCACCGCTCCGGCCTCGGCCAGGATGAGGGTCAGGTGGGAGACGCTGATGTCGGAGGCCTCCTCAGAGCGGGGTCACCAGGGCGTGGCCTGAAGGATGCGTGGGGCAGAGGCAGGTACAGGGGAGGGAGGGTGTGCCAGGCCGAGGAATGGCTGGAGGTCCACGGGGTACCCAGAGCCCAAAACCGGCAATGAAGCAGGAGAGGGCAGGCCATGGGGAGGGACGATAGCCAATTTGGGTTTCCAAAGAGCACCCAGAGAAGGTCAGCCAGGGGCCCCCTCCGTCGGTGACAGGTGGCGTAGGGCTCAGTGTGTCGAAGGCCATGGAGGTGGCTCTCGCTCCTGGCAGCCAGCGCGGCCCGGAGGCCCTGTGCTTATCCCGCACCCACTGGGCACATGGCGCTCGCCATTCCGCCCCTCGGCACCTGCCGTCAGCGCTGGCCCGCGTGCAGGACAAAGGCCTGCGCTGGGATTTGATCCCAGAACTGCCTTCAGGGACCTTGTCTTTCCCAGCATCCTCATCTTGGGAATCTCTACATCGTCCCGCGGACCTGATGTCCATGGACCGGGTGACACTGTGCGAACACCCATGGACCCGATGGACAGTGTTCATTGAGCAGCTTCTATGACTGAAGTTGGGGCGGGGGCTGCAGGAAGAGATCAGGAAAAGAGCGCCCGGCCTGTGCTCACATGCTGATGGTGGAGAGGCGAGGCCCGTCATCCTCCAGGAGTCACAAGAGCTCAGGAACCGTGCGGGAGATGGGCAGGGAACGGGCTAGTCCCTAGACATCTTGGTTTTCTCTGTCTCCGTATTGTGACTCTAAGTGACTCTAACGGCAGAAACCCGAACTCATTTCGAGTGGGCACCGCCCTGCCCACCTGCCCTTGGCTGCTGAGATCTCTGGGACCTGCCCCTCCTGGGAAAACTCTCTGCTGCCAGTCAGCGGCCACAACCAGGGTTTTCTGAACTCTGTGGCCACTTCCTGATTCCAGAGCTTGGCTCTACCCTGCCCCTTCCCCACCTTCTGGGTGCCGACCCGACCCCCATTGCCTCAAGTCTTCCCAACCTCCTAATCCAGCCATGTACCTGGCAACTGTCATGCTGAGAGAAAGGGCAAGGGTGTGGGGTGAGTCCCGGGTAAAATCCAGGCCCTGCCAGTCACCTGTCCTCTCCAAACCTCCGTTCCCTGCTCCAGAAAGGACAGCAGTGCCTGCCCCTTGGGGTTGTTAGCAAAAGACCAAGATGATCACAAGGGGAGGAGCTGGAGCGATCAAAGGTGCTCTTTAGTGAACAGGGCCATCGCTTTCACAGGCCATGCCCACCCTCTGGGGACAGAGGGCGGTGCAGGCCTGCACTTACCAAGTGGGCACACTGTGCGTGGTTCAACGTGCCATGACAGCTACATGCCTGTGCAGCACAAAGTTTATATAGCATGGTCACTACGCTGCCTGAAGTGGCAGGAATGAAGATTACCCTGAGCCAAGGCAGACATTCAAACTTGGGCGGGTGGCCAGGTGCAGTCCCACCACTTTCTCTCCAGGAGAACTGCTCACTGCTGCTCTTCCAGGAAACAGCAGGTGAAGAGGCAGTTACGGGTCGGGGTGCACGAAGAACTGTGCCTCAAACTCTGAGGCCCATGCAGCCCTGAGATTCCCTCCCAGAGGAGCCCATGGGGCCAACAGACACACCGTGGCAACGGCAAGACGCCCACCCTGGGGCTGGTCAAGCCTCCTGCATCATATACCACACTTTCTCCGTCCAACAGAGTTCAATTTTCTTGTGTTCAACAGGCATCCAATGCTGCCGCTCTGAATAAGAATTCTAGGCTTGGAGAACTTAGAGTTCGACGAATCCACACTCTCTTTTTTCTTTTTTTTAATATTTTTATTTATTTTTTTACAGAGAGGAAGGGAGAGGTATAGAGAGTTAGAAACATCAATGAGAAAGAAACATCGATCAGCCGCCTCCTGCACACCCCCCACTGGGGATGTACCCGCAACCAAGGTACATGCCCTTGACTGGAATCGAACCCAGGACCCTTTGGCTCTATCCACTGAGCCAAACCGGTCAGGGCAACACACTCTCTTTTTTCCAACAAAATTAAAAACAATGTCCCAATAAAGGAAACACAACTGTCAATAAATCTGGTTGAACAATGAGCCCTGGAGGATCTTGAGTCTTGCCCATGGCCCTTCCTAACGCCCCGAGGCCCACAAGACTAAAACCCCGGGGCTCTGGGAGACCAGCCATGAAAACCACTGAACCCCCCAACTCTTTAAAACTCAGTAACTAAGACCTGCAACTGCGCCCTCAAATGCACATGCAGTTGGTGAGAGAGCGTTGTCCTTCTCTCATTGTTCCCTGTGTGCTGAGCTGATCTCTCTCAAGAGATTGGAAAGCGGGACGTGGACACTGTGTTCGCTCCTCCTCTGGGCTCCTCTGAGCCCTGGGCAAGCGCACAAGAGAGCTCTTGATTATGCGGACATGAATGGGGCCAGAGTGCTGGGCCCACATCTGCTCTGGACTGGTGAACCCCGGTGTCCTTGCCAGAGGGTAGAGCGTGGTGGGGGTGGACATGCTCAGCCGGCACCAGGCCTGCTCCAAAGCCTCAGGAATCTCAGACGCCCAAGCCCGGCACCTCCAGAGAAAGGCCGGCGGTGGGTGTGGTGACCATGTCTGGTCAGGCTGCCTGCAGAGCTAGAATAGGGCCATTGGGTATGGGGACAGAGGCACGTGGCCAGATAGGTGCTCTGGCCTGGCAAAGTGGGGCTTCAGCATGGTACAGGGAAGGGGTGACACTCCCATTCAGGACTGCAGGGGAGAAAGTGTCCCCTATGCCACCCTGGGCCAAGGGCAAGAACCGGCATTGCTGGAGGGAGAGCACCGTGGAGTCTGGACCTCACACGGTGGGGGCTCTCGCATGTCTTAACGCATCTGGTTCCCTTCACAGCCCACAGGCTGGCCAATGTCATCACTCCCATTTACAAACACAGAAAATATTTTCTTGCCCAATAGCAAACTAGTGAGAGAACCTTCATTTGAACCCAGTTCCCAGGACCCTCAAGTTCACATTCTCCCCACTGTATCTGCCACACTGCCTGCAGACGACCTGAGATGCAGGCAGAGCAGCGGCTGGGGCCATGGCCAAAGGAATCCACCCATAGAACATCGCTGACCCACAGAAGTCTGAGACACCATCCACAGAACCAGGCGCTCGCGGCCAATGAACCAAACTGGCTGCCTTAGAAAGCCTGCCCCTGTTCTATTGGATTTGAAAAGAGAAGACGGAGCAGAAACATGAGACATGCTCCCATATGCTTCCCTGGAGCAGCTTCTATTGAGCTGCCCAGGCACAACCATGAGCAGATTCCTCCTCTGGCCCTGCTGCTCTTGGGGTCAATCTCTTGTTTGTTAAAACTATATCCACTCGCTTTCATGACTCATTAGAAGCTGTCAGAGCTGCTAATACACTCAACTGCTCAGTCAACACCAGCTCACGTGGGCACTCATGGAGCCTGAATGTGCAGCTGAGCACAATAGCTCCGCAGTTAGTGACTCCTCGGGCCGTTTTTGCACGAGGGACTTGAATGTCGCTTGCCCTTCGGCCTCCTGTGTGGCCCACATATGTCCTCGTGTGTGCGCATATGTGTGTCCATGTCTGTGCTGTGCGGGGCTGTGGAGCTCAGCCCTCATCATTCCTGCAGCCAAGTCCCGGAGGCCAAGTCAGAGGTGACTCCAGGCAGCAGGTGGTCTAGGGTCAGGCTGTCTGCCCTCCACACACTGGCCTGCAAGCTGGTCCGGGGAGGGGCTGAGTCCGGGGGAGCTCCTGGCCTCCCTCGCACACTGCCTGCAGAGGACCGGACTGGAGATGCAGGCAGAACTGCGGTGGAGGGGGTGGGCGGGGGGGCAGCGGCCTCTCCAGGCTGCCTCATTTCCTGAGTCCACGCAGCCTTATCACGCCCCAGCCGCTCCCTGCTGCTTGCTGAGCCCCCAACAACCCCCGATGAGACCACCTTGGTGCTTGGAGCGCACCGAGCTCCTGGTCTTCGGGGGTCTTGGAGCGCGGACTGTTCCACAGCAGGAATGGGGGGGCAGAGCTCCAGTGGCAATAGCACGGGGGGCAGGTGAACCTGGATGGGGAAACAAAGGCCTTGTCAGTTTCATCCACCCTTTGCCCAAGAGACTGGCTGCAATTTAAGGAGAAAGAAAGCGTTAAGAAGTCAGCTCTACTCCTGACATCATTTGAAAGCCCGGGGCCTGTGTGCAGGAAAGGCTCAGGGCAGACTGCTGGCCTTTGCCCTGGGCCTCTGCCCCAGAGCTTCCCTAGGCAGGGCTCACACCTGCAGCTCTGGAGGCGGCGGGTCCAAGGAGGAGGATGTGGAAAGTTCCTATGACAGTGCTGACTCCTGCCTCCGACTCCCGCAGGCTCGGCGCCTCTCGCAAGCATGTGCCCGGCCCTTCCTGCCACCACGTCACCTTCTCTAAGCCTCCCAACAGCTCTCGGACAAGACCTGGCATCTGGCTGGAGCTGGATAAATATTTGCTGAATGAATGGAACAGCTCACCCGAAGCAGCCTGGGCGGTCACATGGGGCTACGTTCCCACAACGGCCTCAGCTCTGCTTTGAGTCCCCGCTTGGCTTGTGGGGAGTCTGGGCTTCTCGGGGCCCTCTTCCCACACACAGCAGAGCTCCTGGGGACGCCTGCCTGTGGCCCAGACTCTATCCCGGGCAGCAGGCCTGGGTCCCACCTGCCTGAGACTGGTCCTGGGGGAGATGGCATCATCATCCAGGCCCTAGTGGTCATGGGGCCTCAGGGCCTCTGCTGCTAAGAGTTACACCAGAACCCACCAGCTGCCACGCCATCCCCACACTGTCCCCAGCCCTGTGGGGGAGACAGAAAGCAGCCCAGGCTGTCAGGGGACAAATACTGATTGTGTGCCTGCTCCGTGGCAGGTGTGCACGAGCTGGCACTGCTACTAGCTGGGCCAGGCCTCCAGACCCAAGAAGCTGAGCTGTGTGCGGGGTGGAGTGGGGGGGGGGGGTCCTGCAGCAGCATCTCCGAGCCCCTGAAGTGGTTCAGCACGCGAGCACACACATACACGCACACACACACATACGCACATACACACATGCACACACGCACACACACACAGAGAGAGACACACATGCACACACATACACACATACACACATACACATACACACACAGACACATGGGCAGGCTTTCCTGAATCAGGCTCCTGTTCCCGGGGGAGCTCGCTCTGAGTGCTTTTCTCTTTCATCCTCATGCTGGGGCACCAGCCCAACCCTGGCCGTGGGCCTGGGGCTGGCCCCTGCCTCACTCCCCGGTGCTGAGCGCCCCTCCAGTGCTTTCCGCCCTCCCCTGAAGCCTCGCCGTAAGTGGGTCGCTGCAGAACGTGGACTTGTCCACACTCACCCACCTTCCCTCAGGGCAAACCCAGGCCCTGCAACCGGATCGGGGCCGCTCAGCCAGAAGGTCCAGCACAGAGTTTCAGGGTGGGGAGGGTGGGGAGACCTCAGCCACCTTGGCAAGAGGAGGAACAGCTTCCGCAAAGGGAGCAGGTTCCTCCGGAAGGCGTGTGGGCGCTCTCTGCACGGGGCTGGGAGCACAGCTTCCTGGGAAAGTCCAGGGCGCTCAGCTCAGCAGCGGAGGCTGGAGGCTGAGAAGAGAGGCCTGGCCCAGCCCCAGCTCACCTCAGAGGACCCTCTAGCCCCGCGTTTTCTTGCAGCGAGAACCGCATCTGTGCTCGGTGTGGGGCACAGGCTGGCGCGGCAGCCTGTGGAGCCAGCACCAGCCCAGCGTCAGAGGGCTAGCTCACTCACCCAGGCCATCTTTTTATTCACTTCTTCGTTTTGAAATTCAACTCAGTAAAAGTTGTTTTTCTGTCACTGGGCCGATTTCTTTTTCTCCCGTGGGGTCTGGCTCCAGGATGGAGACCTGCGGACGGGTGGGGGGCGTGGTGATCCCTCGGCCTCAGGTCCCACCACACATGTCAGCACACGTGGCCCAGCTCCTGCCTTGCTCTCCTTCCCGCTGGGGGCAACAATGCAGAGAGGAAGCTGGACAGCGGGGACTTGAGCAGAGGAAAGGTCGGAGAGACTCAGTGGAAGAGGTCTCTGCACTGGCGCCTGCCCTTGCTGGCCCCATGGCTCCCCTTGCCTGCGAATGGAAGGGGCGGGGCTGGCCAATGCAGCAGCCAGGGAGGGGTCAGTGAGGGGGGGTGTGGTCAGCTGCACTTCTGCCCTCGCCCCAGGGGGCAGGCCCTGTCCTCTGCGAGGGCCCTGGACTTGACGTTTCTGAGGAGACATCTTCAAGCCGTGTCTCCGGGACCGTGGGGGGACCTGAAGCCAGAGCCCCTGAGTCCCATTTGTGGGAACCAAGCACAGCAGGGAAGGCGGCTCAGCTCACCAATGATCGCCGCGTCCTGCTGGAACTGTGGAGGGAGGTCCAGAAGCGCCCCAGCAGGCGGGCATCCCGGGAGTAGCCGCTGCCGCCAACTCACGACGTGCTAAATATGCATTCACCTTCGCATTGAGGGCCATGTCTTGGTCGGATTTTTTTAAGTAAAAGTAAAAATATTTGTCCCACAGAAAAGTGATCGGGACAATTGTAAGGCCATTCCCCCCAGACAGTTATTTCCCCTCATGTCTGAATCTGTGGAATTGAGACTATTCCTGGGGAAGTTGTAGTGTGCGCGCGTGTGTGTGTGTGTGTGTGTGTGTGTGTGTGTGTGTGTTTAGGGGGACATTTGTGAACACAGGACAGAGAGAGAGGGGCGGGGAGAGAGAGAAAGAGAGAGAGAGAGAGAGAGAGAGAGAGAGAGAGAGAGAGAGAACACGCTCTGGGGAGGAAGGGAGGCAGGACTGGGAGTGGAGGGAAAGGGTGTCCTAGGCTGGAGGCACAGCAAAGCCCCTGAGAGGGCGAGGGCTCCATGTGTGTGCGGCCGAGAGGAGGCTGACGCAGGAGCCCAGGGAGCGCCCAGGAGGGTGGATGAGGTGGCAGGGGTCTGGGGAGAGAGGAGGCAGGCCCTGGAGAGTGGGGTTAAGGCATTTGGTTTTCCTCCTCAGTTCCGTGTCTGGTAACTCTTCTCACAGTGCTCAGCCCTGGACCTGCCATGGGCGGGCACTGAATCAAACCCTGTTGGGTTGTAACCGTCTCAGCACATTCCCAGACACAGCTACACCCAGCCAGGCATTCCAGAGGCGGGAGCAGGGAGGTTTGGGTACTTAAACCACCACCTGACTGCTGAGCGGAGAAAAGCAGGAGAAAGAGGACTCGCGTGGAACCATCGGAGGCGACTGAACCCGGCCGGCCGGCCAGCGGGCAACGGAGAGCGTGGCGGAGTCTCAGACAGAGCTCTGGGAGGCTGGCGGGGGCGGGCCCGTGCCCCTCAGCTCTGCGACAGCCTCCGAGCCGCTCGGGAAGGGAGCTGGCACATGGACCCAGCCCACGGAGCGCTAGCCAGAGCTGCACAAAGGTCACGGCAGGTGTTTTGCAAACCCTGTGAGAGATGCACGTTTTATGGGCTCTGCCCCAGCTGACTCTGCCTCTCCGAGACTCGGTTTTAAACAAGCCAGCGGTGTGGCAGAGGCACCACACCTGCCCCCTGGGGAGAGCGGGGCAGTGTGTTCCAGGTGGAGGGGTCAGCGTGGCTCCACACTGGGCCATCTGGGCCCCTGAAGCAACCTTCTCCCCGGGCTCAGAGCGGGGAAGTCACGTGGACGGTTCTTCCCAGCAGCTCACCAAAGTGTCCCCGCCCCGCTGACCTCACAGCCCCACTGAGCGCTGCCTCGGGGAAATAACCTGAAACACACAACTGCGGGCAAAGCTGCTCGTCACTGCGTTTCCAATAGTGAGAACTTAGCAATCACGAGCTGTCCAGGCCGCAGAGGGTGAAACACCAGTGCACTGTGGGAGGGAACAGAATACATTCACCTGATGTTCGCAGCGAACTTCTCATCCGAGGGCAGGGACAGCCGGTGAGAAGTTAGGTATGCAGCAGTACAGTCTACACAGTGCGGAGAACATGGGTCCTGGCTTCTCCTTACCTTGAGTGAGCCTTTGTCCACCTCCTGATGCTCCAGTTAGGACATCTGCAAAGCGAGGCGATGCTGCCCCCCTCCCATGGCCAGAGCCGGGGAGCGAATGGTGCAGGAAGCCAGGTGCCGCCACAGCAATCACACAAAGCCATCGACTGCATGTGTGAGGGCTGGGAGTACACCCAGCGGTGTCTCTGAGCACATTATTGTCTCACTGTTTTACCTAAATCTTCTCTAAAGAGCATAACTTATTTTTAAAGTGGAGCTAAATAGCTTTATTCTTGTTTAATGTAAATTTTTGGCAGAGGCCCTGCCCTGCTTGACATCCAGTGAGGGCATGTGCCTGCCCACCTGCACACCCCTCCATAGACACACTGCCCCCTGCAGGGGGGGACGGCATCCCTCCCAGAGGCGCGGGTCCCTGGAAGGAAGGGAGGAATGCTCCCTGGGCCCCACGGCGCAGGGCGGAGGTGGTTTCCCTCTGAAGCGCTGGGGTGGGAGCCAACCTCTGGTGAGTGCCTCGTGCTGGGCACGTGGATGACTAACCCCGCTGAAGCCCCTCCAGGCCTCTGGTCCTCCCAGGTGGGTGGCAGGAGCTGCTGGGGCCAGACCCCTGACTCGGGCGGGGCCTAGCAGCTCCTCTCCGACCCTCTCTGCCACCCAGGACGGCTAGCTCTGCCCAAAGACAAGTCACCTTCCATGACCACATGCCCTGGCAAAATTAGGAAGTTATCACAGGCCTGTACTGAGCCCACTGCCTCCGCCATGGTAACTGTGGCCTTGGACAAGTCACCGAACCTCTCTGTGCCTCACTCCCTCTTCTGTGAGATGAAGACGAAGCCAGGCCCTCCCAGGCAGGTTTGTTGAGAGAGTCGGTACCCATAGCAGAGCGCCCCTCCCCCTCTGCTCCTCTTTGCATAGCTTTCTCCTTTCCAAGGAACCCCAGCGCCCTGTGGCCACTCTTGGACCCAACATGCAGCTGCTCTCCCCCTGTCCACCCCTTCCTCAGATTCCAGGTGCCAGTGTGCCCGCCGACAGCTGTGCCCTGCCACCAGAGGCAGAAGACAGCATGCATGACACCAGGGTCCTCCACACACCAGGGGGCCCACAGCAGCCTAAGCGCTGGTAGGAATTTAGGGCATATGGAGATGAGGGTCTGACAAGGGACCCAGGGCGTCCCTGAGCGCCCTCCCATCGGCAGCTGGCTCTCTTACCTCACCCCAGACGCTGGAGGGCCAGACAAGCTCGAGGCCTGGGGTCAGCCAGAGGGGCGGGGGTAAGAGGCAGAAAGGACCCAGCCCAGGGTCCAGCCAAGTGGGTGTGGTTTACCCCTCGCTCTGCCACCTCTTATCGCTGTGTCCCAGCCCCCTGCCTCGGCGCACTGGGTCCCTCCTCTGCAAGGATGAGCAGCAGTAGCAGCACATGGCTAGTGTGAGAGAAGGTGCCTGGGAGGCAGCACACAGTGCTTAGAGAACCAAGGCTGTCGAAGGCCAGCACTTGTCTGAAATCCGCTTGGCGCCGTGCGGACACGCTCGAGCTGCCTCGCAGGCCTCGAGTTAAACCTCGCGAGCAGGGAGCTGCGGGCATACTCGCTCTGCTCAGGAACAGGACGCCTGCAGCCACCTCTTAAGGTCACACAGATGGAAGGCTGGGAGTTAGGACTTGACCGGTTTGCCAACTCCTGAGCCAGGAAACGCTCCCTGTCCGCCCCCTCACTCCCCCCTCCCCCCACTCTCCAGCCGCCCACAGCTGTCTGTTGTGTGGCTTCCTGGGGTGCAGAGTCCGGGCCTCCTGTGTCTGCAGGACCGCCTGTGGGCTCGCTCTGACACCAGAACACACACCCGGGGAGCCCTGAGAGCCAGGAACCCCGGGAAAGGAAGACGGGCGGCACACTCTGTCACTCAGTCCCATTCATGTATCCTGCCAATCAAGTGAGATTTCAGCTGGAGAGCTGGTGGGAGGAAATGCCAAAGCAAGCATGGCCCGGCAGGGGCGTGGGGCTGGACAGGGCACTTGGTTCCAGATGGAGTGAGGAGCCCTGCTGGCCAGAGGGGAGAATTCAGGGGCGGGAACTCACAGGGGAAAGGTGGCGGCAGGCTAGGGCCAGGCAAAGGCAGGCGAGCAGGCTTATCTGTGCATCTGACCTGCCCCTGCAGCCCTGGCCCAGCCCTGGCAGCCCTGCCCTCAGGGGCAGCAATGGTTTTGTGGAACTTCTCACTATCTTCTCTTGGGCACAAAACAGCATTTCACCTGCCCCCTGGCAGGACAGGCTGCATGATAAGGAATCCAGGAAGTTAGCAAACTTGGAGGCTTGGCCATCCCCCAGGCCTGTGCCAGAACCAACAGAGCTGGTGCGGGCTGAAAGGTCCTGTCCCAGGCAAACACCGCCGTTTGCCAAGTAGGAATTGTTTTTGCCGAGGTCTGTGTGCTCGGTGGGCGAGAGAAGCCACTCGGGCACACACCCCACCCCGGCTCTGGCATCAGCTCTTACTAACCACGCCCCGAGGGAGCCAGGGCTGGGGAATGGAGTGGGACTTTCACGGCCATTAATGAAAGATGCAAAACTTACTGCAAAAAATAATAGCACTAATGAGCAATCTTCCCACCGCCCCCAGCTTTGCCAGCACAGTCTCACCGAGAGGCAAGCACGAGCAGCCTCCGGCCGGGGACGGAGGGCAGCCCCTAGGGGCCGGCAGAGGGCTGGGCCTGGGGGCCAGGCCAGGCTGGGCTCACCGGGAGCCTGAGCAGGCCCTCTGGGCTCTGAGAGCCTCCATGCCCACACAGGGACAAGGACGATGGCAGATGCGAGCCATGGGCCCCGAGTTCCACGGAGAGAAGCGCTTGAGAGCCCTTAGCCCTGTGCCTGGCCTGTTCTCCGTGATAAATCGGGCTCCTGCCTCCGTGCAGGCACTGTTCGTGAGCTGCTGCAATCGGACAAGGAAATACACCTGCCTGTGACTGCACACCCCACGGCAGCCCGCGCGTGAGAGCGGCCCCTGTGTGAAGGCCGGTCGCCATGGCCCTGCCAGACATCACAGGCAGCTCCTTTGTAAACAGCAATAAAGTAATTTAGTGGGAATGATGAAATCTCTGCCCTGCAGTGCTCATTATTAATAGGAATTAAATGTATTTTAGGTAACAAAACAGTGAGTAATGTGGGCAATGAGCACAGCGTGCGAGCCTGACCCGCGGGCCTGAGTGACAGGGCGTCCCCGGCTCACACCGGCCCCTGGAGAACAAGCCGAGCCCCTGCAGCGTGGCCCCTTCTGGGGCCGCAGGTGAGTCATTGCCGGGCTCTGAAGGCTGGCACCGGAGTCAGGCCTCCTGTCACCCGCCCACCCTGGGCCCCACGGCTCTGGCGTTGCTGATGATGTAAAAAGCCTCTCTCCACTCTGACACTCTCACAGGCTCCTCCTCAGGGCCAGCTATTCTGTGCGCTCCTTCCAGCTCTCCCCACCGGAAACCCGTCTGCACCCTGACAGCCCCTAGAGCTAGAGCTCGGCCCAGAGGAAGACCCGTGGAAGCTCTCCTTCCCTGTGCTGTCACTGCCCACACGGCCTCTCTCGAGCAGTAGGTGAGCTCTTAAAGGGCAGAGGCCAGCCAAGGGCACCTCTGCCCAGCAGGTACCTGGAACACAGCAGGGGCCTGGCAACGTTTGCAGGAAGGGAAGGAGAAAGGAACATATGAATGAATTTGGCAAGATTGAGAGGTGCGTGAGGAGAGAAAAAGTAGGTGGATACACATGAATCTAAAGCCGTGACATCATACACAGCCAATCAGGGAAGTAAATTTTCCTGCAGTGGGGCATTCAGCGTGAAGGGGCACTTCATGCCCAGACAGGGAGGAATGGTGAGAAACGGTGAGTGGGAGAAGTTAGGAAAGAAAAGGCAGGAGGAAGTGGGAGGCAGACTGAGCCAGGCACCGCGCTAGGCACCTCCAGGGGCCTAGCAGGAGGTCTCCACAGCAGCCCTGCACGCGATGCAATGCAGATGAGGGGACTGGGACTCAGGAAAGACAGGTCCCTGATCCAAATTCACAGGCCGGACAGTGGCTGTGCAGGAATTTACAGCCCTGTTTGACTGGTTCTGAAACCAGGTGCCATCCAGGACACCTAGCTCCGTGCCAAGTTTTGCCACACTTGCAGTGGGCTGTGTCCCCCCCCTAAGGTCTCAGGGGCCTGGGACTCAGGAAGGAGGTGAAATGAAGGGGTTGGGCAGGATGAGCTCCAAGCTCCCGTGAGGCCCTGCCTCCTTGTGTCCCGGGGCAGATCTAGTCGATCAGGTCAGGCTTCCTAGAGGGGATGAGGGTCTGAAGTTCTTCCCACGGACAACAGACACACAGTTCCTTTTATGTTGCCAAGAGACAATCCAGGGCAAGGAGGGAGAGGCCCGCGGCAGAGATGACTCCATGCCCCAAAAATGAGAATCACAGCAGCCCACAGGATTGTGCAAGCTGCCCGCAAGGCTCCCAGTCGGCCCTGCCTGGAGAAGGGCTGCTCACACTCCCCGAGGCTGGGCTTCCAGTTAACTCCGCTGCCCGCACAGCTCTCCAGGCTGCCAGGAGCGCTGTGTGGGGATGACAGGACAGCCTCACCAGCCCTTTATCTCACACGCCAGATGCCTATTAGTTCATTGATTCATTCACTCACTCACTCATTCATGTACTTGTTTAGTCCCCCATTCATTCCCTGAGTGATTGCCAGGCGCTGTGCAAGGCGCTGGGGATATAGAGGTAAACAAGAGATCATGCTGATGAGCCTCCAGGATCAAGAACCTCGAAGGACAGCGAGACACTAAATATAGATAATGATCCTCCAGCCGGGTTGGTGCAATGGAAAAGGTATGTGCCTGGAGTTCAGGGAACACCGGCAGGGGACTTTGGCATCTCTCTATGGAAATATTTAACTCCTGATTTAAAAAAGCAAAACAAGATAACTCTATACTCAGTTACCTTAATTTTTTGCATAAATGTAGATACATGCGAATGTCCCATTTAAAGTTTTTATTACATTCTACTTAAGGCCTGGCCAGGAAATCACCTCGGTTGTTTTCAGAGCTCCCTGCCTCGGGTTCATGCAGAGGTCCCGGAGCGTGCACAGTGTGCAGGCACCGTGGGCGGCGGCCCAGAGGGAGCCCTCCTCCAGTGGGCGTGCTCCTTGGTATCCAGTGGCTGCTGAGCTGCCAGATTTGGGGCTCAGGGCACTGGGTGGGGGTGCGCTTTGACTCGTTTCCCTGGATGGTATGCCCTTACTATGCAGGGGCCCCATCCCACCGCTGGGACTTGGAAGCCCTTCCAAGTGGCCAGGATCCTTCCCGCTTCATACTCAAACTCTCGCCCCCACCCACTCCTTTTGGGGACCGCCTGTGCAATTTCTTTCCTGATGGTCCTTTTCCCCAAAGGACGGGTACCTGTCAGGAGCTTCTGCTTGGGTTTTGCCAATGCCCCTGGGATCGGGACATAGGCAAGGGTCACCTACAAATCTGGGGCTTTCAGAGGGAAAATGCAGGTGAGAAAAGGCAAATTCAGATTTCAATAAATTACCTGTCCTGCACAGTCCTTTTATTTATCACTTCTTCAAGCTTATTTCCAGAGGCAAAGCTGAAAGATCAGCACATTTTATTTACTTTTTATTATTTTATTTATTTTTAATTTTATTTTTCAATTACAGTTCACATTCAACATTATTTTGTGTTAGTTTCAAGTGTTCGGCATAGTAGTCAGACAATCATATACTTTACAAAGTGTTCCCCTGATATTTCTAGTACCCAACTGGCACCACACATAGTTATTACAATATTATTGACTACTAGAGGCCCAATGCACAAAATTTGTGCAAGAGTAGGCCTTCTTTCCCCCGCTGCCAGTACCGGCTTTCCTCTGGCACCTGGGACCTGGGCTTCCCTGGCTTCGTCTGGAAGGACATCTGGTCTAATTAGCATATTACAATTTTATTATTATAGGCTAGAGGCCCGGTGCATGAAATTAATGCACGAGGGGGTGGCCTCAGCCTGGCCTGCACCCTCTCCAATCCAGGACCCCTTGGGGGATGTCTGACTCCTGGGATCAGGCCTAAACCAGCAGTCGGACATCCCTCTCGCAATCTGGGACTGCTGGCTCCTAACCGCTCGCCTGCATGCCTGCCTGCCTGATCACCCCTAACCACTCTCCCTGCCTGCCTGATCACCCCTAACCACTCTACCTGACAGCCTGATTGCCCTAACTGCCTCTGCCTGTCTGCCTGATCACCCCTAACTGCTCCCCTACCAGCCTGATCACCCCCTAACTGCTCCCTGCTGGCCTGATTGCCCCTAACTGCCCTCCCCTGCTGGCCTGATTGCCCCCTAACTGCCCATCCCTGTGGCCTGATTGCCCCCTAACCGCTCTCCCTGCCAGCCTGATCACCCCCT
Source organism: Myotis nattereri (assembly GCF_964212035.1). NCBI lineage: Eukaryota > Metazoa > Chordata > Mammalia > Chiroptera > Vespertilionidae > Myotis > Myotis nattereri. The sequence goes on along the minus strand of NC_138082.1, from coordinate 86,019,421 downwards.
AACAACCTCTGCCTCGGAACCCTCCACCATGACTTTGTCTGGAAGGATGTCCAGTCTAATTAGCATATCACCCTTTTATTAGTATAGACGTTCCCTAGGCTGTACTTTACACCCCCATGACTATTTGTAAGTATTTGTACTTAATCCCTTCACATTTTCATCCAATCTCCGACTCCCCTCCCCTTTGGAACTCATCAGTCTGTTCTCTGTATCTATGAGTCTGTTTCTACTCTATTTGTTTATGTTGTTCTTTAGATTCCATCCTATATAATAAAAGAGAAACATGCAAATTAACCATCCCTCCACTACGCTCAAGCCATGCCCACAAGCCATGCCCACCAGCCAATCAGGAGCGAGTATAAAAATTAATCCAACTAAGATGGCAGCAGCCAGGCCACAGAGCTGGAGCAAGCAGGAGGCTTGGGTTGCCCCCGGCGATGGAGGAAGCCAAGCTTTCCGCATGCCGTGGCTGGCCCTCGGCTCTGCTCAAGGCTACAAAGTTTCAATTATAGGAGATAAATAAATCCCAGATACCTGCTTCCAGCCGACCATGGCCTCTGCTCAAAGAGGGTCTGGGAGCCTGGGTTGCCAGGGCAACCCAGACTTCCAGCGGGACCTGGCCTCCACTCAAGGCTACAAAGTTTCAATTATAGAAGATAAATAACCCCCCCACCACCACCACCAAAAAAAAGAAAAAAGAAAAAAGAAAAAAAGGAGAGGCTGTGAGCTTGGGTCGCTGGGGCACAGCCAGCCTGAAAACGGCCATCAGCCCCTCATCCAGGCTGGCCAGGCACCCCAGCAGGACTCCCCCACCCTGAAGGGGCTGTGGGCAGCCTGAAAATGGCCCTCAGTCACTCACTCAGGCTGGCCAGGCACCCCAGTGGGGACCCCTACCTGAAGGGCCTTGGCTAGCCTGTAAACAGCCATCAGCCCCTCACCCAGGCTGGCCAGGCACCCCAGCAGAATCCCCACCCTGATCCAGGACACCCTTTAGGGCAAACCAGCCAGCCCCCACCCATGCACCAGGCCTTTATCCTATATAATAAAAGGGTAATATGCAAATTGACCCTAACAGCAGAATGACTGGGAATGACTGGTCACTATGACATCCCCCAAGGGGTCCCAGACTGTGAGAGGGCACCCCCCCAAGTGCACAAATTTTTGTGCATCGGACCTCTAGTATATAAATAAAAGCATATGGTATTTGTCTTTCTCAGACTTATTTCACTTAGCATAATACCCTTTAGATCCATCCATGCTGTCTTAAAAGGTAAGATTCTGTTCTTTTTTATGGCTGTGTAATATTCCATTGTATATGTACACCAGAGCATTTTAATTCACTGCCTATTGAAAAATATGGAATGCTTCGGGAATTTGTTTGTCATCCTTGCACAGGGGCCAGACTAACCTTCTCTGTATCGCTCCTTAGTGTACTATGTGCTTCACAGGTCAGCACATTTTAAAGAATTTACTCTCACTAGCAGTGTGTGCACAGTGTCGATATCACCACACCATCACCAGTATCAAGTGTCAAGATGCTTTATTTTAAATCTCTGACAGTTTTATAAACGAAGATATTTTATGTTCAATATTTTTGCCTTTCTTTGGCTACTCACGCTGCTCATGTATTTTAGCAGTATGGATTATTTGCAATGCTTCTTTTAAAAACAGCAATTCCTGGGTAAGTATGGGTGGACAGACTCTAGGGCTGCCTCAGGTTTTGCTCAAGTCACTTCTGATGTCCTTGCAGATGTCTTTCCTCACCGAGGGCAGTGCCCTCGCCTTGTCTCACTGGGATTTTCCAATTGGTGCTTCTAGATCCTATACATCTTCCCACCTCCAGAAACTTCCGTGCCCTCCCCAGGGCATGTGGCACCCTGTTCCCCTGAACTGCCTGTGAGCCTGATTCATAGTTGGCCTCTTACATGAACCACCTCATGCAGGCGGTGGGGCAGCTTGTGTGTCAGGGCCTTGCTGAACCCTGGCTTCCTCCACAGCAGATAGAATCCTGCCCGTCGTTGGGGTTGGAGTAGGCATGAGAAGAGATCAAGTCTGGAAAGTGCCCAGCAGGCACTTGGCACTTGGTACGTGCTCAGTGAATTTTAGCTCTTATATTGTTTTTATTACTATTATTATTCTCCTTCTCTCTCTAGAAGGCAAGGGGTGGCTTTTATCTCTGCATCTCTGGTTGCCAGCCCAGAATGGCAAAGTAAATCAATCAAATGCTTATTGAGTGAGCATTTCCCTGCCCTTGGCATCAGTCTCCCCTCTGTAAGGCTGGGGTGAGTCTGCCATCTCCTCCGTCAGGGAGATGCCTGGATAACTCCCTATCCGTTCCCTCACCCCACGCTCCCCACCCACCCTTGTCTGCCTCTTGCTGGAGGCTGGAGAAGTCCACTCAGGTATTTGCATTCCCAGGACCCCTTGCCACCAGGAGTGGCCATGTGACCCACATCTGGCCAATAAGGCACCAACAGGGGCTCCTGGGAGACCCTCTACTTTCCCGATGGAGCTGAGGCAGCCACCTTGCCACCAGGAGGAGACAAGTGGGCCCACGTGCTGAGGACGATGAGCAGAAAGCTGGGAAGAGCCCCGTCCCTGTTGGCATCGCCAGCAGCTGACCCAGACCAGCAGGCTCCCGTTTCCCAGGATCCTCACTGCGATAGAAATATAAATGTTCATTTGTTTAAGCTGCAGTGAGCTGAGTGTGCTGTTAAGTGAGGCCAAACTCATTTCTGAGACCTATGAGCTTGCTTTAAGATGCCCATTAAATACTTCGTCCCTCCTTGCCTTCCCTCCCCTTAGCCCTCTCTCCCTTTAAAAGGGGAAGCGGGGGACCTGGGAGCACACTGCATGTGGGTGACAGGGACCCAGTGCAGCAGGAGCCGCCGGCCTCCACAGGGACCCTCTTCTCTCCTCCTCCTCCTCCGCATCGAGGGGCTGGGAGCCCCAGATGCCCTGGATGCCAAGAGAAGAGGGGCAAGCACAGGCGGGCGAAGGAACGGCACTCAGGCCCGGGCTCACCCTGTGTGAGGGCCACGCTGCCCTCCGCAGCGAAGCCGGGGCTGCCAGCGCTCATCCCGCCCCCCATGCTCTCGGGGATGGGGCCCCTGCCCTTTCTCACCCGGGAGCAGACGTTAGTGCGTGCCTGCCCTGTGTCAGGTCCTGCTCCCTTCATGAGAGCCTTGGATGCAGGACTTCTGGGCCCCGCGTCCAGGAGGAAACTGAAGGGCAGAGGCCAAGCTGCTGTCAAGGTCGTCCTGCCGGGAAGGGGAATCCGGGTTCCCTCCCAGAGATAACAGCCCTGAAATGTAATATGTTGTTTCAGAGGCTGTTTCATTCGCTCCCATACAGGCCCCATTCATTCCCAACTGAGCGTCTTTGTCCGGCTCTGCCTGCCCCCAGCCCGGAATCCCCTCCCCGCTCTGCTGGCAGCTGGTTGCAGGCTTAGCCTCCCTCCCTCGCCCATCCTAAGTCACTGCTGCTGTGGAGAACACGCCACAATATTTCACAACAGCCCTAACAGACAGGGGTCTGCACCCCTGCTTTCCCGGTGAGTCCAGGAGGCTCAGAGAGGCAGTTGCCGGCCTTGGTCACACAGCTGGTAAGAGCAGCGGGACGCCAGCCAGCTCGGCCTGGGCAGGGCGCTCAGAGGCTGAGGAGAGGCCACGGGTCGGGTCGTGTTCAGGTGAAGGTCAGGCCTCCGCACACTGGGTCTCTCGCCTTCTCTCCTCCCCCAGGCTCGGCCCTGCAAATTGGCTTTGACCTCTCATGCCCTTGCCTTTGAGCTTCCCCCCATTCAATGTGAAACACAAAGGGAGAGAGGGGCTGGGGAGGGAACGGCCCCTCCCGACCAGGCCCGGACCACGCCCCCCGCAGGCGCAGGAGCCTCCAGGTCTGTTTGCACAGTTGGGGCGCTTGCTGCCACCCCACCTCCAGGAGAAAGGCACCACGAGGTCATCTGTTTACTCTGGGATTAGCGGCTCCCAGCGGGAGCTCTTTCCTCTGAGATGAAAAGAAAGCAGACAATCTGTCAGGTAAACAGGCGACATTGTTCACAAGGATGTCAGGGCCCCTTTGTGGGCTGGCCTTTGAGGTCGGGCTCCTGCGCAGGGAGAGAGCTTACTGACTCCCCGGAAGGGAGGGGCGCGGCTGGAGCGGGTCGGCCGCATTAAGGCCGGACACAGGGCGGCGAATTCCTGGCTGCTCTTCGAAGCCCTCTTTGCACTCAGAGCCCTGCCTCCCCAGGAGGGGGCTCTTGATGAGTCCCACGAGCAGGTAGGGAGCCAGGTGTCACAGATGGGGAAACTGAGGCTGGCAGCAGCTTCCTCCGCCCTGGAAGGGAGCTCCTGGGATTCCAGGAGGTGGTGGCTGGAAGGAAACCAGGGCCCTGGTCTAACTGCCTGGCACTTCCATGGGAACAACTGGGGCCAGGGAACTGGCGGAGCCGGATTTCTGCGCGGGAGGCGCCTCCAGGTGCCTCCGTAGTGGGGCACTTGGGAACCGTCACCATCCGCCAGCGCTCCGGTCGGTTTTAGGGATTCTTACAGTATTTAAACAGCTGCACAGACAGGGCTGGTTCTGGCTGTGCCTGGTCCCTTCTACATTTTTGTGACAAGGTGTCATCCTTGAAGGAGGGGACAGTGTGAGACCCGCCCATGGGGCCTGAGTTCCGCAACCCTGCCTCCAGCTTGCTCTGTGGCCCCAGGCAAGCCACTGGACCTTTCTGGGCTGCTGTTTTCTTGTTCATCAAACAAGACATAAGTAAGATGCTCTCCATGGACCCCTTCAGGAGAGGAGGGCGCTGCCTGAACCCCACGCCCAGTCTGACTCCCAAGGCCATACGGTAGAGGGCTGGGCACGCGGGCCCAGGGCCGACGCTCCAGGCAGGTCTGCCACAGGAAGACAGCGCTGTGATGAGGTGGCAAGACTGCAGGCCCGGGGTCATGCTGACCGGTCAGGCTCCCAGCCTTGTCACTTATCAGATGCCCGACCTCGGGCAAATGACTCAGGCTCTGGGTCTGGGAAGTGGCATCCACAGGCCTCGCTGCCTGGGCTCCTGGACAGGAATCCTGGGGGAGGAGCTGGGACTGTCTTCCCGGCTGCCGCTGCCACCTTGAGATCCTGGCCCCCTTCCAGCCTCCCTCTCCCGGGCGCCCTCGGCCACTGACCCCTTGTAGGAGGAGACCGTCCTCCTTGCCCTCCCAGATGCCAGGTCACTGTTCAGCCTGCAGGGGGCAGAGCCGGAAGCTCGGGAAAATCTGCTCTCCTGGGATACAGGAGGGGCCGAAAGAGGGCCCCACAGCCTCGGCTTCGGGAGCAGGCGTCCACCACGAACAGAGCTGCCTCCCCGAGCCCCACGCTGCCCGGACACTGGCTTGGTTACTCAAGGGCCGGGATGCACCAGACACGTGCCCACCCTGCCACTCCCAGCCAGCGCCCAGCTCTCAGACGACTTAGCGCTCAGCATTCATGGGCCTAGTATTTATCATCAGGAAAGAACGTGGAGGCCAAAATGTTCGAATCGCTGCTTTCAGGGGCCAGAGCCTGATGTCCTGGCTGGAGAGGAGTGACAGTACCAAGCTCACCCCTCCCTTCCCTCCCCCCCCCCCCGACTGCCCCAAACCATGGGCTGTCCCTGTGGGCCCCCAGCTGAGCTGTGGATGGGCTCTGTGGCCCTGGGCAAGTTGCCTTCTCCGTGGCTCATCTCACCACATGAAGTGGACATGAAGGACGCCGGCTGCATAGGTTTTCGTGAAGATTAAGTAACATGTACATGCAAGTGGCTGGCGAAACATAGCTCCATGCATGTTTGTAGTGTTGGAATCCTGCTCACTGTTTGTGGTTTTGGTTTTGTTGTTGGTTTTCAGGCCTCACCCAAGGATAGGTTTATTGATCTGTTTATAGAGAGAGAGGAAGGGAGACAGAGAAACATCAGGGTGAGAGAGAAACATCAATCAGATGCTCCTGCGCATGCCCCGGCCGGGGATTGAACCCACAACCTAGGTATGTGTCTTGATCTGGAATTGAACCCACCACCTTTCAGTGTATGGGATAACACTCCAACCAACTGAGCCACGCGGCCAGGGTCTCCTCCCCGTTTTTATATCCACGTCTCTCACTCTTCCCCTGTCCTGTAGCTTCCCAAACTTCCAAGGAGGTGCCGGTGTTATTCGGGGCAAAACTGATGAGAAGAGTAATGACAATGGCAACCATTCACTGAGCTCTTTCTCTGAGCCAGGACCTGTGCTAAGAGCTATTTTATCCCCACTTTAGAGGAGGCCTCGCCAGGAAGTGCTGGGTCAGGACTAGAACCCAGGCCCGGTGTCCTCAGCGATGCTCTCTAAGGTGAGAGTCGCGCCCAGGTATGGAGCATTGCTGCACGCCAGGCCCATGTATCCTGAATGCTGCAAGCTGGACAGCACTGCGCCCTCTGCAGGGGTGACAAAATGGGCTCAGAAATACCTGGTGTGCAGCCGGCACCCTGGGCTCAGTCGCATGAGGTCTGGGTGGCAACAGACCCAGGCGGCTGGTGGGGGGAGACCCACACCTCACATGCTACTGGCAATCCTCTCTGGCCACTGCCACCCTCCTGTCCCATGGGGCTCCCACCCCTTCCCGCCTCCCCTCCCCGTGGCAGGACCAGACTGATACCCCCACCGGTGACATGTCCCTGGCAGTCCCTCTCCACCTCTGGGCACCACAGACTCTGCCTGCCAGGACGCCTGCAACGAGGAAAGAGAACCGGCTGGGCTCCCGGGGCAGCCTGGCTGTGGAGATGGGAAGGGAGGCTGTCCTCAAGCACAGGTCGGCAGGGTGGGAAGACATAGGGGGCAATGGGGGGGGGGACGGGATAGAGGCCTGCGTGCATTCCCTCAAATGCCCATCGACCCTTCTCCCTTCCCAGCTTCTGGCCACTTGTTCCTGGCAACAGTTCTCCCCGGGACCCCAGGTTTTAGGGAATCCTAGTATTTGGGGAGAGACTCCGAGATGCAGGCACCAAAAGAGTTTTCATCGGAATTGAAACACCTGGCCTCAGAGATACAAGGCAACACCACTCGCTCCTCTCTCCTCTTCATTCCAAGGTTGCCCGCTCCTGTCCCTGGACACCACTGGATAGGTGTGGTCTGAGGCCTGTCCGTGACATGGGCCTTCCTGGCCCACCTGCCACTGCGGCTCACCACATCCCAGGCAGCTAATTCCATGTCCCAACATTCCCAGCTCATAACGAGCGCTCCCCTTAACCAGACCCCGGGCTGGCTTCCGGCAGGTCCCACCTGCTGCCAGGAGCTGGTCCCGTATTTCCCCCACGTGCATGGCAGCTGAGGGCGGGCTCCAGCCAGACTTGCCGGGGGTAGCATGCCGGCTGCTTCATTTACGAGCTGAATGACGGCGCAGGTGTGATTTGACCTCCCTGTGCCTCAGTTTCCTAACCTGTAAAGTGGGGATGATAAGACTCACACGCTACAAAGCAAGCGCTCAGCTCAGTAATGAGTAGCTGCTATTATTGTTGTTATTCCTGCATTTGCACCTGCAGTGCCTTGAAAAGAAGTGAGGGTTGCACTCGTACGCCTCGCCTTGCTACCAACCTACCTTCTTCAGGCTGAACATACAGGCCCTTCCTTCAGTCATCACCTGTGGCCGGGTCTCAGACTCTTCACACCCTGGCCAGCCTTCCGCAAACCCCCAGGTGGGAAAATCGGAGGGAAAGGAGCAGGCCTCTTCTGATTTTTAAGGACAAACTGCAGAAATAGGAGAAGCTTGAGCACAGCAACAGGGAAAATCAGAACCAGTTGCTCCCCAGCGTGGAGAGGCAGCGCTCAGATCCGAATAATAAACTATTGTCCTTTCTCAGGATTAGGGCTGCCCACAGGCGGAGGAATTCACGTGCATGGTCATCTACCAGGGAGGCTGTAGAAGGAATCCCAGCACTCAGTGGGAAGTTGACTAAATGGTATCAAAGGTAGAAGCCCATCACAGCGAAGAAATAAGAAGTTCGCGTGTTTGACCAATGCTTATTGAATGCCTGGCTCTGACCAGCTCTGCGCTGGTTACCCTCCCGGAAGCCCCTGAATTATGGAAGCTTTTCACACAAACAGGGCTCCCGAAGCTGCTCTCTGCCTCTGCTTTTGCATCTGTAAATGGGCAGACACTGACAGTGCCTCCTTCACAGGCCAGCAGACCGACGCCTGAGTGGCCTGGCCCATGGCTGGGCTCCGAAAACGTAGGCTGTGCCGAAGCTGCCATCAGGCCCGCCCAGGGCAGCCAGACCAGCGGGGACGAGAACGGGGGACCAAGGGCACACCAGTTCTTGGACCACATCCAAAGCCAGCCTGGCGTCAGAGATGGAGGGTTCCTGATACACATTATCTGCCACCATCATTTCTCAGGAATCAAATCCAAGGCCCAACCCAAACCATTTCTCTCGGACGCAGCTGAACTGCCTTGGAGAGGAAACAGTGGCGGTACCCAACTGGGCTTTGCAAACCAGGACCATTACAACCTGTAGCCCCTCAGGAAATCTGGTGTCAGTAGCTCCCGGCTCCTCCTCTTGGTATAGCCAGGCATGTGGTCCCTACCTACCACCTGAGCTGGGCAGAAGCCGGGTTACCGCCAAAAGGACCTTGGCCTGGTACAGCTCTGTGCTTGCTCCCTGGGGTCGGAGAAATGGTCTCAGAGTGACGATCAGACTCCATGAGGCTTTGGACCCCTCATCCAAGAGCATGACTGGGCCCCTCATATGCGGAAGAGCTCGGGCTCCAAAGGGAGGCGCCCTGGCTCCTGGTCCCAGTCCTGCCCTTTGCCGGCTGTGTGACCTGGGACAGACCACTTACACCCTCCGAGCCTCCCTTTCCTCCTCTGGGAATTGGCACTAATGAGTCCTAATGCTGAAGACTTGGAGGATCCAGTGAGATGCTCTGTGAAGGCCTAGGAGGCAGGGGACCCATGAGCGGCACTCCCCTCCGCAGAGCAGCGTCTGGACCCCACCGTCTGACCAGTGAATGCGGGAGTGTGAATAGCATGGACAGGACCAGGGGCCTGTCCACAGAGGGCCGAGGCTGGCCCCCTAGGGAGGACCTGTCCACAGAGGGCCGAGGCTGGCCCCCTAGGGAGGACCTGTCCACAGAGGGCCGAGGCTGGCCTCCTGGGGAGGACCTGTCCACAGAGGGCCGAGGCTGGCCTCCTGGGGAGGACCTGTCCACAGAGGGCCGAGGCTGGCCCCCTGGGGAGGACCTGTCCACAGAGGGCCGAGGCTGGCCTCCTGGGGAGGACCTGTCCACAGAGGGCCGAGGCTGGCCTCCTGGGGAGGACAAAGGGTTCGCTGCTGTGCATTGGACTCAGCTTCCGAGCAGCCTTCTGAGGTTCCAGGAAGAGTCTGCCTTCCTGCTTGGGGAGAACATGAGGAAGCTCAGAATGAGTGGCCAGAGGAGGAGCGTGGGAACCGTGACCACGCAGCGTGGAGGCTGGGCCAGAGCTGCCTGGAAGGCCGCCCTTGGGCCTGGGCGGCTGTGTGAGGACGGACCAGGACCAGCAGCGCTTAGCTGAGGGGCTCATTGTGAAGAGGGAGGGTCCGGTCCTTGCCCTTGGGAACCTGGGGCTCAGGCATCCGGAGTCCTTGGTGAGTACCAGCGCGACCTGGGAGAACTAACCAGAGCACAGCTACCGAGACGTCCACAGTGCCCCCTCCAGGGCAGCTGACCCCGGGCACGCTGCCCACACCAAGCTAAGGGGCCGGGGAGTGGAGAGAGGCCAGCGGCTAGGGGCCTCGGACCTGCGTCTTCTTTTAGCTGGGCCCAGATTTGCAAAAGAGTCTACAACCCACAAACACCGATGGACACAGACAAGAAAAAAGAAAGCCTGCTCTCTAACCAAGGGCCCAGGAAAGGGCAGCCGAACGAGGCAGGAAACTTTTCAAAAATGCAGTAAAATATACTTTAACATAAATTTACCATCTTAACCATTTTTCCAGTCCAGTGATATCAAGCATGTCACATGGTTGAGCAACCATCACCACCATCCATCGCCAGGACTTTTCATCTTGCAAAACTGACACTTCCCATTAACCAGCAACTCCCCACCCCCCACAACCCCTGGCAGCCATCCTTCCACTTTGCTTCTCTGAATTTCACTGCTCCAGTCCCTCATGTAAGTGAAATCACACAGCACTCACCTTTTTTAAAAAAAATAAAATGTTTTTATTGATTTCAGAGAAGGGGGGAGAGGGAGAGAGAAACATCAGTGAGGAAAGAGAATCATTGATCTGCTGCCTCCTGCACCCCCCCACCAGGGACCAAGTCCACAACCCAGGCATGTGCCCAGTCTGGAAATCGAACTTTGACCTCCTGGTTCATAGGTCAATGCTCAACCACTGAGCACACCATCCGGACAATACTCGCCTTTTTGTTTCTGGGTTATTCCACTTATGTCCTCAAGGTTCATCCACATTGTAGCATGTGTCAGAATTTCCTTCCTTTTTAGGCTGAATATTTCATTATGTAAGGGGTGGGCAAAAGTAGGTTTACAGTTGTGAGTATGGAAAAATACATGCAGGTTGTGATTATTACTATAGTTTTATTAACTCACAACTATAAACCTACTTTTGCCCAGTCTGTGCATGCCATGTTTTGTCTATATATCCATTCATGGACACTTGAGTTGCTTTCACCTTTCAGCTACTGTTAATAATGCTATGAACATGTATGTGCAGAATCTCATCAAGACCCTACTTTCAATTCTTTTGGGTATATACCCAGAAGTGGAATTGCTAATCAAATGGTTATTCTATTTTGAAATTTTTGAGGAGTCACTATACTATTTTCCAAAGTGGCTGCACCATTTTGCATTCCCACCAGCAAAGCACCAGGGTTCCAGTTTCTGCATAACCTCACCAAAGCTTGCTCTTGTCTGGGTGTTCTCTCTCTCTCTCTCTCTCTCTCTCTCTCTCTCTCTCAGCAGTTGTTCTAATAGGTGTGAGGAGATATCTCATGTGATTCTGATTTACCTTTAACCACTTATTAGTAATATTGGGCATATCCTTATTGGCCAATTGTATATCTTCTTTGGAAAAAATGATTGTTAAATTTTTAAAATCAGGTTGTTAGAGGTTTTTTTAATTGTTGTTTTTTAATCCTCACCTGAGGATATGTTTTTATTAATTTTTAGAGAGAGAGAAACACTGATCGGTTGCTTCCCACACATGCCCCAACTGGGGATCAAACCTGAAACCTAGGCACATGTCCTGACCTGGATCGAACCCGCAACCATTTTGGTGTACAGGCAATGCTTCAACCAACTGAGCCACCTGACCAGGGCCAGGTTGTTAGAGTTTTTTGTTGTAGAGTTGTAGGAGATATTTATGTATTATAAATGTTAGCCCTTTATCAGATCTATGATTTCAGATTTTTTCTTACTTCCATGGGTTGCCTTTTTGCTCTATGTCCTTTGATGAACAGATGTTTTTAATTTCAATGTAGTCTAACTTATCTATTTTCTCTTTTGTTCCCTTGTGCTTTGAGTGTCAGGTGCAAGAAATCACGATAAATTCAATGTCATGATGCTTTCCCCTGTTTCCCTTTAAGAGTTTTATCGTTTTAGTTCTCATGCCCAGGTCTTTGATCCATTTGGAATTATTTTTGTATGTGGTTAGGCTCCAACTCCACTCTTGCACGTGGATCCAAATTTCCCAGCAGCATTACTGAAGGTGGTTCTTTCCCCATCGGATGGCCTTGGTTGGCTTCCTGGTGGAAAATCATTTGACCATATCATTGGGGGCCTTATTAAGACAGAAAACATTTAGTCAATAACCATCCTACACCAGTAAGCTGCCACATTTAAATGATGTGGCCCCTCACCCTGGCAGCAGAAGCCATGTGGAAGCCTACATTTCCCGGAGGTTGCAATGAGGAGCCCATACCCTGCTGGGTGGCATTAGAGAAGGCCCCCCTTGTGACTTCCCCCTTAATCAGGAATTATTTCTTGATTTCTAGTTTGATTCTATAGTGGTCAGAGAAAACACTATGATGAATTCTTTTAAATTTGTTGAGGTTTATTTTATAGCCCAGAATGTTATCTATCTTGACAGATGCTCTGTGGGCCTTTGGATATGTATTCACTGCTGTTGGGTGGAATGTTCTATAAATGTTAACTGGATCCTAGTGTTTGATAGTGTTGAGTGTGTCCTTGCTGACTTGATGTCTAGTTGTCAATTGTAGAGAGAGGAGTGTTGAAAGCTCCAACTATAATTATAGATTTGTCTATTTCTCCTTCCAGTTCTATTAGTTTTTGCTTCACATATTTTAGCACTGTTTGGTGTGTCCACATTTAGTTTTGCTATATCTGCTTAGTAGATTGATCCTTTGACCATTATATGCTGTGCCTCTGTGTCTCTGGTAATTTATTTTGCTCTGAAGTCTATGTTATTTGATATTAATACAGCCATTCCTGCATTCATTGGTTACTGCTTTCATGATTTATTTTTTTCCATCTTTTTACTTTCAACTTACCTATATCATTATCTTTGAAGGGAGTTGCTTATAGATAGAATGTACTTAGACTGTGTTTTATAATCAACTATGCCAATCTCTGTCTGTTAATTGGTATATTTAGATCTTTTATACTTAATGTAATTATTGCTATTTAGGGCATAAGTCTGATAATTTACTTTTGTTATCTATTTGCAGTCTTTCACTTCTCTGCTTTCTTTTTCTTCCTTGTGGGTTACTTGAATATTTTTTAGTATTCAATTTTGATTTATCTGGAGTGTTTCCAGTAGATCTTTTTGTGTAGCATTTTTAGTGGTTGCTCTTATCACAATCTATTGGAATTGACATTTCACCAGTTTGAGTGAAGGGTAGAAACCTTACTCTCTTTACATTCTGTTTATATTATAATTGTCTTAAATATTTCCTCTACATACCTTTAGAACCACATTAGACAGTGTTGTAGTTTTTGCTTCATCTGTCAAGCATAATTTAGAAACTCAAGAGGAGAAGAAAACTCGAGAGGAGGAAAGTTTATTGTAGTTACTCATACTTCTGCTTCCTACATTCTTTCTTATTGACAATCTAAGGTTGCCTCTTCTATCATTTTCCGTCTGTTTAGACATATTTCCATTCTGTTGAGAGAAGTTAGCCATCCATTTAGGGTAGATGTGCTGGTGATAAATTGTCTTAGTTTTTCTTTATTTGGAAATGTCTGGATTTTCAATTCATTGCTGAAGGACATTGTTGAGTATAGGGTTTGGGATAACAGTTCTTTCTTTTAGCACATGAAATATATTGTGCCATTCCATTCCATTATCCATGATTTCTGATGAGAAACCCACTGTCAATTTGAATTGTTTTTGTCCTATTGGTAAGGTGTCATTTTTTCTGTGGCTGCTTACAATCTTTTTTTCTTTGTCTTTAGTTTTCAGAAATTTGATTATGATATGTCTTCGAATGGATTTCTTTGTTTCTTGTGATTTTTTTTCCCGTTTGGGGTTTGCTGAGCTTCTGGATTCTGTGGGTTTATGTCTCTTGTTACATTTGGCAGTTTTCAGCCATTATTCCTTTGATATGTTTGCAAGTCCACCCTCTTTCTCCTCCTCTTCTGGAACTCCAGTGACATGAATGTTAGATCTTTTGTATAAACCCACATTTGGTTCTTTTCATACATTACTTATTTGCTGAGTTTTTCTGTTTCTTTGCTGAGGCTTACGGCTTGTCTAAGGCGTGTTTAATTGCTTACTGAAGGGCTTTTTGTCTCGGTTGCTTTGAAATCTTTGTCACATAATTTTAGTGTCTCTGTCATCCCAGTGATGGGATCTACTGATTGCCTTTTTTCATTCATTTGGAACCTTCCTGGTTCTTGGTATGATGAGTGCTTTTTTATTGAAAACTGGACAATTTTGATACTATGTTCTGAGACTCTGCCTTTTATTCAAACCTCCTGTTTTAGTTGGCTCTATCTGATACCACTCCAGAGAGGCACTGGAGGGCACTGCAGGGTGGAGGTAGACATCCAGGTTCCTCACTTGGCCGGCAATGCCACCTGAGAGGGGCTCCTTTTTGCTGCTGGTCAAGGTGGGAGTTCTGACACCAATATGGTCTCCACCGACACTGGGGTATCTAGTTGTCAGTGGTTGAGAGAAGCATGGTCTCATTGATCAGTGATGTTGAAAGTCCTAACTTTCCACAAGGCCTCTTCTGACACCACCCCAGTGCATGGAGGGCAGGGATACAGGAAAGAGGAGCACCTCATTACTTCTGGGGGGCTGCGGGCATGGAAATCCCAGCTCCCGGCTTGGCCTTCTCCAACACCATTCTAGCATGGTCATTGGGCCATCGTGTTTAGCATCACTAGAGTGGTAGTCTAAGGTCATTTGGTCTTTGCTGACAACGATGAGAATAGGGATCACTGTTTTTTCCATGGTGTGTGGCCAGAGTAGGGTGGTTGCTATTAAGAAGTTTTGGGCTTGCTGGTCTGTCCCTTTCCTGACCCTTTGGCTAGAGAGAGCAAGCTTTGCTGGGACATTTTTTTTTTTTTTGGTCTGTGCCTTTAGGTGTTTCCGAGTTGATAGCTCCAAGTCTGGGAAACGTGAGGCAAAACATAACCCAGGCAACTTACCACCATGATGGTCCTTGAATCCAAGCTCCCTGGGCAGTCTGCCTTTTTCCTCCACCTTTCAGAATCTTCTTACGTTTGTTTCATATATAATGCAAAAGCTTTAGCTGTACTTAGTGGGAGGGGTTGGGAAAGTACCTCTACTCCGTCTTCCTGGACCTGGAAATCCCCTCCTGGTCCTGTGTCCTTCTGATGTGCAGTTGTTAGCATTTATTTTCCCTGCCCCAGGCCTTCAGTCAACCACTTCTCCAAGGGACCCTGGTTCCTGCCTTTGGAGAATGATATTTAGAAACCAAGATTCATGTGGTAGATGTGCTCATTGTTACTGAGATTGCATTGCTTCTGGGCCCTTTCAGTGGCACAGCTAGGAAATATATGTATATACACTAACCCATACATATGCATGCATCTATATTTACTTCTGTGTCTTTTTATTTGTGTATATTTATGTGTGTGAGTGTGTGTGTACACACATGAGTTCACACCGACACCTCCAACTCCCACCCAACACTATGGGGTTCATTTTAGCACATTAGCATTTTCCCTTTACTTATCTGTAAGTCCTTTGTCTGAAGGGAGAAACCTGGTTGTCATTATCTATAATAGGTTCTTTATTAGTTCAACCCTAGTATACATGCACACTAGTTTCAGAATGCTAACTTGTACCCTGGTGAGAAACAAATTTACCATCCAGAATACAGTGTTTGTGAACAGTCCACTTTGATTTAGCTTACAGTACCCAAACAAAGCACTATTTCCAAAATTATGTGCTTCCCTTAGCCACGCCTCCTTCAGTGTGATTATGTCACTCATAAGAATATTTGATTCATTGGTCTGCACACAATTGGAGTTCCCCACACCCCAATTGAGTTTTTAAAGTTTGTCTACAGTAATATTTACTCTCCGTAGTGTAAAATCCTATGTGTTTTGATAAATGTGCAGAGTTATGTATCCAACTACAATAGTGCCAAACAGAATAGTTCCATCACCCCAAACTTCCCTCAAGCTGATCCTTTGTACTCAACTCCTTCTCCCTAACCCTGGCAACTATTGATTTCTTTTCTGTCCCAATAGCTTTATCTTTTGTAGAATGTCATGTAAATGTCTTTATTCATTTAGCAAAATGTATTTAAGATTCATCCATGGTTTTTTGTGAATTAGTACTTCCTTGTTTCTTATTGCCAAGTAATGTGTTGTTGAATAGATGCAGCACAGTTCTCTTATCTGTTCACCTATTGAAAGACATTTGGATTGTTCCAGTTTTTGCTGATTTTGAATAATGCTGCTATAAACAGTCACATACCAATTTTTATGTGGACATAAGTTTCTGTTTTACTTGGGTAAATGAAATAAAATTCACTTTCTAGAAGTGAAATGTCTGGATCATATTGTATGGCTGTGCCTAACTTTTTAAGAAACTACAAACAATTTTTTTAAATGATTGTACCTTCTGCAGTCCCACCAGTAGTGTACAGAAGATCCAGTTGTTCCACACCGTTGTTAGCCATTGGTACAGTCAGGTTTGTTTGTTTATCTTAGCATCCTAATAAGTATGCAATGGGATCTCATTGTGGCTTACTTTGCATATCCCTGACAGCTAATTATGCTGACCATCTTTTCATGTGCTTATTTGCCATTTGTATGTCTTCTTTTGTTCATTTTTAATTGTGTTATCTCTTTTTTAATCTTTGACTTTTAAGAGTTTTTTATATATTGTGAACACAACTCTCCTATTTTCATTTGCCTAACAGTGTCTTTTGAAGAACAAAAGTCCTACATTTTGATAGATTCCAATCTATCAAATTTTCATGTTATGAATTGTTCATTTGCCTAACCTAGGTCACAAATATTTTCTCCTAGATATATAGTTCTAGATTTACATTTATATCTACAATCTATTTTAAGTCAAATTTTATGCATGGTGTGAGCTATGGATCAAAGTTTATTTTTTTGCATCTGTATATCCAATTGTTCCAGCACAAGACCACCCTTTTGCCACTGAATTGCCTTTGTCCCTTTGTTAAAAATCAATTGGCTACGAATCCAAGATGGTGGTGGAATAGGTGGAAGCTAAACTCGCCTCTTCCCAGGACCAAACAGGAATTATAACTAGGTTATAAAAGAGTCATCCTGAATAACCAACTGAGCAGAAGTCTTATAACCAAGGATTTGCAGAAGCCACACTGAGACTGGTAGGAGGGGCAGAGCTGTAAACTCTTCCAGAGGGATATCTCAGCTGAGGGGAGTTCCCCCTGGGAAGTGTGAGGTCTCACCCCAAGCCAGGCTTCCCAGCCCAGAACACCAGCGCCAGGAAGAAAGCCCGCACAGAGCAGCGGGGTTTCTGTCTGTCAGGGAGAGGCAAGAGTCCGCTAGAGACACAGGCACAAAGTGTCACTCCCAGCCACTCACCCCAGGCTCTGGCAGAGAGGGGGAAGAGCAGACTAAAGTTGTGTGAGGAGAGTTTGGGGTTTGTGGCTCTGGGGAGAGAGCTGAAGGGACAGTCCCCAGAACCGCTGTGCTGAGTCATTCTCCCACACTGCAGGAGCCGTCTTTCTTGGGTGGAGCACTCCCCTCCATGTAGCATCCGCCTGGAGAAATCAATAGCCCCACCCCAGCTCACTCTCACATCACCCCGCACAGCTTTTGCCCTGTTGAGCTGAGGAATCAGCTGCCTTGACCAGGGGGGTGTAGAGGTCTGGGCAGACTCACGGGGTGTCAGTGGCTGAGTTGTGTGGCTTTGGAGTGGGGGCCATTCCTCCCACTTTCCTGTGAACCTGAATGCTGCTTCCCCTTCATGGGAGATCTACTAGGACCACCCTCCGGGCTCTGGCAGATCCACCTTGGGGCTCCAGCAGCCCCACACACTGGACTCCTAGTGGCTCTGCCCTGCCGAGGTTGAGGCAAAATCCAGGACAGATTGAGTTGTGTGGCTCTGGGACAGAGGCCACACCCCTCAGCTTTCCTGAAACCTGATACATCTCTCCTTCATGGGAGATCCACTAGTGACTAGCCCCATCCTCCCAACACCTGAGCTCTATCTCCTCCTGACAGAATTTGGGACAGACTGAGTTGTGTGGCTCTAGGACAGGGTTATTTTCCCCTCATAGGCCTGACTGGAGCAGGGTCCTCTCTTCACACAGCCAAATATTGGTCTGTGTGGGTCTGATAAACTGTGATGGCCTCACCTTGATGACTTCCTGAGACCCTGTCCCAACACAAAGGTGTGTGAGCACCCAGCAGTGACAGCTATACTTGCTATACCCTGGGACATTTGCCAGGTAGCCTCAGACCCAGCAATGGCACTGAGTTTGAACCTGTATCAATCTGGTGAACACCACTCGACACCCTACCTGGTGATTCATTGAGAACCTACCTCATGCAAATTGAGTACTGCCAAACTCCTTTAGTGACTGCGCCTAATAGGTAGTCAGCAGGTGGAGGCAGGTAGAGGCAGATCTTGGGGTGTCTTGGGACTTTTATTGACCTGCCCCTGGGTCCAGTGCTAGTAAAAGCTGGCCTTGATGTTCAGCTTGGTCCTTCCCATGTGTACCCAGGCCCAGCAGAGATAGCCACAAACTGTGGGTCACTTGTAGCTCCAACTAGGTTGACTAGGGCCAGTCACGGGCAGGATCTGTCATTGGCCTGCACCAGAGTCCCTCCCTACAGGCCCAGAACCAACACACCCAGTGGCTAGTGGCCAACAACATCAGAGCAGAATCCAATTCATTTCACAAGCAGCATATTCAAAGGGAGATCTTGGCAGGCACCAAACCCTGCTGAGGTGAATTCCACTTCACGTGGTCAGCACCTGCATAGCAGCTCACACACTGTGCTTGAGGTTGGGTCTCACAGTCAGCCAATCTGAGGGTTGATCCCACACACAATCAGGCCAATAGCAATCAAGACTCCATCACAACAGGAGGGCTGACATAACCCACATACGGGACATTCCTGGAGCACCCAGCTCAAGTGACCAAGGAAGCTGCACCACTGGACGCCCCAGGACACCTCCTATATAAGGTCACCTCACCAAGACTGGGAGTCATAGCAGATCTATACAATACATAAAAACAAACAAAAAGGGGCATCCAAAGTGGGGAGATAAAGAAGCATGCCCCAAATGAAAGAAGAGAAGAAATCTCCAGAAAAGAGCTAAATGAAATGGAGGCAAGCAATTTATCAGCTATAGACTTCAAAGCAGTGGTCATAAGGATAGTCAACAGAATGAAAATAAATATAAACACCACAAAAAAAGACCAGTCAGAAATGGAGAATACAATATCTGAAATAAAAAATACACTGGAAGGAATAAACAGTAGGTTGGACCAAGCACAGGACTGAATCAGTGATTTGGAAAACAAGGTAGAAAAAAACAACACCCAATCAGAGTAGCAGAAAGAAAGAAGGATTTATTTAAATGAGCATAGTTTAAGGGACCTTTGGGCAGCATGAAGTGTACAACATCCACATCATGGGGATACCAGAAGGAAAAGAGAAAGAGCAAGGTTCAAGAACCCATTTGAAGAAATAATGACCAAAAGCTTCCCTATCATGGTGAAGGTAAAAGATGCATGAATTCAGGAAGTGCAGAGAGTCCCAAACAAGATGAACCCAAAGAGGCCCAGAGCAAGATGCATCATTATCAGAATGGCAAAGGTTAAATATAAAGAGAGAATATTAAAATCAGCAAGCAAAAGACAATTAGTTACCTACAAGAGAGCTACCATAAGACTGTCAGCTGATTTCTCAACAGAAGCATTTCATACCAGAAGGGATTGGCATGAACAGTTCAAAGTGATGAAAGGCAAGGACCTACAACCAAGACTATTTTACCCAGCAAGGCTATCATTTAAAATTGAAGGAGAAATAAAGAGCTTCCCACACTAGAAAAAACTAAAAGAGTTTGTTATCACCAAACCAGTATTACAATAAATGTTAAAGAGCCTGCTTTAAGAAGGAGAAGGAGAAGGAGAAGGAGAAGGAGAAGGAGAAGGAGAAGGAGAAGGAGAAGGAGAAGGGGAAGGGGAAGGGGAAGGGGAAGGGGAAGGGGAAGAGTATGAACAAGAACCACAGGAACATAGTTAAATGAATAAAATGCCAATAAATACATACCTATCAATAATCACTTTAAATGTAAATGGCTTAAATGCAAATGGCTTAAATGCTCCAATCAATAGAGTAGCTGAATAGATAAGAAAGCAAAATCCATATATACACAAATCCATATATACACTGTCTACGAAAGACCCACCTCAGAACGAAAGATACACAGAGACTAAAAGTAAAGGGATAGAAAAAGATATTAAAATGAATAAAAAAGGTGAAGTAGCAATACATACATCTGAGAAAATAGACTTTAAAACAAAAGCTATAGTAAGAGACAAAGAAGGACACGACATAAGGATAAAGGGAGCCACCCAAGACATAACCCTTGTAACATTTATGTGCCCAACATAGGAGCACCTAACTATGTAAAACTAATCTTGCTGGACATAAAGGAAGATATTGACAGTAATACAGTCATAATAGGGGATTTTAGCATCCCACTGACATCAATGGTTAAATCTTCCAGACAGAAAATCAACAAGGAATTAGTAGTCTTAAATGACTCACCAGATCAGCCAGGTTTCATTGATATCTTCAGAGAATTTCACACCAAAGCAACAGAATACACATCCTTTTCAAGTATACATAAAACATTTTCTAGGATAGACCACATGATAAGACACAAAACAAGTCTCAATAAATTTAAGAAGACTGTAATCATATTAAGCAGCTTCTCTGGCCATATGATATAAAACTAGAAATCAATCACAAGAAAAAAACTGGAAAACATACACACGGAGGCTAAATAACATGTTACTTAACAATGAAGGGGTCAACAATGAGATTAAGGAAGAAATCAAAAGATACCACCCAGCCAGTGTGGCTCAGTGGTTGAGCATCAACCTATGAACCAGGAGGTCACAGTTCGATTCCCAGTCAGGGCACATGTCCAGGTTGCAGGCTCCATCCCCAGTAGGGGGCATGCAGGAAGCATGTGTACACACATGAGTTCACACTGACACCTGGGGCCACTTCCCCAGGCATTGCCAATCAATGATTGGCACTTTTATTATTATTTTTATTATAATAATTGCCAATCAATGATTCTCATCATTGATGTTTCACCTCTCTCGCCCTTTCTCTCTGAAATCAATAAAAATATATTTTTTTAAAAAGATACATTGAAACAAATGAAAATGAGAACACAACAGCCCCAAATCTATGGGATACAGCAAAAGCATCCTTAGAGGGAAATTCATAGCATTACAAGCCTACCTCAAGAAACAAGAAAATTTTAAAACAAACAATGTAACTTTACACTTGAAAGAAAGAAAGAAAAAAGAAAATGAACAACAGACAAAGCCCAAAGTCAGTAGAAGAAAGGAAATGATAAAGATCAGAGAAGAAATAAACAAAATAGAGTCTAAAAAGAACAATATGAAAGATCAATGAGACCAAGAGCTTGTTCTTTGAAAAGATATACAGAATTGACAAGCATTTAATTAGACTCATCAAGAAGAAGAGAGAATGGACCCAAATAAATAAAACCAGAATGAAAGAGGCAAAGTAACAACTGACACCGAAGAAATACAAAGGACTGTAAGAAAATATTATGAATAACTATATTCCAACAAATAGGACAATCTGGACAAAATGGGTAAATTTCTAGAAACATACAATCTTTCAAAACTGAATCAGGAAGAATCAAAAAATCTGGACAAATTACAACTAGTGAAATTGAAGCAGTGATAATAATAATAATAATAATAATAAAGAATTCCCAACAAACAAAACTCCTGAACTGGATGGCTTCACCAGTGAATTTACCAAACACTCAAAGAAGAACTAATATCTGTGCTTCTCAAACTATTCCAAAATATTCAAGAGGAGGGAAGACTCCCAAGCTCACTTTATAAAGCCAGCATTATCCTAATTCCCAAACCAGATGAAAACACTACAAAGAAAGAAAATTACAGGCCAATATCGCTAATGAACATAGATGCTAAAATCCTCAACAAAATATTAGCAAATTGGATCCAGCATTACATTAAAAAGATCATACACCATGATCAAGAGGGATTGATTCCAGGGATGCAAGGTTGGTAAAATGTCTGCAAATCAATAAATGCAAAACACCACATAAACAAACTGAATGATAAAAACCACATGATTATATTAATAGATGCAGAGAAAGCATTTGATAAAATCCAACACCCATTTATAACTATTTTCAGCAAAGTAAGAATAGAGGGAACATACATCAATGTATTAAATGCCATATATGACAAACCCACAGCCAGCATCATACTCAATGGACAAAAACTACAAATGTTTTCCTTAAGTTTGGTAAAAAGGCAGGGATGTCCACTTTCACCACTCTTATTCAACGTGGTACTGGAAGTCCTAGCCACAGCAGTCAGACAAGAAGAAGAAATCAAAGGCATCCAAATTGGAAAGGAAGAAGTAAAACTGTCATTATTGGCAGGTGACTGTATATAGAGGACGCTAAAGGCTACACCAAAAAACTCCTAGACCTGATAAATGAATTCAGCAATGTAGCAATATACAAAACAAATATTCAGAAATTGGTTACATTTTTATACACCAATAATGAACTATTAGAAAAGGAAACTAAGAAAATAATTCCATTCATAATTGCATCTGAAAAATAAAATACCTAAGAATAAATTTAACCAAAAATGTAAAAGACCTGTACTTGGAAAATTTAAGATACTGAAGATAGAAACTGAAGAAAATACAAATAAGTGGAAGTATATACCATGTTCATGGATAGGAAAAATTAACATAATTAAAATGTCCATACTACCCAAAGATACCAATGGGGTATTTCATAGAACTAGATAAAACTAATATCCTGAAAATGTATATGGAACTACAAAAAGACTCCAAATAGCAACAACAATCTTGAGAAAAAAGAACAAAGTTGGAGGAATCATGCTACCTGATATCAAACTATACTACAAAGCTATAGTAATCAAAACAGCATTGTACTGGCATAAAAACAAACATATAGATCAATGGAGTAGAATAGAGAGTCCAGAAATAAGCCCACAAATTTATGGCTAATTAATATTTAACAAAGGAGGCAAAAACATACAATGGGGTAGAGATTGTTCATTTGATAAATGATGTTGGTAAAATTGGACATATACATGCAAAGAAGTGAAACTAGACCACCTTCTTACACCATACACAAGAATAAATTCAAAATGGATTAAAGACTTAAATGTTAGACTCTTGTTAAAAAAATTATCTTTATTGTTGAAAGTATTACAGATGGCCCCCCTTTTGCCCCATGTACCCCCTCTACCCTTCTCCTAGGCCTTCAACCATAAAAATCCTAGAAGAAAACAGGCAGTAAAAAAATAGACATTTCTCATAGCAATATTTTTTCTGCTATATCTTCTCTGACAGGGGAAACAAAAGAAAAAATAAACAAATGGGATGACATCAAACTAGGAAGTTTTTGCACAGCATTAACAAAATGAAAAGACAACCCACTGAATGGGAGAACATATTGGCCAATGCTATATCTGATAAAGAGTTAATATCCCAAATTTATAGAGAAGTTATAAAACTCAACACCAAGAAAACGAACAATGCAATAAAAAAAAAATGGGCAGTGGACCCAATACACACTTTTCCAAAGAGGACATACAGATGGTCAATAGACGTGTGAAAAGATGCTCAATATCACTAATCATCAGAGAAATGCAAATTAAAACCGCAGTGAGCTATCACCTCACACCTGTCAGAATGTCTATCATCAATCGATCAGCAAAGAACAAGTGTTAACGAGGATGTGGAGAAAAAGGAACCCTTGTGCACTGTTGGTGGGAATGCAGATGGTGCAGCCACTGTGGAAAGCAGTATGGAATAACCTTAAAATTAAAGATGGAACTGCCTTATGACCCAGCAATTCTACTTCTGGGAATTTTTCCGAAGAAACACAAAATACTAATTCAAAAGAATATATGCACCCCTATGTTCACTGCAGCATTATTTACAATAGCCCAGATTTGGAAGTAGCCCAAGTGTCCATCAGTAGATGAGTGGATAAAATGGCTGGGGTACAGCCCTGGTCGATGTGCTCAGAGGTTAGAGCATTGGCCTGCGCACCAAAGGGTAGTGGATTCAATTCCAGTAAAGAACACGTACCTGGGTTGCAAGTTCAATCCCCCAACCCAGTCTGGGAGCATATGAGAGGCAACCAATCAATGTGTCTCTCTCATATCGATGTTTCTCTCTCCCCTCTTTCTCTTTCTCTTCCCCTCACCCCACCTTTCCACTCTCTCTGAAAACTAATGGAAAAAATATTCTCAGGTAAGGATTTAAAAAAACAAACAAACAAAAAAAGCTGTGTTATGTTTACAACGGAATACTACTCAGCAGTAAAAAAAAAAAAAAAAAAAAAAAAAGGAAATCTTACCAATAAAACAGCATGGATGGACCTGGAGAGCATTATGTTAAGTGAAATAAGCCAGTCAGAGAAAGACAAACACCATATGATTTCACTCATATGTGGAATCTATGAACAAAATAAACAAACAAACAAAATAGAAACAGACTCATAGATAGACAACAGACTGACAGCTGTTGGCGGGGGGGCGGGGGGAAGGGGGAGGACATGGGCTGGGTGAGAAGGTGAATGGTTTAAGCAAAAAAACCCAAGCCTTATATACACAGACAACAGTTTGGTGATTACCAGAAGGAAAGGGGGATGGGGGGAGGTAGGAGAGGGTAATGGGGAGATAGATGGTGATGGAAGGAAACTAGACTTGGGGCGGTGAACACACAATGCAATATTCAGATGATGTGTTGTAGAATTGTACGCCTGAAACCTATATGATTTTATTAACCAATGTCACCCCAATAAAAGGGAAAAAAAGAAAATCAATTGGCCGTATATGTGTGGGCCTATTTCTGGAATCTCTATTCTGTCCATTGAACTAAGTGTCTATCCCTTTGCCAATACCACCCTGTTTAGATTGCTATAGCTTTAAAGAAATTAAGGCATCTAAATTCCCCAACTTTGTTCTTCTTTTTCAATATTGTGTTGGTATTCTAGTTCTTGGGCCCAGCCTCCTGCCTGTGGCCCACAGGCCCTCACCCTGCCTGCCTGCTGACAGGCTCTCCTTGTCGCATCCTATCCCCTGCCCTTGGACATGAACCACCAGGTGATTGTCCGTTCCTGTCCCTCATTCCCCGCAGCCGGGCAGGTGGCATCGGTTTCCCCACTCTCCCTTGGCTCTTTCTCAGACACTCCCACTCCTCTGAGCCCCACCACTGCCTCCCCCGCCACTCCCACCCCTCAGGTTAAGCCTTACGGTCTCAGGCTGCCCAACCTCCCTCCCCTCCCCTGCTTGTGGCAGGTGGCCTTCCCACTGACAGGCCCGGTCTGACCCTGTGGTTTCCTGGCACTCAGACCCTCCACACGGCCGGCCACTTGAAAGTCTGCCTGCCTGGAGGAGAGAACACAGACTAGGACTCAGAGAGACGGGATGCGACCCTGGCCACGTCCCCTCTGCCAGCCAAACCTGTGTCCTTGTGGCCCACGGGGAGCGGCCAGGTGGCCTGTAGGGGTGGGATGCACAGAGACTGGGAGGTCTCTGCACTCACTCGGCCTCTGCCACCACCTTCCGGCCGGCCTCCAGGGGCCAAGTGCAAGTCCTTGTGGCGGACACTGTTGGCTGTTTCCAGGTCTCCTGCCACTGCCCAGTGGGGCTGAGAAGTCTCTTCTTGCACAGGGCTCCAGAGGGGCCTTTGAGGAGGCCAAGCCTTGTCAGACAGGCTGCAACCTTGACACTTCCTGGCCCAGCTGCCCTGCCCTCGTGACCTCACTGCTTAATCATGGGACCCGCGCTGAGGTCATTCCGGTGAGCAGTGTGACTGACTCCTGAACTGAGAGAATGCAGCCGACCACCTGGCCTTCGAATCACTGCCCGTGTCATGACCTTGCTGGGGTCCAACCCCAGCAGGTCCAGGGGTCCCCAAAGGTGTGGATGGAGTCGGCGAAGAAGGAAGGACACGGAGACAGTATTCAGTTGATCAGCAGCCTAGCCAGGATCTCTAGCCAAGTTCTGGTCAGGATCTCCAGCGAAGTTCTGGTTAGGATCTCCAGCCAGGTTCTGTGTCCATGTTCTCTTGCTAGGTTCTCCAGCCAGGTTCTCCAGGTTCTCCAGCCAGGTTCTGTAGCCATGTTCCCTCTCTAGGTTCTCCAGCCAGGTTCTGTCCAGGTTCTCCAGCCAGGTTCAGTCACCAGATTCTAGTCAGGTCCTCTTGCCATGTTCTATCCAGGTTCTGTAGCCAGGTTCTGTCTCTAGGTTCTTCAGCCAGGTTCTCTCGCTAGGTTCTGTCTCTAGGTTCTGTGGCCAGTTTCTGTCCAGGACCTTTTGCCATGTTCTCTCCAGCGAAGTTCTTCTGTCTCTAGGTTCTGTGTCTAGGTTCTGTGTCCTGTTGTCTTGTTACATCTGTATTTATACCAGTTGATTCCAATCCTATCAATCTCTATTCCAAAGGTTAGGGCGTTTCTTATCTCCATTCCAGGAAGTAAAGATTATGTAGCTTAAGCATGATTGTTCGTAGTTAAAGTGATTAATTACCCGCCTGGGCACTTAGTTAAGGGGTTTTATTCCCTCCCTAACTTCAGGGGAAAATCCCTACCTGGGGAAACAACCTTTCTCAGAGAGGTGACCTTGGTTAAAACACATAGTGCCAAGAAGGTGAGCAAACATATTAAGAACAGTATGCCATATATGCCAGGTCCCTTGAAACAGCAAGGATGGACCGGCTCCCGGCATGACCTGGGGAAGCTTTGTCATTAACAGGACACAGTCTGTGCACAGGGACATGGCAGCCACTTGCTCAGCCACCTGTTAATGCCAGTCTGTGAATTGCCCCATTCTCCTCCTATAGTAATTCATAGCGTCCCTGGGCCAGGCCTGTGGGGTGGGGCTGGGACCTCCAAAAGGGAAGACCTGGACCTGCCTTTGGGAAGTCCAATGTCCAGTGCAGGTCTTCCCCACCCTGCGGGTCACCCGTACACTCCCATGGCTGTGGGCACCCAAGCGCTCCTGTAGAGAAGGGTGTGCTGGCCGAGGGTAGAGATGGGAGTGGCGTGTGAGGGAGTCTCCACAGAAGGTCCGCATGCTCACTCACCTTCCTCACCGTGACTTGCTGTCTCTCCCTCCCAGTCCCGCAGCCAAGACGGGGCCAGATCACCCAGCTCCCAGCTTCCCCGCCCTTGTCCATGCTGCCCTTGCCCTTTCAAATGTCCCTAGGAGAGCTTAGGGGACACAGGCGCCCAGCCTCACTTGCTGTGCAGTCTTGTTCATGTCACTGCCTCTGGGCCTTCTGGGAAACGAGGAGGGCTGGATTGGATACCCCTATGGCTAGAGCTCTGTGCAAAGCCCATTCCCGCTAAAGTGTGAGGAGCTTAAGGTCACATCTGGCAGGGAGGGAAGAGGAGGCTGTCTTTGTAGACATCCCTCCCACTTCTTCTCCCCCTACTGAATGTAAGGACGAGCTTAACCCAGACAAGCTGGGATCCCAGCTGCAAACCTAGTTCTCCATAGCCAGCTTGGGATTTGCCTCCATCCATTCATGCTACTTGCCCGTAGAGCACTGTTTTGTGTTGGGCATATCGCAATGAACATAACAGAAATTGTAGCGTAGCAGGGAGTATAGTTCTACGCCCCTTCCTGTATGAGGGGAGGCACAAGCAGAACACAGAAGGTTTCTACTAGTATTGCAGTCAGGGGAGCCTCCCTGAGGAGGTGACAGAGACTTGAAGGATGGTCAGGAGTTCGCTGGGTGACATCAGAAGGCCCAGAAAGGCCACTCCAGGGAGAGGGGCAGCATGTGTGGATGGAGACCGGCTCCTCACCCTGGGGGAAGCAGCCGCCATACTGTGAGGACACGCGATGAGCTCATTCGGGTGAGCAGTGTGACTGACTCCTGAGCTGAGAGAATGCAGCCGACCACCTGGCCTTCGAATCGCTGGCCTCATGGCCAAGCCCAGGTGGGAAGGGCTGAGGCTGCCTAACTGTCTCTGTCATCCCCTCAGAGCCACCGCATGACAAGTAGCCACACTCCAGGTGTCCACTTCCACCTGTCACCCACTTCTCAGACCACGTGGTCTGATTTCCTCCTACTCCGACACCCAATCCACCAAACGGCCTGGCCAAGGCCCCCTGGGGCCTCTGTAATCCCTGTGTACTTGCCCCTCAGCAGCCTCTGAGGGGATGCCCTCGCCCCCAACCACTGGGAGACCCCTCCCCTGGCTCCAGCAGGCCCCAGTGCCGGGCCTTTCCCTGAGCCCCTCAGCACCCCGCCCCTAGCACTGCTCTCTCCTCTCCTCTGAGCATTTCTGGGGCACACTCACCCCCCTCGATGTCCAGCACTTTGGGGCCATGGCCAGCCCTGTCCTGGATCTCCGGCTCAGACCACATACCCCGCCCCCGCCTGCAGAGCCCCAGCAGCCCCCCTCAGACCCCTGCACTTGGCATCACCCCCCCGGAACCTGCTTCTGCTGGGCGCCCAGGCTTGCTCAGTGACGCTGCTCAAAGCAGAATGGGCAGATCAGCACCAACTCTCCTCCAGTCCTCACATCTACTCACCACGGTCTGTCACTTGTACCTAAACTTCTCCCTGATCCTCTTTCTCACCTGCACTGTCGCCCCCAGTCAGGCCTCCAGCTCTCCCACCTGGATGCTGCAGGGGCCTCCTGCCTGCCTTTCTGCCCTCCCCCCTTCCTCCCCCTCTCTCCCCTCCCCTCTCCCCTCTCTCCCCGCCACCATGCCCCCACATCCCAATCCAGCCACATGGTTTCCCTGGTGAAACCTCACTGCGCAGGCCTCTGTTCACCACCCCCAGGGCTCCCAGGACTCTTGGGGTTCAGCACCCCGCCTCCCCAGCCCACAAGAGCCTGCCTGGCCCCGGCCTGCTCACCTCTCTGCCACTCCCACCCTGTGTTCACTCAGCCATTGTGCTCTCCTAGCATTTTCTCTGTTGTTGTAAAACACATCTCCACACAACTTGGTGCTGAGACAATAAGCATGCATTACGCCACGCGGCTGCTGAAGGAGGGAGTTCGGCAGCGGGAGGCCGGCCGTTCTGGCTCAGGGCCTCGCGGGATCCTCGGCCAGGGTGTCAGTGGGGCTGGAGGTTCCACATCCAAGATGCCCCTCTCGTGGGAGTAGGGTCAAGAGGACAGGGAGCTCCTCTTCTCCCCCCTCAGACTTGGGGGGCCGGAAGAGGCAGCACACACAGAGGGGAAAATGCAGATGGGAAATGAGTAATAAAACAAAACATTCACACAGAGGGCAGTGAGACCCAACCCGAGAGAGCTGACGGAACTCTGGGGTGTGCCGCGGGCAGTCCCCTTCGTGCTGGGCCCGCAGGCCCTGCCCCTGGAGACCAGCATCCTGCTAAAGGCAGGCCTCTGACCCCCGCAGCCCTGCAGCTCAGCATGGGGCACAGGCTGGCTTCCCAGCAAAGGCTCAGGGCCTGCAGACCAGCATCTGTTGCAGGAAAGGCCCTAGAACCTTCCTGGGAGGTGGGGGTCAGGGCAGGGCTCCCCCTCTCCCTGGTGGGGGGCTCTCAGGCCACTCCCCACTCAGACTCATTTCTGACCACACCAACAGGTCCACGGCCTTTTGGTGCCGCTGTTGGGAGCCACCAGGGGACAGGGGACAATTCCCTGCCAGGTTCTGGCCACCATGCCCCAGACCTCCATTCTCCCATCTGCCTCCGTGGCCTTGGGCCAGCCCCTCCCCTCTCTGGACACCGAATCCCTGAAGGATTGGGCTAACGCTCTCAGTTCCCCATTAGCTCTAAAAGGAATTAGCTTTGGGATTGCATAGAACCTCCCCTTCCTTCCCTTCGACCAAGACCAGGCCACATCCTAGCTGAGGAGCACCCTGTTTTCCCTAAAATTCCAGGACCCCCCACATCCCATGCTTCACCCCCTTCCCTGTTTTCCTCCAGGCCCCTTCTTCCAGAGACTCAGAATCCTGTACCATTCGGATCCCTGCTGCCAACAGTCAGGTGGCCGCTCCCATGATAGCACCTGGTTTGGACCCAGCACATCCAAAGACCCTCCCTTGAGGCTGGAGTACTTTCCACGCCGGCCCCGAGGCCCCGAGTTCCAGAGCAAGGCAGACCTTCAGAAGGGGAGCTGCCGTGTGCTGATGCATCACCGCAGAGCTCCCCACCCAGCCTCGGCGGTGACATCAGGTTGGCTCTGTGCTCCCTCCATGTGCCTGCAGGACTTCAACCTACCCCACCCCAGGTCCTCAGAGGGTCCCAGCCCGTTCCTCCCCTGTGAGTGGGTTTGCAGGCCCGTGCCAGGCCTGTCCCCACATGCGCCCGCAGCAGCCCTGTCTCACCGAGACCCGCAGCCTCTGGCAGGCTCCCACCTCCTCGTCCCTGCTCAGACGCCAGGTACCAGAGCCCTTCCTCCCCTTCCAGCCCCTAGCCCAGAGTCCAGCCCAACATCCACGCACAGGGTCTCCAAGGCACTCCCCAGGGGGCACACTGCTGCCAGTCCCTGTTTGGGCCTCTGATAACTGAGTTCGGCAGGATTATACTCATTTTTATATAAGAAAACTGAGACAATGCTTAGAAAGCCAGAAATCAAGAAAGAGGACGCCAAGTGTGAAATATACATGTACACAGATGGACTAGCAAGAGGAGCCCGCCTGACTAGGTGGGCCTTGTGGAGCACCCTCTGCCAGGTGGGCTGCCCTGGGAAGGAGGGAAGGAAACCCTTGGGCTCTTCTGGCTGAGAGCAGCATCCTGAGGGGACAGCCAGCCATAGGGACTGGGGTCCACACCTGCCCTGCACAGGCTCCCTCTGAAAGGGGACGAAGTGAGGGCAAGAAGACAGGAGGGAAGGTGAGGGGGTCTCAGGACCATGCTTGTCTGAGTGAGTGTCAGGGTCTGCAGTCGTTTCTAGAATTCACATCTTGGAGGTGATAAACTGAGCCCGGGCCACACTGACTCACTGGCAAAACTTCATCTCCCTCTGGCACTGACTCCAGGCACTGCTCGCTGCTTACGCCAGGTCCAGGGCCGGCTCCGCCTCCGCAGCCCCTCTATGGGCCTCTCACGTGTCGGGGGCTCTCTCCGGCCGCTGCCTTATTTAACCAAGGTCAGAGAGGTGACCTTGGTTAAAACACATAGTGCCAAGAAGGTGAGCAAACATATTAAGAACTGTATGCCATATATGCCAGGTCCCTTGAAACAGCAAGGATGGACCGGCTCCCGGCAAATTCCCCCTTTTTTATTTTTTAAAAGCAGGCATTAAAAGGAAAAACCCCAAATGCTCTCTTGTATCCATTTTAAGAGTAGGATTGGCACTTTCCGCTATTACCTGAGTCCTGATCTATCACCCCAGGGAGAGCTTGCCAATCCTGCACTTTCCCGGGGTGGAAAGGCTGCAGTGGGGTTAAGGATAAGGCTCCTTGGGCCTACCTCCTCCCATGCCTTTACATTTACCTTTCCTTCCTCAGAAAAGCATGGACATACTTCTTGTATAAAACGTTCTGTCTGACTGGGAGTAACCTTAATTCCTCTGCTAGCAAGCATAAGTGTTAAAAGATCAATACAGAGTCTTATTTCTTTAGACTCAGTATGGCACATCTTCTTAATCTAAAGATCAATACAGAGTCTTCTTTCTTTGGACTCAGTATGGCACATTTTCTCAACTTAAGTTCTGTACTATCCACCTTCTTACCCTACTTATCCTCTATAGGGGGGTCTGCAGTACCCTGGTGGAGTCCTACCCGTCCCGAGTGTGGGGTTCTCAATGGGAGGGAGGGGCTTACCTAGGGGAATCCTGTTCCAGGGGTTCCCAAAGGTGTGGACAGAGTCGGTGAAGACTATCCGCCCTCTTCCTATGGTGGAGTCCTATCCATCCCGAGAGTGGGGCTTACCTAGGGGTTCCTGTTCGGGCGCCAGATGCTAGGGTCCAGCCCCAGCAGGTCCAGGGGTCCCGAAAGGTGTGGACGGAGTCGGCGAAGAAGGAATGACACAGAGACAGCGTTCAGTTGATCAGCAGCCTAGCCAGGATCTCTAGCCAAGTTCTGGTCAGGATCTCCAGCGAAGTTCTGGTTAGGATCTCCAGCCAGGTTCTGTGTCCGTGTTCTCTTGCTAGGTTCTCCAGCCAGGTTCTCCAGGTTCTCCAGCCAGGTTCTGTAGCCATGTTCCCTCGCTAGGTTCTCCAGCCAGGTTCAGTCACCAGGTTCTAGTCAGGTTCTCTTGCCATGTTCTATCCAGGTTCTGTAGCCAGGTTCTGTCTCCAGGTTCTTCAACCAGGTTCTCTCACTAGGTTCTGTCTCTAGGTTCTGTGGCCAGTTTCTGTCCAGGACCTTTTGCCATGTTCTCTCCAGCGAAGTTCTTCTGTCTCTAGGTTCTGTGTAGGTTCTGTGTCTAGGTTCTGTGTAGGTTCTGTCTTCTAAGTTCTGTGTCTAGGTTCTGTGTTCTGTTGTCTTGTTACATCTGTATTTATACCAGTTGATTCCAATCCTATCAATCTCTATTCCAAAGGTTAGGGCGTTTCTTATCTCCATTCCAGGGAGTAAAGATTATGTAGCTTAAGCATGATTATTCGTAGTTAAAGTGATTAATTACCCGCCTGGCACTTAGTTAAGAGGTTTTATTCCCTCCCTAACTTCAGGGGAAAATCCCTACCTGGGGAAACACCTTTCTCAGAGAGGTGACCTTGGTTAAAACACATAGTGCCAAGAAGGTGAGCAAACATATTAAGAACAGTATGCCATATATGCCAGGTTCCTTGAAACAGCAAGGATGGACCGGCTCCCGGCAGTGGCCAAGGTCACAGAGCTGAGAGTGGGCAGAGCTGGGATGGGAACAGGGTCCGCTTGAACCCCGGAGCCCTGGTGCTTCTCAGAGCACCTGTGGCCTCACGTGGGCCTTGCTTTTATCTGCTGCTTCAGCCTCCTGACCTCACACACAAAGCCTACCAACCTGCCTGCGTGCCAAGGCTCCCCTGCCTTTCCCGTGATCCCATTCCTCAAGCCCTCCCTCCTCTGGAAGCCCTCCCCCCTCAGGAAGCCTCCCTGTCTATCATAACAGGTATCAGATATTGATCCCTGATGCACACATAATCTACCCCCAGATCATGCACAATCTTAAAATAGTTTCTAAGAGTTTCTCTGATTAACTTAATTCCCCGAACTCTATCCATTACTTGCAACAACAATAGCAGATATTCAATAAATATTCCTTTGACTTGAATTAAAATCTTGCCTCTTTCTTCTGCTACCTTCTTGTACCAGAAACTTTAGACCGAAGCCAGGGCAGACATGGGAAGGAGTCAGTTGAGGGCTGCGGTCCCTTACCTGACAGGTAGACACAGACAGGCCAGCCAGGGCCCCTTCTCTGGGCCAGGAGGCCCCGGGAGCCAGGGGTGGGTGCCGGGGGGCTGAGGCCAGGGAAGGAAGCCGCACCCCAGGAGCAGGGCAGGCAGCATTCTGGAAAGGCCATCCTACCCCACTACCCGCCAAACCTCCTCTTCACCCACTAGAGTGCCGCAATCCCACCATGGCTGCATTCGGACAGGTCACGGCAGCTTTGAAGCTTCCTGCAAGCTGGAGTGTCTCCGCGAGCCTCCCTCACTCCCGGCTGGCTCCCCAGGCCCGCACACGTCTGTAATGCGGCGTCGAGCGGGGAGGCTCCTTCACGCACTGCTCTGCATCATGTCCTCTTCCCACACGGGTTCCTCAGCACGGCACCTGACTGCAACAAACACACGATGGTGACATCAGTGTTCCCTGTCAAAGACACTATCTGAGGATCAAGGACACACCAGGGGTGGTGGCCTGTGGAGAATGGCGACTGGTGCTCCCAGCTTTGCTAGTCCTGCCATGAGGCCTTGGCTAGGCCCCTGCTTCCTGCCTCCACCTCCTCACCTGACTCCCCGTCCTCCAGCGCTCAGCTGGGTATCCATGGCTCTCCCCCAGCCTCTCTGGGCCCGCTCCGTCGGGGTGCAGGGGGCGAACCCGGCCTGAGGTGGGCTGGCGTGGCGCCCAGAGCTCTCTGGGCAGGTAAACAGGCAGGAAGCAGGTGTTGAATCTGGCAGCTGAGGCTGCATCCTGGGTGTTTGTCTTCACAACCGACGTGGGCAGTTTCTGTTTGTGCTGCTTTCTTCACGTCTCCTGCGCGGGCGCCTCAGAGCGCCAAGTCCCACCCGCTGCCCGAGGGGCTGCTCAGAGGAAGGGTGCTGGGAAGCTCTGTTTCCAGGGTCAGAGGCCCTGCCTGGCCCCACTCCCTCAGTCTGGGTGTTCCTGGAGGCCAGTCCCCACTGGGCCCTCCTTGCTCCCAGGAGCAGCCCCAGGGAGGGCAGCGAAGGCCGGTGATGCTCTACAGGGGCCATTGGAGTTGATTACATGTATATTCAGTATGGGTGATAGGAAAACACAGAAAAGCTAACATAACATAACATAACATAACATAACATAGCATAGCATAGCATAGCATAGCATAGCATAACATAAGCATCCCCTGTAATTCC
Organism: Myotis nattereri; assembly: GCF_964212035.1. Taxonomy (NCBI): domain Eukaryota; kingdom Metazoa; phylum Chordata; class Mammalia; order Chiroptera; family Vespertilionidae; genus Myotis; species Myotis nattereri. Next base: position 85,985,214 of record NC_138082.1, on the reverse strand, counting down.
ACTAGTCACAGGTGTGTACGTCTTACATTCGAGAGCACTCTCTCTCTCTGTTCCCTGCCTCTCTACTCAAAGGGGCAGAATGGGTGGCACTGGCACTGCTCTGCCCTGCGGCGCTGTGGGGCTCTGAGGGATGCTGTGTCCCCAGCCATTCACACCCTCATGTGTCCTAACCAACGCAGAGCCCTCAGGCCTCATCCTCTGACTAGGTAGCCGATCCCCATTGCTGGGCATCGGGGTTGTTTCCAATTTTTCTTACTTTACACAGTATTTCCCAAGCACTCTTGCAGCCATATCTTCATGGTCCTGCTCAGGGCGGAGTACGACTTTAGGGCCTCAGAGCCCTGGGAACACTTGGTGCTGCCGGCCCCTCCGCACAAGATATGCTACTAAACACAAGTGTAAGGACATCTGGCAAGGTTCTGGCTTCCCTGGTGCACTGTGCTTTGTCTGAATATTACATTACTTCTTACATTTATTTTTTGCTCATCTTGGGGGAGGGAAGGCCCCTGCTTTGCTGGCATCCCCGTACATACTGGGACTTCCTGATGCCATGGCATAGCTCTGACGCCCACCTGGGCTCATTTTCAGGAAAGAGAACATCGGGGTGTAGGGTCCCCCCACGTGTAAGGCTGTTTGGTCTATGCATGTCCTTGCTCACCAGGGAACCCAGCGCCATCACCACCTGCACTTTGCAACTCTCTGTCAAATGAGTGATGAGTGCCAAATGCCCCCTCCTCCCCTTCCCCCACAGAGGCTGCCCCAGAGTCGCTGGTATGTGATTGGACAGTGGAGAAACAGGGGTCTGGCCATCTTGAAAGCAGATGTCTGGGCCTTGCGATGAGCCTGAGCCTGGAGGATTCGGGGCAAAGTGTCCTCGTGCCTGTGACAGGAGGGCGCCCCTCAGCAAGGCTGCACCCAACCCATGTACTGGGGGAATGGAGCCACCGTGACTGGCCTGGCCGCTGACACTGTGCAGTCTGACCAGCCTCTTTCTCCCCTCCAGGCCTCACTTTCTCACTTATAAAATGGGCATGACAAAATATTCAGGACTTCTGTGTGGCTCCCCACTATCCCTGGCATGACCCCAACTGCCCCTGTGACCGCCCAGGGTGCTTTAAGCTCTGTTAAAGAGCACAGTGAGGCACCACTGCATGGTGGCCAGGTCCGTCAAGCCCTGGCACTGTGCTCCCCGATCTCATCTCCTGCTCCGCCCTTCAGAGCCTCCCCAGGCTCCCACTCAGATGCCGCTCCATCCCTGGCAGGCCCGTGTCCAACAGCCGAAGCCCTAAAGTGCCACGCGCGCCTGCCTATGGGAATCCCATCACTCCTCCCCATCACCCCACTCCATGGAGCCTTCCGGAAGCGCTCCTTCCCAGCAGCTGGTTAGGTCCCTGCCATGGCTCCCGGGACATCGTCCCTGGGAAGCAGGCAGCTGTCATCCTCACTGGACTGTGACCTCTTGAGAGCAGTAGCCTCAGCTGAGCTCCTTTGCGGCTGAATGACCAAGAATGATGGAGGGGAGGGGCGTTGGGGCTTGCTTTTTTCTCTGGTTGTTTTCCCAAACCCATCTCAGTGACCCCACGAAGCTGGCAGCACAGAAATGCGCTCAGAACTGGAGACACAAGGTTAGAGGGTTCGTGTCCATGAAGCGCTGCCCTGTGCTGGAAAGGTGCAGAATTCCCAGTGAGCACAGGCTGCCAGCAGGCCTCCCAGCTCAGCCCTCACTGCCCTGTGCTGCAACGAGCCCCCTCCCAAGAGCCTGGGCCTGCTTCCCTCTCAGAACAGCCCCTTCTTCGGCTGAGCACTCATCCCATAGCAGTCTCTGCCCATTCGGTCACGCCCCTTGACACGCTGCCCACTCAGTGCCTGCCCTCCCAGCCCCAGCTCAGCACCTGCACACCACAGCATTCCAACAACTCACTCCTTACGGAATCCCTTAAAGGCAGCTCCCATGCCGCCTCTTCCAGAAAGCCATCCTTGACTGCTTTAGCCTTCAGAGTTCTCTTCCACCTCTGGCCCCTCAGAGCAGCCATTCTTTGCATCAAACTCATGTGACATTGCAAGTTCAAGGTGTTTTGAAATCTCTCTCCAAGGAATGCATATATGATGGCAAAAGTAGGTTTGGACAGAGACGGTGGATGTTGACTGTGATGCGCCCATCCAAGGCTGGGCCAACCGGGACGGAGCTCTGGGCCAAAATGGCCAAGCCTCTATCGGGGTGGGAACATCCAGCCCTAGGGCCACATAAGGCCGTGAAATCATTTGGTCTGGCCCTGCCAAGGCGCTAGGGGTGAGTTAATCAAATGTTTGACCAAATACAGCAGGCTAATTTTTAAGTTGATGACTTTGTATGGCCCTTGGCAGAAAAAGGTTCCCCACCCCTGCCAGCTACACCTCCGCACTCTGTCTCCGGCTGTCCCCACGGGGCGTGGCCTCAGGAGGCTCTCTGCAGGGGTGGCCACCCTGAGGATGCTGCCCTGGGGCTGCCCACTGGCCACGCTCCCTGCAGCTGGGCAGCAAGTCCTTTGTCACAGGAGGACCTGGCGTGCTTTTCCATGTCCATCACAGGCAAGACATGAACATCGAGAAACAAACACAGAATGATTTTAGCACTCTGTTCCGGGACTGACAAACTACAGCTCACAGGCGGATCCGGCCTGCTGCCTGTTTTAGAAACCAAGCTTTATTGGGACACCGTCTCGCTCATTCTTTTTGGTCTATGTCTATCCCCTATGGCTGCTTTGGCACCACAACAGCAGTGCTGAGCCGTTGCGACAGAGATCGTATGGCCCATAAAGACTAAAATATTCACAATCTGGCCCCTTGCAGACAAAGTGTGCTACCATGCTCTGGCTGACACTTTTTGGGATGGAAGCCTAGCTCATGGTGATTTCTTTGAAGATTCATACCACACACACACAAATACACACGCATACACACACATACATGCACACAGTCACACACACATGCACATACACACAATGGCCCCCCAGGGCTGCATTAAGTGTCCTGCTGGCCATAGCCGATTGGTCTGGGAGCATGCACCTGACCCAAGCTGGACCAATCAGATTCTTACAGGGACTTGGAAGGGAGTAGCAGGTACATTGATGGCCTTGCCTGCAGAGCAAGCCCTCGAACCTCCTGCCGCGGTCTCCAGCGCTGCCCTCGCTCTAACCCTCCCTCACGCCACCCAGCACGGCCCCTTCATACCAGAGCTGCAGACTCCGCCTTGCCTGGCTTCTCCCAAAGATCCCGTGAGGCTGGTGTCGGCATCCATATCACTAACTGGGGAATCACAGCTGAACTGAGACACAAAATCCAGGCTCTCTTGCTGGCTGCAAAGGGCACCTCCATCAGCTGATTGATTGCTGGGAGAGAGATGCTGTAGCTCCTGCCCAGGTGGGAGTGGGGGAAGCAGCCCAGTTTAGGCCGTGGATCAGGGGACAGATGACCTGGCCAGGTGCGCAGAGAAACAACCCCCAGAACCCCCTCCCAGACTCACTAGCTTTAGAGAAAGGTCTCAGGTGGGAAGACCTGTAGGAGGCCGAGCACCATCTACAGCGCCTGGAAGTACCCCTGAGGCAGAAGTAACAGGCCAGCTCTTGAGGTCTGCAGGTGCCAGCTTGAGTCCACAGCCCTGGGCCCTCCTCGGCGAACCTGCCTCTGAGAAGGGAACACCAGTGGGGCCCCGACACCCCACGGTGACATCCAAGCTGCTGAGAGTGCCCAGCGTGGCCCCTGGCACAGGTGAGGCGCTAAAAGGGGAATAACATTAGAAGTAGCAGCCCAGCATGAGAGTAGAAGTTAGACTACTCATGATGACATTGCATTGCTAATGGCCTGCGGATCTTCCCTGTCTGGGTTCCTAACCAGCACCTCAGTCTATAAGGAAAACACTGACCCCTTTAACTCGCCATCTGTGTGGGCAGCCGCCAAGATGACCCCCAAGATCCTCGCCTCCTGGATTCCTGCTCTGTGCGGCCTCGCACGTGGAATAAGAGCTGGTCGGCCACACCGATAAAGCTGGAGAGCTCCCCCAGTCTCCTCCTGCAGGAAGCCAGCGTGCTGCTGGGAGGACACCTGAGCAGCCGTGTGGCGCAGCCCATGTGGGAGAAACGAGGCCTCCTGCCAACAGGCGGCTCTGCCTTGTTAGCTGTGTGAGTGGCGAGTGGGCCACCTTGGAGCCAACCTCCCAGCCTCACTCAAGCTGTCAGGTGACCGTAGCCCAGCCACCAGCCTCATTGAACCTCATGAGAGACTGCACGCCAGGACGATACAGTTCAGCTGCTCCTAAATTCCCAGCCCACAGAAGCTGTGAGCAATATTAAAGGCTGATTGTTGCTTTAAGCCACTATATTTTGGAGTCATTTGTCACAGCAGACTCACACACAACACAAACCTGTTTGTCCTCAAGTGCCTGTTTCAGAGAATGCCACTCCCTACTCCCCATCCTGCGGTCTCGTCTCGATCACCACAGACTCTGCTTTTGTCTTTGCTGCATCCAATCTGCTGATTCAACCCAAGGGGTGTCCCACTTTCAGCCTCTGTTCTCTGGTTCCTATTTCCACCAGCCTGGGAGCAATAACAGTTCTTCAGTGAGCACTTACTGTGTGACAAAGCACCTACTGTGTGCCCTGCTCTTGGTGCGGACTTTCAGTACTCATGGGATTGTCACGACAACTGGATGAAATGTTTGTTGTCCCCATTTTATAGCTGAAGAGATTAAGACTCTGAGACGCTCAGCTGGTGAATTACGGAATCAAATTAGAAGGCAGGTTTGTCCCAAAGCCCATGCTCTCTCTGCATGGTGGCCCGGAGTTCTGGAAGCAGCCCCTGCTGCCAGCCTCTGCCTGGATAGGTTCGTCTTTCCCATCACTGCAAATAACTCTGCCTAAAACTCAGGTCAGACCATCTCCCCTGCTCAGCTCAAAAGCTCCAAGAGGCCCCTCCCCCAGGGTGCCCATCCTGTCCATTCTTCAACGTTCAGCTCAGCTGCTCCCTCCTCATGAAGCCGCCTGACCCACCCCTGGAGCACCAGGACCCTTCTCTCCTGGCAGTTACACGTTTGCTCTTGGCTTAGAAAAAGTGGTGCACACACTCAATCACCCACAGTGGACCACAGGCTCCTTAAAATAGAGGGCCCCCAGGCCCACCTAGCGCACCCAGCCCATGAAGAGGATTTGTGCATGTGGGTGAAGTGACTGTAGCACAATTAACAACTGAGTCTATGAGTGGCTATGCATGGAAACCAATGCTCCAATGAATCAGTAATAAATAGCTCACTAAATGAGTGGCTTAAGTCATGAATTAATGAATGGTTGATTGACAAGGACACTGCCTACATTCAGTGCCCCAATGTTATTTATATATGTTTTTGTTGACAGTAAAATATTTTATAACATATATAATCAGGGGTAATATTCAAAATTCAGTACAGCATGGCACCAACCAATAAGAAAGGACATCCCCCAAAGCTGCATCAGGTCGGGTGCCCCCTTTGGGCCCTTTAGTGCTCAATCCCGGCAAGGTTCAGGGCGTGTTCCAGGAAAGGACCAAAATGGCCAGGGAGGCCGGGGACGCTTAAGAAACTTAGACACGCTCTTTACCGACTTTGCAGAAGCCTCAGGGTGGCCCCAGGGCCTGCTGCTGCTGCCCCACCGAGTTTTCTGAGCACATGGATGGCCAGCCCTCCTCTGAGCTTGACATGCAAGAGGAGCCCATTCCTCCTCACAGAGCACCCGGCGTGGGAGGGTCAGCCATGGCCCTGTGGCCCCATGGCACAGGGAGGACGCTCAGACGCAGGAGGCTAAGAGGCAGCGATTCAGTGGCTACCCAGGACCTGGACCAAGCCTGCTGGAGTGTCCTCCCCGGCTTCGCAGAAAGCCTCCCATGGAACTCATGGGCCTGCAGCTGCCAGACCAGGTACCTGCTCAAGAGCTGGGCGGGGCCAGCAGGAATGAGTGATTTTCAGGACCCGTGATTGGTTGAGGCGCTGGCGCTCAGGAGGCGTGGCCTGAGGCAAGGCCCTCCCCTCTGGAGCTGGGACGCTAGCCCCACCCTAAGCCACACACTCAGGAGAGGGTGACTGGCATCCAGCTGGCAACACTGCCAGGAGCAGGAGCCTTTGGGAGGACAGAGCCCACGCCACTCCCCACGACCTGCTGTGGGGACGTGGGCAGCATCCGCCTCTCTGAGCTCATTTTCCTCATCTGCAGCAGGCCTGTCTTTCAGGCTCGGTGCGAGGATCTCAGAAATGCCCCATAAGCAGGGACGTTCACCATCACTATTTAACTGTGTGCAGGTGCTGGGCAGTGAGGAGAGGCTGAGAGCGAAAGGGGTGGCGGACCCAGCGGGAGGTGGGCTGGGGGTGGGGAGCTGGGCTGGGTCCAGCCACCCTGGGCTCACCCCCCACCCCCGAGCCTCCCGCTGCCACCCCCCACCCCTCCAAGCTCTTCAGAAGGCGGAATAATTTCTCTTTAGTTTTAGTTTTAATCACAAAATAATTTTGGTGCCCAGAAGCCTTCCTCTCGGAAAACATTTGTGTGGGATGATATCAGCCTAATTAAGTGCTTCGGCTTTGGGCTTGATTTTCTCCCCAGACCCCCGCGCTCCCTGCCAAGCAGCCCGGCCGCCTGGCCGCGCGGCTACCTGCACGCGGGGCTCCCGAGGCCGCGCCCCGCCCGGTGATTGATAACTTGATCAGGCGCCAGGAGGCGGCGGACCAGGTGTTGCCTCGGCGCGGGCTGGGGGCGGCGCGGCGAGGCCTGAAAGGCGCAGGCATGTTCGCGGCAGCAATGAGCCTTTGTTCGCCTTGGCAGCGCCGCGGCCTCCCTGGGGCCGGCCCCATAAAGGGTTTCTGTTCGGGCTGGAGGACTCATTGTCGAAAAATTGTCCCTCGAAAAATTAGCATGGTACAGTGGAGAAAGCGGAACGCCCGCAAGTGACAGCTGCTGGCCTAGACAGAGGCCAGAAAGCAGGGTTTGCAGGGTGTCCGCTCCCAGGGGCACCCCTCGCCCCGGGCCTGGAGTGGCCGAGGGGGGCGGCAGGGCCCAGCGTGGGCAGGGTCCGCATGAGGTGCGCAGTTAGGTTTGGGGTTGGTGGTTTCCCTCAGCGATCGGGCATTTCCCGGCACCAGGAGCTCAGGTTTTTGGTGTGGGGTGTTTGAGGGCCCCTGAGCCAGAGTCAGGCTCAGAGGGGCAGCTGGCTGGGAAAGGAGGGTGGGGTGCAGCAGAGGGGGGGGGGGGGGAGAGAGAGAGAGAGCGCGAGCAAGCAAAAGAGAGCCTAGAGGTTATGTGGTTAATTGAACATAAACAGCCACAGATACGATTATGCCCTTTGTATCTTTCTCCCAGTGTGCTGATGGAGAACTAACTAGATTAAAAGTGCCAGGAGCCGGGGTTGCAGGGGCTGGCCGAGGGGGAGATTCCTCCTGATTGCTGACTGGCGCTCCCACAGCCCCAGCAGGGAGGGAACAGAGCCCATTGGGAGGAGAGAAAAGATGGAGTGAGCAGTGGTTTGGCATTTGCAGAGACTGTGGCCAAGGCTGCCACCCTTAGTGAGCAGGGCGGGGTTTCCAGGGGAGAGGTGGGGGTGTCATGGGGTGGGGCACATGTTCACTGTTGTCTCAGCCCAAAGCCTGTGGCACACACCGGACGTGAGGCAAGGGTGAGGGTGATGAGGACTCTGTACGGGCGTGTGTGTGTGTGTGTATGCGTGTGTGTGTGTGTGAGTATATGTGTGCATATGCGTGTGTGTATATATGTGCACGTGTGTATGTGTGCACGTGTGTGCATGTGTATATACGTGTGTGCATGTGTATATATGTGTGTGCGTGTATATGTGTGTGTGCATGTGCATGTGTATGTGTGTGCGCGTGTGTGTGTTCCTGTCTCAGCTGCTCACATCAGTGCAGTTCTGGTTGTCTTCCCATGTCCATGTTCCAGCAGGCGCACCCGTGTGGTGTGGCTAAATCTCCCGTGTTGGGAGCCCGTCTGTGCTGGGCTCCGGAGCAGGGCGGGTCAGGGGTAGAGGATCTGCCTCCGTGACCCCCCAGCATGGGAAGACGGAGCCTCCAGTTCCCTGTGACTCTCGGCAGCCGGGACCTGGAACTGGCCCCTAGGTTCGCTCTGCGTTCCAGCTTCCTGGAAACCCTTCCAGGTCCTTCCAGCCCTCCATTCCCACGAAGATCCTGACCTCCCAGCCCAGCCACCGCTCACTCCCTCCCTCCACCCTCCCCGCCCCACGCAATGTCTTCTCTGAACAAGCAGATTTGAGGTTGAGAGGAAGGAAGGCAAACAAACCTGGAATCCGAAGGGCCTGAGGTCAAATGCCAGCTCCAGCTCTGGCTCCCGAGCAATGGCTTACCTCTGAGAGCCGCTGTTCAGTCACCGGTGGATAATCAGACCCAGTTCCAGGGTTGTTCTAGCAATTGAGTGAGATAATACATACAAGTAGCGGGGAGTCCACCACCTCCGTTTGCCCGGGACACTCCCAAATTACACCTGCGGCCCCAGCGTAAGCATTAATGGTGCCCTTTGCTCTCAAAAGGGTCCCAGTTTGGATTATAAACTGTATAGTTACCCCAGTGTAAGTGGTGCCACAACAATAAGTAGTTTCCCTTTTCTTCCTCTTGCCTTCCCTTCCCCTTTATTTACTGTCTCAATCACTGAGTTATTAGTCTGTGAACACCTGGAGGCGGGAGCATCGCTTCCCTTCGCCTCATCACACCTTGGGGCTAACGTGCCATAGACGCTCGTGGGCTTGGCCGCTGCCAGGAACAGAGCTGGCCGGGGCCTCTGCCTGCTGGGGCTCAGCGGGGCGGTGCACGGAGAAGCCCGGCGAGACCGTGTTCACGGCTGTGAACGTGGACTCTGGCGGGGGGAGGGGGGTCACATATATGCTGCCACTGTCCATCTGCATCGTTCTTTTGTGAGGACGGGGCTTCTCTCCTTGTTGCAGAGGGGACCCCAGCACATGCAGGCCTGAGGCTGTCCGCCTTTCCCTGGTACCCAGAGTGCCCTATCGGTCAGCATTTCACCACAGTAGGACTGCTCTTACCAGTGCTGTGGAGGGCCTCGCTTAGGCAAGTGAGCGGCTACCCTTCACAATAGACCCCAGCAGGCCCTAATTACGTTGCTAATTGCTGCTCCCTTTTGGGACATTCACCCATAAAGACTAAAGCCCTACATGACTCGGAGGGCAGCCTGGAGGCCTGGGCACAGCACACCAGCCTTTTGCAGTTAACATACACCCCGGCTTGACAAATTCTGTACGTTTACAGCTCTAATAATAGAGCCCTGAGCTCTTCCCAAAGTCAGAGACCTTTTTGCCCCTAGGTCCGAAAAGTGGGGTTCTTCTTGCCTTCTCAGGCCCGGAGCCCTGTGAGCCCTGACCTCTGCTGGCCTTCTCGGTCAGCGAGGCCTGAGTTCTGTGGTCTTGATCCTAAAGCCCACGCTTCCCCGGAAAGGTCAGCAGGACTGGACCAGGGAGTGGCTGCAAAGTCACACCGAAGCACTTGGACTTCACCCTGAGAGCAGCAGGGCCAGAAGGCCTGGCTTGCATGCTAGGTGCTTGCTGTGCCCACAGTGTGGGGCACAAAGGAGAGGGGGCAAGACCGAGGACACCTGTGCACACAGCTGGGGAGGCGACGGCAGTCACCCAGGCTGGGGTGGCCCGGACTAAAATACAGGCAGGACTAATGAGCACAGAGAGGAGGTGGGTTGGGAGAGACCTTGGAGGTAGGTTCTCTGATTGGATGACTGATTGGATGTGGGGATCATGCTGCAGAGACAGGGGCCTGGGTGAGCAGTGAGAGGGACCCAGAAGGAGGAGCTTGGAGGAAGAGGGCGGGACACGCTCAGGAGGAGACTGCCCTCCCCCCGCACCCCTTTGTGACCATCAGCTCCCTCCCTCCCAGCTGGACTGTGACAGGGCCTGGCCTGTGTCCTCACCACATGCTGTCCTAGCGCCATCCACTGAGCTCTACTTCCTCCCACCTGCCCGCCTGGGGCCCAGGCCTTCTCTCTCCCTGCTGGACTCTGGGCGCCCTTTCTAACCACAAGCATCACCTCCTCCAGGAAGCCTGCCCTCACGTCCCAGTCTGGCTTCCGTTTCCTCCTACTTCAGTACTCAGCACTGAACATGAATGCCAGCCACGGTATGAGTTGGCCATCTTCCCCCCACTCCCCCCGCTCTGCTGGAAGGAGATGGTGGTTATTACCCTCTACGGCCAGTACCTAACACACAGCAGAGGCACGGCAGAGATTTGTGGGAGGAGAGGAGGGAGGAAGTGGGCAGGCAGGAGGAGACAATCCTAGTCAAGGGAAGGAAAATCATCTACTGTCAAGCCACCGGCCCTCAGCAGCGTGGAGCAGGAGCCAGCGGGCAGACACCCTGCCACCTGCACGGAGAGCCTGACTGTCGCTCAATTGCTGGGACGGTGGGCATGTCCCTTGCCTCTCTAATTGCTGGGACGGTGGGCATGTCCCTTGCCTCTCTGGCCCTCGATTTGTCTCTTTTGTTAAGTGCAGTGTGGGGGTGGGGTGAGCTGAAGGAGGGCAGCGGTTTTCATTTTTGTTCGCAGAGGAAGGGATGTGCCCTTGAGTAGAGTCGGGGCTCAAGTTCAAACTCCAGCATCAAGCATGCAGCCAGCCCTCTAAGCCTTGGGTCTCTCCTAGATCCCGCTCTTAGCTTTTTGTTAGTCTCCCTCCCCCTCCAGGTTCCTCTCTCTCAACACTTCAGAGCAGTGCTAGGAGAGAGAGGCTGATGTGAGCACGCGCCCTGGCCCGGGGGCAGTGTCCATTGCCACCCCTGGCTCAGGTTTGCCGGACCAGGTTTCCCATCTTCAGCCCAACGTGCTAGGAATGGACTTGCAGAGCCGGGCTGGCTGGTGGGTCTGGGTTTTCCACGCATATTGAGGCGCAGGCCGCTGGCAGCTTTGAGAAGCAGAGCGAGGCAGAGAGGGGAGCTCAGCCAGACGGAATTTCCTCCCCTCGGGGGTCCTGCAGCGAGGCTGGCACTGAGACCTATGTGGGCTGCCCCAGCGACGGGTGCAGGGTGCAGAGCCGACTCATCACTGCCCACCCATCACTCTTGCTTTGTTTGACGGGACGCAGAGCAGGGCTAGTAGTCACCAGGGCACCAGGCACACAGAAAAGCCAGCGCCTTGGATCCCCCGGTGCACCCACCTCGCCTACAGCCCTGAGCGGGGCTGGGCCCCGACGGAGCTTTAGCGGAGCAAGGACACCTTGGCGCACGGCTCCTCGACCCAGGAGGGCAGCCCTCAACCTCAGCTGCCGCTGACGACTTTCCATCACATTCCGGGCCCCCCTCCTGCTGACATGCCACCCGTAAGGAGTTGTGAAATAAAGCCACTGTTTGGAACTGAAACCAGGGCACCACAGCCCCGCTCCCATCCCTGTCCCAGGCGCGGCCTGGCGAAGAGGGCTGCACGCGGAGCTCCCGCACTGCGAACAGCGTACAGTCTCAGAGCATGACTCGCCCTCTCTGCACCTCCACGCCTTCATCCGTGAGACGGGATTTACAACGGCACCGGCCCCGTGGGTTGTTGTGAGCATTAAATGATCGGAACACACAGGGGCTTTAGGATGGAGCCTGAAGCACAGGAAGCCACTGCTGATGTTATCCTTGCGAATGGGATTGTTGAGCCAGGATGGACGACGGAGTGCAGAGGAGACACTCCGAGAGGGAGTGGCCACGGCTGACTCCGAGAGCCACTGAGCCACGAAGGGAGAGCAGGGCGGGTCCGTGTGGCCTGGAGGTGAGCATGCGCCCTGGCCCATGGCTCTCAGGGTCTCGGTGTCCTCCTCTGGCCTAGGTGGGTGGATCCCTGTCCCCAGGGCCTGTCCGTCAGCCCTTCCAGGCACTGTGCTGGTGGGAAGGGAGTCCCAGGCACAGTTTCTCTCGGGGGCTGTGGACAGCAGCCTGGCTTGCCAGGCAGTCTGACTCCCTGTGGTTTCTGCCCTGGAGGGGAAGACCCTGCCCCACATTGGGATGCCTGACTTCCTGCTGCCTTTGGGTGTGGGGTGAGGGGCAGTTCTTCACATGAGATCCCCCCACTGGGGCCAGAAGTGTCCAAGCCACTCTGAATCCCAGCCGAGTCACGGACTCCTGGGTGCAGCGTCCAGAAGCTCTGTAGGTGGGGAGGGAGGGAGGTGAGCTCAGCAGTGTGGGGCAGGTCCCCGGGGCCAGACAGACTCATCGGCACTGCACCGGAGCCCGTGGATGTGGCCATCGCCGCTTGCTCCCTCGCACCCCGGGACTCGTAGGGACAAGGGCAGGGAGGGGCATGTGGGCTCTGCCCCTCGGTGTCGCTAGACTTGGTGTGGGCCACTCGGCATGCTCAGCCAGTATTTCATCCCAGGACATAGTGGGTAATTGGGGTATGCTGCCGCCAGGTGGCTCCCCCTTAGAGTCCCTCCTCTGCTACCTCTGAGCAGGCCTTGGATTCAACTGGGCGCCCCTCCAGCCTCCACTCCGGCCCAAGAAGAGAGTGTGGGGTCTCTATCCTTGCTCAGTCCATTCCCTCCAGGCCTCCTCGGCCCAGCTGTGCTCTGGCCCTTCTCCTGCCCTTTATCTCCCTCTCTCTGCGGCCCCACCTACCCTACCTACCCTACCCACTCTAAGCCCAGGGATCCCTAGTCCTAAACACCCCAAACCTCCATTCTGCTCCACCCAGGCTCCCGTCTCCTCCGGGCTCTCTCTGACCCTGCTGCTCAGCCAAACCTTCCTCAGGAGGTGCTGGGGTCCAACCCCAGCAGGTCCAGGGGTCCCCAAAGGTGTGGACAGAGTCGGCGAAGAAGGAATGACACGGAGACAGCGTTCAGTTGATCAGCAGCCTAGCCAGGATCTCCAGCCAGGATCTCCAGCCAAGTTCTGGTCTCGATCTCCAGAGAGGTTCTGCTTCGGATCTCCAGCCCGGTTCTGTGTCCATGTTCTCTTGTAGGTTCTCCAGCCAGGTTCTGTGTCCATGTTCTCTTGTAGGTTCTCCAGCCAGGTTCTGTAGCCATGTTCCCTCGCTAGGTTCTCCAGCCAGGTTCTGTAGCCATGTTCCCTCCCTAGGTTCTCCAGCCAGGTTCTGTCCAGGTTCTCCAGCCAGGTTCAGTAGCCATGTTCCCTCGCTAGGTTCTCCAGCCAGGTTCTGTCCAGGTTCTCCAGCCAGGTTCAGTCACCAGGTTCTAGTCAGGTTCTCTTGCCAATTTCTGTAGTCAGGTTCAGTCCAGGATCTTTTGCCATGTTCTCTCCAGCAAAGTTCTTCTGTCTCTAGAGAACGTTCTGTGTAGGTTCTGTGCCAATTTCTGTCTCTCTTCGTTCTGTCTTCTTACATCTGTATTTATACCAGTTGATTCCAATCCTATCAATCTCTATTTCAAAGGTTAGGGCATTTCTTATCTCCATTCCAGGGAGTAAAGATTATGTAGCTTAAGCATGATTGTTCGTAGTTAAAGTGATTAATTACCCACCTGGCACTTAGTTAAGAGGTTTTATTCCCTCCCTAACTTCAGGGGAAAATCCCTACCTGGGGAAACAACCTTTCTCAGAGACCTTGGTTAAAACACATAGTGCCAAGAAGGTGAGCAAACATATTAAGAACAGTATGCCATATATGCCAGGTCCCTTGAAACAGCAAGCATGGACCGGCTCCCGGCAAGGAGGCCCAGCACCTCCCTCCACTCTTGCCCAACATCTTAGACCAGTTCCTGCCCCGCCCTCCCCTGCCTCCGGGACCCTCCTTCTATCCTCTCTGCCTCTTTCATGGGCTCCCTCTGCCAAGACTCAGTCCTGAAATCCTGAAAGGTCAGCGCAGGCTCCCTAGCATTTGCTGAATGAAAGGCTGGGTGAGGGCACACGGGAATAAATGAGTGAGCTCGTCAGTCAACGCACTTTGGGGACCTATGAGTGCCAGGCCTGAGCCAAGCAGGGAAGGGACGAACAAACGGAGTGGCTCTGTGGGAAAGGATGCAGCGGGAACTGAGGAAAGGAGGCTGGTGGGTGGTGGGTGGTGGCAGCTGCCATTGTCTTCCAGGAGAAGTCAGGTCACTGGACCTGGGGCTGACAGAGGCGGTGCCGCCACAGCCCTGAGACCCAGCAGATGACTCCCTTATGCGTGGCCTTGGTGAGCCAGCTGGCGGGGGGTGGGGGGGGGGGGGGCGGGTAAGGGGCTCCAGAGACAAGAGCTGAAATCATGCTGGTGAGGGCACCTTGGGGAGCCAGACAAGGTCAAAACAAGCCCCTCCCAGAGAAGGCCGGTGCCGATCCAGGGTGAGCCCAGGGACTCGTCTGAGAGAGTGGCTGACTCATTCGTGGAGCACCTCCGAGGAGGAGCCCAGGGGGCTGCTAGATCCGCCCTGATCCCCAGCAGCCCGGGAAGGGAGTGAGCCCCACCCCGCGAGAAAGGACATTTGCGAGCGAGGCAAAGTGGCTGACCTGGGGCCACCCCGCTTCAAATGACAGAGCCCAGGCCGACTCGGGTCCCATTTGGGAGGGACCTTCACTGCAAGTCAGCTAGACATGGTTCTTCGGGGAAGCACCACGGGGACACGGCCAACAGGGAGCGGGCGTGGGAGGAGAGTGGGCGAGCAGAGCGGCTTCGGCACCTCAGAGGGCGCCAGCAGGGAGTGGCCCGTTCTCCCCGTGGGAGGGAGGCCTGGCACCGGGGGCACCAGGCTTTGATCACAGACGTCACCCCTCTGGGGACCGGCAGACCAGTGCCTTCCCCTCTCTGAACCTGAGCCTCCTAGTGTTTAGGAGGAAGAGCACGTGTTCCCCGAATGACCTCTGACACCAGAGCAGGGTGCCCTCAGCAGAAAGATGCCACCTGCCCCTGTGCCCGGCTCTCCGTGGGGGTATCTGTGCTTTCCATCTGCCTGGCAGCTGCAGACACCACACACCCTAGCCAGGGCCGCTCAGCGAGCTGATACCGTGTGGTGCTCACCCGTAAGCAACCAATGCTTTATCGTCTCTGAGGTACATTCCCATCCAGGGAATACTTCAGGCAGAGCGGGCAGGGCAAACATTGTTATCTCCGTGTCACAGATAAGAAAGCTCGGGGCGGGGGGAAGGGGGGCAGGCAGCAGGCAGCAGGGAGAACCAGCACTCCCAGCCCAGCTCGGTCGGGGAGCCTCCTGCCAGTGAGTGTCCTTACCCCCAGCAGCTGTAATGGGGCGCATTACACCCCCTTTTACAGATCAGGGCACTAGGTTCAGAGAGGTGAAGTGCCTGGCCCAAGGTCACAGGTCTTCTAAGAGTCTGAACCTGACTCAAGCACAGGCCCTCTGAATTGGGAGAAAAGCCAGGAGCAATGTGTTCTGTGCCCTGGCGTGAGCCCACACACATGACCTGGGCCTCGCTGTCCTGGTCACGACGAGGGTGGTGCACAAGGTGAATTTTTCTTCAAGGCCCTCTCAGCGCTCACCCTCCCGCGGAAAGAGCAGTGGACACGAGTCCTCAAAGCCAGGCTAATGTGGAGCGAGACCCGTCCCCTCTGCAAGGTTGGGGAGAAGGCAGGTGTGGCCAGGGCAGATGCAGATCAGACCCAAGGGGCACAGCCCATTCAGGGACCCACTGGCCAGACCCGAGAGCACCTGGTGCCGAGGCCTGGGGACCTGCACCGGCCTGGGGGCCCGCAGAGAGCCTCTGGGGCTAATTTATTATGATGCAAAAGCCAGGCTCCAGAGTGGCGGGAAGCAGAGCTGAGCGCCAAGCACGCTCCCATCCTGTTCTGTTCCACATATTTTCAATATTTATTGTCCCCATATGTGATGCTGAACATTAAAAAACATGTTGCTGAGATTCCTCCAGAAAGGGCTGACATTTCACAATATTCCTCTGATGCCGGGGATTACTGCTCAGGATGATGAAAACGTGGTTTATTCAAAACAGATTGGGGCGGAAGCAAACAATGGCAGGCCCTGTGCGCCCATGTGCTGCGCTCCCGGTGCCCCGGTCCCCCCGGTCCCGGAGCCGCGGCAGGGCCCCTGCTGGCAGCGCCCACCTCCGGGCACCTCGGTCCAGGTCGGGCCAGGAGTCCCGGCGGGAAGTGGCTCAGACAGAGACAGCCGCCGCCCTGGCCCGGCTGGCTCTCGGGAGTCACAGTGGCCACTGTCCGTGGGCACTTCTAAATGCCACCCTGGGGCCCCGGCGTCACCCGGCACGTCGCCTTTCCCATTTTAAAGGGAAGGACGTGAGTTTCAGCAGCTGGCCGAGCTCTCGGGGCAGCGCCAGGGCGAAGAGCTCGGGCTTCCCTCCGAAGGCCTCGTGTTTAACCTCAGCCACGAGGCAGAAGGTCCGGCACGGCGGCAGCTGGCTCGCTCGCTGCGACCTGGAGAAGCAGCGTTCCCTCTCTGGGCCCAGGTCCGCTCACGCGCAAGGCGGGGGTGATGGCCATGTTTGCCGACTGCCTCAAATAAATGTCTTGGGTCCACTGGGGGGGAACAAGAGGGAGGGCAAAGACGGGCGTCTCCGATCTTCTCCCAGTGACATCGCCGTGCCAGGGAGCTGAGGGAGCCGGGCTGGCTGGGCTGCCCCTTGCGGGGCCTAAAACAGGTGACTGGGGCCCCTGGCCTCCGCTTCGTGCCTGTAGAGTGAGCGGTGTGGCCGTGGTCATCTGGAAGGAGGCCCGGCCCTTTCCGGCCTGCCCCCGTGACCGTGGGTTCTCTCCTGCTCCCGGTCTCAGTCCGCCCGTTTGCGGTAGCTGCTCGGACCTGCTCATGGGGAGCCGTGAGCGCTGGGGGCCGCCATGGAGGGACGGCTTCCAACACAGCGTCCACCTGAGGCAGGGCCCCACGGCCCCATCCTGCTGGGGGTGCACAGGGACACCCCCACAATCGCTCTCACCCTCAGGCCCTCCCCGAGCACATGCCGTTCCCCTCCCCAGGGCCCCAGGGCACAGGTGCCATCTCAGCCCCCTTCTCTGGAGGCCTGCATATCCCACCACACGAGCACCTGCTCCCCCCCAAGCTCCTGCTTCTGCACAGCTCTGTGTCTCCACAGCCTTGGACCCACTGTCCCTGCCTCTGCCCATCTTATGTGGTCCCTGAGCCGGGGGTGGGGCAGAGAAGGGGAGCCAGGCTCTCAGCCACGTGGGAAAGGCGGGCTGTGGGGTCTGGGTGTCGGTGACCACAGAAGGCAGTGACCTTGGGCAGCAGTGCCAGGCCCCGTGGTCCTGTGAACAGTGGTGCCTGAAGGAGGTGGCGCTGAGGCCACCTGCCCTGGGACAGGCAGCAGAGGTCTCCTGCAGAGCCAGTGGAGGCCCGGCCGGCGCTCTGCCAGGCCTGGCCCTCCCAGTGCGGCCGCGCTCCCCAGCGACGGGGACCCCACAGGCCCCTGTGCCCTCAGGGACGAGGGCAGATGCTGCTATGGAGTCACCAGGTGCCAGGAGCCGGGCAGGAAGGCTAGGGCCGTTAGTGCTCTGTGCATGAGGGGACTCGCTCCCCGGCCTGGCTCTGGGGCCACAGGCCGCATGCAGAGTCCCCACCTTTGGCCTGTTGCATTTGGCAGCGGGTCCGAGGTCTCTAGACTCAGTTTCCCCGGTGCCCGGGGCTAAAGCACCAGCTTCCTCACTGGGCTTCTCCCTGCTCAGGGCCTGAGGCTCCCCTGCACCCAGCCTGCCGCTTCTCCTCCTCCCCGCTGAGCCTCTCCCAGCAGCTGAGCTCCCGCAGAGGGAGGTAGCCCTGCCCTCCGCACACGTGCTGGGGAGACCCGAGCACCAGGCACGTTCGCTGCTGGCAAGTGCTTCGGAGGGAACTGGAGCACCGGAAAGGGCAAGGCAAGCGGCGTTTTGAACGGGAGGGCAGAGAAAGCCTCTCTGCGGAGGGGCACGCGGGCAGCGGCCTGAAGGAGACAAGGGGACGGAGGCCTGGGAGGTCGGAGTTCCAGGCAGAGGGAGCAGCAGTGCAAAGGCTCTGAGGCAGGTGGGCCTGGCGGGTTTGAGAACCAGCGAGAAGGAGCCTGTGAGGGGCCTGTGAAGAGAGGGGGAGAGGGCGGAGGGCAGGTGAGGTGGGACCACGGCGGCCACATCAGAAGCTGAGACTGTCAGAGGAGGGCCGGTCGCGGGAAGCGCCGCGCTGATTCCATGGCGTCCCTGCTCCGTGCCGGGTTCCTGCTCCGCCCCAGGACCATCCTGAGAGAGGTGGGTGTGTGATTCTGGGACCCACCTCAGCACAGGTGAGGAGACTGAGGCCCCGAAAGGTGGTCCCACTTTCCTGAGCTCGTGGATCCTGGGATTCCACGCCACAGCTGTGACTTCAGAGTGCATCCCCCCAGCTGGGAGTGGGGGTGGGGCGGGGGTTACACAAGGCAGCGAGACAGGAGCCCACCGAGGAAGCAGTGGAGGCAGGGGCTGTGGGCCGGGAAGCCCCACCCCGTACACACACAGGACACAGAGATGGAACAAGGAGCTGGGCCTCAATGTCACCATTTGTGCCCAGAGGGATTGGGATCCAGGGTGCCGGGCCCCGCCGGACCCCAGTGCTGGAAAACGGGGTACGGTCCCATCCCCAGAGGCCTTTCGAGCCACTTCCGCGCCTCGGGGCTGTGCCAGAGCAGGGCCTGCCTGGCCTGGACGGGTCCTCACTCACTGAGCGCCTGGAAGCTGCCCGCGCCCTCCCCAGGAAGGGGTGAAATCGCAGGCAGGAGTGACGTTCAAAATGCTTCTCGCCTGTCCAATTCAAATGTCCACCGAAAGCTTAAAACCTTTTCCATTTATTTGTCAAATACACTACTCCTGTCACCAATGCTGCTCACCCAGGGATGCAGGTTAGAACGCATCTTTCACTAAATCCCTGTGAACTTCATTCACTTGGTCCTCGGACGTGGCAGTGAGATCACCCCACGCCACCACTGTCACCTGATCAACAATGCCAATGCCTGAGCCCTGACCTGAGGCGGGGCCCTCCTCCAGCACTCCCACCGCTGTCCCCATCATGCCCAGAGCCTTTAGCGCCCAGGTGGCCAGGGCCCCTGGACCCCAGAGCTTCCCCTATGGCCTTGCCCCAGAAAGTCTACTGTGGACCCTGCTGACAACCCCTCTCCCCAGGGAGAGGCGCCCTTGCAGCCAGGCTGCCCCTAGTCCCTTCAGCAGCTGAGGGCCTTCCGGGTCTGTTACCAGCCACACTGGCCCCCGGCAGGGCTGCTCGGGGACTGGTCAGGTGGGTGAGGAGAGGAGGCCCCGTCCCTGCGGTATGAGACGTGTTGCTCTGTCAGCCGCTGGTCTCACCGCAGCCACCCCAGCAGTGTGTGGCAGCTGTGTCCCCGCAGAGCCCCTCTCCTGGGCGGGGGCTGCAGAACTCAGCTGCGGGGGAGGTGCGGGGGTCCTGGAAGGAGCTGGGCGATCAGGCAGAGCTGAAGGGCAGGCGGCAACCTAGGAGAGAGCAGTGCAGAGACAGGCTCCCAAGGAGCCTGCAGACAGGCATGGACCCAGGCTGTGGTGGTGGCAAAGGATGAGGGGGCGGGTGGCAAGGGCCCTTGGGAGGAGCCTGCTCCTGGGAGGTGGGAGCCCTCCAAGGGTTTTACTCAGCAGAGCGGTGCCAACCTAGTGCCCTGGTGAGGGGCCTAGTCTGCTCTGTGGAGGTGACTGCAGGGAGAGGGTTGAACTGCAGGTAAACAATGAGTAAATTTTTTAATTTGCATACATTTCGTGCAGTAGTTGGGATATATGGGTACCAAGACTCATTTGTTGCGTATCTGAAATTCAGACTTAACTGGGAGTTCTGTATTCTGTCTGGAAGCCCGAGCACCAGGGCCAAGGTGAAACTCGGGAGAACAAAGAAGGCCACCCCACGCTCCGCTCCCCCTCCCAGGCTCCAGCTGAGCCCACTGCCTCTGGGGGGCGGCTCAGGGCCCTGGCCCTTCTCCTTGCCGGACCCCACCCGGCCAGGTGTTCTCTAAACACAAGGCCTTTGTTGACCAAGCCTTTGACCCGCACTGGCTTCTAACCAAGGTTTAAGCATGCTGGTCTGTCTCCAGGATGGGGCCAGGCTCTGTCCTGGAGCCCTGGGCCTGGCCCCTGGGGTGGTTCCCTGGAACAGGTCACTAGCCTCTCGGCACCTGTTTCCCATCTCCTGTAGGGGCTCCTCCTTCCAGGAAGTAAGTACTGAGAGCCTACTGTGCGCCAGGTGCCATGTGGAGCCCTGCAAGTTCAAAGGTAAGTCAGACACACCCCAAAAGGGAAAGAGCAGGGTGACTGAGGCAAAGGAGAACCCTGCAGGAAAGGAGGTGACTTAGGGGGAAGTGGCTCATGAATGGGTCAGGCAGTGGCTATGAGCACAGGATTCGAACCCAGTCCGGCTCCTCCCTCACACGGTGTGGTGCCGGCCGGCTTCATTAACCTCTCTGGAGTCTTGAATCCAATCTATGAAATCTGTATTTTTTTTCCTTGCACAGCATGTGTTATTCTTATAGTTTTAGGTGTGCTTTCAAAGTTTGGTTTGTTTTACTAATGCTTTGTGGTGGCAAGAGGGAAGGAAGGAGGGTGATGTATGATCATAGACTTTACACCCCCTGTGCTCATTAACTTGAATACAGTAGCACGTTCTTATCCTTGAGGATGGTGCAGCAGTTTAGTGCAGGAAGGACCCTCCTGCATGCAACCTGAGATAGTACAGCGTAGCCAAGAGCAATCTGTCTGGGTTCGAATCCCGGCTCCCGCTTACTCAGCTGTATGACCTTGAAAAAGCCTTAGTTTTTCGCCTGAACACTGGCAGGGAGGCCTTTGTCCTCTGGAGAAAAAACCAGAAGGATCTTCTCTGTGGAATCTGAAGAAGAAAGACCCAGAGTTCTGCCAAGTGATGCAGCTAATCACACAGCCCACGAAGCACACATGTGCGCTCTGAGCCTCGGCTCAGCTCTGTTGTCTCCCATCTTAACTATGAGGATCCAGACACCTTGGAGCTGCTGCTAATGGAAAAGTCACCAAAACAATCAATGGGGAAAGAAGTGAGCCCAGCCAGCCGGCGTTGCTCAGTGGTTAGCATCTATCTATGAACCAGGAGGTCACAGTTCGATTCCCCGGTCAGGGCACATACCCAGGTTGCAGGCTCCATCCCCAGTGTGGGGTGTGCAGGAGGCAGCCGATCAATTATTCTCTCTCATCATTGATGTTTCTCTCTCTCTCTCCCGGCCTCTCTGAAATCAATAGAAATATTTTTTTAAAAAAAGAAAGGAAGGAAAGGAGGGAGGGAGGGAGGAAGGAAGGAAGGAAGGAAGGAAGGAAGGAAGGAAGGAAGGGAGGAAGGAAGGGAGGAAGGAAGGGAGGAAGGAAGGGAGGAAGGAAGGGAGGGAGGAAGGAAGGGAGGAAGGAGCTGGCAGGAAGGAGAGCATCGGGACTATCATTGATACCACAGGAGGTGAGAGTTCTATTACACCCCAGAAACAAGAAAGGATGGTATAAAATGAACAGTCAAAAAAAAAAAAAAAAAAGAGCTCTTGGAAATTAAAAACACGAGTCAGAAGTGAGAAAAATCAAGTGGAAGAATTTACCCAGAGCATAGAGCACAAAGGCAAAAAGATAGAACATGTAAAAAAAATAAAATAAAAAAGAATAAGAAAATGCGCAGCCTGACAAGACCTTTGAGAAGTTGGCATTCCAGAAAGAGAGGAGGGAGGAGAGGAGGGAGGAAATTGTCACTGAGGTAATCCCAGGAAATTCCCAGAACTAACGAGCATGAGTCATGAGAAGGACAGGAAAAAAGGCCCAACCCGATAACTGAAAATAGCCCGCGCAGGCTGCCTAAGCTGGATGTGTGAATCCTGGGACAGAGAAGACACTCTCTCCTCGTACGAGAAGGAAAGAATGGTCTCATGACAAGAGAAGGAGGATGAAGGGCTTCCATCTTCTCACCTGTTTGGCAGCCAAACACAAAAAAAAGTAAAGCAGTGGTTCTCAACCTTCCTAATGCCGCGGCCCTTTAATCCAGTTCCTCATGTGGTGGTGACCCCCAATTTCATTGTTACAAATTGAACATAATGAAAGCATAGTGATTCATCACAAAATAATATGTAATTGTATATGTGTTTTCACATGGTCTTAGGCGACCCCTGTGAAAGGGTCGTTAAACCCCCAAAGGGGTCGCGACCCACAGGTTGAGAAACGCTGAAGTAAAGTCTTCAAAATTCTGAAGGAAACATATTTCCAACCTACGGTTCATCCCTAAGCAAACCGCCGCTCAAGGCCGGCATTCAGGGCCAGCCCGGAGGTGGACGCTGCAGCCATGCAGGGCTTCAGAAAGCTGACCTACGATGCACGCTTTCTCAGGCAACCACAGGAAGAGGCGCTCCGCTAAAAAGGGAGTGAACGAGAAAAGGAAGAGATGGGGCTCAGGGAACGAAGGAGGGCTGAGGGTCTCCCCAGGATGACAAGGAAGGGAGCAGTGGGTGGTGTGTGCCTGCAGAGAGGGCAGCCAGACCAGCCAGGCTGATGGACTCAACAGAATGCCTGATGTAAACAAACATCGTGGGACGAGATTAGAGGTTGGCAGAACTGGGGGCACCATCTGTGGTCGGTACTTTGGAAATTAGGTGAACACTGAGAGAGAGACAGACGGACAGAAGCAGAGAGACGGAGAGCATACTGACGCCAGGGAAAGCCATAAGCTGTTCGCGAGGAAAGCGTTTATAGCGCTCTGCACGGTTCAGGTCTAACGAGTGGTCACAGTTGCAGTCATTTAATTTATAATAATATGTAAGTAAAAGTACTATATTTGGGCGTGGGTGGGTGTGTGTGAGCGGACGTGCACATGTGATGCCAGGCAAGGAGAAGAGAGAGCTAAGCCTCGTCGTGCCTGGCAGGAGGGTGAGCAAGAACTAGCTCTGCTCCTAAGTATTTAGAAGCAAACTAGCAAAGGAAGGTAGGAGGGAGGGAAGGGAAGGGTGGGAAGGGAGGAGGGAGGGAAGGAAGGAAGGAGGGAGGGAGAAAAGGAGGGGAGGAAGGAGGGAGGGAGGAAGGAGGGAGGGAGAAAAGGAGGGGAAGAAGGAGGGAGGGAGGGGAGGGAGGGAGGGAGGGAGGAATAGCAAAGAAAAAAGACTGGGAGAAAGTTCCTCTCCATACTAATCTCTAGGTGAGGGGACAGGTAATTGTTCCTTTTTGTCCTCTCAGTTTGGGTCAAGTTTTGACAGCCAGCACCCATTACTATTGGTTTAATCAGAGACTACGAAGCCAGTGCAGCCTGGCTGGCAGCCAGAGTTGGCCAACGCAGTGCCCAGCCCCCCAAGACTCTCCCAGGATGAGGGGAATGGGCAGCCAAATGCCTGTGAGGACCAGCAGAGCAGCGAGTGCCCACGCTGGCCCTGGACAGGCCCCACCCCATGGGGAGGAAGGGACTGAGCAGGCCCGAGGTCCCCGCTTCAAAGCCCCCATAACGCCTCCGGACAAGCGTGGCGGAGCAGGGTGCTCCCTCGCCACTGACAGCCTCCGTTCCCAGGCAGAGCCACGGAGAGCAAGGCGGCGTGGGCAGGGCCACGCTGCGGCCAGCCCTGGCCTGCTGGGGACTGTGCATTCACACCCAGGCCCACAGCCAAGCACTCGTGCCCATCCAGGGCTGGGCCACGTCGGACTGGCTGGTCACGGGGTGTCAGCCTCAAACACCTTCCCCCTGCTCTCCCCACCATGGTCGCCCTTGGGCCCAGCCCCCACACCACCCCTCTGCCCATCCACCAGGTCTCCAGCCATTTACCTCCCAGGTGGAGAGGGCAGGAGGCGGATGGAAGGAGGGGGGGTTTGGGGCCGGACTTTGGGATATTAGGCAAGGTGTTTAACCCTGGGCCTCAGTCTCCTTCGCCTGTAATGCGGGGTCACCCCCAGTGCTGCGTTGCCCTGTGCTTCACAAATAGTCCAACACCGCAGCCCAGCGGGCAGTGGCATCTGCCTATTGCCCACCGCTGCCCCCAGCCAGCCCAGAGCTGCACTGGCAGCAGCCATGTTAGTTGCTCATGATGCCTGGGGGTCGGGAAGCCCTGTGGGCTCAGCGAGAAGCCCTCTGCTCCGCTCGCCCCGGGGAGGCGCTGCTCAGCGGCCAGCTGGTCTCTGGCTGCGCTGGAAGGGCCCGGCTCCCAGGGTGGCTGTGGTGCCGGCTGCCAGCGTGCACCCCACTGGGGCTGTCAACTGGGGCGTCAGCTCTCCTACAAGCGGGACAGTCCATGTGGCTGCTGAGCCCAAGGGGAAAGGTCCAAGATGCAAGAGAAGCTGCAGATCTCTTAAGGACTAGGGCTGAGCTCGCAGGTTACGGTGCCACTTCCGGCACATTCCATTGCTCAGAAGGTAGTTCGTGTCCAAGGGGAGGGGAGACACTCAGCCTCTGGTGAGGAGAACAGCCGGGGGGGGCGGGGGGGTCAGCCCTCTGTGCTCTGCCACAGTAGGAAGCGCCATTCCCATTCCCGCCCCTCCTTGGCCAGGGTCCGGGGCAGCTAAGCTCTGTTATACATGGCTTATGACGAGCACCCATTTGTTCATTTAGCCATGCAACAACTAATGCTTACTGAGCACTTACTATGTGCCAGGAATGCAATCCGGGAGCAAGAAAGGGGTGCTGCTCCCAGGACCGAGCCCTCCCCGAGGACGCCAAGCCTCAGAGCACCGGTGGCAGAGCAGGGCTGCAAACTGCGCGGAGGCTCCAGGGGCCAAGCGGAGGACCCCCGGCGCGGGGTGGGAAGCCTGCACAGGCGGACACGGCAGCGGAGGCTGCAGAAGGAGCCGGCCAGGTGCAGGGGGCCAGGATGCTTCCTGTACGTCCGATTATTAGTTAGTGATGTGAGGTCAAAGGGTCAGGAGACAGCGGCCATCGAAAAGATAACTGGTTGCACTCACAGGCCCCAGGGAAAGGGCCTGCCATGTCTTGGGGCACCTGGGGAAGCCCAGGGTTCGGTCAGGAGGACAGAGACCAAAGGGGAATGTGGGCAAGCGTCTCCCTGTGGCTTCCACGGGAATAAACGGGCGAGGCGGGTCAGCAGGCTCAGGATTGGCCCGTTGGAATCGCCGCAGTGGCGCCGGGGCACAGGGCTGTCTTTGCTTGCCTGGCACCTGGCCCTGGGTGGCGAGGGCAGGGGATAGAGGCTCAGATGCCAGAGCTCAGAGAGAGGAGGTGGGTGTGCACTCTGGGTTGGTTGGTTTGCACTGGAAAAGAACACTCGCTTTTGTTCACTCTCTCTGGGAATTACCCTGGGCCCGCTGTGCCTCCAGAGTCAGCGGGGCCCGCCCGATATCAAAGCATCAGAATGAAAGATATGCGTGACCCAGATGCCCCCTGGCCGGGAGGCAGAGCTGAGGGAGGACCAGTGTGGCCAGGACATGGCTGGAGATGCCCGCACGACCATGTAGGTCAGAGCCTTGCTAGGAGCACGGGGTGACCACTGCACGCACTTGACAGACAGGTGACATGATTTGATCTGAACTTCACGAAGCCCACTCTGGCCAAAGGAGAGAGAATGGAGGGATCGGTGTGCTGGGCTGGAGAAGGTGCAGCCGTGTGAGTGGGCGGCGGGGGTGAGGCTGGGAGAAGGGGACTTGGGGTTGTGAGTGCTCAGGAGCGCCCCGTGGCGGGTGAGGAAGGCACCTGTGCGGGGGCGGGGGGCCGGGGGGCGGGGGGGTGGCAAGGATGATGTGAGGCTCCGGGCTTGAAAGTGAGGGTGGACATGGTGTCCCTCATCTGGATGGATGACACAGTCTGGGAGCAGCACTTGGGGTGCAGACAGGAAGGCGAGCGCACATGAGACTGCAAGGTGGAGGCATCCTGTAGCTGCTGCTATGTCCACCTGACGTCCAGAAAAGAGGTTTGGGCTGGAGATTCCAGATGGCTGTAGGCACCGCCAGACAAGCCTGTGATGCCTCAGTAACCAACAGCCCTCAAATCTAAGAAGCTTGTAATCACTAGGGTTTCTGTGTCACTCATACTGTAGTCCAGGAAGGTTAGGGCTCCTGAACAGGCATCTAAGGATGGCCCTGATTTCCTTCCTCAGTGAATAGTGTCCCAAAGGCTACAGAGTCAACGTTCGGACTCCCACCCTACCCTAGCCGCCCAAGGCCTGGTGCCAGCAGAATTGGAGTGGGTGCCACTGGGGCAGGTTCTCTAGAACTGGCCGGCTGGCCCGAGCCCAGTGGAATTGGTTGGAAGGCTGTGGGCTTCCCAGGCTGCGGGGAGGCTGAGAAGGCTGGTGGTCCAGCAAACCAGCCTCCAGCCTCCATGGTGTCTAAGAGCCGGTCCAGCGACAGACAGCCTCTAGAGCAACGGTTCTCAACCTGTGGGTTGCGACCCCTTTTGGGGTCGAACGACCCTTTCACAGGGGTCGCCTAAATACATCCTGCATATCAGATACTTACATTATGATTCATAACAGTAGCAAAATTACAGTTATGAAGTAGCAACGAAAATAATTTTATGGTTGGGGGTCACCACAACATGAGGAGCTGTATTAAGGGCCGCGGCGTTAGGAAGGTTGAGAACCACTGGTCTAGAGTCAGTCATTCCTACCCTTCTGCAGCTTTCTCTTACTCTGCCCGGCATGCTCTCCCAAGAGGGCGTGTCCGGCTGGCCACATACAGTCGCGTGCCCACACTGAGGTGTGCCCACTGAGAGGGGAGGTATTCCCGAGAGCAATCAGAACAGGGATGCTGAGAGACCAAGGCACCACCCATGTCCACTGCCATCCACCAGGGTGTGTGCGGCTTTTGTTGTTTGTTCCTGTATTTTCATTAAGATCCAGGAAACGCACATTAAGGTACATGCATCTGAAGTGCACGGTTCAGTTTTTCTCATGTGATGACACTCGTGTAACCAGCACCCAGACCAACGTGTGCTTGGCCAGCACCAGAAAGCTCCCCATCCCCCTCCTTCCCCGTCAAAGGCCCCAAAGGTGCCCATCCTTCCCACCTCCTTCCCTCGGCTAGGTGTCTGGTCCTGACCTTCCCACAGATAGAATCAGACGTGTGTGTGCATCGGCTGCCAGGGCTTGCTGCTGGGCTCATGGGTTACGGACAGCACTCGCGTGCAGCATTCCGCCGTGTGCATAGACCACTGCTTATTTAGCCGCTTTCCTAATGATGGATGGCTGGATGTGGGCACCATATAGGTTTGTCAAACTGAGCCTGACTCTTTTAGAAAGAAAACACACGCTGAGGCAAGTGGGAGAGGTCTGGCTTTTTGGTGATTGCCTGGGAGTTCTCAGCGGCACCATGTTCATTTTCCCGGCCGGAACCCTCCCCCGTAGCACAGCGCTCCCTGTGCCCCTCGTAGGTGTCTGTGGCCGTGGGAGCTCTGCTCCTGACCCCCCGATGGATAGGATGGGGTCTCAGGCAGCACAAGGATGACGCTGACTCCCGCGGGCAGACGTTATCTGCATGTCATGGGACTAGCACGAAGATGGAGCTGCAGAAATATGTGTGGAATGAATGGAACTGAATTCCGTTGACACAGGGATGCTGCCCCAGGCTGGAGGACGGTGAGAGGGACGTGACTCCCAAGCTCCCAGAGGCCTGATCTGCCTGGGCCTCGGGCCAGGTTCCGGCCCAGCAAGGACAGGGACGGAGGCTGCGTCTGTGTTTGCTACAGTCAGCAGAAAGCCATGTCTTGCTTCCCTTGGGCAAGGCCTTCCCAGCCTGGACTGTCAGAAGACCGAGAGCAAGGAGGGAACGCAGGGGAGAACGTTCTATACCCCTTCCATTGGCTTCTCAGGCTGCTGGCCCCGGCCGCGATGCTGAGAACCACCGTAGCCTTGCTCTCCCAGCCAGCCCCGTCATGCACCCTCCGGCCCCACCCACCCCAACTGAAACTGTTGCGGATCTCCATCAGCTCCGAGGACTTCGGCCACGGGCAGGTCAGAGGGTGGGGTGGTTGGCAGGGTGGGTTGGGGGAACCACAGGCAAGAAACCCACCTTTGAGCACCTCTCCTAACGCGCTGAGGGTATCAGGGTTCAGAGGAAGGGCACTGAGATTTGGAGCCTCCTAGACTCAGGTGTGAGTCCCAACTCTGCTGTTTACTTTCTGTGTGACGGGGCGAGGCATTTCACCTCTGAGCCTCATTCTCCTATTGGAAAAGAGGAGTAGCCCTTCACCTCACAGGCTGTAAGGAAGGTTGTGGCAGAGAAGGTCTATGAAAAGCCCGCAGGAGAAAAGGGTCTGACAATCTCTCTCTTATCCTTTTCACCTTCAGATCTCTGCCCATCAGAAGGGACTGACAGAGGTGAGTAAATGAGACCCAGAGGCCCAAGAGCAGCTCAAGTTGGTCAGCAGCTGAACGGGCTCTGGGAGTTTGCTGAGAGGGGCCTCCCCGCTTCTGATGTCTCCTAATCTCTAGCTTCCAGGATCAGCTGGAACATCCCAATCCTCAAACCAAAGGCTTGGAATGGAAAGGAATAAAAAGAAGAACCAAGAGGAAGATCAAGGTCACTTCCTTGGACTAGGGCAGTGATTGTAAATGAATGAATGCATGAGAGGAGAAACTGATGAGTGAATTGAAGAACAGTAGAAATAACAGCTAACATAAAATACTGTGTATGATGGGCACATTAACAAGTATGCATCTCACTTAAGCCTCACAAAAGGTTCTATGAAGTAGGTGCTGTTGTCATTCCCATTGTACAGTTGAAGAAACTGAGGCACAGAGAGGTGAAATCACCTGCCCAATGACAGGAAACTTGTAAGTGCTGGGCCCAGAAAGGCAAACCCAGGCCACTGGCTCCTGAGGCCTGGACCTTACTGCTCCCTGATGAGCATGGATTGAATAGATAGGTGAGTGGATGGATGGATGGATGGATGTGTGGGTGGATGTGTGGGTGGGTGGATGGATGGATGGATGGATGGGAGGGTGGGTGGATGGGTGGATGGGTGGATGGGTGGATGGGTGGATGGGTGGGTGGATGGATGGTTGGGTGGATGGATGGTTGGGTGGATGGATGGTTGGGTGGATGGATGGATAGATGGATGGATGGGTGGGTGGATGGGTGGGTAGATGAGTGGGTAGGTGGATGGGTGAGTGCATAACTGAATGGATACATAGGTGGATGGATGAATGGGTGGTTAGGTGAATAACAGGTGGATGCATGAATGGATTGATGGATCGGTGGGTGGATGGATATATGGATGGTGGGAGGGATAGGTGGATGGGTGGATGAGTAGATGGATGGGTGAATAGGGGGTTGATGCATGAATGCATGATGGATGGATAGATGAATGCAGAAGGGAAAAATAATGAACAGGTGAATGGATGAGCATGAATGAATGCAGGAAACAGGCTGGTGCCTGAGGCTAATTGCTAATCTGGTCCAGGTATCTGCAGGGAGGGCAGGAGTCTGGAGTTAGAATGATGCTAATACGCACCTGGAAACCAATGCTCACCCTCACCCCCCTCACCCCCCCCCCCCCACACACACACACACACACACCCTTCAGGCATCCTGATGCTGCCTGAAACCCCACAATTTCCAGTTCCTTCCTGAAGGGTAAGTGTTACCCTCATCCAACTCACATTAAACCTCAAATCCCACTGGAGGGCCCCCTCTGCAGTCTGGGCGGCCTGTGGGAAGGACTGCATCAGCTGCATCTCCTCCAGGGGAGGGCAGTGCTGGGGAGAGGTGTCCAGGGCAGCCTCCTGAATTGGAGGACATGGGAGTATCCTCTCCCCAGCTCAAGGGCAGGTTGCCATCTCTGGGCCAACCCACCCCACCCCCTCCCAAGCAGTGGGTCCCCCTCTCCTGGTGCAGAGTGTAAATGGAAGCAGCCACTTGCTGTGAGCAAACCAGACTGCGGTTCCCCCACTGCTCTCAGCTTTCTGCTGCCAGCAGACTGGGTGTCGCACGGTGTTATCACACAGGCGCTACATGAAAGCTCACCCTGCTTGGCATCTATTTGGGCAAGAATGCCTTCCCACCCTGCTTCGTGGGAAAGCCATCCAGGCCAGCTCCACACAGTGGCTCCCAGCCCTTCGCAAAGAGCTCCATCCAGCCTCTGGGTCTTGGTTTCCCATAACATGCCCCATCCACCTCTCTCACGTCATTGGTACTTGTTTTTAAGGGAGGTGGGGGGAAACCTCACTTAAATTGCTCCTGGTCTGGGCTAGTCATTGTTCTAATTGCTCTATAAATAGAACATGTTTATTTTCACAAAATCCTAGAATAGGCCATATTATCCTTCCCACAATTCATAGGTGAGGCAGCCAGGACACCAGAGGACAAGAGCATCCAAGCCCAGGGTTTCTGACCACAGAGTGTGAGTTCCTAACACCTCTCTAGGCCAGCAGCACCTTGAGCCACCATAGCACCACGCTCCTCCCTGCCTGGGCCTTGCCCCTCACACCGGTCGTTCCTCCTCCTCCTCTTTCTCCTCCTCCTCCTCCTCCTCCTCTTCCTCCTCTTCCTCCTCCTCCTCCTCCTCCTCCTCCTCCTCCTCCTCCTCTTTCTCCTCTTCCTCCTCCTCCTCCTCCCCCTCCTCCTCCTCCTCTTCCTCCTCCTCCTCCTCTTCTTCCTCCTCCTCTTCCTCCTCCTCCTCTCCCTCTTCCTCCTCCTCCTCTTCTTCCTCTTCCTCTTCCTCCTCCTCCTCCTCTTCCGCCTCCTCACTATGGAGGGTGGCCTCTTTCTGCACCAAGGCCTTGCTACCCTTCCTCTAAGTCCTTCTTCTGGGCCAGCCGAGATCCCTTCTCCCTTGCTCTTGTCCCCTGGCCCTGCCTGCCCAGCACCAACGTCTGCTTCTCCTTGACCCCTGGCCATTCCACTGACCCCTGACAGATCCCTGCACTTCTTGCCCCTCATCCCTGTCTGATGGAGGCTGCCCGCACTGGCTCCCAGCGTCAGAGAGGAGTCTGCAGGCTGCTGTCTTCTGCTGCCACCATCTCCTCTTAGAGACGACGAGGGCTCTGTGCTGTGTGCAGAACAGTGTGTCCCCTGCACGGAGGCTGAGTGCCCAGGGACAGGGCTGGGAGTGGGATGCTGTGGAGCTCAGAGGGCCTGATCTGGAGCTGAGGGCCGGTGCCGGCATGTCCAGAGTTCCCCGCAGTGGGAGGCTGGGAGCAAGTGGCTGTACGCTGGCCCCAGAACTCCAAGGAGGACACCTTCCCCCAAGTCAGCCGATCACAGTGACAACAGGACTGCATGGGGCTAGATGTTCCTGTTCCTTTAACTCCTGCTTTAAATTGTGTTCCTCTCTTGTTCGTGTGTCTTAGGGTGTTTGGTAATAAATTATGCTATTATTTCAATATTGTGTTGAAAATCTTTTGTTTGAATACTGTATTTTGTGAACATGGTTAAAAGTTGGATGTTTCTGTTGACACTTGAGAAACATATAACCTTTGTGGCCAAACCCAGGAGCCAGTGCTCCTAGTGCAGCCAGCGCTGCGGAGGCGACGCCAGCCCTGAAACCCGGGCCTGCAAGTCCCGGTGGCGCTAAAACGGGCACCAGGGGTCAGGGGTCTGGGAAGGAAGAGAGAAGAGAAGGAAAGATGGGAGGAAGGGAGGGAGGGAGGGAGGGAGGGAGGGAGGGAGGGAGGGAGGGAAAGAGGGAGGGAGGGAGGGAGGGAGGGAGGGAGGGAGGGAAAGAGGGAGGGAGGGAGGGAAAGAGGGAGGGAGGGAGGGAGGGAGGGAAAGAGGGAGGGAGGGAAAGAGGGAGGGAGGGAGGGAGGGAGGGAGGGAAGGAGGGAGGGAAAGAGGGAGGGAGGGAGGGAGGGAGGGAGGGAAAGAGGGAGGGAGGAAGGGAGGGAGGGAGGGAGGGAGGGAGGGAGGGAGGGAAAGAGGGAGGGAGGGAGGGAGGGAGGGAGGGAGGGAGGGAGGGAGGGAGAACCAATCACTAGGAAAGCACCAGGAAGTACAGGGCTCAGAAACTTAGAGGGGTGGGTCCTACTCACACGGCTCGGAGGAGAGACGTTCCACTGGAGGAGCCGGGAGCGAGGGCGTGGCGCTGAGACGGCTGAGTGGGGGGCAGTCGGGGCCAGGCCTGTCCAGGGAAACCACATGGACATGTGAGAGCAGGTGGTCCTGGGTGAACAAGGACACAGGGAAGAGCCTGTTAAGACACAGAAAGCACAGGCCACAAACAAAAAGGATGAAAAACTCAACAGCATTAAAATGAAAAGTTGTCTACAGAAAACGACATCTAAAAAGTGGAGGGGATAAACCACCAACTGAGGAGGGCTTCCTGAAGCACGAGTCTGACCGAGGCACCGTGTCTGAGCGACAAGACGAACTCCTCCAAATCACAGGAAGGAGACGAGCAGCGCAGCTGAAAATGCAAACGCGCCACAGACAGGCACTTTGGAGGGGAAACTACACGGCCCAACAGTGGTTGGCAAACTGCGGCTCGCGAGCCACATGCGGCTCTTTGGCCCCTTGAGTGTGGCTCTCCCACAAAATACCGACTTCTGTGCACGGGCCACGAAGTTTCGATCGCACCGTACGTGCGCGCCCGCATGGGGTGTTTTGTGGAAGAGCCACACTCAAGGGGCCAAAGAGCCGCATGTGGCTTGCGAGCCGCAGTTTTCCGACCACTGGCCCAGCACATGAAAAGGCTTTCGCTTTCATTATCTATCATAACGTACGATGATTAAAATTAATTAATAAAATAAAACCATAATAAGGTGCCATTTCTCAAAAAATTAAAAGTCTGACAGTAGGAAGTGTTGGTGAAGATCTGAAGAACCAGGTGCTCTCACATCCCACCTGTCCCTCCCGGGAGGGCGGCTTGGCAGTCGGTGCCCTTAAAGACGCCCCCAGCCCTCAGAACAGCTCCGCTCCTGCGTGGAAGCGCAGTGGCTTTAAGAACGGCTACAAAGTGTTGGACGCTCCTCTTATTCAGAGGCGAGGGCCACCCCCTTCCCCCGAAACCTGGGCGGGTCTGTGACTGCTTCAGTCCGGGAGTTCGCGGGAAAGCGATGTTATGTGACATAAGAGGCCACAGGGCTCTGCCTTCTTTGCTGGGATGCCCGCTCCTGGAACCCGTGCCACCACGTGAGGAGCCTGGCAACCCTACAACCGCCATGCTGCAGGGACCAGAGACAGGTGCTCCGGTCAGCAGGCCCACCTCGCCCTCCCACCACCCCTCCCACACCGCCCCCCAGGCTGCCTCCGAGTGGCCCCACCAAAGCGATGTGGACCAGGAGCTTCTCCCAGCTGAGCCCTGCCCCAAGCTCCGACACATAGCGGAGATGCAATGAAACGTAATTGGTTTAAGCTACTAAGTCTTGGAATAGTTCGTTAGGCAGCCACAGATAACTGGAACCATACCCAACAGAAACCCGTGCACAGGTGCACCAAAAAATGTGTACAAAATGTTTAGTATATCACTGTTTGCAGAAGCAAACAATTGGAAACAGCCTAAATCCTCAGCCAGAAGAAAATAGGTTTTTAAATTGTGATATATTCATACAATGGAAAACGTTTTAGCAGCAAGAATGAATGAATTGGAGCTGCATGTGTCAACAGTACTGGGCACCGCAGCAAGTTGCAGAAGGATATGTACAGCTTGGTGGCATTTACATAAAGTTTTAAATTATGCAAAACAGTACAGTATTCTGTGTATGGATACCGATCTATACAGCAAAAATACAGCCACGTGCATGGGAGCGAAGAGCAGCAGGCTCCTTATGGTGGCGATGGGATGGGGAGGGTCTACAGGGAGCTTCAACGTTCTTGGTTGTTTTGTTTTTTTAAGAAAATCTGAAGTAAATATGAAAATGCGTTTGGCTCTGATGAGCCACGAAAGGGGTCCTGCAGGGGACATTTCAAATATGTAACCACAGGTGGGGCAGCGGCACCCTGGGCTGGGCAGGGCATGGACCCTGTAAGTTGCCTGATGGCAGAGATGTCTAGGGCGGTCCAGAGGGGAGTGCACGAACCCGAGGGCTCAGCATAGCAGCTAGTTACCAACCAGCTGAAGGTAGTTACGTACTTTAGCAACTGGGACATCCAGCTACATACAGACCTGGGTACGTGAGTCCTAATTCCATTATCACCAACGGCTTTGCCTATTAAAAATGCTTCTTGTTGAAGGACATGAGCAGAATAGGAGGGTGCTGGCCACAACCGGAGGAGAGGAAAGGGGATGCCAGTGGAAGAGGGGGCGTGGCAGGAAGCAGCCATCCTTCCTAAGCAAAACCCCCTCCCCAACCCCTTCCAGCCACCGCTCCTTCCCTCCTTCGTTTCTCAGATACCAAGCCACACGGAGTGACTGGCCCTGGGGACACTGGAATGAAGGAAAGAAGCCCCTGCTCTCAGTAAGGCACAGCACAGCCAGGGGAGTGCCTGTGAGCCGTGGACAAAGGGGACAGCAAGATGCAGGCCATGGAGCACGAGCCTTGGGCCCGGGAAGAGGGGCGCCTGGGCAGAGTGACTGGGTGAATTGGGCAAAGAAGAGAGGCTGAGCAGGGTGACACGGTGTGGAACGTAGAGGAATGGCTTACGAAGGCCCCTCCAGGACGTCTGCCTTCTTACCGAGGACTGGTGGGTGGGGTGGGGTGGGGCCACCAGGAGCCCGCAGCCCGCAGTGGATTCCTGGTGGGGGTGGGCCTCACAGGGGGCATCTGCCAGGGCTATCCATCCAATTCTGTCTGCTCCTGGGGGCCTGGAGGGCCATAGACGTCTCGGAGGGGCCTGGGCAGAGTCTGCCAGCCCCGCTTTGAGGCAGGTGGGATGGCAGCCTTGGGAAGGCCCTGCTCCCAGCTGGCACCTGGGGATAAACGGTGCCTGTCACCTGCTTGAGTCTTACCTGGCAGAGCGAGGCTGGGAAGGGACAGGCCCCGTGGCATGCAGCCCAGAGCTGGGCCCACCTCTCAGGGGGTCCCAGATGATCGCTATGTCATGGCCTAGAGGTCTGGAGGGGCCTCAGTCACCCAAAGATCTCCCCTCAGCCCTGCAGTGGGGTCCCTAGAACTGCAATAGGATTTGGGCCAGCCTCAGCCCAGGGGCCCCTTCTGTCTGAGGGTAGCTAGGTCCTCTTGGGGAGCAGGGGAGGGAAATGGAGGCTATACCTCCTCAGTCTTGGCCCCCCATTCTGGATTTGGGTCTGGATGAATTCATCGCTCTGCCCCAATTAGTCCTCATCACTTCTTAACCCCGCCATACACACACGTAAGCACACACGCACACACAGAGACATGCACATACACATGCACACACGCGCACGCACACACATGCACACACACAGACACATGCACACACACATATGCAAGCGCACCCTGGCCTCCCGGCCTCCCGGCAGAGCCCCAGCCAGGCACACGTCACTTAGCAGCCACACTGGGCTGTCTCCTTGTTCCACTTTATTTTACAGCACTTTTCAGACCTCAGGTGCAGAGACCGGGTCGTCATAACCCTCAGTAAAGCACACGGTAACGCACACATAGACTCTTCCTTGCTTTGTTTTATTCACTTCGTCTCTCTTTTATCCCCTGCCCTTGCCATTCCCCTCCAGCACACCAGGCACTGACCCGGTGCCTGTGATGTGCAGCCTTGAGGACTGGTGGGTGGGCATGCAGCTTAGGAATCTAATGAAATGTCAAAGGCATGGTCACGTTTTACATGTATTTATGTGTGGCCAATAAACACTAATGCGGCAGTTCTCAAAGCTTGGCCCTGAGACTCCGGGGAGTCCACAGGTTCGAATGATCTGCATAGTAATACTGGGAAGTATTTGCCTTCTCCAGGCCATTCGCTCGCGAGTGCACAGTGGGGTTTCCAGTCTGCGTGATCCGCTCCCTCCCCACAGAATGCACCCAGCTGTCCTCAGGAAGCCCGAGAGCGAAAGGCTTGCACAAATGTTCCACAGTGCGGCGTCTCACTACGTTTTTTAGGGAAATGGAGTGGTTTTTTATAAAATATGTTCTATATTAATGTGTAATAAAGTTGTTTTTAAATGAATTCATACATTGTTTTCACTTTTTGTTTTCTGACATGATAAATACAGCTAGATAAACCCACACAAACAGAAGCCCTGCGGGGTCGTTAGTCATCTTGACGAGAAAGGCAGCCTGAGACCCAAGTGTGAAATGTGGTCTCTTCCCGGTTCTACACGACTGTGCCGGCAAAGGCCTGAGACTCCTCCCTGGTCGGTGTGTCTGTCTCGGTCATGGCTCCCAGGCTGCCTCTGCTTCCATGGTGGCCCCACGTGCCACGGTCTCCTCCCTCGGAAGGCACACCGGGTGCCCTCCTGCTGCGAGAGCCAATGCCAACGTGAATGTCCTCATTCCTGGCTCCCTTCGAAGAACTCTTCTGGGACCTACCCTCAGGAGCGGATACCTGGGTCCAAAAGCATATGCATCTTTGGTTAAAATAAGGAATATTTTCCAGACTGGCTATACCTGTTCACCCTCCTTCACTCAGCAATGCACAAAGCCCTCCTCCCCCCACACACCTGTCAACACTCGTATCCATTATCTACCCTTCTAATTTGTCATTCTGATGAGGGCAAATGGTAACTCCTTGTTTTGATTTGCATTTCACTGGTAATTGGTGGGTTGGAGCATCTCTTCACATATGTTTAAGTCACTTGGGATTCCTCTTCTGAAAATTGCCCATTCATATGCAGCATCCATTTTTCTGTTGGGTTTTCTGTCTTTATCTTGTGCATTTGCAGTTTTTTAAATAGTCTTGATCAGTGCTGCTCAGAGTGGGGAGCCAGCTGCCTACCTAAAAAAATGTTTAACTTAGAGCACTTTGCTTCTTTCATCAAGAAATTCTTGCTATAAAAAAATCTCAGCTCCAGTGTATACTATGCTTAGTGGTGGTAGTCGACAGGTATTCTAGTTCAAGCTCATCTTCCTGCAGACCTGAGCTTTAAATATCGCCGGGCTAGCCCTGGCCAGGTGGTGGAGTGGTGTCCCATACACCGAAAGGTTGTGAGTTCAATTCCCGGTCAGGGCACATACCTAGGTTTCGGGTTCAATCCCCAGTTGGGGCACATGATGGACGGCAACTGATCAATGTTTTTCTCTCTCCCCCCCGCACCACCACCCCATGGAATCTTCTCCTGTGGCTTATCTAGCGCCTCATAAATACCCACTCATCCTTTAAGATTCAGCTCACGTTTTTCCGACCGGATCCACCAGTGTGTCCCCACAGATGCCTGGACTGCAGCCAGGCCTTGCCACCAGCCCCAAGGTGCCAGGTCCTCTCCTGCCTCTGAGCCTCAGCCCAGGCTGTTCCTCGTCCTTGGAAGGCACGTCCCCAATGGTCCATCCTCTGCCATCCTGTCAGGTCTCAGCCCGACCCCCCTTCTCTTAAAGACGCTCCTTCCCCTGTTTCGCATGCCTCCTTCAGACACCCCCACCTGGTGTCATGCCTTGCTGGACAGGGAAAGGGATGAATGAGACCCCAGGCCCTTCCCTGGAGGAACTCACATTCTGAACCCTGGGGCGGAAGCTCTAACGCCAATGGGGCTCAGCTGGTCCTATAAACATGGAGCAGAGGCCCTGCCCGCTCTAGAAGGCACAGCTGGGACCTGGCCGCCACTGCCAGCATTTGGGATTGTGGGCCCAGCATTAACCCATCGCCCGATTTTTTCAGGAGAAGCCACACATTTAAAAACATTAGCGCCCTAACCGGTTTGGCTCAGTGGATAGAGCATCAGCCTGTGGACTCAAGGGTCCCAGGCTCAATTCCGGTCAAGGGCATGTACCTTGGTTGCGGGCACATCCCCAGTAGGGAGTGTGCAGGAGGCAGCTGATCGATGTTTCTCTCTCATCGATGTTTCTAACTCTCTTTCCCTCTCCCTTCCTCTCTATAAAAAAATCAATAAAATATATATTTTTAAAAAAAACATTAGCAACTACTTCAAGTGTTTCTGAGACACGGTGCTGGGCAGAGGAAGCGGTGAGGGCCAGGTCTGACCGTGGCTGCCCAGGCTCCAACCTCTGACCCGAGGCACATGGGGAAGCCAGAGGGGAGGTTCCCAGGGAGAAGCCACCTGAGCGCTAGACCATGAGCAAGAGGAGCCAGCAGAGAAGAGCTGGGGAGAATGTTCCAGGAGAGGGACGGGTCAAGCAATGGCCTCGGTTGCTATGGTCAGAGCCCCCACCCCGCCCCTCCCGGAGCAGGAGAGCTGGGCAAGCCTCCCTGGGAGCCTGCACTCCACCCAGGACACAGCCCCCACAGGCCCCTCGCCCACCCCATCCCGAGCCCGGCCCCTCCCCAGAAATGATAAAGCGGAGGAGAAACCAGGGCCCCTTCGAGAGGCTGGGGCCAGAGGAAGCTGGATCCAGGTGCCCGGGCCAAGACCAGGTGAGGCCTGAGAGGCACTGAGTGGCGGGGGCAGGCCTGCAGCTCACGGCACCCCCTTCTAGGACCCAGCACATCCTGCTGGAGAGCAGCCCAGGAGCCAGGTGGACGTGAGGCTCCAGGAGGGCGTGCTTTCTCCAGCA
Organism: Myotis nattereri; assembly: GCF_964212035.1. NCBI lineage: Eukaryota > Metazoa > Chordata > Mammalia > Chiroptera > Vespertilionidae > Myotis > Myotis nattereri. Next base: position 85,946,877 of record NC_138082.1, on the reverse strand, counting down.
CGGGCCCTGGCTGGCCTGCTCAGAGGGTGTGTGCCTGGCCCGTGCGTCGTCTTGTATGTCGGACGGAGCTCTCTGTTTCCTGAGGGGTGCGAATTATTGGGGGGCTCTGTGCAGAGTAGACAGGAGAGGGCTCCCAGCCTGCCTGGCAGGGTGCCACAGGTGTCATGGGCTAAGTCTGACGGTGGGGTCCCACCAGGCCTGTGTGCCACCCCACTCCTGTGCCAATCTGTGAGCACACTATCGCTGGGCACCTGCCATGAGCTGCGGCTGCCCTGGTCGCTGAGGAGACAGCCAGGGACTGGGCGCAGCAAAGGCTCCATGAACTTCTGCCCTGAGGGGTCTAGGTGTGGGGTGTGGGGGCTGGAATGGGGCTTTGCAGCCGAGATCGCTGGAAGCTGTGCCTGGAGGTAAGGAAGCGTTGGCCTGAGTGACAGGGAGAAGGGCACTGGGCCAGTGGGAGTGGCATGGGGAGGGCACAGAGGAGGGAACATCCTGGAGAATTCGCAAATGCCAGGTAGTTCTCAGACAGAAGCCTGGAGTTCCAGGAGTGGGAAGAGAGGAGATGAGCCTGCACTTCATCCTGCAGGCAGCGGGGAGCACCGGGGGCCTCCAGCCTTAGGAAGGCCACCTGGGCGATGGAGGGCGGTGCAGGCCAGAGGCCATCCCGACATGGCGGATGGGTGCCAGTGGCCTGGGCAAGAGTAACAGCCACCCCCACTGCCCAGGCCATCTGATGGCTGCCACGAGCCCTCTCTCCCCAGATGTGCACCCCAATGCCAGAGAAAGCTCGCATGATCAGAAGTTTCGTCACAGAGGGCCTCTGTGCACTGACCCTCGGGGTGAGACTCTCAAAGGCCCAGAGAGAGGAGACTGGCCTCGGCCGGAGCCCCAGGGTGCTGCGTGTCCTCTGGGGGTCCGGGGCTCTCTGTCGCGGCAGCAGGAGGCGGAGCAGGAGCAGGTGGTGTGGGAAGGCCATGAGGACTTTTAGGAATGAGTCTCCGCGCCCAGAAGAGCCGTGGGGGACACGAGGCTGGAGCGGGGCAGCGGGGTGGGCCGCCTAGGAGTTGGGATGAGCCACATTGAAGTCCAGCTCTCACTGCAGGGCAGTGCGGCCCTGGCCAGCTTTCTTACCCTGGGGTTCTGTTTCTTCATCTGCAATCCCCGGAATTCCAGCCACTGCGCTGTCACCTCACGCTTGGTTTCACCATCCGCACAGGCGCAGGGCAGGCACTTTCCTCGGCCTCGCCGAACAGAAGCTAAAGCTCCGCCAGGATTAGGAACTTGCCCCGTAGAAGGCTGGACTCACCCAGATTGTCTGCAGCAGAGGCCGGGCTGAGTCTGCAGCTCCTCTGGGCCTGGCAGGGAAGCAGCCTCGGCTCCCCCCACACACACACTCCCCTGCCCTGCTCCCTGGGAAGCTGTCACTCCCATGGGATATCCCTGACCCAAGTTAACTTTTCTATATTTTTTAAAATATGTTTTTATTGATTTCAGAGAGGAAGGGGGTGAGGAAGAGAGAGAGAGAGAGAGAGAGAGAGAGAGAGAGAGAGAGAGAAACATCAGTGATGCGAATCATCGATCTGCTGCCTCCTGCACGCCCCCTACTGGAGATCGAGCCCATAACCCAGCATGTGCCCTGACCAGGAATTGAACCGTGACCTCCTGGTTTATGGGTGGATGCTCAACCACTGAGCCACACCAGCAGATAATTTTCCTATCTTTTCTCCTCCTTCTGCCTCAAAGCAGAAGGAAACCCCCCAAATTCCTAAAATTCCAGAAATTTTCACATAAACCTTCTGCAAAAAGACATGGGATCTGTGAGTGTGGACAGAGGCAGGGGGGTGGGAAAGCCTCTCCAGCAGGAAGCCCCCTTGGCCCTGGCAGCCGGCTGTCTGAGCTGCTTCAAGATGGCCTTGTGCATGAAAGAGCAGACACATGTGTACACGGGCAGGCACACGCACGTGGGGGAGGGACACACATGCACACGGGCAGGTGCACACATGTGCACACAGACAGGCACATGTGCATACACTGGCAGGCACAGCATGTACACAGGAAGGCACACACGTGTGCACACTGGCAGGCATAGGAACACGCTCCCAGCACATGCTTGGATGCACTCACAAACACATGCCATGTTTGTAGGACACAGTACGTGCACACTCTGATGCACAGGCGACTGGTGCATTTAGTCACCGAGTCCCCAGGGGAGTCTGACGTAGTGAGGGGGAGGCGTCTTCAGTGCTTTCCTCACACCCCTCCTGAGGCCCCCTCGCCTCCAGCCCATGAGGCCGCCTTGGCTCAGCACACCACTGGCCAGGCCCAGGTCCCCGGGCTTCCAGCAAAGAGTAAGTGTCCTGGGCCTAGGCCTGCACCTGCCTTACCCTCCGCCACAGCCCATAAAGCCCATCACTGCAGTGTCCCTAAAAGGAGCCACGTTCCCCCAGCATGCCCAGGTGACGTCTCCACTCTGCATCCCTGCCAGAAATCCCTCCCTGGGGGCCTGCACCGCCACACTCACACGCTCATTAACACACTCACACATCACGGGCACACACTTTGCCACACACACATTCACACCAGTACGCACGGACACACATACACACATCACACTCACACAGAGGCAGGCACGTCTCGATTCACCCTGTTAGACGTCTCTGCCCCAGTGCAACGCTGGTATCTCCGGTAAATAACACCACCTCCACCGGAAGAAAGCTATTCCCTTCAAATGAATTCTTTCTCAACAACTGCTCATTATACCAACGAGTCTGATGCTAGAAGCTGAACGTCTCTCTAGCACCCATAATCCTCTTCTCAAGAAAGGGCCGGCCTTGGCTCAGAGCGGCCCTGCAGGCTCGAGTCTAGAGAGGGTTTAACAGCCCTTTCTGTTTGTGTTGGATTTGTACATGGCAGCTGATAACATTTTCTGTTTATGGAAGTGATATGGGTTCCTCTTAAAATAAAGTGGGGTTTTTAAGTGAATTAATCCAATGGAAGATATTACGTGAACAATGGTATAGAAGGTTCCAAAAATAGCACAGATGACGAGGTGTGACTCAGGCATTACCTCCTCCAGAAGACACTCCCTGACCTTCCCCAACTTTTGGGCACCCCACAATGGCTCCGTGTTGTCATGGTAACCATGTGTTTACATGCCTGCCTCCCCTGCAGACCTGAGCTCCCTGGGCTGAGCCCGTATCCCTGAAACTGTCCCATGCCTGGGGCTTTGGCCCTGTCAGGTCAGGCCGGGTCCTGCGAGGTGAAGGCCTTATGCCCCAATCCTGGGCCCCTCCAGCCTGGCCACCCCACCCATCTCGCATGGCAGATGGAGGTGTCTGCCGTCTACGGACAGAGCCCCACCTGGTGGATCAGCCCCAGTCCAGAGGCACGATGCCACCCAAACCTGACCCTATGTCTTCCCGAACAGCCCTGACCTCTCTCCTGAGGCCTGACCAAGCTCCCCGCTGCCTGCCAGACCCTGTGCTAGGCTGTCCCCCAGGCTCGCCCCTCCAGCCCGGACACCACCTTGCTCCTCCCCGGGCAGCACGGCCCTGCTGCTCAGCCGCCTCAGGGCCTGCGTGGACAGTGAGCACCGCGGTCCCTCGGCTCCTCACTTAGCCTCTGCTCCGTCAGGTCAGCACGCCTGTGGCTCACAGCTTCCCTCCCGCCAACGCCACCCTGCCTCGGGTTCTGCTCACTGCCTCCCTGACGCCTCCATTGCCCTAGGCTTTCAGCAGCTCTGCCCTCAAACCCTTCCCCACACAGTCCCAATGCCACTCTCTCTGCAGCCCAGCATGGCGCCCTGTAACTCACAGAGAGGACTGTGAGGACACTAACATTGATCGAGCCCCTTCCATGAGTCACGGGCTGTACAGGCATTCCACACAGTCATGACTCAATCTTCACAGTTACCCCCATTGTACAGACGAGGAAACCGAGGCTCAGGCAGGCTACGCCAGTTCCTGAAGATCTGGAGGCAGCAGTCCATGAGGGAGAGAATCGTGTACAAATGACCCAGGCCAGGAGAGGGTTTTGTGAGTTGGGGAAAGGTTGGCTGTGACTGGAACCGAGGGTCCCAGCCCAGCCAGGGGGAGGCCAGTGTGGAGGCGCGAGGAGCTGGCCTGACTCCCAGGGAGCAGCCCACTGCAGGGCTTGCGCCAAGCGGGGCGTGAAAGAGGAACTTCAGGAGCCTGGATGGAGCGGAGAGGCGATGGCCACGCCCGGGCAGAGCACAGGGGAGGGCACTCCGTTGCTGGTGGCAGCCAGACTGGAAGCTCTAAGGCCCATGGAGGAATTCAGGGTGCTCGGTGGAAGTCGGGTGCTCAGAGGAAGTCGGGGTGCTCATAGGAAGTCGGGGTGCTCGGAGGAAGTCGGGGTGCTCGGTGGAGTCGGGTTGCTTGGAGGAAGTCGGGGTGCTCATAGGAAGTCGGGGTGCTCGGAGGAAGTCAGGGTGCTCGGAGGAAGTCGGGGTGCTCGGAGGCATCAGTCTTGAGCAGCGAGGCCTGGTGCTCCGGCTTCTTCTTACCCCTCGGTAAGCTGACATGTCGCACAGGCTGAGGTGGGTTTCTCCTTTCCTAGACCCGCCCCACTCACAACTTCCCCAGCGGGACAATCTATTGTGCGCCCTGCTGCAATCCCGTGCCTGGCGCCGTGCCTGAGGAGTGAATGAATGATTCCATGAATTTGCATATTTGCATTTGGGAAAATAGAAAGGAAAAGCGGTTTGTAGAGAAAGAAAAACAGCTCCATTAGGGACTGGTTAGGTCCCGCTCTCAGACAGCGGCAGACACCCCGCCGGTGACCTAAACTAGCCAAGCAGTTCGAGATTCTTTTCCCTCCTCTGCGGCTCCTTGCTCTCCAGCCAGACCTGGAAGGGCCAGGTATGCAGCACGCACACCTTTGAATTCTCAAGAGGCAGCAGACGTGGTGGGCGAGAAGGCAAGAGGCGTGAAGTTAGGCCTTTTCATGGGGCCAGAGGGAGTGTGGCTGGGATGACACCCTTCACCTCCCTCTGGACAGACGGGGAGACAGGGAGAGTCCTGCCCTCTGCCCTCTGGCTGTCCTGTTTTCTCCCAGGGTGGCCAGCCTACAAAGGCGCCCACAGACCCACAGACCTACTCGTTTCCCCCTGGACACTACTGTCTGATCACATGGCAGGGCCCGAGAAGGAGGGTTCGTCCTAGCCTTGGGTCTGTGGTCTCCCGAGCCCAGCACAGTGCCTGACACGTGGTAGGTGGACAACAAATATTTTTGAATGAATGAATGATATCATTCTGACTGCCCTGTTTTCGCTATCATTTAGAGAAGCTTGGAAAAAAGCTTTGACTACCAGGTAATAAGAACGGTCATAATAATCATAATAGTGGCCCCCAAATATGCTGGGCCTTGAGCGTGGCGCCATGCACCGATGAAGCACCTTCCCGTCATTCTCTCAAACACGCAGCAGCTCCTCAGGTAGGACAGAAACCTCGCCCGCCCTACAAGCGGGGACCCACAGCTCCGTCCGAGGGCCACTGCCAGCCCACAAGGGAAGCAGGACATTCTGAGCCTGGACCAGCTTTGCACCACCTGGAGGAAGCTGTGATGCAGGGTGTGGCGGTGGGGACCAGCCCGGGGCTGGCGAGGCCCCCGGGAGAGATGACCTCACCGAAGGGCGGGGTGAAAGGCTGCTCAGTCGGGACATAAAAGTTAAGATGAAAGCCAAGAGCTGCTGGGATTCCCCGGGCCGGGCCGGGTGAGAACTCAGTAAGGCATCCCACTGTTTGCTTTTAAAAACACCAGGCCAAACAGTGCTTCCAGATCCTCGCCCTGGGCCTGCTGCCCCGACGCAGTGGAGAGCGGGACTCCACGCTGGGCTGCTGTTCCCACCGCGGGGCCAGTCAGAGGCCCAGTGGACGGCCTTGCCAGGGCCCAGGCTGGCCTGGCCTCCCGGCCCTGCCCAGAATGGCTATCGTTAGCTGAGGGCCTCTTGGTGCGTCTCCTGGGAAATCCCGAGCTCCCCGAGGCAGGGCCGGGGCATGGCCATGGGCTCCGTGTGCCCGCCGCATCCCACCGCCAGAGAGAGGGAGAGGGAGGAGGTTCCGCAGTACCTGGCCCCAGGTGGGGAGGACTGAGTGAGTGCTGAGCTTGGACAATGGTGGGTGCTCTCCTGAACTCCGCTCCTGACCACCCTGCAAGCGAGGGCTATTGGGGGTCCTGCTGGGCTGGAGATGGCCTTGACACTGTCAGGTGGGGATGGCAGGTGGCCTTCAGGTGGGGGTCTGGAGCCTGGGGAGAGAGAGGCGGGACCAAGCCGATGCGAGGGCTGGGCTGGTTGCTCTGGGGATGAGGGTGAAGATGCCGCGGGGTGGCATCGGGGCTCTGTATGTAGAGGGAGGGGGCAGGTGCCATGCAAAGAAAGGGAGACAGAGACACGGACAGACAGTGGCCGCAGCCAGGAGGGAGAGAGTGGGGGTGTGGGGTAAGGTGAGCACGGCACCCTCCGCAGCCTGGGGGCTGCAGCTCCCAGTCCAGGCTGCTGTCTGCACCATAGGCCACCCCTCCCCCCCCCCCCAGCCTTTCTCCCAGCAACCAGATTGCCCTGCCCGTGTGCACCCACTCCACCCCTGCCGTATGGATTTACTCAGCACTCAGGACCTGTGGCCCCAACAGAGGGGGCTCTCCCCTCCCACCTCCCGCCTCCCACCTCCCACCTCCCGCCTCCCGCCTCCCACCTCCCACCTCCCACAGGGCGTCTTTCTCTCTTCCCGCTGCTGGGAGGCATTAGGAAAGAAGGATGACTGGTTTTGTGACTCTCGTCATTAATACTTGGCAATTCCTTCTATTTATTTTTCATTGATTTCTGGCCTGCAACCTGGGCATGTGCCCTGACTGGGAACTGAACCAGCAACCCTTGGTGCATGGGACGATGTCCAGTCAACTGAGCCACACCGGCCAGGGCAATGCACTTGGCAATTTAAAAATCAGGTTCCTGCCCCAGAACTCATCGCCCTCAGAACAAGTAAGTACACCCCAGAGGATTGAAGCCCTTGTCTGCTACAACCAGGGCCTCCAGCTTGTTAGTGCTTGATAAATACTTGCGTGGGAATGCAGGAATGAATGAGGGGAATTGCTAATGTTCGCTGACTGCATGCTGGGCACTGTGCTGGTTGCTTTTCCTGTATTATCTCATTTAATCTTCACAGCCACCTAAGTGGTAGGCACTGCTACGGTGCCCATTTGACAGACGGGACCAGGACTGGACGAGCTTAAATGGCGTGCCCACGGATGCTCAGGCAGCAGGGGCCAGAGCTAACCTTGCTCTTACCTTCGGAGTTCTTCCCTCCTGTCCTTCCCACTGCGAAGACTCGGCTGAGCTTCCCGCACTGAGGCCTCTGAGGACGCCCTGCAGCCTGAGATGCTCAAACACCGGACTTAGGACACCCGGCATCTCCTACCCAGACTCCTCTTGTGGAATTGTTTTGCTCTTTGAGCTTCAACCCCACTGGGCTGACGGAAATAGTAAGCCCCTCACACCTGAGCTCGAGTTAGTCATGAGCATCTCTCATGCCTGGTGGTCAGCTTTAATGAGTCTGGGTGGTCCCCTCTGCAGCCCCATGCCTGGTACATGGACCAAGATCTCCCTGCCCTTCCCAGGGGAGCACCAGCTGGGAGCTGCGCTGGCAGAGGGGCACAGACCTGCCATGGAGAGGAGGGTGCATGCAGGAGAGAGGCCGCCAGGGGCCCCGGGGAGTGTAGCCGCCTCTCCAGGGGTGGGGACAGAGCCGTGGTGATGACTCAGCAGCCAAATGAGTGAGTGAGTGGCGCATCCCTCCAGGCTGGGGCACTGTGGAGAGCCCTGGCTGCGGACATAGCGAGTTGCCTGGCATTGGTGAGTCTAGGCTCAGACAACCTTCCTGGATCCTTCTTTGGGCCAAGGCAGGGGTAAAGGTTAAGTCAGTGAAAGTGAGCCCGGGTTTGGCCCTGAGAGTGAGTGAGGCCGAGGGGTCAGCACTCCCACCTTCAGCAGCGCCCCCAGGAGGCCACCGGAAGCCACCTAACTACTCTGAGGCTCAGACGACCCCTCTGGACCTGGGCAGCGGAGGCTGTGTTGGCCCCACCCACAGCCCCTGGGCCTCCCCTAAGGTCTCCGGTCCTTGGTGGACAGTTCCGAGCGCCAGGACAGCTTCCAGCCTGGCGTCTGCCCAGCAAGGGCCAGCCCAACCCTCCGTGTGGCCGGGCCTCCACCTGCGGCTGCAGGTCCGGCACCCCACCAACCGGAGCACAAAGAGAGAGGCTCACCCACAGCTCCCAGGCCCAGCAGGACAGAGGCAGGACAGACACCCTTTGCAGGTCAATTCTTCGTGCGGGACCTATCCAGTCCTCACAGCAGCCCTGCAGGTCCGCAGGCTGGACCACTGTTCCCATTTGACAGTCGGAAAACTGAGACTGGGGTCATCACAAGGCCAGTGTCAGAGCCGCGAGCCGCACTCAGAGCTCCTGGTCCCTTCGCAACCATCCCCACCCTCACTGACTCCCTGGGGAAAGGCAGAAGAGGAAGCCGGAGCGGATGGTCCAGGGCCTGGCGAGGCGGGAGCCCTGCTCCGTGGTGCCCGGGTGCTCAGAGCCTCCCAGAGGAGGTGGAATGCAGCCCAGGAAAGGGCTGCTCTGCTCCAAGGAGACCCTTGGGTCGGGTTTGAGTGTCGACATGGGCGCCAACCAACAGAATGAACTTGTGCAAGTCATGTAACATTTCATCTGAACTCAGGCACACACATGCACACACATCCCCGCCCTCCACCAGCCCCCAGTGCCCAGTGCATGTGAGTGAGCGAGCGAGTGGGTGGGTGCCTGAGTCTCTGGAACTCGCTTGGAGCCTCGCCCCCCCTCCAAACCCGGCGCCCCCTCCCACTCTTGGCTCCATGTCAGGAGCAGCCTTATGCACAGGCAGCTGCCTCTGAGGAATGATTTGAAGACTCGCAGAAGCAGCCTACCCCTCACGAACATCCCCCGCCCCTGCCTGCCTGCCACGGGCTGAGATCCAGGACGGGAGGGGACCTCACCGTGGCCCCTCAGCGCGCCAGACGCTGTGTTAAGAGATCTGCATGCACCTTCCGTTGTGCCCTCCAACAGCCCTGCAGGCTGGGCATTGCCTCACTGCTCACCACCCGAGGTCACACACCGGGGACCGAAAAGCTGAATTCGACCCGAGGTATGTTTTCTTTGGCCAATACAATGCTATTCCATGAGTAACATTTTAAAAAATCAAATTAGTTGCCAACATGTAAAAATCTGAAAATTGTTGAAAACCTAACAATCCTACAAGGCACTCATTTGTGGTAGGTACGTAGGAGCTGTCCATTACAGAGGCTCGCCCGCTCACGTAGCCCCGCCCTCCCGACTGCCCGCACGTGGCTCCTGGCGCATCCTGCAGTCTCTGGGGTCTTCGATTTCGCCAGACATTCACTGGATGGCGTGCCTTCCAGCCTCAGGTGCCTCTCCCCGCAGGTCTCAGGAAAGCAGACCTGTTCCCCACACTTGCCCAGCGTGCCTGGCCCTGGAGCAGGCCCCCAGGGATAGGACACTTATGAAGGGGTGTGGTCACGTGTGCAAGTGACTGCCACTCTCATGGGCAAACTGAGAAAATCAAACTAATGGAGAAGGTCCATCCCAGCACCGGGACTCTGGGATTCTATGAATGGTTGGGAGGTGGGAGAGAAGGGAAGAAGGAGGAAAAGAAGGAAGACAGGGATGGAGGGAAGATGGAACCTGGGGGCTTGGTGGTGAGCGTAAGCTGGCAAACACAACTGCCTTTTTATATTTTATTGTATCTGTGATGGTTAGGTGTGGTGGGCATGAGTGTATCATTGAGTTAATTATGTGCAACAAACCACCCAAAACTTAGAGAGTTAAAACAATCACCACGTATTTAGCTCAAGATTATGCAGGCCAGTAATCTAGGCTGGGCTTAGCTGTAAGGCTCTCTGGTCTCGGCGGGCTGTAGGCTGATCTTGGCTGGGCTGTTCATGCATCATTAATGAGTCAGCTGAGAGATGGCTGGTCTAGGGTGGTGTCTCCCGCGAGTCTGGGGTTGGCTGGGGGTCAGCTGGAGCAATGATGGGAACTGGGCCATGTCCCTTGCCCATCAGCAGACCATCTGGGCAGGATTCCAAGAGAGCAAGCAGAAGCATGCAGGCCATCTTGAGACCTCAGCTTGAAGCTATTTCACAGCCACTTCTGCCACAGTCTGTTGGCCAAAGCAAGTCACAAGTCCAGCCCAGATCCCAAAAGTGAGGAAACCAAAGTCCATCTCTGACGGGGGAGCTGCAGTGTCACACCCCCCTGTATAGGAAGGGTTGGATGCTACACCCATAGGTGCAACCAATCTACCACCAACAGAAAACATACAAGGGGCTTAAACAAGATAGATTTTCATTTTCCTCTCAGATAATGAAGCCCTGAGGTGGCTATCCAGAGTGATCAGGCAGCTCCTCAGAGTCCTCAGGGACTCGCACTTCTTCCATCGTCCATCGTTCTGCTCTGCCACCTCAATGCAGCGTCTGCCCTGAAGGTTGCCTTTGTTCCAAAATGGCCATTTGAGATCCAGCCATCACGGCTTTGTTCCAGGCAGGAAGCAGACAGGATTGGATGAAGAAGAGGCCATGTACCGAAGCGTGTACCTTCCAGCTGAGTGAGCTCACCCAGAGAGTGCTGTTCATGTCTCCTTGGTCAGCACCAGCTGGACGGGGGCGGGGATGTGGTCCTGGCGTTGGGAACTTGGCCCCTCGGAATAAAACCAGGTTTCTGGTAGAGGAGATACGGACAACACGTATTGGGTATCAGACCAGCAGTGTCTGCTAAAGGGACAAGGGGCAAAGGGGACGATGAAGGTGAGAATTTCTTAAAGGAGTTAGGGCCACAAGCTTCTTGGCATTTTAGAGGCCTGAAGACTATCTAGAGAGCAGAAAAGACCTCTTTAGCAATTATTTTATTTGTAAAATTATACTACACATATGAAAGTGTGCATTGAATGTACATGTGCATTTATGAAAGGAAATAAACACTCATGTACCCAAAGGGTAGGAAAGAATGATCAGTCACCACCCCATCAGTAGAACCTACGGACCCAGGACCTGTCCTCTCATTGGCCCTCCTGCAGAGGGGATACCCCAACATAGTGAGTCTCCCCACAGCCCCCCACCTTCCAGCCCCCAACCCCAGCCCCAAGCAGGACCTGGCTCATATCTGGACAGCACCTGCGGGGAAATGCCGGTGGCCCTGCCCGGCCTTGAGGGGTGGGGGCATGGCTCCTCTCCACCACCAGGCCCCAGGCCTGGGCCAGGTTTAACTGCATCTCCGTCTCTCTCAACGCCTTCAGAGGGGCCCCCCCAAAGGCCCTAAGGAGAACAGCAAATGTCAAGGAAGGCTGAGTCAGGAGGAGGCACTAAAACGTAAGATGCAGATGAGGCCGCTCAGGTCTGGCCCAGACACACAGGCCCCACCGTGACTTCCCACCCAAGATTGATTTCCCTTGGTCCCCATGTAGCCATGGCACCTCAGACAAGGGGCTGGACCCAGGTCGGGGGACCAAATGGCCTGGCATTGGCATTTGGGCAAGCAGACCAGAGTCAGAGCCCCGCTGCAGCTCGCTGAGGGCATTCTTCCTGCCCAACCAAGAGCAAAGCTGGTTCCACTTTGCAGTCATCGGGTATTGTCCGAGCACCCGCTGGCGCCCACTTCCCCTGCTGCCTCTGGGCGCAGTGCTCTTGACCGACATCAGGCGGGAGGGATACGAGCCAGTAAGGACCACCCAGAACCCTAGGACACAAACCCTGCCGTAAGGAATGCCACTCTGTGTCAGGTTCCCAGGGCCCTGGAGATGGAAAAGCGTGTCCAGTGGGGCCTCAAAGCTGTGCCTTCAAGTTTGTTCCTCGTGTTTGGCTCCTGCAAAGTATTTCATTTGGAGAAGGGCTCCCAGTTATGAATGAATGAATGAATGAATGAATGAATGAATGAATGAATGAATGCGTGCCTGGCAGCCATGTGCTAGGAGAGCATTGCTGATCTGTTCCACAAGCACCTACTGAGTGGGTGGTGCCTTTTGAGTGGGCACCTGTCAGGGGCAGGGGCACAGAAGGAAAAGACCCAGCCGCGCCCCCACCCCTGGGCAACACAGTCCGACTGGACAAGAAGGTCCATTAAAAATTGGTAATATAATAACAGGCCCTTGCCTGTCTGCCAGGCCTGTCTCGCCCTCCATCCTATGAGCATTCCACAGCCCCACAAGCTCCCCTCTCCCTTCCCCTTGCAAGCAGGACCCAGCAGCGATGACACCCACTCCTCGCTGGCGACTGGTCCCGGTGTGGGCCAATGAGGCTGGCAATGGAGGTCCTCTCTCTTCCAGAGAGCATTCTAGAATCAGAAGAGACCCTCTCTCTCCTCTTCCGGCCACTGCCCTGTGGAGCTGTGAGCCCACAGCTACTGCAGGATGTCCGCCTGGGCCCAGAGGCTGCAGCCCACAGAGGAGCAGAACCAGGAGAACTGTGGAGAACATGTGCTGAGTCCCCCAAACCCCTGCTCCTGGGCCCAGTTCCGTGAGGTCCAGAGCACCCACCACTAAGCCTGCGAAATTTGTGTCTTTCAGCTGAAGGCCTCCTCATGATATGGCCGGTGGGGCTTCAGTGAGGGGCGCCTTCCCGCCTGGAGGAGGAGGTGTTTCCGCACAGTTTTAAGAGATGACCATGGATTTGGCAGAAGGTGAGGAAGGAATAACATCCTGGGCACAGGGAGCCGCGTGCGGAAAGACATTGCAATTTACAGGAACGTAACGCCTTCAGGGCGGTGGGAAGGGCATGGCTGTGGGGGAACAGAGAAGTCACAGCTGGCGCTGAGCGGCGCCTCTTCTGTGTGATTAAGCTCCTTTCACCCTCACAGTGGCTCTACAAGGACACACAGACTGTCACACATGCATTTATTTACTATGTCTTAAAAATAAACTTATTTTGCAATTACAGTTGACAAAAAATATTATATTTGTTTCAGGTGTAAACCATAGTGGTTAGACCTTATGAAGTGATCCCCCCCAGGAAGTCCAGCACCCCCTGGCACCATACATAATTATTACAGTATTATTGACTCTATTCCCTATGCTGTCCTTCACACCCCCATGCCTGTTTTTGTAACTGGCAGTTTGTACTGCTTCATCCCTTCACCTTTATCCCTCACCCCCCGCCCCCTCCACCCAACAACCATCAGTTTGTCCTGTATCTATGAGTTTGTTTGTTTTGCTTGTGCATTTACTTTGTTTTCTAGAGTCCACATATAAGTGAAATCACATGGTATTTGTCTTTCTCTGTCTGACTTATGTCACTTAGCATAATACCCTCTAGGCCAGTGACGGCGAACCTATGACACACGTGTCAGAGGTAACACGCAAACTCATTTTTTTGGTTGATTTTTCTTTGTTAAATGGCATCTAAATATATAAAATAAATATCAAAAATATAAATCTTTGTTTTACTATGGTTGCAAATATCAAAAAATTTCTCTATGTGACACGGCAGCAGAGTTAAGTTAGGGTTTTTCAAAATGCTGACACGCCGAGCTCAAAAGGTTCGCCATCACCGCTCTAGGCCCTTCCATATTGTTGTAAATGGTAAGAGCTTCTTCTTTTTATGACTGAGCAATATTCCATTGCATGTATGTACCACATCTTCTTTATCTGCTCCTCTATCAAGGGACACTTAGGTTGCTCCCACATCTTAACTAGTAAATAACGCCACAATGAGCATAAGTGCATATACCTTTTCAAATTACTGTTTTGGATTTCTTCAGATAAATATCCAGAAGTGGAATAGCTGGGTCATATGGTGGTTCTATTTTTAATTTTTTGAGGAGTCTCCATACTGCGGTCCACAGAGGCTGCACCAGCCTGCATTGCCACAAACACTGCAGGAGGGTTCCCTTTCTCTACACTCTCATCAACACCTGTTTGTTGGTTTGTTGATGATGCATTCTGACAGGTGTGAGGTGACATCTCATTGTGGTATTAATTTGCACTTCCCTGATGATTAGTGACATTGAACATCTTTTCATAGGTCCTCTTTGGAGAGGTGTCTATTCAGATCCTCTGCCCATTGTCTTTTTGGTGTTATGTTGTATCAGGTCTTTATATTTTTATTATTAAGCCCTTATAGAATGTCTTTTCCTTTTGTTGACTGTTTCCCTCACTGTGCAAAAACGTTTTTGTTCCATGTAGCTCCATTTGTTTTTCTTTTGCTTCCCTTGCTTGAGGAGACATATCCAAAACAATATTGCCAAGAGCAATGCCAAAGTTTAGTGCCTTTGCTTTCTCCTAGGAGTTTTATGGTTTCAGGTCTTACATTTAATTCTAACACATTTGATTCTGTTTGTGCATAGTGTAAGAAAGTGGTCTAGTTTCAATTATTTTGCATGCATTTGTCTTATTCTCCCAACACCCTTTATTGAAGACACTGTCTTTACCCCACTGTATTTTTTTAAAATTTTGTTGTTACTCCTCACCCAAGGATTTTTTCCCCCATTGATTTTTAGAGGGTGGGAGGGTTGGGTGGGGGGAGGGAGAGAGAGAGATGTGAGAGAGACACATCAATTAGTTGCCTCCTGCATGGAAGCTGGGGATCAAACCTGAAACCTAAGTACGTTCCCTTGGCTGGAAATCGAGCCCGAAACCCTTCAGTGCTGCAGGAGCAACATTAACCACTTAGCACACTGGCCAGGGCCCCACTGTATATTTTTGCCTCCTTTGTGATAGATTAATTACCATATAGGCATGGGCTTATATCTGGGCTCTCTATTCTGTTCCACTTCTCTGTGTGTGTTCTTTTCATGCCAGTGGCCTGATATTTTGAGTGCTACCATATAGTCTTGTAATTTGTTCGATATCAGGTAGCATGATCCCTCCAACTTTGTTTTTCTTTCTCGGGATTGCTGTAGCTCTTTGAGGTCTTTTGTGTTCCATATACATTGTAAGAGTATTTGTCCTAGTTCTGAGCGAAGTGCCATTGGGATTCTGATAGGGACTGCACTGAACCTGCAGATTGCTTTGGGCAGTATGGACTTTTAACAATATTGACTCTTCATATTCATGAGCACATGAGTATATCCTTTCATTTATTTGTCTTCTTCAATTTTTTTCTTCAGTGTCTTATAATTTTCCAAGAACAGGTCTTTTACTTCCTTCATTAAATTTATTCCTAGGTATTTTTCAATGCAGTTGTAAGTGGAATTGTTTTCTTAATTGCTCTTTCTGATAACTCATTATTGGTGTGTAAAATGCAACTCATTTCTGAATATTAGTTTTGTATCTTGTAATTTTACTAAATTCATTTATTAGTTCTGGTAGTTTTTTGGTGGAATCTTAAGGTTCTTTATACACAGTCTCATGTCATCTGCAAGTAATGAGTTATCCTTCTTCTTTTTCAATTTGGATGCCCTTTTTTTTCTTGTCTGATCGCTGTAGCTAGGACTTCCAAGACCATATTGAATAAAAGTGGTAAAATTGGGTATTCCTGTCTTGTTTCTGATCTTAAAGAAAAAGCTTTGAGCTTTTCATTGTTGAATATGATATTGAGGTATGTTCTCTCTACCACCACTGTGTGGAGAATTATCATAAATTGATATTGGATTTTGTCGAATGCTTTTCTGCATATATTGATTTGATCATCTGATTTTATCCTTCATTTTGTTTATGTGGTTTATCACATTAATTGGTTTTCAAATATTGAACCAAACTTGCATCCCAGGAATAAATCCCACTTGATCATGGTATGTGATTTTTTTAATGTATTGCTGAAATTTGGCTTATTAATATTTTGCTGAGGAAGTTTACATCTATCCTCATCAGGGATATTGCCCTATAATTTTCTTTTTTTTCAGCGTCTTTGGAGGATATACAAACTTGCTTCCCGCTTGAGTGTAATAATCAGCTTCATCCCCATGAGGAGACTGGAGCACAGAGAGGGTAAGTAGTGACTCAAGGTCACACAGCTGGCAAGTGCCAGAGCTGGGAGATCCAGGCAAGCCCCTGGCCTCCAAGTCCAGATTCAAACGTTCTGCTCTAAATCCTCCCTGTAGTGTCACCAAGGGCAGGTCACGTCCCTCACCCGCCCCTGTCTTCTCAACTGTGAAATGAAGATATAAAATCCCAACGACGGGCCAGAGGCCGAGCAGGGAACTCCATGCCTTTCATTCATGCTTAACGGGGGCCCGGGACTTTCTCCCTGAAGGAGGCCGTCTTGGGAAATGGGTGCCAGTGTTCACAAGCTGTGTCTGCACCCCCGGGACCACTTTCTTCCTAAGTAGGCTTTGGGCAAGTACTTGAATTGGCAAGACTTCAGTTGACTCTCCTGTAAAATGTAACTGTAATACTTGCCTCGCCGTGTAACTGGCCGGGTGTCTGGCTCCCGGGCAGTTCTGTGCTCCGACCAGCTACAAACTGGGAAGGAGCCGGGTGTCAGGAACACAGCTCTGTTCCAGGGCTTTCAGAAGGGGGGGAGAGGAAGCCAGGGGAGCAGGCATCCCAGCGGAGCATGCAGCTAGCACCCTGGGAACGCCACCGAAGGCTGAGGAAGCAGAGCCTGCAGAGGCACAAGGCATGGGGGTGGGGAGAGGCCAGCAGGTCAGGGGCCGCAGACACCAGGAGCCAGTTCTAGCCAAGGAGGCGGCGGGAGGGTCGCCCGGTAAAATGCCACGGAGAGGGCAACCATGATAAGAGCCTCCAAGTGCCTGTCAGATCTGGCAATTAGGAGGTCATCAGTGACCTTGGCAGTGGCCGTGGGCAGTGGGAGAGCAGGAGGTAGGCGCAGAGGCAGTGGAAGCTGGCAAATCAAAAAGGCCTCCCACAGTGGGAGATAACAAGTAACACCAAACAGCGGTGATAAGGCAGCAGGACGTGTGGGCCATAGAGTTCTCAGGCACGCAGGCTGGCGTGGGGGGCCAGCCCACCCCCAACCCATGAGAACAGCTCGAGCCTGCTAAGGACATGCAGGTTTTGCCTTTCAAGACACTAGGGAATCACCTCTCATACTGGTCTTCCCTGATCTGGGGCTCTAGTTTTGATATTATAAATTACTGTGGACACTTGAGGATGTAAATGGGAGGGAGGCGTGCATCCCAGATGGATGGATGGATGGTAGATGGGTGGGTAGATGGATGGATGGGTGGGTGGGTGGGTGGATGGATGGATGGATGGATGGGTGGGTGGGTGGATGGATTGATGGATGGATGGGTGGATGACTGGATAGATGGATGGATGGATGGATGGTAGATGGGTGGGTAGATGGATGGATGGGTGGGTGGGTAGATGGATGGATGGATGGGTGGGTGGGTGGATGGATGGATGGATGGATGGTAGATGGGTGGGTAGATTGGTGGGGGAATGGATGGGTGGATGGGTGGATGGATGGGTGAGTGGATGGATTAGGCACTATTGGGATATATGGTTTGGATACAGTGGATAAGTGACCACTCAGATTACAGAATATTTTCAAACAAATCAGAAATACATTGTTTTCCTATGAATAAGAAAGTCACTTAAAATCATTCTGTTTTATTCCTCTCTTTTGACCATCATTATTTTGGTTACAAAATTCAAGTGTTTCTTCCCATTGCGATCTGGGAATGAGACAGTATTTCTCCCTACCCACACCCCACCCCCTGCCATTTTAATTTTATTACTTCCGGGCCCATGACTGAAAATAACAGAGTGAAGTGTCGCTTACGCTAAGCTCTGCGCAGCGTTGGTCTGACTGAGAGTGAGTGGTGTGAAGAAGTAGCTTTGCATCTGTAAGATGGGTGTGACAAGAGCTACCCGCAGCGTGTGGTGGTCTGTCACTGGAGCCAGGGGCCAGAATACACTCTGTGTTCAGTACGGACAGGTTCTTATTTTTCTCTTTAGTTGAAATCATCACACAGTTCAGGGAGCCCTAACCAAGGGGTTTCTCTAGGGCTAGCATTTGACAGGAATTCTGGGAACAGCCCATGACAGCAACTGAGTCCCCCTCGCCCCCAGCAAGGCCCAGATCCTCACACTCAGGAAAAGAGAGGCCACTCCTCAGAAGCCGCACTGACCTGCACCAGGCCAGCAACCTGCAGCCGGAAGGACCGCATCAAATGCCCTCTCTGCCCCAGCCCAGCTGTGTGACCTTCGGCCAGTGACTTAACCTCTCTGAGCCCCACTCCTCTCATCTGTAAAGTGGGGACAATAATACTCCCAGGATGTAAGGATGGTTGTGAGGATCCCATAAAAAATAAGTCTAAAGCATTTAGCTCTGCATGCAGTGAGTACTCAATAAACAGCAAGATAGTGGTCGTCATTTTTACTTTCCTAAAATAATAACAATTCCTTCCAGTTGGATCAGTCAAAATTATACAAAGGAATTGGCCCTCTCTATCACAGTCAGATAGGGCAGAGGGTCTCATCTGGATTATGTCCATAAGAAAATGGACTGATCAGAAAGGATAAGAAACTGGCATGAAGTCACACAGCGACAAAGCTGACATCAAGACGCCTCCAGCTCCTGCCCAGGCACCTTCCCAGTGCCCCTTCCGAAAATGAGCAAGACACTTGCCAATCGCCCAGGGCCAGGCCCTGCTCATCTTTGTCCTGTGTTCCCCCTCCCCCTTCTTCAGGCAAACGTGATTTCATTCAGCCCCAAACGTGTGAGAAGCTCAGGCTGATGCATAATTCATGATGCTGATTTGCATTCCCTCTGCCAGGCCTCCAGCCTCCTCCCCCACCGCCCCCAGCCCAGCCCAGCCGCTCCTCCCAGATCGAGCATCTGCGTTCCCAGTGACATTTTTCTAGCAGCAACGGTTCTGGAAGCACCGGCCCAGGGCTGGAAATGCTTTCTCAGTCCAAGGCAGGTCCTTCCCTGTGGGAAAGACATTTGGGGCCTGTCCTTGGGGACCGAGAGTCAGGCCTCCTTCTGGAACCTCTGTGTTCTGGTACTCGATGCCCATCCATGTGGGGATGGGGGATGAGAAGAGATAAACCAAGGAACGTATATACTCATATGCATAGCCCATGTACACCAGCAATAGGTGTGAAGACCTGGGGTGGGGGTAGGGGCTGGGGGAGGGGGGAATGGGAAACATCTATAATGCTATTAACAATTTTATATATGTGTGTGTGTGTATATATATATATATATATATATATATATATATATATATATTAGGGAAGCCGTAGAGGGAGGGTGATTCTGTCATCTCCCAGCAGAAGGTGCACCCACACTCCATTTTGACCTAAACCCCAGGGTGCCTGGCTGGCTGGTCCTCAGATGTGAAGCCAGGTGCCATGGAGCCCACTCCAACGCCCTCTGTGGCCAGGCCTGAGCTCCGGAGCTTCTGCAGATGATCTGTCTGAGGCCTGGGAAGGTGAGGCCTGGCTCTGAGGCCTCCTCCACTGGCCTGACCCCTCCTGACCCCAGCCTTTCCCAAGGGGACACCACAGGACTGCCTGGTGGAGACCCAGACAAGCCTGACGCAGAGGCCTGCAAGGCCAGTGTCCCCCACCCAGGCGGCCTGGCAACCCCAGGGACAAGGCCCAAGGCCCTCGATGGTGCCCCTGGAACAGACAGACATCAGGACATGGCAGGCCCTTCAGGAAGTCAAAGGGGCACGGACATAGGCAGACTCGGCCGCCTCTTCCTGGGGGCTGGGGAGGAGGGCCTCTGAAGGGGAGGTCCTGTCAGCACCATCTCTCTGTCTCCGTCGTGGCCTGGGGAGGATGAGGCACCCAGTCTTTAAACATCACACCCAAGTGAGCGTCTACAAGGCACCAGGCGTCCTGCAGGACAGGCCCGCTTGGCACCTGAAAAAGACCAGCTCAGGGGGTGATGTCGTCAGCCCAGAGTCACCAGCTGGACGGGGACCTGGGCAGAGGAACGCTCACCTCCTGCCACACCCTCGGGCCTCAGGAAAAGGGAGAAAGAATGGGTTCACTCCCGTTCCTGGTGGAGGGAGGGATTCCTCCCACCAGCCCCGTGCCAAGGCCGTGCCCCTGTCAGGCCCGGCTGCCGGGCAGGGAAGAGATAGCTCACTAGCCTCAGAGCTTATCGGCCAGCAGCCGCGATGAGGTCAGTGCATGGCTCCCTGACCCTCACCTCAGCCCTGCCCTCCTAGGCCCCTCTGTTGTGTCTTCCAGAGGCCAGCAGACTCAACTGGCCATCTCAGCCAGGGCCGGGGGGCTGCCTGCGCTAGCTCACAGGCACCCCAGGCCTGGATGCCAGCTTCTGCCTTCTGCTGCGTGGCCTTCCCCAGAGCACAGAGGTGAGAAGGTGCCCTGAGGCTCACCTGAGAGGCCCTGGTCACCCAGTGCCCTTCCTAGAGATAGCCCCGGGGTCCGGAAAGCCCTCTGGCCCAGCGGTCCCCAGCTAAGCATGTGAGGCAGGCTGGCTCTGCACCTGACTCCTCTGCGGTCGAGATCCAGTTGTGCTGTTGCTTTAGGTAGAGAAAAGGAAATAGAGAGATTAAGCTTCATGCCTCGGGGGTTTGCCAGTTCCCAGTGGTTAGAGCGGGGAGTGGTGGGGTAGGGACCAGCCAGTCACACAGGTGCCAGCTCCACTCAATCACCACAGCGGAGCCCTGAGGGGAGAATGGCCCCAGCCCTTTTATACAAATGAGAACACAGAGCCCAGAGCAGCCTAGCAACCTGCCCAGGGCTGCACAGAAGGTCAAATCCAGCCTGAGGCCCAGGGCCCAAGGCCTCCACCACGCCCACGGCCACACCAGATCAGAAACACTCGTGTCGCCCAACCTGTGGAGAGGTAGACCCTGGTCCAGAGGACTTCCTTCCCTTGGTGCTAATGGGTAAACTGAGCCAAAGAAATTACCTCTCTTGGCACGTTCCAAGAAAAAAGGGAGCCCTCGCACCTGCCCAGCCTCTGACTACCAGCTGTTTTCTCCATCGCTGCATGGATCCTCACAACCAGTCCCTGTGGGCAGTGCTGCCATCCCCGTCCTACAGATGGGAAAACTGGAGCCCCAAAGTGCTCTGCCCGCCCTTGGTCACAACGCCAGGGGCTGGCAGAGCGGACAGCCAGGCCCCAGCTAACTCACAGGCTGTGTGACCTTGGCCATGTCATGACCGCCTGCTGAGCCAGGGTGGCCTGGCAGTTCGGGCTGGGAGCCGGGCGTCCAATGCCTGGGCACAAACACTAGCTCTGCCACCGTCAGCTGTGTGGCCTGGTCAAGTCCCAGTTTGCCCATCTGTGAAATGGGGTAATGACCATGGCTGCCTCAAAGGCTGATATAAGACAAGGTGTGTCAAGCGCTCAGGACGAGGCGCACACAGGAAATACTCAATACACGCTGGCAGCTGCCATTGCTATTCCTGTGACTGGTGGCAGCGATTGAATGGAACTGAAACGGAGTCCAGCAGATCTCAAACTTCAGAACAGCAGCATCGCCTGAGGCCTGCCCCCAGCTCCCACCCCGACTCGGCGGGTCTCAGGTGGGCCCAGGGTGTGCATTGTGAACCTTCCCAGATGCAGCTGGTCCTGTTGGTCTGGAGTCCGCACTTTGAGGACACAGTGCAGAGCTTGAAATTTTAAAATTTCAAGCCCCATGGGCAGGAAACTGGCTTCGGGGAGATGGCTGCAGGCGCAGGAGGGCACCATTAAACCCATAATTGGGCTCTAATTGCTGAGCGTTTACTGGCCTTATCTCTCCATCTGTGACTGTCCCGTCTGGTTGGTCGGTCTGGTTCTGGTGTCCTCACTGAGCAGCCGCGGTAGGAAGGAAGGGAAGCAGGTCAAAGGAAGCAGCCGGCACACAGAACAGAACAGCACTACAGCCCTCTCTGCAGGAAACCCGGGCCCCAGACAGTGCGCCCCGAAGGGGAACAGACAATGGGCCCTCATCTGGCCCGAGGCTCTCCGGGTCTTGGGCCTCTTGCCTGAGCCTTTGTTCTGTCTGTAAGTGGGGTAAGCCCAGACCCACTGAGTCTCGAGAGAGTAAAAGTGGGGGGAGGAGGCCCAAGGGAAGAGCCCAGGTGGAGGCAGTCCACAGGCTGCGGAAAATAAAGCAAGAGAGGCTCGAAGGTGCCCTGGATGCCATGTGGAGAGCCAAGGGAACAGCATTTCAGGCAAAGGGAACAGCAAGTAGGAAGGTGCTGAGGCTGGAGGGGCCAGGCACATGCGGGGGCCTGAAGGGAAGTCTGCGTGTGGCCGCAGCACTCGAGCGGCCAGGGTGTGGAACGGGGCAGGCAGGCCTGACAGTGCCCCTGCTGGGCCCGGGTGCGGTGCCCGGCCAGGAGCTCTGGCGGCTGCGCTGACGTCACTCTCACGTCTCCACTGGGAGGACAGGCTGGAGAGGACCCGGAGGAGGGAGCGCAGTGAGGAGCGCCTGCCCTGAGGGACTGGGCTGCAGACGGGAGGAAGCAGACAGGCACCGACAAGATGGCTTTCGGGGGGAGAATTAATGGGCCCGGCTGGTGGACGGGGAGGGGGCAGGCGGCAACGGGGGTCAGGATGAGGCCCGGATTTCTGACACACGTGACTGATGGACGGGGTGGGGGCTGTCTTGAGAAGACGTGGGGCAGGGGCATGGAGAAATCCATCTGGCTCCTGCCGAGTTTGGGTGCTGCCTGGGGACAGCCGAGTGGGGAAGTCGGGTTGGCAGCTGGGGAGAGGCCGGAATACAAAGCGCCGGGCTCCGTATAAGGGGCTCGCCGAGGTGTGCGCAGAGCAAGGGCGGGGCCAGGAGCACCCCGCCCCTGGAGGAGGCTGGAAAGAGAAGAGGGAGCACAAAGGAGTAAGAGGAAGCAAGACGGGGACAGAGATGTCGCCACCGGGCCTGCTGGCCTTAAAGTGGGGTGCCTGACCTGAAAAGTGGGCAAAAGTCAGCTTTGAGAGGACATGGATCCGCTGGGAGTCCAGCCACGGCCTGGCGGGGGGGGGGGGGGGGGGGGCGGGCATGCTAGAGGCTTTGAGATCCGCCCTGGAAGGGGGCCAGGAGAGAGGAGCCATACAGCAGCCAGGCCCGAGCAGGCAGGAGGGGGCGGCCCAGGGCCTGAGACAGCGATCGGCCTTGGAGAGGAGGCCCCTTCTGCCCTTGTAGCAGGAGATGGGGCTGATGGCTGTGTGTGAGTTGGGGTTTGGGGGGAGAGAGAGTGAGGGACCCCTGTCCAATGGCTCCTGTTTTCTCAGGGTGAGGTGTAGTGCTACAGGCAGAGGGCAGTGAAGAGTAGGCGATTCGGGGCAGGGACAGGGGGGCTCAAAGGGCCCAGGCGTGCCCCTCCCCACTGCGCTCAATGCCTCCTGCACAGCCTCGGGAGCAGCGGGAATGAAAAACCAGCTCCCGGGCTCCCACGGGGGGGGGGGGGGGGCCGCCCTCCAGGAGCAGGGCTGGGGGCCATGGATGGCTCTGCAGGCTGGGTGTGAAGAGGGCGGCATCCCCACTCAGGGGCCACTGCAGGGATGTGGGTAGGACAGCAACTGCCAGGCCCTCATGCGGGGCAGGGCGTGGAGTGGTAGAGACAGACTTTGCTGGGCCGTATGCAGGTGGCACTGGGGAGTTCCACTCCATAGGAGAGAGAGCAGGAAAGGAGAGGAACACACACCAGGTCCCAGGCCAGACCCTTTAAAGTTGGGACATCATCAAATCTTTAAAAGAGCCCTTTAAGGGACAAGCTATGCCCCACATTTCGGATGAAGGAACTCAGGGAGGCTCACGGACGCAGGAGCCCTGAAGCTCACAGCCTGGGCGCTGGGGCCCGTGGACTTGGGCATCCATCCTGGTTCTAACGAGCTGTGGTTTGGGACAAGTTACTTCACCAGCTGTGCCTCAGTCTCCTCACCTGCAAACTGAACATAGCAGCAGCTTCTCCTGGCTCAGCTGCCACACCTGGACACTGTCCAGGCACAGCTGGGCTCGCAGCAGGGACACGCACCGGTGAGAGCTTACCAAGGGCACCCCAAGCCCCTCCAGCCAGAAGCCCACAGTGTGTCCTCATTCTGGGCCGAGAGGGAGAGACCATTTCCTTGCGTGGGTTTACTTTTACGTCAGTAAAGGTGGGGGGCACAGGGCAGGAAGGGGGACGACCTGGGTGAGAGGGAGATTAGGGACCAGAGGAGGAGGGAAGGCCAAGGTCGCAGGATTAGCTGGCTGGGGCCGCTGAGACCCAAGCATGACCTGGCCTTCTGGGCCGTCCCCTACGTGGCACAGCCGGGAGCAGGGACACTCAGGAAAGTTTCTCCTCTGTGGCTCCACCAGCTGTCACGCTGCCTGAGTTCCCAACCTCAGTGCTTGAGCCAGTCAAGGTGCCCCAGTGCCCAGGCTCAGCCGCGGCTCCGTCCTCGCGACCAGCCGCAGCCTCCTGCCTCAGTGTCCACCTGGGCAGCTGCCTGGCTCAGCGACTTTGTCCTTCTTGTCACTCCTGGTGGAAGCCGGCAGCTCAGACCTTTCTCCTGGGGCCAAGGTGGAGTGCAGGGTGGGGTGTGGAGGGAGGTGCAGCTAGAGGTGGTCTCCAGGAGGGTCCTGGACACTGCGGTCGCTGCCGAGGGTAGAAGGGGCACAGAAAAGGCTCCCAAATGCACGCGGGCCGACCTGCTCACTTCACACACATGACACACTGAAGCCAACCAAGGTGGGGCCGGGCGGGAGGGGGTCCTGCCGGCGGCCACACAGCAGGGCAGCAGCTGAGCTGCCGCACCAGGGCGGGCACAGAGAGGAGAAAGTGCCTCCGGGCACCTGGCCTGCTGGCCCTACCAAGTGGCCTTGCTGAGCTGCTGGGGTGCAGGAAGGGTCGGGGGGCCCCATGCTCTGACGGCAGCGGTGGGAACCAGCACCAAGATGTCCTCGACACACAGCGACAAGGGCAGCAGCAGGGCCCCGGACCCTGGAGGAAGGCAAACACTTGTGCCCTCTCCTTCCACTGAGCAGCCCTGCCTGGAACTTGAGTGCCCGCATTTCAGATGAGAAAGCACAGTCTCAGCCAGGAGCTAGCAGGGCAGTCTGGGGCGCAGGTCCATGCAGCATCAAGCCTTTGGCGGCGCCCAAGGTTCTGCCGGTTGGGGCAGATTCATGAGCTAGTTCTCCAGCTTCTGGGGGCTGGCAAGGGGGTGAGGAGAGCAGAGGAGCCAAGGTGAAGCGCTGGGGTACAGGGAAGCTCCAACCTGCCCTGGCTGGCCACCCCCCCCCCCACACACACACCCCCACACACCCCCACACACCCCCGCCGGCCGCAAGACACAACAGCGATAAAGGCTATCTGCTGGGCGGCTGGGCACGGGAAGGCAGCCAGCAGGCAGCCTCCTCGGGCTCCAGGCGCCCACCTCACCAGCTCCCCAAGGGGCCCAGGGACTGGGGGGTGGGGCACATATCTCCTTGGGGAGGCTCAGCCCGGGAGGGAGTAATATAGAGACATCCCTTCAGGGAATAGATGCCCCAAAGTTGTTGTTGGGGGGGGGGGGCGGGGAGAGACGTGGTCCAGACACTTGCAGCATCTAGATTGTGGCTGCCCACATCCTGAGCCCCTGGGGAGCTAGAGGGCCAGGGTCTGAGGTGGTAAATGAGCTTCTAGCCAGAGGGCTGCCACCTGGGCTCTGGGCGACAGCCTCAGGCCAGCCTGGCCTCGGAGTGTCCCATCGCAGGGCCACACCACAGCCAGGTAGTGAGGGAGCAGGAGGGAGACGTCCCCCAGACATCCCCTCTCTCCCAGCGAGGCCACTTCCACCCTCGCACCTCAGATGAGACGGCGGCTCGTGTGCCAGGAGCTGGCTGCCCTCTGATGTCGGGGAGATGTTGGTGATTCTGAAGTGGTTGGAGTAGGGCCCCTCCCCTCCTGTGGAGTCCCCACGGCCTGTCCACCCGGAGTCGGGCTCCTCTCTAGGCGCAGATCCAAGGGGCTCTGAGGGACTCGGGTGCTCTTCGCTCTGACCTCCTGCCCTGAGCAGTGACACCAGCAGTGACACACCCTCTCTGACAAGTCGCCGCTGCACACACCCTCTCTGACAAGAGGCCACCGGCCATTCCTAGGGCGCTAACTCGGTGCGTCTGGCCTCCTCTGGCTTCATGGCCTGCTGTGGCCCAGAGGCCGCAAGTGTCACCTGGTGACCTGCTTCCTGCCATTTCTCTCCCGTCTGTCCGGTGCTGCCCCTCTGGAGGCCTCTCAATCGCCATCCCCAATTCCCTCTGGCACTTCCCTGAGAGGCCTCCTTTCTGGCTGAGGCTAGGGTCTCAGTGGACGTCCAGGTAAGGCGCCTTCTAAGACAGCACGGCCCCCACACAGGAGGCTCACCACCCCTCCCGGCCCCGGGGGGATGTTCCCAGAGTGGGCTCCTTGTCACTGTCCTGGCTGCACCTCTCCACTCCCTCTCCCACAAGTCCAGCACCTACAAGAAGCCTGGTGATAAAAGCTCAGGTGCTGTTGCCGCTGTGACCCTAGGCAAGTGCCTAATCTTTCTCAGCTTTGGTTTTCTCATCTGGAAGTCAGGAGAATACAGGATCTACTGCTGCGGGTGGAAGTGGGTGTCCACGGGTGGAAGTGAGGAGTCCCCTTCCCCACTGGGTTCTCGGGGTCAGGTCCTCACGATTTCTGGAGAAAAGGCATTTTCTGAGACTCACATGGGAGGGTGAGTGGTTTTTATTTGCATGGAATTGCATCCCCGGGTTTGCAAAGTCCCATCTCCCTTAATCCAGTCCTGGAATATGTGTAGCTGGGGCTTCAGCAGAGCTGGAAGCAAAGCCAGCGTCCAGAGTTTCCATCACGTGTGGCTAGTCGCAGTCCAACGGTCCATTGCGTGGGGCCCCTGTGGCTGTGGGCCACGTGGGTGAGTGCAGGGGAGCAGGAGCGTGAGAGTCCCGCAGGTCAGGAGTGCAAACCAAGAGCGAGAACTCCTTTGTTGAGGAGATTTCAATATCTCCGATTTTGCGCCCTACTCTGGCCAGTGGCCTTTTCCCAGATGTGACTGACAGACACGTGCCTTCCCTACGTCACCCAGACTTTACTGGGCATGGGTCTAAAGTGCAGCTTCCGGGCAAAGCTGCACAAACGGCATATGGCATGCCTATGAAACGTGGCTTCCCTGCTCCTTTCCTGTGACTCATAACTAGGTCCATTCCAGCGGTGTCACCGCCACCTTATATGGCTGTGGTGTCCATTTAAAAAGCGGGAGCAGGTCCTGGTGCTTGGTAAGTACCACATGCCCTTGCCTTGTTGTCATGAGCACCTCTGGGCCTTTGCCCTGCTGCTCTCTTTACCTGGGACCTTCCTCCACCTGGAGAATCCCTGCTGCCATCCATCAGGACCAGCCCAGAGAAGTCTTTCCTTTAAAGCTGTGTCTTCCGAGGCCTCCCCCAGGCTTCGCATTCTCCAGGCCCGGCCTCTGGGAGTCAGAGTTCTGCCCACATCAAAGGGAAGTCCATGCAGGCCGCCTGCTTCCCCCACAGCCCCCCGCCCCCCCAGCCCCTCAGGGGGTTGCTGCTCGCCGCCCCTCTCTAACACGGGCTTGGGGGGCCCAGGAAACGTTCGCCCGCTCTGCACCTCAATGTGGACGTTTATGTGTCGTTTTAATGGTTCCTCCTGCCAAGCCCTGATAGCTCCCTTTTTAAAAAGAAATTGCTTTATGCATTGTAATTAATTTTTTTCTGTGAGTAAACTCATGAGTACATTATCCTTATTTTTAAAAAAATAGCAAACAACTAAGCATAGAACTGACTAAACTCCCCTTGGAAATCAAGCCCTCCAAGGCCCTCCACTCTCCCTCTCCAAGTGCAGCGGTAGGCATTGAGATGGAGCATCCGGACTTTTTCATTTATGTTCATGAATATTTGTCCACAGGAGACATGCAGAAGTGTGTGTGTGTGTGCGCGTGTGTGCGTGCATGCGTGTGTGTGCGTGCATGTGTGTGTGTGTGCGCGTGTGTGCCCGCGCATGTGTCCACTCACATCTGCACAAATGGCGTCATTGCGCCCCTGGCTCTTTCCCCCAGCGATCTGATTTTGGCTTCCCCTGTGCTGACATCTGGTTGGAGATCTTTTTGACCTCGTACCCTCTCCCCAGTCATTAGCTCTTCTAACTGCAGACCGGATTCAGGCTGGGAGATAAGAGTGGAGCACAGGGCCTGCCAGGGGGCCTGCATTTCCCAAGGTGAGACCTGGAGATCACAGGCCAAGGAGATCCCACAAGGAAAACATAATGTCCTGGTCAAGCTGAGGGGTCACAGTGTGCCAAGCCCCTCTTAAAGCTCCCAGAGAACATAACACCACAAAGCCTCTGAGAAGTCCTGCAGGGAGGACCCAGGCCTGGGAGACCATGAGGCCCTTCAGGGTGTTCACACCATACCAGGTGATGTACTGAGGAGGAGGCTCTGTGGCCATGGCGAGTTCTTTCTAGGTCTCTATTAAAAAAAAAAAAAAAAAAAAGGAAAGAAAGAAAAAGAAAATGAAGCCACCATCTCTAAAGCAACCACCCTTACTCCACATTTCTACCTGAAATTCACAGAGTGCCTTGGCAAAATGTACCACATGCCCAGTGAAGGAAGGCTCCTTGTAGCGTCTGCACCATAGCAGCTTCCCAAGCTAACTCACACAAAGGCAAGTCAGAGTTAGCCTCAGCCCCCCAGGCTGACTCCCCTTGGGCATGCTCTCCTGCCTTCTCTCAGACCACTGAGTACTGGAATTTGCCAGAGTCCAACATGACATTTATGTAGCAGTGTCAGGCTATTTCCCTCCTTCTAGCTGGGAATTCTTGTCTGTCTCCACTCGCCTGGCAACCTGCCTGATCTTGAGAAGTCCTTGGAGCTCCTGGCAGTGGTTCGGCAGCCTCCTGGGCCAGGCTGCACCATCCTGGGAGGAGGTGACTTGCTGGTGTGGAGCTTGACACCTGCCTTGCCCTGCTGATCTCAGAAATGTCCTCTGCTCCTCTCATCGGGGCCTCCGAAAGCTGAGCCCTGCTGGCCTCGGACCCACATGGAGACCACCACTCACTGAACTGCTTGGTGGCTTTGACCCTGAGGCCCTCTGTCCCTCAAACTGTCTCTTCCCTGACCTCGGACACACCCTGTGAGCAGCAGCTCTGCCCAGGGACACAGGGGGAAGTGAGGAGGAAGGGCATGGTCAGTGTGGGAGGGCACGGGGACTGGTAGAACCAAGGGCGGCCATCTGGGGTTGGGAGAAAACAGGGTCTAGAAGACCAACGACTGGAGTCAAGGGAGTTAGGAAGGCATCAGCACAAGTCAGCCATGACAGACAAGGGAATGGGGTAAGGGCAGGTGAAGGGTGAGGTCAAAGGCCAGGTGGGGGTGGAGGCTAGGTGTACGAGGAACTGGGCAGGTCAGGCCAGGACTCTGGGGACATATGGAGTATGGGCCCAGGTAGACCCTCTTTCTGTGCAAAAGCAGATACACTGAAGTTTCTAGCCAGGGCACTTAAGAGAATATACAGGCACCCAGATCAGAAAGGAAGAAGTGGAACTACCTCTGTTTACAGAGGACATGATCTTGTATACAGAAAATCATAAGGGATCCACTGAAAAACTGCTAGAACTAATAAAATGAGTTCAGCATGGTTTCAGGGTACAAGTTTAATATCCAAAAATCAATCCTAGTTCTATACACTTGCAATGAACAATACGAAAATGAAATTAAAAAACAATTCCATTTACAATAGTACCAAAAAATAAAACACTTTAACAAAGGTAGTGTAACACTGATACTCTGAAAACTACAGAAATTTGTTGGAAGAAACAAAAAAAATCTAAACAAATAGAAAGCATTGCATGGTCATGGACCAGAAGGCTTTTTATTGGTAAGATGACAATACTTCCAGGTTGATCTACAGATTCAACACAATCCTCATCAAAATTCTTGATGGCTTCTTTACAGAAAATTGCAGGCCGGTCCTAATATTTATATGGATATTCAAAGGACCCAGGCAAACCAAAACAGATTTAGAGAAATCACATTTCCTGATTTCAAAACTTACTACAAAGCTACAGTAAACAAGACAGTTTGTTACTGGCATGGGGTAAACACGTAGAGCGATGGAATTTAACAGTCCAGAAATAAATCCTCACACTTCTGATCAACTGATTTTCAAAAAAGTGCTAACACAATTCAATGGGGGAAAGAATCGTCTTTCAACACATGGTTCTGGGACAATGAGCTATTTATGTGCAAAAGGATGAATTTGGATTCCTACCTCACACCATATACAAAACTCAACTCAAAGACCTGTATGTAGTAGCCAAAACTATAAAACTCTTATAAGGAAAACCTAGGTATAAATTTTCATGACCTTGGATTAGGCAATGGATTTTTAGATATGATACCAAAAGCACAAGCAACAGAAAAAACATAGATAAATTAGACTTCATCAAAATTTAAGTCTTTCATGCTTCAAAGAACACCATTAGAAAGGTAGGAAAAAACACAGAATGGGAGAAAATATTCATAAATAATATATCTTATTATTATTTAATACGGAAGTTGTATTCAGAAAATATGAACAACTCTTACACCTTGATAATAAAAAGATAAATAATCAATTTAAAAATGGGCAAAGGATCTGAAAACACGTTTCTCCAAAGATATACAAATGGCCAATAAGCACATAAAAAGATGCTTAACCTCACTAGCCATCAGGAGAATTCAAATTCAAACCACAATGAGATACAGCTTCACACCCATTAGGATGCTATAATCAAAAAGAGAAACTATTGCCCGGCCGGTGTGGCTCAGTTGTTGAGCATGCACCAAGAGGTCACGGGTTCGATTCCCAGTCAGGGCGCATGCCCCAGGTTGCAGGCTCGATTCCCAGAAGGGGATGTGCAGGAGGCAGCCAGTCCATGTTCATGTTTCTTTCATCGATGTTTCTCTCCCTCCCTCTCCCTTTCTCTCTCTCAAATCAATAAAAACATATTTATTAAAAAACAAGAGAGAGAGACTATAGCTATTGCCTAAGATGTGGAGAAACCAGAACCCTCATATATTGCTGGTGAGAGTATAAAATGATCTGGCCACTTTGGAAAACAGTTTGGCAGTTCCTCAAAAAGTTAAACATAGAATTACCATATGACCCAACAATTCTACTATTTTTATATACTCAAGAGAACTGAAAACATGTGTCCACATAAAAACTTACACACAAATGCTCACAGCAGCATTCTTCACCGCAGCCAGTAACTGGAAGAACCCCATGTGTATGAACTGATGAATGGATAAAGAAAGCGTGGAACATCCATGCAGTGGAATGTTACTCAGCCATTAAAAGGTACGGAGTACTGACTCACGCTACAACGTCGGTGAACCCTGAACACACTGTGCTAAGTGAAAGAATCCAGTTACAGAGGCTTTGTGATGGCACTGCATGCTTTCCTTTCTGTGAAATCTCCATAATTGGTAAGTCCATGGAGATAGGAAGTAGGTTAGTTCATCTAGGGCTGGGAGTGGGGATAGAGAAAAAAGGGGGAGCAACTGCTAATGGGTACGGCATGGGGTTTAGAGGTGACAAAATGTCCTAAAGTTGATTGTGCTGACGGTTGCACGGGCCTATGACTATACTAAAAATTACTGAATCGCTACTTTAAGTAAGTGATGATTACATAAATTTGATCTCAATAACACTCTTATAATTAAAAAATAAAAGAAAGTAACTTTGGACTCACTAAGGCCTGGCACAGGGCTGAAGGGATGGGTACAGAACGTCCTCAGTCCTCTCTGGCTCCTTTCAATCTACCTGATGCTTAAATGTCTGTCTTTCACAGAATTCTGTCCTCTGCCCTCCCCTCTCCTTCTTCCCACACAATCACCTGAGATAACCTCTCCTACCCTTCCCTCCACTCCCATCTAGATGCCCACAGGATGGGAGCACCCGCAATTCCTCCCCTTTGTCCAGGAGCTGTCCCCGGGGCTCCTGGGTACCGGGCCCACATCCTTCTTTCCAGGTTATATGACAACAATGATAATGTAATGATGGTGATGATAGCTATATCACTTATTGGGCTATATCACTTATTATGTGCCAAGCACCTCATATGCCATCTTATTTAATTCTCACCACAACCTAAGGAGGCCAACATTATCCTCATATCACAAGTGCGGAAACTGAGGCTCGAAGAGGGCAGGTCCACCTGCCTCCCCTGTCTCCCCTCACCCCTGCAGCGACCTGAGGCTGGGAGTCCGTGCAGGCCCCCAGGCTGCGGATGTTGCGAGGCTGGCCCATGCAGGCCCTTGGTGCTTCCTGGGCTCAGGGGCAGGCAGGTCCCAGGGGCAGAATGACTCAGGCCCACCCGCTGATGCCCAGCTCTGTTCCAGGAACGGGAGAGCATTTTGAAATGCGGTGACTCAGGGTCCAGATGAGTAAAGCAGGCAGTCAGGCTGACAGCAAGACAGACAGACGTGGAGCATTGCATTCGGTGTGCGTGGCAGCGGGAAGCCTCCAGGCGCAGATGTCGGGGCGTTGGACCTGCCTGAGCTCACACACTCAGGAATCAGGCGCCAAGGGCAAGCCCTGCTCCTGCCCCTGGGGCCCCAGAAATACCCCTGGGATCAGCCCCGAATCCCAGGTAGGGAGCCCCAGCCTGCCTGCCTGCTTTTCTGTGCCAGCCCAGCCCTTCCCCAGGGCTCCCTGATCTAGTTTCTTTTTCCCTAACTTAGAAATATCTCCTCGAAAGTTTACCTACAAGCTCTTCTCAGGCCGGAGGGCCCCCACCCCAGGAGGAGACTGTCATGGGTTAGGAATGTCGGAAGGCACCTTGGCCTGCAGTGATATTTAAATAAATATTTTCTTGAGTGACAAGGAAGGAAAGAGAGAGGAAGGGAGGAAGGGAGGGAGGGAGGTGATTCTAGGGACCTCTGGGTCATGGAGTATCCTTGAATTTGCCAGCTGGGTTTGCTCTTGCTGGTCTTCCAGGGGCTGTGTGCCCTTGGGGGAGTCGAGCCACGTCTTCGGGCCTCCTTCCTCCAGCAGCGGGAGGAGGTGTGGTGGGATTAGCTGTGGCACACCCTCTGCCACTGCTGGGGGTGAGTCCAGGCAGCGCCTTTGCTGTGCTTGGGGCCAGCTTGAGTGGATCTCCCATCGCCCTCCCTCACCCAGCACCCACTGGCCTTGCAGGTGGGCTGCGTGTAATGCACATGCAGAGTGAACCAGCCAGGTCCAATTTGGCAGCACCGCCGAGGCAGGTCTGGGTTCCCCGGGAGAGTGCCGGAGAGCGCACACCCCTGGTGGCACTGAACCGTCCAGGGACCTTGGCTGGAACTGCCTGTTTCCCGGCCAGTTAGTACCCAGGACCCCGCCTCCCCACCCCATTCCCACACATTCCCCACTGCTGACTCGCGGCTCCCCCCGCCCCTGCATCCCCACTCCCCACCTCCCACCCCCCCCTGCACCCCCAACACCCCCCCCCTCCCCACACCCCCCCCCCCCGCCACTGCATCCCCACCAAGCCCCAGGCTGCTGCAGGCACACTTTGGCCCCCGGGCCACGGCCTGGACACAGGAAACTCAGTGGCTCTCATCATTGCGTGAGTTCGGAAACTGTCCTGAGGCCTGTAGCTCACTGCGCCTCCTCAGATGCTTGCAGCATATGGCCTGCCCCTTCCCAGGCAGTGCCCCCAGAGCCACAGGCACCCCTCACTCTCCAGCCCCCTCTCTCCCTGGACAGCCCCAGAGGTGCCCTGGAATCCCGGACAGCAGGAAGCTCTGGCCTCCTGCACAGAAAGGAGGCTGTGAGAGGAAGGTGGGAATGGAGCCCGTGCGCCTCCCTGGTGACCTGACCGGAATGTCCTGATCTCCCAGCGCCCAGCCCCCAGGTCAGAGGCCTGCAGCCACAGAGATAAACAGCCTCCGCTTCTTGGGCAGTGAGGCTGGGGTGGCTCAGCAGGGAAAGAATCAGGGCCCTGAGCACAGGTGAGAGCAGTCGCATCCACCCGGCAGGGCAGCCGTCCGCAGCCTCCCTGGGGCTCCATCCTGGGCGTCCCCAGAGACCCGGTCAGCAATTGGAAGAGCCAGGCTGCCTGCATGGGCCTTCTCAGCGCCCTCTCCACTCTCCACACCAAAGCCCAGGCTTCTGGTCCTAAACCCCTCCCTGTTCATCCCCAAGCCCTGCCTGTCCTGCCTCAGCCCCCCTGAGGGCAGCTAGCTCTTCTAGCCTCTTCAAGCCTCCACCCGGTCCCCACCCTGGGGACCTGCCCTGGACATTGCAGGAGCCTCAGACGGGCCTTGCTTCACCTCTCCTGACCTGCTAAGGCCCGTTCTCCCCACGGCGGCTACAGGAATCTTTTGAAAACATAAATCGGGTCATGTCAGAGCCTTTCCACAGACCCTTCTGGTGGGGAGACCACTAGTCTTTCCAACACCTACCAGCACACCTTCCACTGGCCATTCCAGCCATCCCCCCGCCAACACCCCCCACCCTCCCCGCCGGCAGCAGGTGAGGGCCCATCCGGCCTTCAGCTCAGAAGAGGCAAAATGCTGGTCAAAGCCAACATTCTGTCCTACCACTATGGCTAGTGTCATGGCACCAAGAGACACAGCATAGTCCTACAAGTGGAGGCCAGTGGGCACCCTGGGGTCTGTGCCTGGGAGCCGAAGTACAACGAAACTGGCTTAGGGCAGCCTGCCCTCTGATGCCACCCAAACCTCCAGGGGCCCTGCCTCTGGTTGAAATGGCTGCTGGCCACCAGGGGCCCATGGCAGCTGCAGGCAACTGTCCGCAAGGAGACAGACATTCTAGCTCCTGTGGAGGGACTGACTCTGAGCCTGGCACAGAGTAGGCACTTATGAAGTGGACGAGAGAAATTAATTAATTCCTGTAGCAATAAATGAATGGATGAACCATCTAGTCCAGTGATGGCAAACCTTTTGAGCTCGGCGTGTCAGTATTTTGAAAAACCCTAACTTAACTCTGGTGCTGTGTCACATATAGAAATTTTTTGATATTTGCAACCATAGTAAAACAAAGACTTATATTTTTGGTACTTATTTTATATATTTAAATGCCATTTAACAAAGAAAAATCAACCAAAAAATAAGTTCGCTTGTCACCTCTGACACACGTGTCATAGGTTCGCCATCACTGATCTAGTCCAATCTAATTTCAAAAAACATAAATCTAGTGGGTAAAAAACTTGCCTGAGATACAAAACAATTGAGTTGCAGGGCCACCTAAGGCAATCAATCAGCATTTATTGAGCGCCTGCTGTGTGCCAGGGACCATTCCCAGTGCTGGAGACACAGCAGTGCACAAGCAGGCAGCGCTCCTGCCCCCATGCAGCTTCCAGTCTGCCTCCTGCGTCCAGTTCCCTGACTCCTAACCACTCCTCACCGTGGGCACTTGCACCAAAATAGCCAACAGGCCCCGCTGCCACGGCCTTGTGCAGACCCTCCGGGCCAGAGGGAGCTGCAGTGGGCAGCAGGCTGGCCTGCAAGACCTGTGTACTTTCTCCTCCTTCCCCGGCTCGGAGGTAGCCTTAATTATTAATGATGAAATAATTGACACTCATTAACGTGCCAGTCATCCACGGAGGCGTGGGGCCCAGCATTAACCAATTCATCTCTCGGTGACTGGTCCATTAAAACTGAGCTTTTATGAGACACCCTCGGGTGGCAAACCACACTCCGCTGGAGTGGAGGCCAGGGCAGGAAGGACGCCTCCTTCGCAGCGCCGCGAGTCCCAGGGAGGAACCAGGAAACGCACGGGCGCTTTATTGCAGCCTGGGCACTGGGTGCCACCCAGCTGGGTTAACGCTGCCGTGGCCTGCGGCAGTAGCAGCCGCTCGTGAGTGAGGCTCCGCTTCACCATGAAATCTGAATACTCGGGGCGAATTACAGCCTTTAAAATGCTATTGCGTGAATCACCTGTGGGGCAGGAGATGCTCTCCCAGGGGAGGAGAGTAACAAAGGTGTGGCCAGGAGTGCCAGCCGCCTGAGCACTCGGGCGGGCACGGCTGGCCTGGGCTTCCCCAGGTCCTGCTGGCCCCTTGGCCTAAGTGCTCCTGCAGGGAAGTGGGTGTGGGGTTCAGACTTCTCCTCCTGCGACCTGTGTCCCCTAACTCACTTAACAATGGGTGTTGAGCACTAATTCTGTCCCAGCCGCAGCACAGGACAGCGGGCCCAGTGCCCCCAGAGCCCAGGTGACCAGGTGAGACTGGGGGGAGTTCCAGGAGCCTGACTCCGGGCTCTGAGAGGGAGTCACAGATCACAGTGAAGAGGGGAGAAGGCGGTCAGGGGAGGAAGGGCATTTGGGAGGCAGAGCTGAAGGCAGGAGCTGGGGGTGGGAGCTGAAGCCAGAGCCT
Source organism: Myotis nattereri (assembly GCF_964212035.1). Lineage (NCBI taxonomy): Eukaryota > Metazoa > Chordata > Mammalia > Chiroptera > Vespertilionidae > Myotis > Myotis nattereri. The sequence goes on along the minus strand of NC_138082.1, from coordinate 85,910,621 downwards.
GGGAAGCAGGAGGGGCCTGCGGGCTCCGGGGGGAGGTGAGCAGCAGGCCTGGGGCCCTGATGAGCCCATTCGCCATCAGGCTTGCTTCTGGGGGCTGCGGGGCCCTAGAAGGGTTTTATACAGGGGAGAGGCAGGGTCCACGTTTTACTTTAAACATCACCCAGGAGGGGCAGGAGAATGCCGTGGGCAGGTTTGGGGAAAAGACCCTCTGTGGTCCCCAACCGCAGTGTCAGGCAGCAGCTGCCCCCACCGCGCAGGGGAGTGGACAGCCTGCAGCCCTCTGGTGGGCCCAGCAGCCCCGCCCCAGGCAGGACTTCCTAAGCAGGGATGGGCACAACCCCGGTCAACCCCAGTGAAGGGTCTGCGTGCAGTTCCCACAGCTTCAGGCCAGCAGGGAACTCCTCCAGGGCTGGCCCGAGCAAGCCACTTGTATTGTCTGAGTCGGGAGAGTCACCGAAACCCCTCTAGGGAAGGACCAGGCCTCCAAGGGGCCCAGGCGGTCCTCAGAGGCCCCCCACGCAGGGCAGCTAGGAAGCCAGCGTATGGAGCCACCCGCCTAGCAGCTCTGTGGCCCTGGAACGACAGGCGGCCTCCTGGGAGCCCCGTCTGTGGATGGGGAGAATGGCCACAATGTGCCTCTCTAACAGGTTCCTTCCAGAAATGAGATGACACCCTAACCCTCGGCACAGAGCCTAAAACCCTCAGCCCGCTGAGCCCTGGCGGTCCTCCACCTGGTAAATGAGAGTGTCCCCCGGGGCCTGCAAACAAGGCTGTGGGCTCCAGGAAGCCCAGGGCTCCAACACACACACACACACTCACACTCACACACACACTCACACACACACACACACACTCACACACACACACAGTCACACACACACACAGTCACACACTCACTCACACAGTCACACACACACTCACACACACACACACACTCACACACAGTCACACACTCACACACACAGTCACACACAGTCACACACACACACATTCACACACACACACTCACTCACACACACAGTCACACTCTCACACACACACAGTCACACTCACACACACACACTCACACACACACTCACACACACACATTCACACACACACAGTCACACTCACACACACTCACACACACACAGTCACACACACATTCACACACACACACATTCACTCACACTCACACACACACACACAGTCACACACATACTCACACTCACACACACACAGTCACACACACACAGTCACACTCATACACACACACTCACACTCACACACACAGTCACAATCATACACACTCACACTCACACACACACTCACACACACAGTCACACTCACACACACACAGTCACACACACACACTCACACACACACTCACACACACAGTCACACTCACACACACAGACACACACTCACACACTCACACACACACTCACACACACAGTCACACTCACACACACACACACACGCACACGCACACACACACACTCACACTCACACTCACACACACACACTCTCACACTCACACACACACGCACACACTCACACTCACACTCACACACACACACACACACACACACACACGTGCCCTTGAGCCCAGAAGCCTTCCTTCCCTGGCTGGGACCCTAGAGCCTGATCTGAGCTCCATCCAAAGGCCCCACAACAGTGAGGAGGGGAGTGAGCACAGCAAAGCCGGCCCCCCACCCTTATCCAGACAAGAGCTGGAGTTAGCACCCAGGAACCGCCGTACCTTCACCCCCCATCCGTGGGGCTGAGAGGAAGACACAGGTCTGAGAGGGGTTGTGCTAGGGAGCCCCTGAGAGACAAAATTGGCTGGAGGGGCCGGTGGGAAAGGAAAGCGGGCAGAACAGGAGCCTGAGAGGAGCGTGAAGAATAGCAGCCCAGAACGCGCACTGCAGACAGCCCTGCGAGCTGACCGGGCCCTCCCGCCAGCACCCCCATCTGCTTCTGCACCCCACCACCAGGACCGAGTGAGTGTACCACCTCCTCCGGAGAACGGAAAACGCAAGACCGATGCTGCCCCGTCCCCCAGAGGACCAAGGGGCACCCGAGCTGCTGTAATTGGGCGGGGCGGGTGGTGAAGGCTCCCGCAATCTTCTCTGACTCCCCGCCCCACCCTCTGCCTCTGTGAGGGGCCTGAGAACCCAGCCTTGCAACCCCACGGGCAGATGTGGTCAGCATGCATTTCCTCGGCACCTCAGTGGGTCCTTGCCCCTGACATGTCAGAGTCTCCCGGAGTCTGCAATAACCTCAGGCAGGTGCCCATTCCTGCTGGGGGGGGGGGTGTTCTCACCAGGGTGCGCCAGCCTGCAGGTAGGCACCCTCAGGTGCCCCTAGGGGGATGGGATGGCAGCTGAGGGGATTCTGAAGAGTCTCTGAGGCCCACTACCTGTTAGCAGCTCTCCCTCCTCCGTTCTCCAGCCCCCTGGGCTCCAGACCCTGAGATTCTGTTGAGAACGTTAGAGGCAGTGGAGGCAGCATCTGGGAGGCCACAAGCTTGACTACTCCCCTGGAATAGCTATGAGGCCTCCGGCAAGACGCTCTACTTCCCTGAACCTCAACTTCCTCGTCAGTAAAACAGGCACAGCTCACCTGCCTCGCGGGGAGGCTGTAAAGATTAGCCAGGCGGTGCTGTGACACACGCTGTCTGATGGCAGTCAGCTAGCCTACATGGCCATCACCGTGCCTCTGTGAGCAGCCACTGCATGAATAAGAACGAAGGAGGTCCCAGAGCAGGTGTCGGAGGAAGGGCGGCCCCTGCCTGGCCCCAGCACCATTCCTAAAAGAGCAACAGCAGAACCAGCGGATCCTGGCCCTGTTCTAAACATCGCCACGCTCACGACAGCCCCTCCGCCTCTGCGCCCTGCAGACATGTCATTGTCCCTGTTTAGTAGGTAAGATGGTAGGCCAGACTGGGATCACACCAGCGCCTATTCTCAATGCGATTGCCAGGCTGCCACCTCCCCGCTGCAGGGCCCAGAGCAAAGCCACCGGCTCCCTGCCCACCGCCTCCCCCCCTACCCCCAGCTCTGCTTTGCTCAATCCAGTCTATTTCCCCAGAATCGGCCCAACAGCTATCTCATCCACGTGGCCACGAGGGAGTGGGGATGGTGCATGGATGCTCACTGCAGACAGCCTGCGAGAGGAGCAGCTCAGTGCATAACTGCCATAGCTGTGCCAAGCTGGAGTCACGGGCGGGTAGGAGGAGCAATCTCCTCCCAGCTAAAAGCCAAGAAAACCCTGAGGCCCAGCCTCTCCTCTCTTGCAGGAAGGCCCCAAACAACCACCTGCGCCCTCGCCCCTCCCTCCTGGGCATACAGGGGGCTGTCAGTGACTGGAAACAGCTCTTGGGGGCAAATCCCAGCTCTGCTGCTTATGAGCTGTGCTGCCTCGGCCTTAATTTTCTCATCTATAAAATGGGGATAATGATACCTGTTCCCCTGCCCCCCGGCTGAGGTGAGGACTAAACTGAGATGACACATGATCTCCCTGCACATCGGAAATGTTTGCTGAGTGACTGAATGACTGACCGGAGGGTACCATTCCACTTTCAAAGGGCGTTGGCTTTGGGGCTGCAGGGACACTACAGCGACCCCTGGCATTGAGTGGCCAGGGCAGGGTGCCAGTGGACGGAAATGGTGCCTGCCCCCCCACCCCTGCCCAGCTCACCCAGCACCTCCCAGCATGAAGGTGATCATAGATTCTAACTGCAGGGGGATCGCCAGCCTAAATTTAAAAATATAACTACCCCAACCACAAAGTCCATAACTGGCCAAGTGCATCACTTCTCAATGAGGAAGAAAATGAAAATGAGAAGAAATATACACAGACAACCATATAGCCACATCTCACAATCCCACAGCCTCAAAACCCACACGGTCTCACACTCACCCACACAACCTCAGAGACAGCCAACCACACACCCCAAACACAGCCACGGCCAGTCTCCCAGGCCCCGCCACGGCTCAGCATACAGTCATTACCTACAGTCACAAAAGGGCACATCACTCAACCTCATCCACCTTCCCCCACTCCCACGCACGGCCATCGCACTGCCTGCAGCCGAGTGCACCCAGAGCTACCACGCACACCCCATGCCACACGTCCAGCAGGCCCGCTCCTCTCACAGAGCTCACAGGTAATCTGTCTTTTGCTTAAAACACCCCAATGAGCCCTAGCCAGTTGCTCAGTGGTTAGAGCACCGGTCCTTGGACCAAGGGGTCATGGGTTCTATTCCCGGTCAAGGGCATGTACCTCAGTGCAGGTTCAATCCCCTGCCAGTTGATGTGTATCTCTCACATCGATGTTTCTCTCTCTCTCTCTCTCTCTCTCTCTCTCTCTCTCTCCTCCCCCCCTCCCTCCCACCTCTCTCTAAAAATCAGTGGAAAAAGAGCCTCATCCTCAGGTGAGCAGGAACAAACAAAGCCCATCCCAGTGAAAGCCTAGCGACTGGGCTGGGCTGGGGTTGCTCCCAGGGCCTCTGCCCACAAGAAGAATGTTTTGTTTCTGCTGCGTTGCCTACAAGTGCACGTTCTTCAGCCCACGGCAGTGTCTGTGGCTCGTCAGCAGCCTAGACACCCCTCGCCTAGTCTCCTGTCCCTGCCTGGAAGGAGGGCTAGGCAGCTGCAGGGCTCTGCATGGTGGGAGGCCTGACGGGCACTTTGGGGTCTCCAGCGGGAGTTCCCACAGGGCCTTGCAGAGGGTGGCTAGGCGTGTGCTCGGCCAGCCTGAGTCCCACTTGGGTCAGGGGCCCAGCACATGCAAGAGTTGCCAGCGCCCCTCCCCAGGCCCTGGCTGGGGCTGGGTAGGAAGCCTCCATCGGCCTGGCTGGGACTCCCTTACCCAGCATTCCCCTTCCCCACCCAGCCCTGGACCCTCTGAGTCACTGAGGACCCGGGCACGTGTGGAGGTCAGCCACGAGGAAGTGGGCATGGCGGGATCTCAGAATCACAGTGGGGGGGTGTGGAGACATTGAGGCAGGTGAGGCAGCACCCTCTGGCTGGCTGGCCCACTGGACCCATTGGTCCTACGAGAGGCTAATGGCCTGGTGGCCTGAGGAAGGGGGAGGGGACCCTCAGGCAGAGCAGGAGGGCTGTGGGTCAGAGGCCTGGACCTGGGACAGTGGGGAGGCTTGAGTGGGGCTCAGAGGCATTCTGGGGAGAGGAGGGGCCCGCAGGCCAGGCCCACTGCTTAGCTGAGAGGAGAGGATGGGAAAGAGTCCTGGGGAAAAGGGATTGAGGACTGAGTGAGAAAGAAGGCACAGGGGAGCCAGTGACCACAGACACGGGGAAGGCAGCTCTGAGCCAACTGCAGAGCACCGAGCCCTGGGACAGGGGATGCACCTGTCCCCGCCGCACCTCTCAGGAGTGGTGACTGTGTCCATTGCCCCCGGGGGCCCAGACCCTGCAGGGACACGTGTCAGCACAGGGCAGCAGCCGGCCCACTGGCCCGAGATCCCGGAGTCCCAGGCCCTCCCAGGGCTGCTGCGGACCCGTGGACACCCCTGTGAAGCTCAGCCCAGGAGGCGCCCAGAGGTGCTCCGTGTCCGAACAGCAGAGGCACCCCTGGTGACGCTGGCACTGCCCCTCCAGGAGGCCGCCTGCAGAACTTCCAGCAGGCCTGGGCAGCAGCGGGGTCGAGGGCCTGGAGCGACCAGCTGCCAGACCTAGCCCACTGCCGAGCAGAGCGGGAGGCCTGCCTAAGGGAAATGTTCTTGCTTGCCCTGTTAGTTTTTAGACTGTCTCAAGATTGTGTGGATTAATAAATGCACCTTCCAGGTGAGAGCCTGGCCGAGCAGCAGCTCTCTGAGTGAGGGCAAGAAGGGAAAAAGACCGAGGCCAGAGCTGCCTTCTGACGCAGCCGGCTGTGAAGACGTGCCCCTCCAGCTGCCTGGGGCCCCCTCAGTTTCCCCATTGTTAACTGAAGGGGGTTAGATAAGCCCTAAGGTCCCCATCTGCTCCAATGTCCTAAGGTTTTCTGGAAAGATTACATGTGACCCCCAAAAAACAAGCAGCCCCACAGGCCCTGTGGTGTCTCTGTCCGGACTGTGGGCCCTCTCTGAGATTCGGATTCCAAACCCTGGGAAATGAAGAGCGAACCATTTCCCAGGAAAGCATGATACCAGGGCTGCATGATAACACCTTGTGGGCGCCTTAAGTCACACCTGCAGTAGCCACTGGACGACCAAAGCCCCAGCACCAGTTACAGCGCCCGCAGCCTTGTCCGGGTATCCTCCGGTGCCAGTCAGGAAGTGGAGGAGGGCGTGGAGGTCAGGTGGGCTGCAGCCCCCGGGTTTTCCATGTCCCTCCATGGATGGGGGTGTAGCTGGCACTTTCAAATGGTGATAGATGCAGTCTTGGTGAAACATAATTTGTCTTGAGACTAGAAGAGTAAGCAAATGTGTAATTCATGGATTTGCTCATTGTCCTTCATTTTGATCTCCTGCCATTTTTCCTAGACGCTCTGACTGACACCCTGCTCGCGGTGGGACTGAGAGAGTGCCGGGAGCGAGCCAGAGGCAACTGGCATCAAAGCCGGGCACCTGGACTCACCCGCCTCCCGGCCGCCACCCCCAGCCCCTCCCCCACACACCACACAAGGCAGGGAGCCCATGACACCCAATCTTTTATTTTCTTGAACTGTACACAAATGTAAAATACTTTAACAGCCAGTCTATGGGAAAATTGTTTGGTTTTAAATTATTATGAAACAGAACCTAAGGGGAGCTTTATTAAATAAACATAAAGATGGGGATTTAAAAATACACACCTGCGCGCTACCATAGTCATTTCCACTCTACCTTCTGGGTGTGTGAGGATAGAAAAGACGCATCAAACTGAATAAACAAAATTCATTTATACCCTGAAACGTTGGCAGGCCACTCAAGGGATTGTTCAGAACGTCTACCTCATAGAAGATGGCCTCACCATCTAATAAAAATTAAAACTGATCTGTTGGCCTCTTTGGTTCCAAAATTATGTATAATACATTTAACTGTATTTTTTTTTTTTTGCTGCTATAAAAATAACTTCTTTTTTCAAATGGCAGTTTCTGACTAATCATGCAACTAAATCAGTGCAAACATTAAAAGCAATCATTCGCTTTAAAAAGAAGCAAAGGATTTCATTTCAAGTATAAAAAATATAAAAAGAGTCGTACGAGTCCAGTTTGTCTAGTGTGGGTCAACCCTTTAAATTGCATAGTTCACATGGCACTTGGACACCGTGGGATGAGCGAGTCAGTGCTCTGGCAAGGGCCACTTCTGAACACGCGCAGATGGGCAAGTGCTCTATCATGTGCATTCTGGCAGGTCTGCAAGTGCTAGGCGGGGCTGCTGGGCAGGCGAGCGGGTGGGGCCATGTCCATGGCTAGCCCTGGTGGCCAGGACCCACACTGGCAACTTCTGCAAAGTAGCTGAAAGCCTTCCCCCTCTCTCCAAGACCAGCTTAACTGTTCCCTGTCCCTTGCCCCAGCCTGAGGGGGCATCCCCACCACCACTCCGCATTTCCAGAATGCCTCCATGCCACCATTTCCTCCCTGGGCTCACCCCTTGGCCTGGGGGCGATTTCCACCTCTCCCTAGCCAGTCCTAGAGGAATATCCCCAGTGAAGGGTACAGGTTGCAATTGTTTTCTTCCCATTTAGAACAATCCAGATTTTAACTTAAAAGATCATACCTGGTAGAAAAGTCCCTTTTCAATTATACAACTGGAATGAATGACCTGTCAACTGCTAGCAATCAGTTAAAGCATCAAATTAAGACCCTTCTCCTCTCCCTCCCGCCCCACCCCCAACACAAGCACACATATAAGTCAGGCCAGGGACCCAAGCAACAGTCAAAGGGCCGCTGCCACTGCTCCGGCCTCTGGCAGGCTGTGCGCTTTCTGGGGCTCCTTTCCGCTCTGGGAGGGAAAGGACGGCCCCCTTGGTCCTGCAGCATGAAGGCTCCATGCAGGGAGGAAGCGGCAGGAGAGGCTGAGGCACAGCAGGTCTTGCACAAGCAAAGGAGCTACGCAGCCCCTCTGCCTCCCCACACACTCCCCACCCCCGCATCTGCTTTGCTCTTGGTGGCTTCGGTGCTCCTGTGCTCCCATGCTCCGGTGCTCCACCCCCCACGTGTGTGCGTGTGCGTGTGTGTGTGTGCGTGTGTGTGTGTCTTTGTGCTTTTATGTGTGCTCCGAAGGCGCAATTCAGAGTGGTCGGGCCAGCTGGTGGCAATGGTGGCTGCTCACCCCATTCTCTCCAACTGACAGGCATTTGTAGCTAAGCTGCCATTTGTCACCTCATCCATTTGCTGGTATCCTGGAGGCTGCTGTGTGGGTGGCAGGATGCGTCTGGCTGTGCGTGTCTACATGTGCATTTTAAAGTATTTCATGTCAGTTGAGGGTTCTTGCTCTGCTTTTGACTGATTGCTGGATGAAGAAGTAGAAAAGTATTTCAGGCTTCACCCTGGCACCTTCTGGGCAGCCCACTGAACAACAGCGCTCAACCTACCACGCACCCCCTTCCCACAGGGGGCTGCAAGAAGCCCACCCAGGGCTGTCCTGGCGCCCCACCGCCACAGCCCCACTGCCTCAGGCACAGCCGCACTCCTCCACGATCATGTTGGGCACGTCTCGCTTGACGATGTTGTACTCGTCGTCGAAGTAGAGCATGGACATGGTGCTCAGCTTGGTGGGGATGCAGCAGGAGTTCACCGTGCCGGGGTTCAGGCCCCGCATGCGGTACTGGTTCACCACGGCCGTGTGGAAGGAGGAGGCTGAACCTGGGACTCCGGCCAGGTAGGCTGGGCAGCTGCCCTCACAGTAGTTCCCGTAATAGCCAGTGGGCGCGATGATCCAGTCATTCCAGCCGATGAGGCGGAAGTCAATGAAGAACTGCTGCCTGCAACAGAGGTTGGTCCGGCCATCGCACTCCAGGCCGCGCTTGCGAATGCGGTGCCTGCTGTCACCCAGCCGTGCCTGCACAACCACGAAGGGCCGGTGAGACTCCTCGCTGGGGTCCACGAACACGGGCACCACAGCCAGCTCCTGGCAGCCATCGCACTGCACGTCCAGGTTGAGTCGCCGCTCGCCCCGCTCAAACAGGGCCTGGATGGCCTCTGTGAGTGGGAAGGTGTGCCAGCCGCTGCGCTTGAGGTCCACCTTCTTCTCCACCACGTTCCACCGGTCGCCGTGGCCCTGCTCCTGGTAGTACACCTTGACCCGCACCTTCCTCCGACTGCCCTTCTCCAGGACATAGGGCAGCAGCTTCAGGTAAAGCCACAGGCTGGCCTGTACCACAAACAGGTTCTGGTTGCCTTCATTGGAGATAAAGAAGTAGAGGCGGACGCGGGAGGAGGCGAGGCCATCTGCAGGGAAGCGGGAGAGCAGGCCAAGTTAATTCAAGGAGAACACGAGGCAATGGGGGAAATGGGCTGCTGCATGGTGCCGGAATGCTCACTCGCAGCTGGAAGACGTTACTGACCAGAAATACCATTCCTCAGGCCAAGGCCTCTGGCTAGAACCTGGGAGAGGCAGGGAAAATCATTTCCCATTGAGAACCGTGGACCAGGTTGGAGCTGAATGGTCTAGGGCCTGTAAAATCCTACCTCACCTCTTCCAGGCCAGGGCTCCCTGGAGACAGGCCATTGGGCCTCAGAGCTCCACAGAGGAACTTGTCAAGAGGCCAAGGTCTTAACAAGTTGTTAATGGTATCTGTGAAATCTAAAAAACAAAACCAGGATCGCATGGAAAATTTGGGGGTAGGATGTTTCAGTAAAGTGGGGGTTTTCTGTTCTGTTTTGTTTTGTTAACTTAGGGCATTGCAAAATCCAGCAAGCCACCTACTGCCTCTGTCCAGTGTTTACCTAAGCAGGATGGGATCCAAGCCCACGGGGACCTCCACAGCAAACAAGTGAGTCCTCTCATGTTTCTCACACAGGAAAGGGTGCTCTGCAGCCTGCAAAGTGCAGCCCTTGTTTCCGATTAGTTAGTTCCAAGGGACGGGACGTTCAGCCTTGAAACTTGAGGTCCACTCCTTTGACGAGACCTGGGCTCCCCATTAATGGCACATTCAACATCTCCAAGGAAAAGGGGAGCTGGCTTATTGGTTTTGTCAATAACTCAGCTCGACAAGAAGAGCCCAATGCCACCCCAGAGGCGACTTCTCTCTCACCCCACATTTCAGCAACTCTTCTCTGACCATCTCTACTGCTTGCTTTCTTTTTCTTTTCTTTTTTTTTCTTTTTTTTTTTCCTTCGGGAAGAACAAATAAAGCAACTGTATGGCCACGGCCGGTTTTATCAAACCTCCTACCAGTGTCTGCCCCTCCACAGCCCCTCCTCGGGCCTCCCCTGGCTCCTCTAATAACACTGACATCTGACTTTGAAATGGGGGAAAGTGCAGCCTTAGAAGCTGGTCTTGGACCAGCTGCCTGTGACCTGAATCTGTTATTTATAAGTCAAAGAGCTGGCTCCACGGAACGGACCAGAAATATAACAGCCCCTGCTGGCACTCTGTGCCACAGGGACCAAAAGGCCTCCTCAGCCTTCCAGAATCACATTTCTACTCTGGGCCCCAAAGCACCTTTAATCCAAGCCCTCTAATGGCATGTGGAGCTTCCCCACTCGGCTGGACAGCTAAAACAGCAACGCGTCTCTTTCTAAGCCCAGGCCGGCCCCGGCTGTCTCTGCTTTTCTCTACACCCGGCCATGCAAAACTTTTCATCCCTGGGCAGCACCAGTCCAGTCTGCCTGTTGCCTGGGAGGGTGGCGGCTGCCGGGGGAGGCATTTGCAGCCTGGGGACACAATCGGTCCCCCGTGCTAGGCTCCCTCCCCACCCCCACCCTGGCCACACCAGGGCTTCCCCCTCTTGGACCTACTCGGCAGTCCCCACCGAGCAAGTGGGGCTGAGCCCCAGGCACAAAAGGCAGCCGGGCTCATTGAAGTCCTGAAAAGGACAGCGGAGTTGAAAACACTTGCAGCAGTTTAACGTGGACACAATTTTCTTCTTCTTTTAAAGTTTGGAAAGATCTCTCTCTCTCTCTCTCTCTCTCTCTCTCTCTCTCTCTCTCTTGATTTTCATATTTAGACAGTGGTAGAAATTGGCACTCTGGGGCCACAAGAAAATTCCAGAAAGGACTCCTACCCTTTGTGAACTACAAACTCTGGGGCTCTGGGGCGAGGGGGCTGCTGCCAGGCGAGCCCAAAGGCACCGGGCTGTCCCCGGCGCGGCTTTCTCTGCGTAAATGATGGGACCTGTTGAGAAGCTCGCCTTCCGCTCGGTTCCGGTGCCCACACAATCGGAAGAGAGGTTGCCTAGCTCTCCCTAGTGAGGCTTCAGCAATCCTGGCAAGCCCACGCCGCTGGTGATGGAAGCAGCCCGGGGCCTCTCACGCAGGCACACACACACACACACACACACACACACACACTCACACACACACACTCACTCCTCCGGCCCACTGATATCAACAAGAACACACATCTCCAGCCACACTGCTAAGCCTACACTCCGATCGTGGGAAACAAAAACATTAAGCAATCACTAAGCAAGTGCCGCGGAGCCAGGGCCTCACGCATCTGCCAGGAGGGGGACGCGCGCCCAGAGGCGCGGGGGTCGGATTCCGGAGAGCAGGGGTGGCAGGCAAGGTGTTAGCGGTGGGGGCAGGGGGAGTAGGAAGGAATCTGCTCCCTGGGTTAAGAAGACGGCAACCGGCAACCTGGACGGAGTGCATAGGGCCATGGGCGAGCGGCCCGGCCGGGAGTCCGGTACCGGAGGGCTCGCTGGCTGCTGCGGCCAGAGCGGGCGAGGAGAAGGGGGTGGGGGAGGGATCGGGCCACTCCTAGCCGCCAGCAGAACCAACCCACCTGTCTCCGCGAAGCTGATGATCTCAGAGACGCGTTCCTGGCCGTCGGCGCCCGGGCTGGCATGGCCGTCGAGGTGCGGGATCTCCACACGGCCGTCCTCGCGCACCTTGCCCGCGTGCAGCTTTCGCAGAGCCGTGACCATGGCGGCCTTGGGCACAGCGTGCGTGATGTTGGGCCGGCCCCGCATCTGCAGGCGGCTCAAGATGTGCCGCTTCACGGCCTCCAGGAAGTCGCCGTCCACCCGGCCCAGCTCCTCTGGCCTCCGGAAGCCGCCGCACGACGTGCAGGTGTCCGGTGAGCCTCCCGAAGCTCCGGGCGGCGGGGGCGGCGGCGGGGCGGCGGGCGAAGGCGGGGGCGTGGGCGAGCCCCAGGCCTCCGGCCCCAGCCAGCCGGCCGCCAGCAGCAAAAGGCAGGCGGCCCTCAGCGCCCAACAGGGCAGCCCGTCCATGGTGCGCCGCTGGCGACGAGGGCGCCCGCCGTGAGGCGAGCCGAGCCGAGCGCAAGGCCGGGCTCCGGGCTCCGGGCTCCGGGCTCCGGGCGCGCCGCCCCGCCCCGCCCCCGCCCGCGCCCTCCCGGGCCTCCGCCCGCCTGCCGGGAGCGCCGCCGGCTCACAGGGGGAGGGGGCCGGCCGGGCCGCGGGGTTTCCGCGTGGCGGGGAAGGGGCGCCGAGGGTCGCGGGGACCCGAGAGGCGAGTGAGGAAGAGCGGGCGCCGGGGGGTCACTGCCGCCCGGGCGTCTCGGGGCGCCTCGGTAGCTGCAGCCTGCTCCCCATCCTCTCCGCGTCGGGGCCCCGCAGTCCCCGCTCGGATGAAGCGAAAGCGGAGGCGGCGGAGGCTGGGCTGCGGGGCAGGGAAGGTGCCCGAAGGGCCGGTGGACGCCACTTGGCCGAGTCGGGAGCGGAGACGCCGGAGCCCCCGGAGCGGAGCGGGCGCGGCGTGGCGCGGCGCTGCGGCGGGCTCTGCGGCGGGGCCCCACGCTCGCACCTGAGCGCCTCGCTCTCGCCGCCTCCCACGGAGGAAGAGCCGCCGGTGGCGGCCACGGGCGGGTCGTCCTCGCCGCGGGCCGGCGGGCGGCGGAGCGGAGCGGAGCGAGCGCAGTGCGGGTGGCGCGGGGAGCGCGGTCCGCTCAGAGGCGCCGCGGAGCCGCCGGCCGCGGGCCCTGCAGTCCTCCCGGCGCGTCACACGGCAAAGTTGTTTCCCGGCTCCCGGGGCGCCGCATCCATCCACCGGCGGGCGGGCCGCCCGGCCGCTGCGCGCTCCGCTCGGGCCTCTGCTCCGCCCGCCTCCTCGCGTCTCCCTCCCGCTCTCCGCGGGCCGGCGGGACGCGGGGCGCCTGGCGAGGAAGGCGAGGCAGAGCGGGCCCCTCTCGCCCTGGGCTCCGCTGCCGGCCGCGGCGGCGGCGATGTCGGCTCGAGCGCCGAAAAGTCTGGCCGCGTCGCCGGGTGCGGTGCTCCCGCTTCTGCCGCTGACACTCGCCGCAGGCCGGAGAGAGCGGGCGGGGGGCGCCGCGTCGCCGCGCCGGGCCGACACGGTGCAGAGCCGCCGAAGACGAGTTCTCTTTGCCCGCTCTTCTACTCTCCTCGCTTTTGCTCCCAAGGGGGGGAAGCCGCACAGTCTCCGTAAGTGCGCGCGTTGAGATAGACGTTGGCAAAAAAGGGGGGGTGGGGGTGAGGGAGTCTCGCCCTGGCCACGCGGGAGGAGACCGTCGGTGCCTCCCCGCTCCGGCGTCCCGACGGGGGGGAGGGGGAAGGGGGGAGGGGGACGGGGGGGGGGGAAAGAGGCGGAATCTGTTCAGGTCGGTGCTGCCGGCTCCCCCCACACCCCCTGTTTCCCTCCGATTTTTTCCTTTCTGCCTGAGCGAGAAGGAGGGGCCAGCCGGCCCTCCCTTCCCCCCACCCCTGCAGTGCCCGGCCACTTTTGCCGTCTCGGAACTTTCCCACCACGTGGGCACCCCGGACCCTCGCCCAGCTGGGCAGCGGGCGGCACCGACGGTCTCTCGGCCCAGGATCCCAGCGCTTGCCCCCGCCCCGGGGCCGCGCAGGTCCTGCCCGCGTCCCTACCGCCGCCCTCCCAGACTGAAGAGGCAGCTCTCCCCCGCCCAGGCCGCCCCGGCCCTCCCGGGGTGCTCCCTCGCGGGTCTGGTGAGGCGGGATCGGGCCGCGGGGCCGGCTCCGTCGATGGCCGTCTCTCCCGGGCTGCATTGCAGAGCCCTAGCCCGGCGCCCTGGCCGCTGGCGCACTGGGCGAGGTGAGGGACCTGCAGGCTGGAGGGCGGGGGCGGCGGCCGCTGGAGGCCTGGCTAGCTGCTGCTGCCGCTGCCGCTGGCTTCGAGCCCCGAGGAACTCCTCGACTGCGCGGGGATCCAACACCACTACCACCCACCATCCACCCACCACCCAACTGGCAAACCTGGGCCTCAGACAAACCCGGGTTCCAGTCCAGGCGCAGCCACTGCCAGCTTTGTAAGAGTGACCTAGGGTACAGCCTTCACCCTCTCTAGTCTCCAACTCATCTGTAAAGGGGGGACAATTACACCTATTTCACACCGGCTGGTTGGGAACCCCAAAGGAGGCAACTGGGCCAAGCTCCCCGCAGAACCCAATCCACTCTAATCCCTGGGCCGCTGTTCTCCGCCACCAGGCTGGAGGCGCTGTCATTGGAAACCCCACTCCCAGCCACAGCCAGACCCCCAGTGCAATCCGTTCCTCTGTGTTTTCTTACGCCCCCACCGGGAGTGGAGCAGCACCTAGGTGCTCACAGAGTGCAGCGCCCTGGCCAGGAACACCACCCTGCCCTCTCCCCTCCCCCGTCCAGGCCCCACCCACCATGGCCACGGCCTGTAGCAGATGGGACTTGGAGCCCCCAAGCGGGGTGGAAGGCCATTTGGGCTTTTCTAGGGTGTTCGAAAACCTATGACCACGGAGTAGGGGTAGGAGCTGCCATCAGCAACATCTCAGGCCACACTGGCTGCCTCCGAGCTCAGCCGGACTGCAGCCTCGCTGAGGCCTGCAAATCTGGAGGCTGAGCGCCCCCTCCCTCCCAATCAGAGGAACGGACCGAAGATGCCCAGCTGCTCCCCCAAGGCAAAAATGGGGCTAGCCGGGTCTGGTTTATCAACCAGAAGGCAGAAAGAAGCAAGGTGCCAGAAAGGCCCCGGGATGACAGACCTTCTGCCTGCGTAGGGCTTTGACCAGGGCCCAGTTCTCTACTGCTCCCAAACACAGCCTCTGTGCCCTTGGGTTTCCACCGCTTGCCCTGTCCCAGAGCCTGTGATCCCTGGGCAGGAAGGAAGTGCTCTGCCTCCTGGGCAGCCTGGGCCAGCCCCCTCTGCCCAGTGGCCCTGCGCCAGGCTGGACCCACCTCTGTGGTTTTGCTTGTATCTTCCACCAGGCACACGTGTTCTGGTCCTCTTTTTCCATCACCACAGCCTTCAGCTACTTGCCAAATTCTCAGCCCGATGTCTCCTACTTGGTGAAACCTGCCATGGCTTTGTGCACTGAATAGTTATTTGTCAGATCAGGGCCTGGTTTTTATCTCCACACCTGCCTGTCTCCTGCCTGAGGCCTCAACCAGGCCTTGTGGGCCTGCCCGATGCCAGACCTGGCAGAAGTCCTGGGGAGCTCTTGAGCGAATGCTCCATTGGTTGGTTGATTAAATGAATGGACAAGAGACGTCATTAAGCCAGTGAAGGATTTAACACCCTTTACTCCCCAGCACAGCCCTCGCAGCTTTCCTTCCCTGCCTAGTGACAGCACTTCCTCCTGCGAGTCCCACCTGGGCCAGACAGGGCTAGGGGAAGGGAAAAGGGCTCCTCGCCTTTGGGGACATCCTGTCCATTGGCGTGGTGCTGGGGAGAGGCAGAAGCCACCACGTCCTTGCTGGTCGGAGGAGGGAAGAGGAGGCTGAGAGGGGGGTCTGCATGTTGCTCCCTGGTGGCGGAGCGTCAGCCCGCTGCCGGTCGTCTGCTGGGAGGGAACTGGGTCAAGCGGTCGTCAGAAACCATCTGCTCGAGAAGCCGGGATTACCCGCCCTCCGCTGATCCCCCGCCTGTGGGAGCTGAGGGTGTAAATTGAGTTCTTCCAGATCACCTTGTGCTTTGGTGCGGGGAGCCCCCGTCCCCTGTGGAGGGGCAAGGACCTGTTCCTGTTGCTTCGAAGCTTCATTTAGCACTGGGCTCAGTTCTTGTACTGGTGACCTCCGCCTTCAATCTCAGCCAGGGATGTGACTGCACCTGTCAGTTTTGAACACAGTAATGGACATCAATGCTGCAGCTGACGCCCTGGACATGGGCTACAGGGCCGGGCCACCACACGCACAGTGCCAGCTCCCCGCCGCCTTCCAGGAGCACAGGCCCAATGGGGAAGGCAGGAAGAAACACGACATTGTGGATGTGGGCACACAGACCACGGAGAAGTCTTCCTCGGGGAGCTCAGAGCACTTGCTCTTACAAGTTTTATGGCATCACCCATAGGTAAGTGTCAGTTTGAGGAGGATGACAATGTCCAAAGTGACAAAGCAAACCATAAGAATAAGCCTCGTTTGCCAAGAGTTGAGAACTCAGGTACCGTTCCTGGCGACATGGCGTCTGCAGAGTGTGGGGTGAAGAGGAGTCCTTCTCCCATCAGTGGGAGCTCACGGCCTGTTTGGCAGAGCTGGTTGGCTGTTGCCCCTGGCACCCCTGTCCCAGAAGCTGCTGTTGCCAATCACTGCCACCCATCGCGCCCCTCCAGAACAGCTCACTGAACGGAAGGAGCTTCTTACCAGACCAGGTGAGCTGTCCTACCCACCTGGCAGCCCAAGGCACGGAGAGGGACAAGCCGGGAGCCAGGTGTGAAGGAGGACCCAGCGGAGGGGGCCCCAAAGGGCAAGGGGCCAACCTGACCTTGTAAAAGCCCAGACACCAATGCCTCAAGTGCTGCCTGGTTACAGCAGTTGAGGTCACAGAGGCAAGTCCTTGAGAAAGTGGGCGTGAGAGTGTCATTTTGATAAGACAGCGTATTTCTCACCAGGGCAGCTGGATGGTGCCCATCTTTTGAGGGCCCGACAGCCCCCCAACCCTTAGGTCCGTCGAGGCCTCAGCAAGGATGCCTGTCATCCCTGAATCTCCTGAGCTCCTGGGACCGTCTATGCCAGCGATGGCGAACCTTTTGAGCTCGGCGTGTCAGCATTTTGAAAAACCCTAACTTAACTCTGGTGCCGTGTCACATATAGAAATTTTTTGATATTTGCAGCCATAGTAAAACAAAGACTTATATTTTTGATATTTATTTTATATATTTAAATGCCATTTAACAAAGAAAAATTAACCAAAAAAATGAGTTCGCATGTCACCTCTGACACGCATGTCATAGGTTCGCCATCACTGGTCTATGCTAGTCTCTGTAGCCGCCCAGCCCCGGCACGGTGCCTGCTCAGGGAAAGCCTCTGGACTGAAGACAGTCATCACACGTACCGAGGAAGGAGCTGAGGCACCCGTATGCAGCAGGGTCCACGGTCTGGGGTTCGAATGCAGACTCCTGAGTTCCGATCAGCCCCCACAGCACGCCGTGTGTGCTCTCTGCAGCCTCCCGCCGGGCGTCCGCCTGCTGACACAGCACATCGCACCTCGTGCTCCCATGCTGCTCCTAAACCAGGCTTCACCACAAACTCTCCTGTGGGGCTTCCCGTCGAGTCATTCTTTTTGAGCTGACTCCCTCATCTCCAGAACCCCGAAAACCTATTGCCCATTAGCAAGGACCATACAAATCATTGTTGTCCTGGCTCCATTCTCCGTCAGACCAAGGCGCTGGGAAGAAGCTGGCCGAGGGGCCCTGGGGAGCCCTCCTCCCCTCACTGAGGAAGGGCTAGGCCAGGGGTGCTGGAGGCTGTGCAGGACTAGGACTTAACATGTTTGAAGACTCAGGAAATATTTCAACAGCAGGCCCTATAGGGACACCTGTCCACACTGATATGTTTTCTGGACAAATAAAGACACTAAATACAGCTTTTGGTAAGTGGTTATTGTCTCACTTCAGATTGCTAATCACAAACTGTTCCTCGCACAGAATTCCTTCCCATTTATTCAATAACCATGCTGAACTAGTTGCTGGGGATATATCAGTCATGTGTTAAAAAGTCCCTGACCCTTAGTACCGCCCCTCACACCAACAGGCATGGCTCAGGGAGCTAACTGGGACCGTGCCGTCCACGGGGAGCACGCAGCCTGCCAGGAGCCTCAGGGGAGGCAGTGGATTGGAGTCAGCCTTGAAGCCGGGGGAGGCACTTTGCAGATGGACATGAGAGAGGGAGGGCCACCCAGGAGAGGAGCACACATGTGAGAACATGGTCTAGGTGAGGAATGAGGGCAGGTCCAGTGCAGCTAGGCCCGGAGGGACCTGGTCAGCCCAGAAGGGGTGTGAAGGCCAGGAGGGCAGGTGACCCCTTGAAAGAGGGTGTTGGGAGGCCAGTGGCAGCGGGGCAACAGCCCATCAGGGAGGAGATCAGGTGGGAGCAGCGAGGACCCAGGGAGGCGGGCAAGGAGGCACTCCGCCCCTCGGGCAGCTAACAGGAGGTGGGGGTGGGGGGGCTGAGCAGGGAGAGTGTAGCACCCCACCCATTTCTGTGATGAGTGGTCCTGTGTGCAGCTCCGGGAGGCCCACGTGTGGCACGAACCTCGGGAGCTGGTTATTTTGCATCCAACAAAGGAAAAGTGGAGCATTTTGAAGGTTTCTTTGCTTTGAGTCTCCAAATACAACTGCGTCCCCTTTGGGAACACCTGGGTCCAAACACCAAACTCCCCTTAATCTGCATTCCCCGGTCTTCAGCTGTTCTTGACCTTCAGAGCCGACCTTTGCATCTAAGTCTCAGAGGATGAGATGTGGCCTGGCTACCCAGGGAGCCAGCAAAGAAAAGCTCCCGCTGAACTAAGGCCGCATGCTTAGGTTCCACTGTGTGACGAGGACAGCATGGAAAAGTCAAGGAAACTGCAGCAGACAGGAATAGACAAGATATCCTTTCTGCTGTGTAAACAAACTCGTGAAGGTGCCAGTCCATTTATGTATATGCAAGCTGAGGACTTGTGTCCCCCCTGGACCCCCATGTCCCTGTGTCCCCCATGTCCCCACGGATCAGCACCTGGGAGACTCCCGCAGTCATATAGCTCAGAAACAGGGCCAGCGTCACAGTGTGCTCTACTAAAGTTCCCCCGCCCGTACCTAAAACTCTAATTTTCAAATTCAGTAAACCGGTCTCTATCTTGCCATTGGAGGGAACTCTGCAAGGGAGCACTGTGGTTATAGAAGAAGAAAAAACCAGCCATTGCCAGATTCATCTCCCCCACAGTCCAGGCCTATGGACAGGCTCCTACGCTGGCTGCATGGATTTCAGGGCCCCTCGTTGTTGTGCCCTGTCTCTCTGGCCCTGCCCTCGGGCATGGCAGGCACACTTGTTCCCACTGCCCTCTCTTGCCAGCGGTCCCTGTGGCGTCTCCACACCCAGGCCCTGTGAGTCCCAGAAAGGAGGCACTTGTCACACACCTGCTGGGCCGCAGCACTGAGTTCTGTCAGGGCCCTCCTCCCCTGCACATTCGATTACGGGTTGAAATGCTGGAGGGGAAAGAGAAGGACCGGATTTTTGCTTAATGGATAAATGTGTTTATAGCTCATAGGAGACCCCACTGCGAAGGGGTGCAGTGCTTTAGCTCTGGCCTGTTGGGGGACAAATACCAACTGTGCGCTCACTCTTTTTTTATGATTATTGATTTTCAGGGAGAGAGGGAAAGGAGTGTGTACTCAGTCTTTAAGTCAGTCCATGTGAGCCCCCCCAATGGAACCGTGAGCAGAGGCCAGGCTGCAGGCGGAACCCTGGGGCCCCACTCCGGTCGGTGCAGTCTGCCCAGACTATTTTCATGCAAGCTGGTCTCACACCAGGGATTTAAGGATTTGCTCTTAAAAGGTGTAAAAACCTTTCCAAAGGAAAAACGAGGAAAAGAAAGATATGAGGATAGATCCATAAGGAATAAGCATCTTGAGGAAGAACTACAGACATTCAACTTCATCTCCCTTAGAATGGCTGACGCTTTCCATATCCCCACAAGCTCCTACTGATTCAGAAATAGCAGCACAGAGCAAAGAAATTTAATTAAAAATAAAAGAATTTGCCAATGCCGTGGCTTTTTATCAACGACACAGGTACTAAAAGACTAATCGGCTGACATTAACTCGTCAGAAGAATCTAAGGATATGCAATATTATAGCCTCTGTTTATAACAATGTGTACCTGGGATCAACTGTTGTTTCCTTGAGCTCAACTAACGCGACTCCTCTCTGATTGAGTGTGCACACTGACACACTCACGTCTCTTGCACATGCTAGGGATGACAAGCTCTGGGCAGCCACGGGGCAGGTTCTGGTTTCAGGGCCCCTCGGCATCACCTGCAGTCTTTCCTGATGCCTCCATCTATTGTTCAAGAAGTGCTCTTGTATTCACCGTGCAGGCAAGGAGGACCTGGGAGGGCAGGACTGGGTTGTGGGCAATGAGGGCGTTGCGGGCTGTGGCACTGTCCTGCCTTCAGCTCAGTTAGCCGAGAGGCCAGGCCCCAGCCAGCAGGCGCTCAGACACACAGAAGGTGGTGTGATGTCAGGAGCCCCCAGGTCTGTGGGATTTGCACAGGGTGGCGGAAAGAGAGGAGCTTGGAGGAGAGCCTGGGGCAGGGCTGAGGGCTGAGGGCTGGAGCAGCCCTGGAGCGGGTAAGGCAGAGCCGGTCAGGGTCAGGAGTGGCGTCTGTCAGGGGCCTGCCAGACAGCAGACTCCCAGCCAGCGAGCGAGAGCATTCAGGGTGGCAGAGCAGAGACCACGGGGCGGGTCACGGTGACTTCGCAGGGCCACACCAGCCCACACCAGCCCACACCAGCCCACACCAGCCTACACCAGCCCTGAGCTACTTTCTCTGCTCCGCTCTGCTCTTACCCGCCAGAAGAGACCCAAGGGAGCTGAAGCGCTGTCATCTGGGGGGCTCTTTCCATGCAGTGAAACCTAATGTGAACTCATGGGGGAGACTTGCTGCTGAGAGGGGTGACCACCTCGTTAGGGAGCAGGAGGAAAAAGCAGACAGGGAGGTGGAAGAAAAGCCAGGGTGGGGCGATGTCACACAGCCAGAGGGGCTGCAGAGCAGGGTGAGCAGGGGTGCCTAGTGCTGCGGATGGTCCCAGCAGGAGGCGGGAGCGGGCGCTGAGGTGCAGCCTGGAAGGGAGGCCAGAGGCCTCTGAAGGAACAAACTGCCCAGGGAAAAGGGAGATGGGAGGAGGCAGAGGGCACCCAGCCAGATGGGGTGCAGAGCCCCAAGGGGTGGGGAAGGTCTCTTCACAGGCAGCCCTCAAGAGTGGGAGCCAGGGATGGCTGACATCCCTCAGTGGAGGCAAGCTAACTGCATGGGCGCTCTGCAGGCCAGGCTTAAGCCCAACGCAGGGACAAGGCCCCAGGCCCCTGTGCCTTAGACTGAAAGGTAGAACTAGGGACCCAACTAAAGCCGGCGATGAAACCAAAGTCGGGGCACATGGGATGGTGGTGGGTCTGACACGGTCCATGAAAGAACTTAATTCAAGGGCCTGGCGTGTGTGTGTTGTGTGTGTGTATGTGTGTGTGTGTGTGTGTGTGTGTGTGTGTGTGTACTTATGCTTTGAGGTGTATGTGCGTTGGGTATGGGTCTATGTGTGTGTTGGGAGGGTGTGTTTTGGGGGTACATGTTAGTGTTTGTATTGGTGTGTGTGTTAGAATATGTATAAGTTGAGGCTTATGAGTTGTGTGGTGTGTGTTTGGGGGTATGTGTGTTGGGATGTATGTGCTTGGGTATGTGTATATGTATGTTCAGGTGTGTGTGTTGGGGGTGTTGCAGAATGGTCCCTGGCAGGTGTTAGCATGGGCGGTGATGGTGGTAGTGGCGTGTGGATCTATGGCAAAGGCACCTAAATACAAGACCTGCCTCAGCATGCTTTCCCCAATAAGATTAGGAGCAAGGGGAGGAATATTAAAGCCCTTTGCCTCCCTACAAAGATGTACTGCTGACTCCAGGAGAGATGGGCAGAATTCACAGGAGTTGGTGATTAGGTGGAGGAAGAAGGAAACAATGTCAAGAGTGGCAGGTGTCCGGCATTGGGTTCGAGTCCCCCTGACGCTGGACATTAGAGACAGGTCCTTTGCGCTGGTGGCAGGGCCACGGCCCCATCCCCTGGACCCACTGGTCCGGAAAGCTGCAGACTTGCCCAGCACACTTGCTTCTCCTGCCTCCCCGCCGCCCGGAAAAGAACATGTGCCCCCAGTCGCCCTGAGATGACGCCCCAGAAACATCCGGAAAACGTGGGCTGCAGCCTTTCCTCCACCAGAGGTTCCAAGGAGCCGCGAGAAGCCAGGGGCTCTCCCAGAACTGCCCAGGAGCCTGTGTCCTCAGAGAGGGGAGGGGATGGGGGCGCTATATGTGCAGCACCCTGGCCTGACTGCACCTAGTGGCTTCGATCCGGAGGCTGCGCCTGGGAGAGTGTGGGGGGAGGATGCGCTGCTTGTGGCCACCAGGCTCACCCCATGGGATGTGCAGGCTGCTGTGCTGTGGCTCCTTGCGGGTCCAGCAGGAAGAATCACTCCTCAATTAGTCAACAGTCACCCCTGTTGTACGACCTCGCTCCTCTGCTCTGGCCTTTCTCAGTGCTTCTCCAGGGTCCGGTCCGGGAAGTAGTTCAGAGCCCTCGCGATCCCTCAGGCCTCTCACCCAGCCCTGGCGCCCCGGCTCTGACAGGGCCCCCTGCCTGCGCCCACCACTCTCTCCACCAGCCACTGAGAACCGCTTTGGTGGCCTGGGCAGGCTATGCATCTGAGCCAGCGGTTCTCAACCTTCCTAATGCCGCGACCCTTCAATACAGTTCCTCATGTTGTGGTGACCCCCAATCATAAAACTATTTTCGTTGCTACTTCATAACTGTAATTTTGCTACTGTTATGAATCATAATGGAAATATCTGATATGCAGGATGTGTTTTCATTGTTGCAAATGGAACATAATTAAAGCGTAGTGATTAATCACAAAAACAATATGTAATTACATATGTGCTTTCTGATGGTCTTAGGCGACCCCTGTGAAAGGGTCGTTCAACCCCGAAAGGGGTCGCGGCCCACAGGTTGAGAACCGCTCGGTTTATAACAATGTGTACCTGGGATCAACTGTTGTTTCCCTGAGCTCAATTAACGCGACTCCTCTCTGACTGAGTGTGCACACTGACACACTCACGTCTCTTGCACATGCTGGGGATGACGAGCCCTGGGCAGCCACAGGGCAGGTTCTGGTTTCAGGGCCCCTCGGCATCACCTGCAGCCCTTCCTGTCCCTCCATCTGTTGTTCAAGAGGTGCTCTTGTATTCACCGTGCAGGCAAGGAGGACCTGGGAGGGCAGGACTGGGCTGCGGGCAATGAGGGGGTTGTGGGCTGTGGCACTGTCCTGCCTTCAGCTCAGTTAGCCGAGAGGCCGGCCCCAGCCAGCAGGCGCTCAGACACACAGAAGGTGTGTGATGTCAGGAGCCCCCAGGTCTGTGGGATTTGCACAGGGTGGCGGAAAGAGAGGAGCTTGGAGGAGAGCCTGCTGGGGCAGGGCTGAGGGCTGGAGCAGCCCTGGAGGGGGTAAGGCAGAGCCGGTCAGGGTCAGGAGCGGCGTCTGTCAGGGGCCTGCCAGACAGCAGACTCCCAGCCAGCCAGCGAGAGCATTCAGGTGGCAGAGCAGAGACCATGGAGCGGGTCATGGTGACTTCCCAGGGCCACACACCAGCCCACACCAGCCCACACCAGCCCTGAGCTACTTTCTCTGCTCCGCTCCGCTCTGCTCTTACACGCCAGAAGACACCCAAAGGAGCTGAAGCGCCGTCATCTGCGGGGCTCTTTCCATGCAGTGAAACCTAATGTGAACTCATGGGGGAGACTTGCTGCTGAGAGGTGCCCCGGCTCTGACAGGGCCCCCCGCCTGCGCCCACCATTCTCTCCACCAGCCACTGAGAACCGCTTCAGTGGCCCGGGCAGGCTATGCATCTAAACAGTCCTCCTGGCTTCCCTGGGACAGAGGGGTCCCTGGGACGTGGAACTTTCCATGACAAAACTGGAACCATTCCGACTAACCGGGAGGTGTGTCACGCGGCATACTTGGCCCCTTCCCATCTTGATTTATGCCGTTATCCCTCCCTTCCCCTCAACCTTGTCTACCAGGAAAACGCTCTATCTGCCCACACTGCACTCAAGCCCACTGCCCCTGGAACCTTCTCCTAACCCAGCCGTGGGCAAACTACGGCCCGCGGGCCGAATCCGGCCCGTTTGAAATGAATAAAACTAAAAAAAAAAAAAAGACCGTACCCTTTTATGTAATGATGTTTACTTTGAATTTATATTAGTTCACACAAACACTCCATCCATGCTTTTGTTCCGGCCCTCCGGTCCAGTTTAAGAACCCATTGTGGCCCTCGAGTCAAAAAGTTTGCCCACCCCTGAACCAGTCCTGCCCCCAGCAAAACCAGAGCACCTGCCGGGAGTCCCGGTGCCGTCCTGGGGGCGGCACAGAGCCCAGCTCAGCCGGCCAGCACTTTCCTGACTGGCGAGCCCAGCCGGCTGCCCTGCCCGCTGCACTGAGCGGCCGGAGGATGGGAGCGGGGGGTCCCCGTGGCCTTCACGAAGCCCAGCAGCCATGGTGTTTGCTGGACTATTTTTGAATGTGGGGGGTGGGGAAGGGATTCGGTGTTGTGTGGCAATAGCCAGGATAAATTCCTACACAATCTCTGAAAAGCCATCTCATTCATTTAACAAATCCTTCCTAAGTACCTATCATACTCCAGGCCCAGGAGATATGGCAGCGAACCAGACAGTCAAAATCTCTGTCCTCACAGGACTATAATCTAAGGGCAAAACAGACAATAACTATGTCTTTAAAAGTAAATAATTTCAAGGAGTGAAAACTGCCATGAATTTTTTTAAAAGGACATTAACGGAAAACTGACTGGGTAGTGGCTACGTAAGTCAGGGAAGCCTCTCCCAGGAGGTGAGCAAAAGGCAAGGTGGAGGAGTCCCGGATCTGAGGGGGGCCCGGGGGGGGGGATCCGCGCGGGGACCACGATCATAGTGTTCAGGGCACAGAGAGGGCCAGGGGTATGGGAACACGGGAAAGCAGGCGGGGAGGAGCTGAAGAAGGTGGAGACAGCGAGGCCAGGTCACACTGAGCTCTGTGAGTTCTGCTTCAGGATCAGACCGGCCTTGGCGGCTCACACGAGGTATTGCTTACGTAGGAAAGCTCAAAATTAGCAATTCCAAGCCCAGTACAATGGCTGTATGGTTATCAGGGACTCATGCTCCTTCTGTCTTTCTTAACATGAAGTTTCCCTCATCAAGACTGCTTCCTAATCACAAAACGGCTGCTAACACACATCCATCGCACCTCCATTTCAAGCAGGGGGCGGAGAGGGGGAGAAAGTGCAAGAGCAAAAGCGTGCATCCTCTTAGCTGAGCCGGCTTGTTGAAAGGATAATCCCAAAAGCCCTGCTCGACAACCCTGCCCTCATCTCACTGGCCACCCCTTGAAGTAATGGAGGCTGGAAAGTATAAACACTTAGCTGAGCGCCACCCCGTTCCAAACAAACAAGGGTTCAGTCCGCGAGTTAGAAATACAGAGTAAATGTGTGTGGGCCGTGGGCGTGGCAAGGAACCGGGCTGTCCTGAGTGCGATGGGAAGCTTTAGGGGGCTGTCAGGGGTTGCTCTGACCTGGCTCACTCGTGAGAAGAGCAGTCCGGCTGTGCGTGGAGAATGAGGTGTGGATGGGACAAGGGGAGCAGGGAGATGGGTTAGGCGTGTTGCAATAATCCAGCAGAGAGATGATGGTGGCTGGGTAGCATTTCAGCAGCAAAGGTGGTGGCAAGTGGCTGGATGGGCCTCCATTGGGGAGCTGGTGCTGACAAGACTTGCTGGTGGATGTTGCATGAAGAAAAGAGAGAATTAAGAGAATGGGTACCCTCCCTTCCCCCCCCCCAAAAAAAAACGGATCCCCGGTTTGGCGCTGAGCCACCAAGAAGATATGGTGCCAACTATGGGGATGGGGGGGGGGGGATGAGAAGAGGAGCAGAAGCAATAAAAAGTTCTGCTTGAACATATTGATTTTGAGGGGTCTCTTGGGCACCAGTAAGGGCTGCTACATAGGTAGTCGGAGTAAGTTTGGGGTCCAGGGCAGAGGTCAAACAAATATGGGAGCCTCCAGCCTATAGATGGTATTGAAAGGCAGGGTGATGAATTCAGCTGGGAGAGGGTGTGGAAGGGAGGAAAGGGGGAGGGGCCAAGAATGAGCCCTGGGTGACTTTGGCCTTGAGAGTCGGGAGTCAGCAAAGGAGGCTGGAGACAACCAGTGACAGAGAGAACCAGGCCAGGGCAATGGACGGAGCGGGAGCAAGGCCAAGGGCTGCGAGCGCCTAGTACAGTGAGAGCAGAGAACTACCCCGATTTTGACAACGGTGGTTGCCAGCCAACCTGGTTAAGATCCAAGCGCCATTTCGGCAGTGTGGAGGGGAGGCGGGACTTGGAAAGAATAGTTGATGAACAAATGGACCATCTGGGAAACTTCCCAACAGTGTCATGTCCCTGTGGGGGAAAGTAGAGCTGGGGTGGAGCTAGAGGGACAGGAGGTCCCCGGAGGGCTCCCCCACCTTCCGGTCCAATGGCCAGCATCATCCCGGATAGCAAGTGGGCTCCACCCCTGCTCTGCAGGGCTTCCGCAGAAGGTGGCCCCAAACAGGCAAGAGGTCAGGCGTGGGTCTAATGGTCAGACCCGATCAGAGGACCTCCCTGTCGCTGTAGGAGTCATTTCAGGGCCACTGTCCCTGTGCTGGCACCGTTGCCTGCAGTGACTGTTTTCTGGAGCTGCTCACTCTCTGGGGCGCAAAGAACTTTGATCCCTCTTGTCTCTTGCTGGCTTTACATTGGGTGCCCCTGAACTGGGGAGATGGTCTTGGAGAGTCACTACCTCACAGTCACCTGGATTTCCTGGGGCCTCTGTCTAAACTCCCTCTGGTTCCTGCCTGTTCCCCTCTCCCTGGGTTTTAGAGGAGAGAGAGGGCTATGCTGAGATGAGGGGCCAGAGTTTTATGTTATCTTAACTCACTTATAGAAATTCTCAAA
Organism: Myotis nattereri; assembly: GCF_964212035.1. Taxonomy (NCBI): domain Eukaryota; kingdom Metazoa; phylum Chordata; class Mammalia; order Chiroptera; family Vespertilionidae; genus Myotis; species Myotis nattereri. The sequence goes on along the minus strand of NC_138082.1, from coordinate 85,883,604 downwards.
TGCAGGCCGGAATAGAGAGAAAAGTGTCCCCCCGCCCCCCAGGCAGCAGTAGGTGTGTAGGAAGGGGATCCCTGGCCCTGGAATTCGTTCTGCCAGCTGCCTACGGTGGTGTTTTTCAAGCTGCAGGTTATCAAACGTGGGTGAATCGTGAGTCCAAATTTGGTGCATTAGGACCTTCACTTTTTAATGCAATAAAAAGGAATGGACTAGACAATAACGGGCAATCACACAAAACGGCGAATACTACTTCAGGACCCCTGTCTCAGTGACATCTCTGTTTATGTGCTAGTGTACATGTGTGTTCCAGGCTGCAGTGTCGAGTGGATTCATTACACTGAGTTTGAGGCCCAAAGAGGTGAAAGCACCGCCTGCTAGGCCTCCCCCCGACCCCACTCCACCCCCCACCCCCCTCCCCAGTCCCGCACCCCCGCGGTGGCGGCCTCAGTGCAGCAGCCTGGCTGGGCGGGCACCGCTCTGCCTGAAGCAGTTGTTTCTGCTCCAGCGGGAACCTGTGTCGTGATGGACGTGTTGGGCAAACGGTACACCCCGGCTGTGGACACCTGATCTACATTTATGTGGGGTGGCATCTAGTGCAGTTGAACACAACCAAAGGAGAAGGTGCTGCTCCCACTCCTTCGTCCTGCCGAGTGGCTCACAGCGACACTGAAGCCAAAGCCAGCCCGGCCAGCAGGTGGACAGACCAGTGGTTCGCAGCCGGGCTCCACACCAGGAGTGTTCGGGGCGCCCCACCCCCAAAGGTCCTGATGAAATTAGGGTCGGATGCTGGCACCTGGGCTTTACAGTTGATTCCCATGCAGGGCCGGCCTGAGGAACCCTGGCCCCCGAGCTCGGCTCAGTAGCTGAGATGCCGGAAGCCACCCACCTTCCTTCGGCAGCAGGACAGATGAGCTGGGTGGCTTGTGTCCAAGGCTGCAGGTGCCCCTGGGTGCGACAGGATGCGGCACCAGGCCTGTCAGCTCCCAGCCCGCCCTCAGAGGGGTCACACTCGGGCCAGTCGGTCAGTCCTCTCCGCCTCGTGCCCAGGGACCCGAGCGCATGCCTGTGGGTGGAGGCAGCCAGCTAGCACGCCCAGCCCCACGCGGGGCCATGGGAGGGTTCCCTGCCCACTTCCCTGAAAGTCCTCCAACACCGGACACACCTACCCACGATGCATCTTCTTGGCGGCAGGCGGTGTGTGTCCCTCCGGACTCGGCTCCTCCCGCCCTACCCTGTCCCTACCCCCTCCTTCGAGTGCCTGTCCCCACCCACCCCGCAAGTATTAGAGGAAGAAAGTGCCTACCCAAAGGTCTCTGGGAGCAGGATTTTCAGTTCTTTAACTCGCTTACAGGACTTTTGAAGCACAGACAAGAGCAGAGAGGCTAGCACCGTGAGCCCTGCACCCACCGCCCTGTCTGTTTGCACTGCCACCCCACGTCAGACCCTCCCCACCTGGGTGCGTCCCCAAGCACTGGGCTCAGACACTGACGCGCGTGGCGTGTGGAGCCCCCTGTGAGCCGGCAGCGGCGGGGGTGCTCCGCTCAAGCCGCTGATGTCCGCATCGGGGCTGGTAGGGGAGGGGGTGTGAGCGGGTCCCGGTCTGTCTTCAGACCAGCTGTTGGGGAATTCCCAGATCCTTACTGGTTTGGGACATGTTCACCGCTCAGCGCCCCGGGTCCATACTGCACTGGCCGTTCACCTTAGGAAACATAAAATCACCCCCAAACCCATGGGCACCTTGGCCATGAGATGAAAATACCTCTGAAGTCTGGTGGGTTTTCTTAGGGGGGTGGGGCGGGGGAGGGGTTGCAGAATGATTCATTTCAAACTTGAGTGGCTTTGTCCAGGGTTTGCTCAATCCCGGGCTAACGGCTCAACTATCTGAACTCTAAACCAAAATAAACACAGCTCTGAAGTTAAACAATGTTATTACATCAAGGCTGATGTAATGGTTCCAAACCATGAGAAAATAATATTCCGGCATAATGGGGCCCTCTGTTCAGCCAGAGTGAAGGCTGGGCTGCTGGCTGCTTGACAGCTGGAATTCGGCGTTTTCTATCATTGTTAAGCTGGGTGTGTGTGTCAGTGTGTGTGACCTACTTAACAATGTTTTAGTAATTGTGGTGTGAAAGAGTATAGATAGATATTAAAATATAATTGAGGGGTGCAGAGCAGGTCCCTGGACCAACACAAAGAAGGTTCCAGAATGATCATCCCCTGCCTGCCACACCCCAGGAGCCCCTCCCAGACCCAGCTTCCCACAGAATGACATTGAGGATTCCAATGGCCCTCCAGGAGGTCGCTGTTCAAAGAGTGGAGGAAGGTCAGGAAGGTTCAAAGGCTACTTCACTGGAAAGACAACTTCCAAATAAAAGGGAAGTGCAGGCAGCCCTCTGCACATGGCCCTCGACACCCTTGGCATCCACAGACAGACGACAGGACACCCTTGGCATCCACAGACAGACGACAGGCTGGCCCCACACCAAGCTGAGCTGAGCAGGATACTGGCTGTAAAAGGACAGCCCACCTGGTTGACACTCTTTGCACCCACGGCTTAGGCCCACAGCTCCCAGGCTCATGCTGGCCCTGCCCCCTAGCTTGGAAGGTGTGGTGCCCAGGCTCTGGCTCCCTTACACCTTCACAGGCTCATGCCAGGCGGGCGGTGCCTGGGAGAGTGCCCCCTGCCTCCCAACCTGGTCAGAGGCTGATGTAAAAGAATGTTGACAAAGAGTCACAGGTCTAAGGAATATAAACGCCTAATCACTATGCTGTACACCTGAAACTAATGTAATATTGTATGTCAACTATAATTTAAAAATAAATTTTACCAAATCACAGGTCCCAGGGCCAACAGTCAGTCTCTGTGTTTCCTTGGTCATGTGACTTGTGATCTTGCATCCCAGCTCCCCGTCCACAGAGCAGCAGCTCTGAAGGGCCCGCCGTCCTGTGCAGGCACCGTCCACCGTGGGAGAAGCCAGTGCAAAGTGGTCCATTCAAGTTCCCAAGTCAGAGAACTCTGCCCACCAGTGGAGTCTGAGCCCTTCCCACTCCAGGTTTTTGTTTGATGGCGGACGGGGGAGTGCTTCTTTACATATCTGTTACCAACCTGTAGAACTCAGAGCCAGCCTCTGCCCCAGGCCCATGGGCTCCTCGGTCAGATCAGGCTGAGGCATGCTGGGGACAAACATTCATTGTGTCATATCTCATTGAATCCTCACCGCAAATCTATTATCATTCCTGTCTTACAAATGAGGAGACAGAGGTTCGGGGTTTCAGGAATCGGCCCAGGGTTGCAGGTGAGGAGCTGATGGAGGCATGGGCCTCCTCTCCAGATGGGAATAACAGCCTCTCCACAGAGGTGCATTGTTTGCGCGGGCTGCCATGGCAGAGTACCACCGACCAGGTGGCTTCAGCAACAGAAATGCATTGTTTCATAGTTCCAGAGGCTGGAAATCCGAGAGCAAGGTGTCGGCCGGATTGACACCTTCTGAGGCTGTCTCTTTGGCTTGTAGCTGGCTCCTCCCTTGTGTCTTCACGTGGTTGTTCTGTGTGTGTGTCTGTGTCCTAATCTCCTCTTCTTATAAGAATATTGGATTACGGCCCACCCATATGACTTCGTGTTACCTTAATTTTCTCTTTAAAGAAAGACGCTATCTCCAGATACAGTCACATTCAGAGGTGCTGGGGTTAGAACTTCAGCATGAATTTGGGGAGGACACAACTGAGCCCATAACAGAGGTGGAGGCCTGGGTAAAGTGCCTGAGGCAACGGGTGGCCCATGCTGGGCTCACTCAGGGGCAGCGGTGGGATGGTGGGCAGCTCTCAGAACCATCCCCGGGCTTTGCTGAGTGTCCGCTGCATGTCAGGCTGCGGTAGGTGTGTGATGGCCCTGAATGCGCCTGTGTGAGGAGCATGTGGTGGGAAAGAACAGTGACAGAGGAGCATCCACTGAACCATCCCAGGGAGCACAGACTTCCCAGGCCCTCCCGGGGCGCTGCAACCTCGGGCTGGCACCACTTTCAGCGGCCAAAGGAACCCGGGGGCTCTGCTTCTAATTTCTCCCCGCACCCTGCAGAGCATGTAGTGTGGGTCCAGCAAGAAGGTCCTGAATGAGTGAATGAAATGCAAGTTCTGACTGATTGGGTCCTCCTGGGCTGCCCTCATTTCTTTCCTGCTGAAACTTGACTAGACTTCTGGGCCAGAGCCACCATCTACCAGCATGGACAGGGCTCTATGGAGCTGGACTGCCCCAGAGGGTCAGACAGCTCAGCAGCAAAACCGCCAATCCCCAGCAACACTCTGAGCTGCTGGCTCTCTCTGCCTTGCAGCCAGAACAGCAGACACGGGGCTTCCAGCTCACCAGCTGATGCTCAAGAGGTGGCACCCAAAGTCCGCTGGGGCTCAGCAGCACAGGACTGGGAGAAAGAAGCGCCAGGTGCTTCCTGATGGGAGGCTTGTTAATACCAGCACCAGTTACCCGGGGAGACCGCCCTGCAGGTTTACCCGCAGGCCTCATCCTCAATGATCTGGACTCATTCAGGTGTGGTCTTGCCTGAAGGCCGGAGGGTGAACCAGATGACCTTTTGGGTCCCTTCCTGCCCTGGAATTTCAGGCAGATGTTAACTCCTAGGGAATGACAGTAGCTGAGAGATCCCAATGGCCCGAAGCCAGCAGTAACAGGGTGGCCCGGTCTGGGCAATCCACCTGGAGCGAACCAACTGGTAGAATTGCAAATAGCAACAAGTCCGGCGGCTGCCAGGATTACCCACCTGACAGAGCGAGAAGTGGATGGGACTGCTCAGCCTGAGAGGAAACAGTAGCACGATGTGGGTGTGTGTCCACCCAAGTGTCGCAGACACACACACAGAGTGTATTCATTCGTGGTGGAAGGTGCTTGGGAGGTCTCTCCCCTCAGGTCACAAAAAGCCTGGTAAGAATCACAGCTCCAACCACGAGTTGTGTGTCTTTAGCTTTAGCTCTAAGGAGCAAAGGGCTGGGGGGACCCCTGGATCGCACAGAGAAAGACAAGAAACACTACCATAGTCAAGGTTGCATCAAAGTTCCCTAAACCCAGGGGATGAGCGTCAGTCTAAGCAACTTGTTTGTTGTAGCCACCTCTGAAATCAGATGGCTTTTTAAAGTTCACTTTACCAATCACCCACTCATCTTATGGATCCATCAACCAACTAATCAACCCCATGCGTTGTTCGAGGATAGACGTTTGAGCTATGGGGGAATCGATGTGGAAGAAACAATTCCTTTCTTCAGAGAGCTTGGTGTGGGGAGCACAAGATGAACACAAGAGAAACAACCACAGATGAGGTGAGCCCCACAGTGAAGGGCTGGAGGCCACTGGGCCTCAGAGGAGGTAGACGCCTTGCGGCTGGGCAGTCGGGGCAGCTCTATGGACGAGGGGCGTGTGGGAGCCCCTGCAGGAGGCTTGAATTTAGAAGTGCTGGAGACAGGAGACGTTCAGGCCAAGTGAAACACAAGCAAGGGTGTGGCAGAGCCACGGGCAGGGAGATACCACCCAGGCCAAGTGCTGAGGGTCCCTGTGGGACACAGACCTGGGGCTGGGGCGGGGGGGGAGGGGGTCCTCCAAAGCTATAGAGAGGAGCAGGGCCCAGTGTCCAGTGAGTGGGGAGCTATGGGAGTTTCTGCTCAGATGAGAAACTGCTGAGAGCATTTCTGAAATGACTGCTGCACGCAGACCCACAGTGGTGCCACCACCCGAGCACAGAGCAGGCTTGCAGTCCGTGTGCCCACACTGACCTGCCTGGCAGTGCCCAGAGGGAAGCTGGCGGGCTCCTCTGATGCTGCCAACCTCTGCATAGGTTCCCATGCGCCTCAGCATAGGGGTCCCCAAGTGGAGCCCTCAGAACCCCGCAGCTCTCGGGGTACTTAGCTCCTAGGAATTTCAGCACGTTCTTAGCACACAAGGTCTCACATACACATATTGAATGGCAGACACAAGACTGTATAAATCGACTTCAGTTTAGTTAAAAGCATATGTTTAAAATCTATGCTTCTAAGCCTCTCAGAAAGGCCTCTGTATCCATGATTAATAATTGAATGAGCGGATTCTTTCAAACCTCTTCCCACAATGCACTGGGGGTTTGAGCAAAACAGACTCAGCTGACCTGGTTCCCTGTGACTGACGCTGGCCTCTGACCTATGCTGCATGCCTTTCTTCATGTCCCTCCTCTGCTCAGAAACTTCCATGGCTCCCTGCTCACTGCAGCCCCTCGCCCAGCTGCTCTGCCGAACTCTCCACCCAGAGCCGCTCATCCATCCCTGTGCAGGTGGCTGTTGAGTCTCACCAGGGAAAATAAACATGAAAGTAATCAAATAAGCAAAAGCAGTGCATGTAGTGATCAGTTAGTAAGGAAACAAACAAGAGAGGCTAAGTCACTCTCAGAGAGGGATCTCTTACCCTTTGAGACAGCATGGAGGGACCTGGAGAGTATTACGCTAAGCGAAAAAAGCCAGTCAGGGAAAGACAAGTACATGATCTCACTCATATGTGGAATCAACTGATGAACAAAATCAACTAACTGATGAGCAAAATAGATCCAGAGACATAGAAACATGGAACAGACGAATCTCAAGGGGGACCTGGGGGTGGGTGAGGAGAGATTAACCGAAGAACTTGTGTGCATCTGTGCATAACCCAGGGACACAGACAATAGGATGGTGGAGGCCTCAGAGGGGCAGGTGCAGGGTAGAGGGGATCAATGAGGGAAAAACAAAAACGAAGGGGACATCTGTAATACTTTCAACAATAAAGATAAGTTTTTAAAAAGAGTAAGTTTCTCTCCCGGTGGAGGTGCCACTCGAGCTGAGACTGAAAGGAGGCGAGGGGGCTGTGGAGGCGACCTGTGCGGACGGAGGAGCCCAGAGGTGCAAAGAGCCTGGGGTAAAAAGTGCGTGCTGCAGTCACGGGACCAGAAGACAGCCCAGGCGGGTGGAGATGGTGATCACGGTCCCCGAGTGAGGCCACACAGGGCTTCAAGGACTGTGGGTGGACTTGTGCCCTGCCCCAAACCTTTCCTTCCTCTATACTCACCCATGGGTAATGGAGTCATCGGAATATTCTGTTGTCCATCAAATCCATTGGTTCTACTTCAAACTCTCTCCCAACTCTCTGCTCCCTCCTCTCCTTTCTGCCTTGGTTTGGTCCTCACTGTCACGCCTCCTCTCATCTGTGAGCCCGGCCACCTCTCTCATCTCCAGCCCGCTCCTCGCACAGGGCCCTGGTGCCTCCCCTCCTACCGCATGCTCCTGCCCGGAAACTCGGGGCCAAGGTGGCAGCTGTTTTTCTATGTGCTTGAGACTTTCTCTCACAACACCGGCAGAACCAAAACCGTAAACCCCTCCTCTGACCCTGAGGGTCCCGTCCTCCAGGGAGGGTATTTCTGGACTTCGCACATATGAGCTACGTATAGAAACTCAGCCGAGGAAACCCTGCCTGTGAGCATGGTGACAGCCAGCCAGGCTGTGTGTGTGTCTCCCCAGCCCCTCCACTTCTCAGCCAAAGTCTGTGGGGCCACCTGCCCGAGGGCCCACCGCGCTCCCGGTGGACTCACCGGGCATCCAGCCACACCGCAGTCCCGCTGGCCCCAAACACGTGCAGAATTCCAGACCCTCAAGCTTCTGTGGCCTCTCCACCTGCACGCCCTTCCCTCCCGATATATTTCCTTTTGATTGCCAAGCTCAGGCTGTGTCCTTTCTCCATCTCCTCTGGACCCGTCTGCGTTGCCACCCTCCCCCCAGTGTAGGGGTGCCTCGGGTGAGGACGGGGCTGCCATCATAACAGTGGAGCAAACGTTCATTGCTTTGTGCCAGGACCCACACAAGGACACCCCTCCGGGAACACTGCATCCCTGTGAGTGCCCGGGCGAGGAGAAGCAGGGGAGCTGGCTAGCGTGGCCAGGTCCCTGCCCAATTCACTGCTCAGCGCCAGAGCGCGAGGCCCCACCGCCAGCCGCAGAGCCCGCACTTCCCCGCCCGCACGCTGCCCCGCGTGGCAGCCCTTGGTGGGCGCCCTGCCTGGGGTCGGGCATGCAGGCTGCACGGGCCCTGCCTGCTGAACCAGCGCCCAGCTTGTGTTAGCTGCCGCCACTCCCAGGTGCTCCCCCTCCTGTCCTGACCTCCTCCCACAGCAAGGATCGGCCGGCAGCTGAGACCCAGAGTCCAGAGGCCCCATGACCGTGAGAGTGTTGGGTGCACCTCGGCCTCAGGAGACCCTCGTGTGGGGAACCCTATTCCTCACCGGGCCCCAGGCCCCACAGGGAGACCTGTGGCTGCACCCAGGAAACCCACAGGGGACATGGCTGCCAGGAGTTCCCATGACGACACCAGCCTGACCCAACTCATTTCCAGGCGATTTAACATGAGGCCCTGACTTCACGCTGTCCTGACATCAAATGAGAAGCGAGACCCAAACCCATGACGGAGCCTGTGTTCAGACTTGTCCCTGATGGAGCGTGACCACACCCACCGCTCTAATACGCCTGTTCGCAAAACGCTTTTCAAACAAGCGCACATGGAGAAAGTATGAAGGTGTAGCTTCTGCTTCGTGCTGCTGCCGAGCATTCCAGGGGCTGCGGCGGGCGCGGGGAGGCTCGCAGCGCCCGCCTATCTCCCGGCCTCGGCAGAGGTGGCGGCTGACAGTGGAGTGGCAGGAGCTCGGCCACGGGTGCCACAGCCTTAAAGAGTTTTAGAGCCAGTTATTAAAGGAGGTGTAGACAGGCGCCCCTGCCTGCGCAGAGCCTCCTCCTGGGACCAAGCGGCTCTCAGGCCAGCGCCCCACTTCCCCCGAGCCTCCCTCGCGGCTCTTGTCCTCGTCATGGAGATGCGTGCGTCTGCTACCTGCACCTGCGGCCGGTTCTGAGTTCAGGATGCTCTGCTACCTGCACCTGCGGCCGGTTCTGAGTTCAGGATGCTCTGCTACCTGCACCTGCAGCCGGTTCTGAGTTCAGGATGCTCTGCTACCTGCACCTGCGGCCGGTTCTGAGTTCAGGATGCTCTGCTACCTGCACCTGCGGCTGGTTCTGAGTTCAGGATGCTCTGCTACCTGCACCTGCGGCCGGTTCTGAGTTCAGGATGCGCCCGCCAGGGGGCAGGTCTCCAAGCCCAGAGTGCAAGAGAAGAGGGACGAGGGTAAAAGCACTTCGCTCCCGGGAGGGGAGGGGAGAACTGAAGGAGGAGCAAACCTTGTCTGACGTTCTGTCGGTGGGTTGGGTGTTTGGGATTTTTAAAAGTTCTCCTAGGAATCCAAAGCTGGGAAGAACGGAGTGTGTGTGGCAGGCAGGGCTGCGTCCTCTCGGCCGGGATTAAATCAGCTACATCGTGCAGCCTCACCCAGCCTCAGAGAGACGGGGGGAGTGGGGAGCTGAGGATGCAGCCCCAGGGCCTGCCCCAGTCAGCGCTACGGAGCCCTCCGGGCCCTATTGGGCCTCAATTTGCCCACCCGCACATCAAGGGTGGCGTTAGCCCTTCTGCCTGCACTGCACTCAGATGGCGCAGCGGCCGCACTCCCGCCAGCGCGAGCTCTGATGGAGCCTCCCCGGGCTCCGTGGGCTGGGCCCAGCAGCTATGGCGGTGCCCAGAGCAGCACTTCAGCATGTGCTGCCCCAGCCAGACCGTCCCACAGCTGGGCAGAGGAGGCGTGGCCTGGCGGGAGGCCGGGCACGTGGTGTCGTGGGCCAGGGCCCGGGGGCAGGTGGAGGCCTTTCTGCAAAAGCCGCTCCCTCCCTCAGGAGGCACCTCCGTGATCTCTCCTGTTTGCTATTTGTGAATTTTCAGTGGATCTGGAGCCAGAGTTTAGGCCTTCACTCAGCACTGGAAGCGCGTGGCCCACTGACCTCCTAACTGCGCCCACACTAGTGGCAGAGTGAGGATTGGGCCGGCGCGGCCTCCCGGAGCCCCTAGGGGCTCGCCTCCCAGACCCCAGGCGGGCAGACCTAAAAGCTGTGGGACTTCCCTCTCCCGTCTGGGATCTGGACACAGCTCTGGGCAGACAGCCATCCTAAGGTACCACGTCCCCCGTGTGGCCCCTGGCAGTGTCCCCAGTGCCAACAGCATCCCTGGAGAGGCGCATCTTGCTCATCAAAGCTCCCGCCCGCCTCCACCTCCACAGCAGATGAAATGAGCGTCCAGTGGCCTGATTTCCTCCCAGGGACTACGAGTAAGGTCTGGAGGGAGACTTGACTATTTGTAAATGTTCTAGCGATAAAAGAGCTTAAAAGGGGAGCATAAAAAAGCAGCTAGCACCTTGAGGCTCTCTGCCAGGTCAGCGAGGCCCTGGAGTAGAGGCCACAGCCCACCGGGGACTGCTGAAGGCCCGAAGCTTCCAGAAGCCTGGCTCAGCACAGGGCGCCCGCAGGCTGGCCCCTCCGCAGCCGGGAGCTCCGAGGGAGAGGGGCGGGCCACTGGACACCTGCTGTGTGCCCTGCGGGCTTCCAGTACCTTCTTTACTTAATCTGCACAACAACCCGATGAAGGCAGGTGTTATCACCATTTTACATGTAAAAACTGAGCCTCAGAAAGATTAAGTCCTTGCCAAGGACAACAGCTCCGAGGTGGCAGGGCCAAGACAGGAATCCGGGTCTGCCCAAGCCCACAGCCCACGCTCTTCCCACTCCGGAGCCGGTCCAGGAGCCCACGTGCCCGCACGCTCACCGCCGGCCGATTGGCTGCACTGCCAGGCTGGCAGGAGGGAGGTGGGGTGGGAGGGAGGGAGGTGAGGAGCAGGGAGGCGGTGGGTGGGCCCTGAGAGAAATAAGTCTAATTAGGCAGCCTGGAGACCAGCAGCGGTGGGAGGGAGGCGCTCTCAGGGGGCCAGCACCCAGAGCACCTGGCAGAGGGCGGCCTGGGCAGGAGCAGGCCACAGAAAGGACGAGCGTGGGAACTGAGGAGATGCTGGGGCCTCTGAGCTGGTCACTGAGGACTGTCAGGGATGTGAGGGGCCGCAGCCCAGCAGGAGGAGGGGAGCAGGAGGAGGGGAGGAGGAGGAGGAGGGGAGGAGGCAGAGGGAGTGGATTTCTCACCAGTTCTGAGACTGACAGAAAGAGATGTCTGAGTGAGAAGATGGAGGGGCACTTTTCGTTAGAGATGGGCACTATTGCCCTGGCCAGTTTGGCTCATGGATAGAGCATCAGCCTGTGGACTGAAGGGTCCCAGGTTCGATTCCGGTCAAGGGCATGTACCTTGGTTGCGGGCACATCCCCAGTAGGGGGTGTGCATGAAGCAGCTGATCGATGTTTCGCTCTCATCAATGTTTCTATCCCTCTCCATAAAAAATTTAAAAAAAATCAATAAAATATGCGTGTTTTTTTTTAAAGAGAGAGAAATGGGCAGTTTAAACATATTCACAGGCCAGGATTGGAGCCAGTGAAAGACAAAGATGGAAACTGTAGGAAGAAAGTATTGGGGGGGGCAAAGTGGGATTGTGGGGTCAGAGTGGAGGGCACAGCTCACTAGGTTTGATAGGGAGGACGCCGCATCCTCTGAGACAGGAGAGAAGGGAGCTTGCAATGCAGGAGCACGAAGGTGAGGGGCTGACCCCGAGATGACTCCAAGCAGCACTAAAAGAAAGAAGCAACAGCCCCGCGGAATGCAGGGCGGCAGGGGATGCCAGCCTGCCGGGACTGACAGCTCACTTCACACTCATTCGACATCCGAGACCATGTGGCTGCTCCACACCGACATCCAGGCCCAGCTCCCTGCACTGGAGGGACGAGCACGAGTGTGCGGGAGCCTGGGCAGGCCTGCCGCCGGACCACCTCCCAGTCAGGCCTCGCAGAGCCCTCCCAGCAGGAGGCTAGCGCGGGAGCCTAGTGGATGCTCAGGGGAGAGGAAGCAGGTGTTGAGGGGTGAGGGCCCACATAGAGAAGAGAAGCTCCCAGTGGCCTGGGTGTATAGTCATAGGTGATGGAAATGCATTGCCTAATGCTTGGATTTTCTCAGCTAATCTCTTGCAAAAACTCGGAAGACACTGAGTGCATCGTCTCCCTCGCCTGCCCTCTGCTTCTCCACGTGGACCCAGCCTTGCCCATGCAGCACCGGGCCCAGCCCTGCCCAGCTCCCGCGGTAGTTGCAGCAAAATGTCTGACATGAGTCAAAGGAGTGAAGCCCTCCACAGGCGTTTCAGGTGTTCCCTCCGAGCTGAGTTCCGCAGTCATCACTGGGCACCCCACCTTCACCCCACCAGGCACATCGAGAGGAGCCTGCTGCCATCCCGCCCAAAACAGCTCTGAAAGATCCGTGTGAAGAAGGCTGTCGGAAGAGCAGTACATCTCAGGGAGATTGCAATCTTTCCCCTTTGATTCTTGTCTAAGAATTGGCTTTTTGAGCAGGAACCCCAAGCTCCCCACACCTTCCTTTCGTTACAAACAAGGATCTTGTCCTTCATTAAAAAAAAAAAATGAGCTTCCCTGGCCTGCCCCAGAAGGCTGTGCGGCTCCATCTTACCCAACTCTGAGAAAACCCGGGCCCTGTTTGCCCACGAGGGCGGCCGCCAGGGGGCTGGCAATAGCCTGCTGCTTTAATCCGGCAGCTTTGTCAGACACGGCTGCTGAAAACCATCAGCATAAAGAGAGCAAAAGGAGCACGGGCTGATAGGTCTAAATGGCCCGGGAGAGATGGACCCATGTGCGTGTGTTGTACGGATCTTGCAAAATCCGTAACTATGGGGAGGGAGGGTGGGGAGAGAGGAAGAAAACAAGAGAGGCCCGGAGGCAGCTGGAAATGAATGCGGGACTGTCTGGGTGTTGCTCAATGGTGACCTGCCTTCTCAGGGGCCTTGCCAGGCTCTGTGATGGCTCATCTCGTCCTTCTGGGAGGAACCGCGGAGCTGGTTCAAGGTTGCTGTGTCCTTTGAGCAGCAGAGCCCGCGAAGCCAGGGCATGAGAAGGGCATCTCCCCCTGGGAGAGGGGTGGGCAGACAAGTGTGTGCCTGCACGAGGTGTGTTTACAGGAGGAGAGCGAGGTGTCTACTTGCCTCCAACACATGTGGTCAGGTTAGAGAACAGAAGCCCATTCATTCCCGATTTGCCCCAAAGCCTCACCCTTTTCCTTCATTTCCCCGGAGCTAGTGCTGCTCCTCAGCAAGGGGCACCTTTGCCCCGGGACAGAGAAGACGGGGCCCTGAAGACACTCCCAGAGCCCTCCTTCCTGCCTCATCTCAGCCCTCTCTGATAGCGGTCTGCGAAATCCAACCACAGACATCCCACCCTTCATTCCTACAGCCCAAGCAAAGGCCCCAGAAGCGACAATCGGGGGGACGGGTCCAAGCTGCAGAGTCGCCGCCTGAGGTTGGCAGGCCCAGGGGACCTGATGAGTGTAAATGGCAGGCCGAGGTGGGCCAGAAACTGGTCAGCCATTCCCTGATGGCCTGGACTCCATGGGCCTGATGAGTGTAAACGGCAGGCCGAGGTGGGCCAGAAACTGGTCAGCCAGCCATTCCCTGATGGCCTGGACTCCATGGGCCTGCTCGAAGCCGTCACACAGTCCTGACCCACTAACGCCCTATTTCACCACAACCTATGAAGGCTGTAGGAAAGGCTGCTGGTCCTGCAGGCACTGCCAAAGAGGGTGAACATTCGCCTCGCACCCGTGGGAGCCAGACCCCAGGCCACTAGGCGGCCGCGAAGGAGGAGGCGGTCCCGCTGGGCCACGTGGTCGCCAGCCCCCAGCCCCCAGCCTGGCTCGGCCACTCAGTGTCTCTGGGGCTCCGTGACTTCTTTCCTGTGGCTCCGTTTCCTTGTCCGCTCACGGGAAGCAGTACCTCGGACCCAGCGAGGTGAGGTGGCAGGGAAAGCACCTGCCGTGCCAGGGCTCCCGGCGTCACCCGGGTGAGGCCGAACACGGGACTGGGGGCAGCAAGCCGAGCCTGCGCCATCGCTCTCATCTGTCCGAGCCCCTCCTGTTCACTCCATGTGCCCCTCTCCGCGCTGCGCCCTGGTCTCCAGGAACGGACCAGAGTGGAGATCTCCGGCCTCGGGCTCAGAAGGAGCAGGGAGCCCATGTCCACGGCCACGAGAGGGGGGGAGGCCTCTCCCCGGGAGGGAGGGGGGCCTGAGAGGCACACGGGGCCCACATCCACATCGGAACTGGTTCCTGAGGCCCACACTCTGCCCCCTTTAAGAAGCCGCGCCCCACCCCCACCCCCACACCTGCCCCATCCCTCTCCGCTTCCAGGAGAAACAGAGAAGCAGTCAGCCCTCGTTTTGCCAGTTCTGTTTCCACACACCCCTCCCATCACATTGGAAAACCAAGTTCCCCATCTTTGCGCTGATTTCGCAGCCTCCTCTTAAGCACAGCGATAATAAGCTCCTCCAGGGCAGAGAGGAGGGGACGTGCCAAGACTGGGGTTTGGCGTGGGGCCCATGCCTCTCAGGCCTGGTTACTGGGCGAGAGGTCGGAGAGATGGCAGAGGAGGAGGCCGAGGAGCCAGACGTCTCCCCGATCCCACCCCCCCCCCCACTCCACTGCTCATGACCCCCAGCCCCAGCCCCCAGGAGCCCCAAGGGAGCTGGGGACACTCACAGGCCCCTGCAGCGGACCCCCCGGCTTGCCTGAGAACTGCCTCTTGTACTGGAATGTCTTAGCCACCCCTCCCACCACCACACACACCAGCCCACCTGATGGAGTCACCTGGCAGGCACTCCCATTTTCTGCCCCTGAGGGGTATAGCTATGGAACCCCAGAAGGCAGGCCACACTTCGTGGGTGGGGCCAATGGCCAGGCTTCAGAAAGGACTGTGCTCAGACTCAAAAGACCTGGATTCAAATTCCATGCTTGTGCCTGTCATTTAACACCATGAGCTTCCGGTTTCTCAGCTCCTGACTTCACAGAGGTAGCACAAGGAGTAAATGGGTGATGCTCTCAGGTGGTTGACACTTAGTAGGTATTTTTATTGCGTTTGCCAGAGGGCATCGGGAGGTAAGTTTAGCAGCACTGAGAGGAAATTTCAACTCCCTTGTCAGGGTCAACAGGGAAGATAAGATGCCTTGGTGGTGGGGCTGGGAGGAGAACTTCACCCCCTGGAAGTGGCCACCTGGGGGCGGTCTGGCCTGGTAGAGCCCGAAGCTCTGGGTGCTGTGGACCGGCTCCCGGCAGAGAAGGAGCAGGGGTCGCGCGCATTTGGTTTTACACAGAGGGAAGGGAAAGGAGGAGAGCTGCTGATGGAAGTCCCAAGCTGGGCCTCAAAGCCCCAAGTCCAGGGAAGGGAGGGCCACAGGCCTTGACCTCCAGCCAGCACCTGAGGACAGGGCTGAGGAACAGTCCTCCTGGTTCCGCCGGCGTCAGGCACGGCGTCCAGCTCACCGCGGATTTACAGAACCGTGGGCTGCGGGCGCAGCTTTCCTAGCCTCCTGTTGTAACGTAAGACTATTTCCTTGGTAGAGGAGGGTGAGGGAGGACGCCTGTCCCATGTGTTGTCAAGGGGAGCATTGGAGAAGAATGCCGAACTAACCGAAGGGAGGGGGCTGGGAGCCATAGGCTGGGAGACCGATTTCAGTCCAAGGGTAAACCAAGGTCTGATGTGGAACTAGCAGCTCTGCATTAGGACCACGCAGTGATGGGGGAGCACGCTAGGCCCACTTCCTGCGAGAAGAGAACGAGTGAGGCCACTCTCCCTCCCCTCCCCCCACAGCCTCCCCTCCCCTCTCCCGGCCTTGGTGGCCCTAAACAGTTTGGTTATTATCCTGTATGAGGGTGAGAATGGTTTGGAGCAAGGTCAGCAAACTATGCCCACGTTTAGATAAAGTTTTATTGAAATACGGCCACACTCATTCCTTTCCATGTGGGCTAACGCTTTCGCCCTTAAAGAAGTCGCGGCAGAGACCGTGTGGCCTGCAGAGAACAGGCTGTTTGCTCTCTGGCCTCCCAGAAGCAGCTGCTGGCCTGGTGAGCAGGGAACCCTCCGTGAGCAGGGAACGCGACCGGCCAAGCCCCTGTTTCTGAAAGTGGGGCCCAGGCAGCTCTAAATCAAGCCAGTGAGGGTGATACAGACATTCGTGGGGACCCCTGGCCCAGAAAGGGCCGAGGAGCAGGAACAGGGAGAAGACAGCTGGCGTGAGGGGCCTTTGTGGTTACACCTGCCCCCCCCCCAGCCCCCGCCACACACACACACACACACACACACACACACACACACACACACGCACGCACACAGAGGGACCCTGGCAGCCGAGGCAGGGAGACCTCCTGAAAGAGGAAGGCCGTGAGTTTAGGCTTTTAAAAAAGGAAAAGGGACAGCATTTCCATGGGAAAGGATGAGTGGAAAGAGCACCTTGGGAGCCAGCCTGTCCTCAGCCCGAGGACTCCCCCCGCCAACCCCCCACTGCAGGACCTGCCCGTGCCCAGTGCCCCGGCTCGCTGCTCACAACCTTACAGGGCCTGGGTCCCCAGCCACAGGTGGGCCCAGCCCCTGGCAGAACTGCAGCTCCCGCTGCTGCCATCTCACCACTCCATCGGGATGGCCTTGGCCCCTCAAACCCAGCAAACCTGCTGGGCCCCTCGGTCCCCGCCCCCACTCCCCCGCCTCCACCCCAGGCAGAGCTTGTCTCCTGCTCCTGTTCCCCCCTCTGGTCATGGACGCCATCTATCCCATCACCCAAGCCAGAAACACTGGCACCCTGATGCCTCTCCTGCCCAACCCTCTGCCCACCTCACAGTTAAATCGCCCTGCGAGGCCCCCGGGCTACTGCACACACACTCCCCCAGCTTCGTCCAGAGTGCAGACTGTGGGGACTCCAGCCAGTGCCCCCTCTGACCCAACTAGCAGCTCTGCTAAACCAGCGGCTCCTCCGGGTTCTCTCACCAAACCCAGCGCCTCAGCCTTGGCCCCTTCGCATCCACCCACCCCACATTCTGCAGAATATTCAGTGTGGAGGCTTGGGGTCAAGGCCTGGCTCTGCCCCCAGTGGCTGTGTGAACTCAAGCAAATGCAGCCTCCCAAGGATTCCCTCATCTCTAACCGGGACCGTGCAGGCCAGGCTGCTCCCGGGCTGAGGGAAATGCTGCGTACCAAGCCCTGGGCCCGGAAACACCGCCGTGATCTCAAAGCCCTCCTCCTCCTCCTCCTCCCCCTCCTCCTCCTCCTCCCCCTCCTCCTCCTCCTCCTCCCCTCCTCCTCCTCCTCCTCCTCCTCCTCCTCCTCCTCCTCCCTCCTCCTCCTCCTCCTCCCCCCTCCTCCTCCTCCTCCTCCTCCTCCTCCTCCTCCTCCTCCTCCCCTCCTCCTCCTCCTCCCCCTCCTCCTCCTCCTCCTCCTCCTCCTCCTCCTCCTCCTCCCCCTCCTCCTCCTCCTCCTCCTCCTCCTCCTCCTCCTCCTCCTCCTCCTCCTCCTCCTCCTCCCCCTCCTCCTCCTCCTCCTCCCCCTCCCCCCTCCTCCTCCTCCTCCTCCCCCTCCTCCTCCTCCTCCTCCTCCTCCTCCTCCTCGCCTGCGCGGCGCTCCTCCTGTGCCAGCGCCCTGTTCACGGAGCCCAGAGGCGCCTGCAGGACCCGGGTGTGGGGACCTGCCACAGGGCCCTGGAGGGGCACTTCCCAGCCTGTGCTGGCAGAGGAGCCAGAGTCTGATCCTGCCCAGGAGAGAGAAGTGCTCCCACCAAGCACAGCGGCCAGCAAGCCCGAGAAGGGCACTGCTCACGTGCCCCCCCGGCTCCCCCCTAGCTGATGGCCACGAGGCAGGGCTGTGAGGGCTCCTCCCACACTTCCCATCGTGGACTCAGAGACGATGCCATGCGGAGGGCACCCAGGGAAGCAGGAGACACGTGCTGGGGGAGAGGGCCGGCATGGCCGCGGTGGGTGGGCCCTGTGGTCTTGTCTCTGAAGATCATACAGGAGCTCGTGTGTCCTTGGGGCGGGGGGGGAGCACCCACAGGGCAAAGAACCACAGGCCAGCAGCCAGGGAGACTGTGACCGAGGGCAGTGAAGACCACTGAGCAGTAATGCACTTGAGATGCTAAGGAGAAAGGAAAGACAGCTGACTCAGGGCAGACTCAGGGGGAAGCGGGACAGCGTCCACCCGAGGGCCAGCCCTGTGTCTGCAGGGCCATGAGGGCCACAGGCTGCTGTAAGATAGCAGCAGGGAGAAGGAGAGAGTCCGTTGCAGAAGCCGGCGGCTGGGGGACAGGAAGGAAAGGATTATGGTTCAAAGGAAGTGACATAATGATGGAGCAGCAAGCGGTGCCATGACGTGCACACCGTGAGCTTTGCGGGGCAGGAAGCAGGTGCTGGGAAGGAGGAACACCGGGAAGAGAGAATGCCAAGAAGCCTGCGGCGTGAAGAGTGCCCTGCACGGTGGAAAGGCTTGGGGATACGGAAGGTGAGGACGTGGTCAGCTGCTGAAGGACAGAAGAGTTAGGCAAACACCGCCCTGGGTTATTTGCCTCCTACACAACCGAAGCATTCTCCCAGGTCAGCGGGAGCTGGCTCAGGCCCCAGGATCCTTCACTGGGTAGCCCAGCGGCCTGCTGCTTTATTACCTTTCTGTTGTCTCAGAAGATCGTGCTATGTCTGGTGTGGCTCTTAAAAATGTGCTTGGCTTTCTTCTTAAAAATAAAACCCCAGCCGAGGGATGAAAGAAAGAGCCTGGAGCTGGTCCAGAGGAGCCTGCGCTCAGGTGGGAGGGAGAGGCCGCGGAGATGCCTGAGCAGGGGCAGGGGCCGGGCAGGGGCCCGGCAGGCGGCTCTGACATAAGCACCAAATGAACAGGATTACCCAAGAGATGTCTTTCGATGCCCAAACCCAGCCAGGATCTGTGATTCGGGAGGCGCAGAGGAGCGGTCCGGGCACCAGGGGGAAGAGGTGTGGAAGGATACAGCAAGACGCACGCAGCTACTTTTAGCTGGGAGCACGAGGCTGCTATTAAAAGTCTGCTCGGCAATTTAAAGCAGCACATGGTCACAGCTTCCTCATGTGCTAGGAGGCTGCTGCTGCAGCTAAGTCCTGACGCCACAGGCAGAGCAGCCGTTGGGGTCAGGCCCCGGCTCGAGCTGGCGTCCCACGCGGGGCTGTAGGTCTGTAGGTCGGCCCCACGTGGCTCACACTGACAAGAACAGACGCACATGGTGCACCACGGTCCCCGTGACTCCCGCTCCAGGGCGGAGTCACACGAGGCACCGTGGGTCTAGCTCACCAGGCGGAACATGCCGGGCGCACCGCCGCAGACCTCGGAGGCCAGCTTGTTTGGTCTAAGAGAGCAGGCCTTGAAGTAAAGGCCATCGCATTTGATCACAGTCCAGGGCCCGGGCGGACCTGCTGACACTGCGGCCTGCGATTGGAGTCAAGGTCTGGCGCTGTCGGAGCAGCCGAGAGCTGCCGGTGCCCAGGGCCAGCGCACCCTCGCCTCGCCTCGCCTCGCCGTGGCCCCTCCTGCCCACACGGCAGGGACGAGGGCGGGCAAGGCTGGGGAAGGGCTTCGGCTCCTCTTTACTCTCCAGGTCTTTTCTCAGTAAACAGGACTCAGTGTGGGAAGAGCAGTCCTATAAGTTACAGTACAAATTGATTAATGCCCTAAAAATGCGGCTGAAACCGCCGGCCCTTACAAACAGTGGGGCTTATGTTGTCTGCTCCGCTCTCTGAAGGCGCATTTCCCTGAAGAGTTTGTGCATTGTTCGCCCTCTGCCTTGGCACTCGCA
Source organism: Myotis nattereri (assembly GCF_964212035.1). Taxonomy (NCBI): domain Eukaryota; kingdom Metazoa; phylum Chordata; class Mammalia; order Chiroptera; family Vespertilionidae; genus Myotis; species Myotis nattereri. Next base: position 85,863,961 of record NC_138082.1, on the reverse strand, counting down.
CAGGATCCCAGGCCTGTAATAATGCCCATCGTTAAACGCAACAACTGCGCTTGGACCTCAGTCAAGGGAGTGACTCAGGCAGGAGCTCAGAGGCCGCCTCCACCACGGCCTCAGCTTCCTCGGCAGAGTGGACGCCCTGCGGCCACCAGGTGGAGGCGATGTTTACAGCGGGGGCAGTGGGGCCTCGTGCCATCAGGACTTAGCACGAGCCAGCCTTCTGTGCCCATAAATACAAGTGGGGGGGCTATCCTGGAGGAAGCCCCAGGGTTGGTTGGAACGGAGTCCATCCTCACTTTCCCTGAGGAGACAGGGGAGGGGAGGGGCCCTGGCAGACCCTTGCCTGCCCCTCAGTCCTGGTTTCCTTTAGCTCCCCCTGGGCCGAGCGTTTCTGGGAATCGGGAGCCTGCACAGTTCGAGCCCCACCACCAGCTTCACCACCAGCTTCACCACCAGCTTCACCACCAGCCAGGGCCACGCGCGCACGCACCCTGGGGCCGGAGTGCTGCCGACACCGCCCACCCGCCTGCCGCGCAGGCTGCCAGGAGCCCATAGCCCACGGATGGGAACGTGTTCTGAAAAGATAAAACATCCTTCAAACATATAACAGTACTTTGTTATTTATTATCACAAAAGAGACCAGTAAACGGAAAAGGGGGACATAGGGCATTGGCGGTGCAAGATGCGTCGTTTTCCAAACTTACACCATCTGATGCTTTTTAACATACATTCTCTTCGGTCAAAGTTCTTTCCCAGCAACTTTAAAAAACAGACCATGGCCAGGGGCGTTAGAAGGGGGTCACCGAGCCACAGGGTGGCCAGTGCTCAGAGAGGCCGCCCAGGCCGAGGCAGGCGCCTGCGGGCGACGGTGCCCAGATCCAAGCCAATGCCTGGCGCACGATCTTCTGAGGAACATTACCCCAGTTGAATGGAACGTCCAGGCCCGTGCGGATGGCACTTGAGTAAAAATGCCCATTAGAGTGAGTTTGAAAGGGTGGGGCGACGGGAGACACGATGGGAGAGGAACGGTGTGCGCATGCTCACTCGCAGCGTGCCGTCAGAAACCAAAGACCCCAGATTTGTTCTCAAACATTTTCACGGTCACGCTTGGCCCCTGTTCTAGGTGTAGTGAGTGACGTTAAATCCCGCTTCAGGAAAGGTTTCTGAAGAGTCACGTGTAAGTTGAGGCGTTATACACAATAAGTCCAGAGCACAGAGGAGAAGGGACAGGAGCCGCAGCCTCGCCACCAGGTCTGTGTCTGCCGCGGCCGCCACGCCTTGTGCTCCAGCTCTGTGGTCCTCACCGCAGCCGGGGGGTGGGGGGGTGGGGGGGGGTAGGGGGGGCAGCCAGAGCGCAGAGCCCCGGAAACAGGCGTCCTGCCTCCCTGAGGACAGCAAAGCACAGAAGACAAAGGGCTTTTCCCTTTCAATGAGGCAAAGTTCTCATATGCACTGTTCATTATGCTGTCAAACGACTGTTAATTACATATGTCAAAACTTTTATAGCTTCAGACTGAAAATTAGATTCAGTGTGTTAAAGCCAGTGTTTAAGAACAGACCCCAGTGGAGTCACCTTTGTGAGGCACCAGCAAGACTTCACCCCTGGCCCAGCTTCAGGGTGAGCCTCCCCCGGAGCAGAGCCCGGAGGCAGCCAGCCCGGATTCCCGGTGACAGCGGGAGGCCATCTGCCTGAGAAGAGGCCTCTGCCCTTCCCGGAAGAAAGGGGGCCCTGCTTGAAATGACCCTTCCTTTTCTTTTGCTAATAACGCCCTGGTCCGGCCCAGTTTCTGTCTATAACACCTTCCATTTGTACCCGTCCTCAGAAAACCTCTCTGCCGGCAGACGGGACGCGCCCTCGTCAGGATTGGACAGAGACAGCTAGGTCTTCTGGTCTACCTCCTAGAGCAGTGGTTCTCAACCTTCTGGCCCTTTAAATACAGTTCCTCATGTTGTGACTCAACCATAAAATTATTTTTGTTGCTACTTCATAACTGTAATGTTGCTACGGTTATGAATCATAATGTTAATATCTGACATGCAGGATGGTCTTAGGCGACCCCTGTGAGAGGGTCGTTCGACCGCCAAAGGGGTCGCGACCCACAGGTTGAGAACCGCTGTCCTAGCGGGAGGGCTCTCACAGAAGCTCCCGGGTTCTGCCTCTAGGAGCTATAGCAAAATCCTGGCCTCCTCTGCGTCTCAGCTACGGCCAGGGTGCCTGCCCCAGAGGCAGGGGGTGTGGAAAGTCACACGCTCTACAGGGGCGGCCTCGCCCACTTCTGGCCACAGCAGGTTGGCTGAGAACTGAGGCGAAACACCCCAAAAGGAAGCTGTCCGGGCCCCTGAGGCCTGCCCTGCCCTGGAGGGTGGCGAGCCTTCTGTGGGAACAGAGGTGAGGTAGCCCTGTGATCCTTGCCGCCTGGTGGCCACACCTGCCTCTGTGTGGGGACGGGAGCTGTGACTTGCCTCTGACCAATAGAACACGGGCAGCGTGATGGATGTCACGCTGGTCAGGGCATTGCATTGGCAGGTGCATCACCTTATGACTGGCAGCTGTCATGGCAGAGCTGCCTGTGGGAGGCCACGTCAGGGAGCCACGGCAAGGCCCTGCCATCCACAGCCAGCCAAACACTGGAACCCTCACTTCCACACCCAAGGAAAGGGGTTCTGCCAGCCACTGCGGAGCTGGAAGCGGTGCCTCCGCCTCAAGCCTTCAGGTGGGAGCCCAGCCCACCGGCGCCCTGGCCGCAGCCCAGATGGGCTCAGCCGTGCCAGGACCGCGACCCACAAGATGTGTGAGATAATAAATGTATGCTTTTTAAGTCCCCACAGTTGTGCAGCAGCAGGTAACTAATACACCCATATCTCAAGGGTGTCCAATGTCAGAGGCTGCCCCTGAGATGCCTAAGGAAGCAGCCAGTGCTGACAGCAGCAGAGCCCATGCAGCACGTGGGCACAGCGGGGGGCTTGGACACAGTGGGGGGCGCTACGTGGTACAGCAGGGGGCGTGTGGGCACAGTGGGAGATTCATGGGCACAGCGGGGGGCACGTGGGCACAGCGGGGGGGCTTGGACACAGTGGGGGCACTGCATGGCACAGCAGGGGGCATGTGGGCACAGCAGGGGGGCGTGTGGGCACAGCAGGGGTGTGTGGGCACAGTGGGGGGCACATGTGTACAGCGGGGGCACACCAGGGGGCACGTGGACAGAGGGGGACGCTGTGTGGCACAGCGGGGTTGCGTGGGTACAGCAGGGGGGCACATGGGCACAGTGGGGGGCACATGGGCACAGCGGGGTCTTGGACACAGTGGGGGTGCTGCATGGCACAGCGGGAGGCGCATGGGCACAGCGGGGGGCGCATGGGCACAGCGGGGTCTTGGACACAGTGGGGGTGCTGCATGGCACAGTGGGGGGGTGGGCACAGCGGGAGGGCATGTGGGTACAGCGGGGACACAGGAGGATGCTGTGTGGCACAGTAGGGGTGCGTGGGCACAGCGGGGTGCGCATGGGTACAGCAGGGGTGCAGGGGCACAGCAAGGGGTGTGTGGGTACAGCGGGGGGCGAGGGGGCACAGCGGGGGGCGCATGGACATGGCGGGGGTGCTGTGTGGCACAGCAGGGGGCCGCATGGCACAGCGGGGAGCTGCCAGCAGGAGGGCAGCACTCCAACAGCCGGGCCACCACAGTGAGGCATCGCGGCGAGATTCCAGATCTTCTCCCCGAAAGTGCTGGTCTCCCTGCGGTGTCTCAGAGGATGGCCGTCCGGTCACCCACAACAGGAACCCAGATGGCACTGTGGGTGCCTCCCCCCACCCCTCACAAAGCCTTTCTGATTTTACCTCTTAAATAACTCAACTCCAAACCCCTCTGTTTCTCCTCAGCCCTCGTCTCTAAGTATGCCAACTAGTCAACGGTAAGAGGCTGCCTGAGCTCACCCTCTCCAACCTGTGCTCCTTTCAAATACTGCTGATGGAGGTGAGTACCATCACCCGCCCTTTCACTCACAGGCTAAGCAGGCTCTGCTCATGTATTTATACACAGACACTCACTAAATCTTTCCAAAGACACGAAAAAGAAAAGTCCCTCCTCCCCGTTTTAGAGCTGAAAAGTGATGTTTTGAGAGATTTAGCAGCTCCTCAGAAGGCACACAGCCTGTGGCTAAGCCAAGGCCTGAGGTGCTCTATTCACGCCCCACACTCCTCCTCCAGCTTCCCCTGCACACAACAGCTGTGCAGCCAGCCTGCGGGCGCTGCGCCCCGTGAGGAAGGGGTCCTGCGGGCGCTGCGCCCCGTGAGGAAGGGGTCCTGCGGGCGCTGGTCCCCATGAGGAAGGGGTCCTGCGGGCGCTGGTCCCCGTGAGGAAGGGGTCCTGCGGGCGCTGGTCCCCGTGAGGAAGGGGTCCTGCGGGCGCTGGTCCCCGTGAGGAAGGGGTCCTGCGGGTGCTGGTCCCCGTGAGGAAGGGGTCCTGAGGGCAGCAGGGGGTGAAGGGGTTGGCCAGTTTCCTTGGGCACCTTGCCCTGCACCAGGCATCACCATAGCCCCAGGCGGTCCACCGCGAACCTGACCTGCGGGTGACTCCCCGAAGGCACTTGGAGCACTGACTGAGTCCCATGCCCCGTGCGGCCTCCAGCGCTCACAGCTCACAGCAGCCGCAGCCACGCCCCTCGGGAAGGGAAGGCGGGCCTTCGCGGCTCCCTGTGCATCGCTGCCCTCATCTGTCCTTTGCCCACTTCTCTCCTTTCCACCTTCAAGACTCACCTTAGGATCACCTCCTCCAGGAAGCCGCCCTTCCCTTTCCATCCACCCCCACCATTCCACACGGTGCGAGGGCGCCTGCCACCACAGCCTGCTGCTGCCCACGGCACAGCTGTGCCCCCCGCATGTGCCACATGACTCTCAGCATACGTGCCTGTCCCCCAACAACCCGAAGCTCCTTCAGGCCATGGCCAGGCCTCCCTGGGTGCCACACCCAGGGCTGGGGGGGGGGGCCCAGGAGCGACCCCCGGCGGCATCACTCACTGCGCAGCAGCAGGGCTGTAAGCCGATGAAGGCCAGCGACACCTGTTTGTCATGGAAGCTCCCCCATCACCACTTCAGCACTCACCTGGCACAGGAGTTGCCACAAATAGCCGCTGGATAAACACTTGCCGCACAGTGGCTCTCCTTAGCCCACCGAGGAGTTTGCTAGGCTCACATCCCCCTAACCCCCTGACCCCATTCCTGCCCCCTTCCCCTTCCCCTCCCCGTCCCTCCCCCCAATCCCCGCACTGTGGGGCTGCACCAAGTGGGCATGGAGAGGCCCCATATGGACAAGCCTGCCCAGCGGCCAAGTGCACCCAACAGAGGCAGCAGGGTGACCTCTAGTGGCCCTCGCCGGCATTGTCCGTCCAGGGAGGAGCATTTCGGTGGGAAAAGATGCCGCAAATTCCAAGATTCCACTGTCTAGAAAGAGCAGTTGCTAATATATGAGGATTCTGTCACCCACAACAGAATAACCGGCCACAACTGCAGAGTAAATGCTAACTGTCCCTCCTTATTATTGGTAAAAATACCCACCTCGTGTCACAGCAAATAAGGTATATTTTGTAAACGTGTTTAAACTCTATGGAACTTTCAATCCAAAAAATGCTCTAACAAGCTCTGATGATCGTTCCAGAGAATGTAAATGCAGACAACGGGGACAGCAGGGCGTCGTTCCTAAAGGCACATTTTAAAATGACTTTTATCTTTTAAAACCTCCTCCCCCCAAATAACCACTACTGTTCTTCAATAAGAGAATTTGAAAGACGTGTCTATTAAAACCAGGGCCAGGGGAGAAGTATAAGGTACCAATCTACAGACAGCCACGTCAGAAGCTGAGGCTCATGGGAGCTGGAGGACAAGCAGACACACCACAGGGCTGCGATCCCACAGACACCATGCGGATGGGTTGTGCACGGCAGCACCCTCTCTACATATAAACCTTCACATTACATCATGCCATTTGTCATATTGTAAATTCAGAACTGATCACATTAGTCTTCTGAGCGTTTTCTGATTTGATTGTTGTTTTTATTTATTATTGTTTTGTCTTTTTGTTTTGGGGGGTTGTGTGTGCGCGCGCGTGTGTGTGTGTGTGTGTGTGTGTGTTCATGTGTGTAGGATGGCACTTGGTTTTCGGATGAACAGGTAGAGAAGAAAACAAGTTTAGTTCCTTTTGCTAAAGAGCAGTTCTACCAGATTACCTCCTCCCTGACGTGGCACAGAAACCAAGTTCATAACAATCGCGCAGGCGACATTCAAATGCAGGTCTGTCCCTTTGAGTGTTTTCTGGACTGCGGCTTGTAAACCCAGGGCCTCTGAAATGTTCTCTGCACATGCCGAGACCCACTTTCGATACCTGCCTGACGTGCGGCCTAGCCCGTGCTGGCCTGCCCCATGCTCAGCCTGAGATGAACCCCAGACCCCCCACAGGGACACCTTAGGGAAGGGGTTCTGCTGGCCGAGGGCTGCAATCCAGGGGCAGCAAGCCCCTCCCCGAGATCCGGCCCCTCCGAAGTCCACAGGGTCAGCACACGAAGCGATAAAGCAGGCCGTGCATGGGTAACCACGGGGGTTTCAGGTTCCAACACATCTGTCTCACACCCGCTGCCAGTCGCCTCGTTGATGCGAACATTACACGTGCTGCTCAAGAAAGGACTTAGAAAACAAGCACAGCTGGTGGGCTCCCACCGCTTTGGTAATCAGCTTCCTTCCCCCATAAGACGGGAAGACGGCTGCGGGGGGCCAGGGCTGCTGCTGCTCAGTGTGGGGCAATGTCCGCTCGGAGAGAGGAACATCTTTCAAGGCTGGTGGCCCTGAAAGGGGTGAACTTGGTTGGAAATTAAAGAGAAAGATTCCAGGCAGGATGAACTGCATGAGGAAGGGAGCAGAGAGACGGGGGAGCACTTTGCAAAGTCTCCACTGGCCCCTCCGAGCGGCCATGACCATCCTCAGCTCCCAGATGCACCCGGTCACCAAGCCAGCGTGCGCAGAGCCAACGTTCAAATGCAGGCCTGTCAGGTCCCAAGCTGACTGCTCCGGAGGGATGAGTGCTGAACGCAGGGCGGGGTGAGAGGGCTGGGGTGTCAGGCGGTGAGGTCCCGGGCTCTGAGAGCGCTCCACAATTCCCAGAGCGCAGGTGTGGGGGAAAGGCTGGGTGGGGCACGGATAGGGCTTATCTTAAAGCTGCGTTTTCACAGCATCGATGACCGTGACTGTACGGAGGTTGCATGCTTATCTGGGCAGCTCCACCAATTGCCTTGCGTGCTGGCTAAATCATTTGCACTTACTTCTGTAGACAACGGGCAGGGCACACTCTGGGGGGTGCCCTAAGCCAGCTGCTAAGGTGGGGGTGCACACAGTGGATGGAAACGGGGAGAGACCAAGTGGGAAGACCACCGGGACCACCAGGCCACCAAAGACTGGGTATCCCCAAGTGTGTGAGGACAGGAAAGAAAGAATTGGAGGGAAGGACGAGAGAAGAGTTCAAGGTAAAAACTGAAATGGTACCCTTTGGTGGGTTCTGGGGAGTGCGGGGGAGCAGAGCCAGCAAACATCGCTGGAAAGAACAGGGCAGAGAGAATGGGGAGGCAGCTCAGCCACAGCCCAGTGGGGTGTCAGCCAGAGCAAACGTCTGCTCCCAGGGCAGGAGGCTGGGGAAGGCCCCAGACACCCTGAGAGGCTGCAGCTCTGGTCACGCTGCCTCCTGGATCTGGTCCTTAAAAGGCAGCAGCTTTCTGGGAGACACTTGAGGTGCTTCCTCGAGGCTGTGTAATTTTACATTTGAACTGTTTAATGCAGTTTAGCAACACTAGGGACCTTACAACAAGCAGGCAGGCTCTAAGGCCCCAGCAAAGGGGAGGTGCCGCAGCCGGACGGGGGCGAGGCACACACAGCACAGCGGGTCCTGGGGGGCTGATGTGGATCCCCCAGAAAGCCCAAGGAAGTGGAGTAAGTGGGAAGCCCCTGGCAAGCGGCGGGACCAGCTGGCAGTGAGGACGCATGGAGAGCGGGGAGGGCAGTGAGGACGCATGGAGAGCGGGGAGGGCAGTGAGGACGCATGGAGAGCGGGGAAGGCAGTGAGGATGCATGGAGAGCGGGGAGGGCAGTGAGGACGCATGGAGAGCGGGGAGGGCAGTGGGGACGCATGGAGAGCGGGGAGGGCGGCGAGGATGCATGGAAAGCGGGGAGGGCGGTGAGGACGCGTGGAGAGCGGGGAGGGCGGTGAGGACGCGTGGAGAGCGGGGAGGGCGGGAAAGATGGGCGGCGAGGGCAGCCGCTCGCCAGGTCAGGTGGTATTCTGTATACAGGACATTGTGGTGAAGAAGCTACCAGATTTGGGCTTAGAATGGTACGTTATTGTTTGTATATTATCCTTCAATAAACCTGATTTTTTTAAAACTGAGCAGGTAAAAGTGAAGCCAATAAACAAATGAGACCAGACAGAGGTAAAAGGAGAACCAGACGAAAGGTACATCGGGAAACATCCGCAGCTGCTATGAAGGCTGAAAGGCCCGAGGGTTCTGCGGCAGGAAGTCCGGGGTGACTGCCCAGACAGCCAGGACAGACAGGGAGCCGGCAGTGGGCCCTGGTCACGTGCCTGGGCCTTGGGTAAACAAAATGTTTTTACCATTAACGACAGAGGGGAAAGGGGGTAATATTTTCCTGCACATACACAGTTCAAGCATCTCTGTAGGGAAAAGCCACCTATACGGATACCGAAACGAATGCGTCCCTAATAAAGAGCACTGTTTGCACAGCGTGGGCTGCTGAGATGGCCAATGGCTTTGAGGAAGTGCGGCCAGCGCTCAGCGCTCCTAAGGAAGCCACCCCTCTGTGAGGCCCACACCAGGCCAGCCCAGCCCTTCCCTGAGGGCACCCCCTTCCCCCCCCCCCCCCCGCCCCCAGCAGACTGAGCATGGGCCAGCGTTCAGGTGCTGCAGAGAAGCCACCACGGCCTACTTTTACCATAATAATGCCACACATTTGTTTTCACGGTAAATCAGATTTTAGAAAGCTTTTCCAGTTGTAACCACTGAAAATAGACAAGTGCATTTACCAATTTATCCTTTTGGTTCCTGGTGCTACACTGGCCTTGAGAAATACTTGTTTTAATATTTGCTTATTGTAAAATATAAATTGATAGAAGCTAACTTTCCTAAGGATTTTGGAACTTGAAACCACTCAGACCCCTGGGTCTCCGATGCCTGGTGATCTCCCAGAGGAGAAGGGCTACTTACTCAGCAGCTGGGCCTCGCCCCTGTGCAGGGCAGCAGCCCCTGCCCGGCCAGGAGGGCTGCTCAGCTCACCTCAGTCCCAGCCGCACAGACACCAGCGTGCTCTGCCTTTGTGATCCCAAGTGTGGCCTGGTCACTCCGGCAACGCTTCCCACCGTCCCGTCCGTGCACCCGCGCACCTGGCTCCGTGGCACAGACGGAATGACTGAATGAGGAGCGAGCACCTCACTGGGCAAAGACAGGAGTGGAGGTGTCACTGGAGCCAGCTCTCTCCACGGAGGAGACGAGCCACAGACCCAGAAGCCCACGTTAGCTTTCACCTTTTCACTGCATCCTCTCCAAAAGGCCGCGAGAAGTGAGATGTCGGTAGTTAACACGCAGAAGTAGGTGGTCTGTATTAGCAACAGGCATTTTTAGGAACAGCCTTGCCGGGGAGCAAGGCAGATGACCAACTCCATTGACAAATGGATTTTCCTAAACCTCGTGACAAAAGACAACCTAAAATCACTAACAGCACAGGCAAGTCAGCTTGGATTGCTTGGCCACACTAAAGCTAGAGCAGCCAAAGTCAAACACATTTCAAAAAAGGATAAACAAGAAATCATTACTTCTCATAGCAAGTAATAAACTCATCGCCCAAGAGATAAAAAACAAAAACATTTAACGGAATCAAACCAGCCTCAGGGAAAACCCATGACACCCTCGCTTTATTTTTTTTTTTTACTTTAAAAAATATGTTTTAATTGATGTGAGAGAGATGGGAAGGGAGAGGGAGAGAGGGACAAACATCGATGTGAGACGGGTGGGGGCCACCAGTCAACCCGCGAGTGCGACAGGCTTAAGAACGCCAAGGTCCCGACGGGAACTGGCAGATGAGAAGGAAAGAAGGGGCTGTAAGGGGGTGATCCGGGGTGATCCGCCTACCGGGGTCCCCCATCAGCCGACTGAGCAGCAGGGGCGTGGAGCGTGGCTGAACAGTGACCGTGCACAGAGGTCTGCCTAGGAACCGTCCCTCCTCCACCAGGGCTCTTAAAGCAGTGGTTGCCAATGTGGGCACGCCCACAGGGGCGCAACTTGATTTTTAAGGGGGCAATTTGAGAATGAGTTATCAACAGAGAATTATTTGCATTTCTTATGGTTCCAGGGGCCTCATATACAGTATATAAATATATATTGTGACATATTTATGCATTTCAGTTCTCTTATATGTTTTGAAACTTTGCTATTTTTTTCATATCACTTCATACTATTACTTTTTAACAATTTCTTAGTGATTCCTTCCTCACTACTTCAACTGTCCTTTCGTTCTTTTATTTTTCTCTTTTGTGGATGCCATGTTCTTTGGAAGCTTATTTAGACCAAGTTAATAGCCTTTTAGGCTTCCTCCACGCGGCTAGGAGTTCACTTTTTTAATAATAGGAATTATATCCCACGGGGTGGGGGGGAGATCAGAATTTTAGAGAAGCTGAGGTGGGGCATGGCCAGAGAAAGGTTGGGAATCACTGTCTTAAAGAAAGTGTCCAGAGGACAGGAGCTGCCTAGCAGCAGGCCCGGAGTGCACCTTCCCGGTTTGGGCACTAGGGGTCCCCAGCCCCAGGGCTGCTTCCCACGGTCACCCCGGCCGGCCTGCTATTTCACAGCCCCACTTGGTCCATGGAGCTTTCTATTCTGTAAGTTTATGGCTGGACAATGAGGTCACTGGACGTTTGAGGGAAATTCCATCTTAAAAAATAAAGAAGAGAATAAGAGAAAAAACAAAAATTAAGCAAAGATAACTCTGGGAATTGAACTTTACAAAGACTTAAAATCCTCAGAAGTAAAGATTAAATCCGTAAAGATATAAAATCCGTACGGCCAAAACCAGTTGCTAGGAAAAAGGAACAATTAGAGACAAAGCAAGATTTTGTTCTCAAACACACACACAGATGTAACACTAGGAAGTGCAAAAGCTGCTCACAGGTGCTCGGGAAGGAAAGGCCAGCAAGCAGACTCCAGCCACGCCTCCGGAGCTGCAGGCACAGAGCCTCCCTGAGAGGCCGCACATCTGGACCGTCCCGGAGCGTCTGACACTGGACAGTGTCCTCCATCGCTCCAGACGGACGACAGCGGGAGTAACAGCAGCTTAACAGCAGCCAGAGACGCTGAGGGCAACGAAGCGAAGCCTCCCAGAGCTAAGGGAGAAGTATCTTGAACCTGGAATTCTATTCCAAGCCAGACCCGCAACTAAGGGCAAAGGTGACACTCCACAGCATGAAACAACTCATACCATCTTTTATTTCTTGTGCTTATTAAAATCCAACTACTCGTGATGGGAAGTGATAGCCAACAGGTGGCACTAGGTTGAAAAAAACCAGGTTGTTTCAAGATTGTGAGTACCTTCTCCTTTTTTAATTTTTAAGAAGAAAGAGTAGTCATCTCTCCCAAAGGAAAGATTGCTAAAATATACTGTTTGTATTTATTTCCCACGGTCCAGTTCAAAGGATGAATTGAAATAAAGTTTGTCTGATGTTGCAGAAAATCACACAAGAATAATGAATAACTTACTCTCAGTTTCTTTAATACCTGCATTTCACATGTATGACGAAAGGGTACAATAAGAAGGCTGAAATCCTGAAAATGTGTATTTGTCTGCTTTTTTTATTCAAAAGTCCATGATTCTTTGGGAAGTTATACAAGATTGTTTTCCAGTCAGACCATAATTTCCATGAATTCTATATAATCATGAGTTTGAAAGGTTCCTGCTCCCCCACCCCAATTCACTTTGGGCACCTGGGTGTGAAATGTCACTTCTGAAAGATGGGGAAAATGTGAATACTGGGCTTTTATCACAGTTCTCCTTTCCTCATGAAAAATTTTCTGATTGCTGAATTTAGAATATTGAGTCAAGAAAGATTAGCAATATCTCACCAATAAAAAAATTTTTCTAACTAAGAATAGAGCTGTCTCAGAAAAAAAATTAGAAACAGCAGCCAGTTCTCAGAGGTAAAAGAGCAATGGCTTAACCTTCCCAACTAATTCCAATTCTAAATTCAGAATCGCTCGGCAGCGCCAGGAGGGGCGCAGGAGCCTGGCACGGGCTGGCTTCCTGAGCTGAAGGCAGTGCTGCTCCGGCAGCCCCAGGACTGTGCCCTGCGGGAGGCCTCCTCATGTGCAGAGCAGCGACCTGGAAGACAGGATGTGCTGACTGCCATGGAGACAAGGAGCCGAACCACTGGACCGGCAATTACGAGAGGATTTAGCCAAAGAAGTTTTAAAACCTGATGAGCAAAGTGCATCATTTAGAAAGCGTCCCACTGCTGACTCTTCACTCAGTCCATTAAAGAGAAGCTCCTGACAAACCCAGATGCCACAGGAAGGATCAGCCGACACAGACAACCCCTGGCCGGTACTTAAATGCGAAGAACACAGCTTCCATCTCTCATATGGGAGAGGAGTTATGAGCTTCGTATTGACCTCTGTGGGCGAACTCAAATTTCTTTTTTTGTTACTTCAAATCCACTCAGATTTCCAAGAAACATCCCCCAAAAAATCTGGGTTTTTCAGCGTCATTAGCGTTTCATGGATTTTTCTGAGTACTACTGTTAAGCTGACAAGGGTTGGGGGAGTCATATCCCACCCCTTCTCCCAAAATCTAATAAAATAAGACGATTTTATTTCAAAACAAAAGGTGCTAATGTTATGAAATTGGGGGGAATAAGACACTATGACAGACCGCTTCCATTTTAATTAACGTTGGACTATTTCCTACCTCTCGCACTCATACTTGGTTAAACTTCAGGGAGAGAAAGAGGGAGGAAGGGAGGGAGGAGGGAGCTGTAAAACCTCCTGACAGCATGGCCGGTCCATGCAAGGTCAGGGCTTGTTTCTTCTGCCGGCCACAGACTCACCAATATTTTCCCCATTGAAGAAGTCCGCGTGGAGAGGGTGGGCGAGCAGGGAGCACACAAGTAGACCAGTCTTCCCTCAACGACAGCCCTATGTCCTCAGTGGCAATGGACTCCGTCCGCCATCATGGCAACATCTCTTCACAGCAAGCAACATCTCTCCTTAAAACTCTTCTTGTTCTTGCTGCTTTTCTTGCCATTCTTGTCCTTGTTTTCTGACATCTTCTTTGCTCTGATTTCTCTCATTAGATCAAAGAACACCTGGGGTGAGGAGGAAAGAGTGAAAAGAACAGGAAGGAAAAAGCCATTTAATGATTTTAGGAAGCAATTAAACTAAGGATAAAATCATACTCATTCTTATAAACTATATGTCATCAAAAACAAACCACCTAGAGCAAATAAGATTAACATTAAAAACATATTCAAATTGCCCTGGCTGTTGCTCAGTGGTTAGAGCATCGGCCCAAGCACTGAAGGGTCTCGGGTTCGATTCCCAGTCAAGGGCGTGTACCTGGGTTGCAGGTTTGATCCCTGGCCCCAGGCCAGGGGTGTGCAGGAGGCAACCAATCAATGTGTCATATCCCTCCCTCTCTCTCTCTCTCTCTCTCCCCTCCCTCCTTCCCTTGCACTCTCAGGATGATGAGGGATAAAACAACACAGAACAGACCCACTACAGGTGGTGGCGTCACAGATCCTGAGAGTGACAGGAGGAATCAGACTCGCTATCATGGCCAACCACCAGAAAAGGAAATGATGTAAATGCCTGTTCTTGTTTAATCCTTACACGGACCATAGAAAGTGGAAACGTCATTACGCATGACAGTCCCCACAGAGCTCAACAGCAGGCCCAGGAACACAGTTGTGTGTGTGTGTGTGTGTGTGTGTGTGTGTCGGCGGGGGGGGGGGGGGGGGCGCGGTGGTCATAAACAAAAGCTCCTGCATATGAACTGGGGAACGGGAGGGAGACATGCTGGCAGGCCACCCTCCCCACGCGCACCCCTGCCCTAACTCTGAGGAACAACCCTCCGCTGTTCCTTGCAAACTTGCAACGTCAGCTGAAAGGAACTTTATCAAGAACAGACGAGACTCATTCTTTGAATGTCAGTATGTTGTTTGGATACAGATTATCATTTGTCACAATAGTTTGGGTTTTGCCCTCTGCTCCCAGCAATTGTGCCAAAGTACTGACTATACCCAAGCAGACAAATATGCCCCCAAAAAGAAACATGTGCGATTGTTCCTAGAGAATGAGACAAAGTGGGGGGCGGCGGGCAGGCTTGTCTTTGGCGGTTCACAGACCACAGCTGCCTTATCTGCCCAGGCCCAGCGCCGCCGCAGGAAGTGAGCTCGGGCTTTCTGAGGGGGGACCTGAGCTCAGGCACCAGCTCAGGCACAGAGAGGACTCCCCCAGACGGGAGCAGGCTGACGTCAGCACCCGAGCAGGAAAGCACCCCACCCACACAGCAACAGTGAAGGGCTCCTGACTTACTGGTTTCCCTTTCTGTTCTAACAAAAGGCGGGGAGGGGAATGGAGGGTGTCCAACTCAAAAACGACAAAACTGTGCCTGGGCTGATCTTACCAACAACCTCGCTTCCTGCGAATTGTCTCCCGAGGAACACAATGCCGCAGCCAGAAGCTTCTGCTGCTTCCTGCTTGGCAGGTCAAGTGGTCCCGTGGAGGAAGGGGCGATGACAAGCCGCTGAGCGACAGCCTCCCCTCCCCCACCCCATCCAAAAACTGCAGGCAACAGCCCCGTGCGAGAAATCGTCCTCATTTCTTAAAAACAGAGTTGATGTCTGGATCTCCTGGATGGTTTCTACAGCTAGGAAGCAATTTTATAGAAAGAAAGTGATTTGGCATAGCACGGAATCAACATAAGAGTTGGGACAATAATACAAAGAAAAGAGTGGCCGACAGGTGAGCCTACTTCTGGTGCAGACAGACTACACCTGGAGAGCTCTAAGTGGCGCTGCCAAAGTGCCCCTAAACCAGTGGTTCTCAACCTTGGCTGCACATTACAATCACCTGGGAATCTTTAAAATCCTGATTTCTGGGTCTCATCCTCCAGAAATTCGGTTTCTTTGTTATGGGGTGGGGCCACAACATTAGTAACAAAAGAAATAGAATTTCAAGAGGATGAGGCCCAGAAATCAGGATTTTTAAAAGATTCCCAGGTGATTCTAATGTGCAGCCAAGGTTGAGAACCACTGCTCTAAAGTGAACTCCCGCTAACACAGCCTTCTAACCTTGGCCACCTTCCTCCAGCTGGTTTCAAGCTGCAGCAAAGCTGGCTCACCAATCGCTCCCTCTTCTGGAGGGAAGTCAAGGAGACTATCTCCATAAGAAAGAGAAACCCAGGAGGCCGAGTGGGGGATTGGATGCTGATGCTGCACAAGGCAGAGCAGACACGCCCACTGCGGCTGAAGGGCACTGGGCTGCGCTCACAAGGCAGGAACCAGGAGCAGAACCAGGAGCAGAGCCCGGAGCAGAACCCGGAGCAGGGCAGAGGTGAGGCACGGGAGCCCATCTTTAGGCTGCCCCCTGTAGCTCTGTATTTTTTTAAAGGCCTATCGATAGCAATCACTGGTAGGTGGGTTTCCAGATTGTCACTGTTCATCATGATCAAGAGCATCCTTTCATTAGCTTCAGAGGTTTGAAAAGGAAAGTATGCTGATGGAGGGAAGAGAAGAGAAATCCCTGGGGAGCCGACTCCTGAGGGCAAGCACTACTCAGAGGCTCAGTTCTAAGACAGAAGGCCTGGCTCTGCCTGCGATGGTAAGGTGAAGGGATAAATCCAACCAGTAACAGTGAGGGCAAAACCACCACAGGCCGAACTCCTCGGGGGAACGCCCCAAGCGGGGCCTGGAGACCAGGCCCTGGGCTGGAGAGCATGGGGAAGCTAGTCCTCACTGAACACCGGGGTTATGTTCATGGCTCAAAGCAAGCTGCAGAAACCAATGTCATCGTAGATTAATTAATATAAACAAGAGCTAAGTTCCCACGGCATCTCAGCGCTGGAAGCGCTGTCAGGGAAGGAAACGGAAGGAAATGACCTTATCCAAGGACCTGCGGCCCTGGTGCCCACCTTGCAGCATCTTCTCCCCGCCCTTCTGAGGCGGAGCCCTCGCTAAGCCTCTAACGAGACTCATGACGAAGTGACAGGACTCTGAGCTGTGTTAAAGCCACGGTCAAGCCCTCCCAATGCTTCTCATTACAACAACGTCGACCTGGAAAAATCTCTAGTTCCCATAAATGGTCCCTTAAAACCAAACAGATGAGACGTCTGGATTCTGCTGTTTCTCAAGTCTGTTTCCAAGAAACTCACAGAGAGCACCCACCTTGTCCACGTTGGCCCGAGTCTTAGCCGAGGTCTCCACGTACTGCACGCCCCACTCCTCTGCTTTGCTCCGCGCCTCCTCCACCGGCACCTGCCTCCGCTCCTCCAAGTCCGACTTGTTTCCCACCACAAGCAATGGGATCTTGTCTTCTTCAGCCTTAACACGGAGGATCTGCTCCCTACAGCGTTACATCAAAATAAAGCCACCCAGAATGAGACGCTTTCCAAAGGCAGAAGAAGAAATTGCATTCTTACGCCATGTGCCAAAGATGCATCCCCTCGTCTGCCATAAACTGGCCAAGGGTCTTCAAAGTCCGGTTCTCAGAATGGCCGGGGGTGCTCATTGCAGATTCAGACTCCGGGCCCCACAGAAGTAATTATCTGCATGGGAGCCCAGGATTCTGCATTTCAATAGGTTCCCCAATTTATGCTTAGGTAAAAGAGAAGAAAAAAACACAGGGGCCTCTAGGATAAAAACAAGCTAAAAGAAGTACCTTCATACATAAAATGCTTAATAATTCCCCTGAAAAAAGATGGCATGATTTCTCTGTGGGAATAAAAGCTATGAAATCCAGTGTTTTTCATATGGAACGTAGCAGTCAATTAGATCATGAAATCAACTGAGGGGGTCACAGCAGTAATTTTCTCCCTTAGTGAAAAAGAATATAAAAGAGCATCGGAGGAGCCTCTAGTAGCCCAGGGAGCCTGGTTCTGTGCAGCTTCTGCTGCATTACATCTACGTGTGTGTGTGCACCTGCCTTCCCCACCCACCGCCAGGTCCATTTAGACACAATAAGTTACAGGCTACACAATGGGGACAGCTATGTTAGGCAGAAATTGTATTTAATGTGCATTAGTTTTCCATACAAAGTGTGTGTGTGTGGGGGGGGGGGGAGCAAATACTCCAAGGCCCATGAAAAAGTACTACAAAAACATCTTCTCTAAAAGAACTGCTACCTATAGCACATTAAGTTTTACTTCCACTGAAAATAAACAGCTGTCTAAAGTTACTAATCAAAACCAAATATTAAAAAAACTAAATATTCCACTTGTACTGTTCTGATCCAGGGAGGACACTGCTACATTCCAATACATCAGAGACCCTTCAAAAATGTACTTCATGGAGATTTGCATTGATTCGTATATGATATAGGATAACATTTCATAATAAAAATATTTAAAATTTTTCCATACAGTCGACTGAAGTACCAGATATCAAGTTATTTTAAGAAAAATGAAAAAGAAGAAAAGTTAGAGATAGCTTGAAAATGCTATCCCCTACATTTCAACAGGGGTCAAAGAGCCTGCTACATTTAGAAGCTATGTGGTCAATATAAACTATGAACAATAAAAACTGATAGCTTTCTAGCTCAGTCTTGCACAGGCAAGTAAAATTAGCTCATTAATAAATATATTGATTCAAAAATGGGAGTACCAAGTACTGGTCTCCTGTAACAAAACCCATTTCTCTAGTTTGTAGAATATATCCAGGGAAAATTTCAAAATAGAGTATATTGACATTTTATTTTATGTTGGGTCTTCTAATGTGGAAGGTAAGTACAGAAATGCTACATTTTACAGCTGCTAACAGGCATAAAGTAAAGGGAATGAGTGTGGCCACTCAGCCCAGATCATCGCCTGAATCCAATGACATAAGGAACGTGGACAGCCTGAGGTTTGTCAGAGTTCACGTCAGGAGAACTAGCTTCCCTTCCTTTTTCTTTTAGGGAGTCATCTGTCCTTTTTCTTCTAAGGATCCCTCTTCTCTAATCACAACCAAAACCCTTCTCCTAGGATGAGACTAGACTGCTCTAACTCTCTGAGAATAAATGAATAGTGTAAGTGTGTGTGTGCGGGGGGGGGGGGGGGTAATCCAAGGGAGACTGGACAAGGGTGGCAAGGGTAGCACCATCTATTCTCCGGAGATGACTCCAACTGTCCAACATTTCATTTTGTCGTGAGTCAAAGAGCAATAGGAAATCAAAGCTTAGGAAAGGGAAGGAAAGGAGGTAGTGTGTGCGTCTGTCCTGTTTTACCGCACGGAGACATACAAGCAGGATTCTGTAGCTGCAAACACAGCTACGAACCCATGGGCTACAGCCACGTTCAGAAACCTCACGGTGTGTCGGAGTCTAAAAAGGAGTAGGACGTCTCACACTCTAGTTTCAGAGAACTGAGATGCTCAGCCTGAGGCCTTGCAACTCTGAGGCCTCCCTCATTACCTCCCGCTCTCTCGGCCACCCCGAAGGCCCCCGGCTTCCTTCCAAATCTTGGGGGGATATTTAGCTTCCTCATATTCAACTAATTTCTGACCAAACTTGCTAAAGAATGAAAAAAATTACTGTGCTTGCTTTTCTTTTTTAGTTTCCTAACAGACCCTAGATCTGGTTCTTATAGGAAAGAGTCATCACGACAGGTGTTTATGAGGACAGATGAAAAAGCACAGCTGTGTACAATGGGATGGAATGGGGGAAAGAGAAAGATTCCCTTCCTATTGGAATTCCTAAGAATTACGCCTAATGGCTCACTACTTCCTTATAGCAAAATAAGCGTACGGTCTCATCCCACGTTTTTGAATGGATGCTAGCAGGGACTGTTCTGCTCATTAGGGAAGGAACACAGGACCACCCTGAGAAAAGGCTGGGGTAGCCACAGGTCCTGCCCTTAGGGATTTATGGTCGGAAGCACCATTTCATTTCACTGATTCGGATAAAGAAACAGCATCTCGATGCTGAGTAAACTTGCCGGGGTCACAAAACTGGTGAGTGGCAGGAACTCAAGCCCAGGTCTGCCTGCTTCTAAAGCAGTTCTTTCTATTCAACTACACTAAGTCCTTCCGGTAGCAGCAAACAGTCACTCGGACTCACATCCTTCACTCTGCTGACCACGATTCCTAAGCCTCAAAACAGAGCAAACTTATTACTTCTCTAGCAAAGTTATAAAAAAGATATTTAACTCTTATCAAGCACTGTCTCTCAGGATGTATATGAAAGCAAACGGCAGGTTCTTGAATGTACGGAGTGGCTTTGTCCCTCACAGGGACAACAGATTCTGAAGATAATTGATATTTAGAAATTATTATAAAACAGGGAAGTCCAAAGAGATGATAACAAATGGTGGACTATAATGTGCCCGGGAATTCTTTAGAGAGATCCTTCCTAATTACAAGCTCAGCCCTCCCACTGCCCCTTCTCAGCCCAGGGCGTGGGAAGGAGGGCAAACGGACCTGAACTCGGCCGTGGCTGTGAACGCCTCGTGCTCTGTGATGGAGAACACGAGCAGGAAGCCCTCTCCGCTCCGGAAGTAGTTGTCGCGGATCGCCGCGTAGTCCTCCTGCCCCGCCGTGTCCAGGATGTCGATCTGCACTTCCTCCCCATCCAGAACCACTTTCTTCCTGTAGCTGTCAGCTTTGGTAGGTTCGTAGTCTTCTACAAACTGAGGACAGAAACAGCAGCAGCAGCCATCAGCAAAGGTTGTAGGGAAATAAAATCTGCCAAAAGTAAGTGTCAACACCGAGTGCTTTACCTGTGAGAACTGCACATCACGGGGCGCCTATAATGATGACACTGTGTGTAAGACACTAAACTAAAAATAGCTTCCCATATAACACTTCTGTTCCTTATTGTTCATTCTACCATTTTTTTTTTGTTTTTAAACAACAAGAGCAGAAATTCCCATTTTACACATGAGGGAACCAAGCACAGAGCAGAACACGGGGCGGTATTACTGTCAGTATTAAGTTATAGTACAAACACTGGCAACGGTGAGAACAGCCCAGCTGATGCGGAGCAGTGTTTGGGTGCCCACTCAGGAAACAAGAAGTCACTGTTTGATTCGCAGTCAGGGCACACGCCTGGGTTGCGTGCTCAATCTCTTCCTCTCTCTAAAAATCAATAAAAGCACTTTTTTTTAAAAGGTGAGAAACAGGAGCTCCTACTCATAATCAGCAGAAGTAAAAATCTCATCTGAAAAGTAATCTGACAAGAAGTATCAAGAAGCTCAAATAGCTACATGACATGACAAACTCCAAATGCCTCCACGATTCAATGTGAAAAATAAAACCATCGAGTACTAGAAGAACCCTGGGTGAAATCCGTTTACTACCTTTAAGTCAGAAAGGCCGTTTTAATAACTATGACTCAAAATCCAGAAGCCAGGTAAAAAAAAAACACATTTGATAAATTAGACTATGTAAAATCTGTTTGACATAACACACTATAAACAAAGACAAATGACAAATGAGGAAAAAATATTTGAAGCCATTTCACAAGGAGCTATATACAAACAGTCTGCACAAAAAGATCAACAATCCAATGGGGAAAGTAGCACTGGACATACACAATTCACAGAAAAGTAAATGCCTGTGATGTTAAACCTATGAAAAGATGTTCTTGCCAGAACCGGTTTGGCTCAGTGGATAGAGCGTCGGCCTGCGGACTCAAGGGTCCCGGGTTTGATCCCGGTCAAGGGCGTGTGCCTTGGTTGCGAGCACATCCCCAGTGGGGGGCATGCAGGAGGCGGCTGATCGATGTTTCTCTCTCATTGATGTTTCTGGCTCTCTATCCCTCTCCCTTCCTCTCTGTAAAAAATCAATAAAATATATTTAAAAAAAAAAAAAAAGATGTTCTTCCTCACTAGTAAAGAAAACAAAAATTATAACTACACTGAAATACCATTTTCACCTACCAACCAGCACCGCAAACTTGCCTGACAACACACTCTGGGGAGGAGGGGCCTGAGGAGGAGGGAACCTGGGGAGGAGGAGCCCTGGGGAGGTGGGACTCTAGGGAGGAGGGGCACTGGGGAGGAGGGCCCCTGAGGAGGCGGGTCCCTGGGGAGAAGGGGCCATAAGGAGGAGGCACCCTGGGGAGGAGTAGACACAATACAAATAGACAAAAAGATAAACAAAACATGGCAAACAGAATACTATTCAGTCTTAAAAAGGAATGAAGGACAGATTCATGCTACAACATTGATATACCTTGACAAACTATGGTAAGTAAAAGCCAAATACAAACAGTCACATATTATATGAGTGTATTTACATGAAATGTCCAGAATAGACAAATCTGTGGAAACAGAAAGCAGATTAGTGGTGGCTGGGACCTTGGGAAGGGAAATGGAGAGTGACTGATAATGGGTATGCAGTTTTTGGGGGGTGATGTTCTGGAATTAGATAGTAGTGATGGTTGTACAAATTTGTGAATATACTTTAAAAAAATATGGAATTGTACACTTTTAAAAGGGTAAATTTTATGGTATATGAATTACCTCATTTTTTTAAAAAAAAAGAAATACTACTACAACATGGATGAACTTTCAAAACATTGTGCTACATGAAAGAAGCCAGATATAAAGGTCACATATTGTATGATTCCATTCCTATAAAACATCCAGAATAGGCAAATCCATAAAACCAGAGAGCAGCTGTCAGAGGCGAGGTGGCAGGGGAACAGTAATGAGGAATGGCTGCTGTATGCAGGGGTTGGGGCAGAACTAGTGATGAAATGTATACAGTGGTTATGCTCACACACCTTGTGAATACACTAAAAATCACTGAATTGGGAGTTCCATGGTACTTGAATTATCTATCTAATAAAAAGGGAATATGCTAATTGACCCTCACACCATTGCAAAGATGGCAGCGTCCACAGCCAATAAGGAGGGAATATGCTAATTGACTGCCCCGCCCACAAAGATGACAGCATCCACAGCCACTGGGCGGTGCCCAGTCCCCTCAGTCCCCCAGCCACCAGGGCCAGTCCGAGGCGCAGGCAAGCCTCGGATGTCAGCTGCCCAGCCACCCAGGGCTGGCCCGAGGGACAACCAAACGACTGAACAAGCAGACTGCGTGGGGCGACCAGGCTGGCAGGGGGATTAGTGAGGGTAGACCAAACAACCGAACAGCAGGCTGCCTGGGGCGACCAGGCCCGCAGGGGGGGCAGTTGGGGGTGACCAAGCCAGCGGGGCAGGGCAGTTTGGGGTGACCAGGCCAGCAGAGGGGGATAGTTGGGGGCAACCAGGCTGGCGGGTTGCAGTTAAGGGTAACCAGGCCAGCAGTTGGGGGCAGTTAGGAGTGACCAGGTTGGCAGGGAGGGGGCAGTTGGGGGTGAACAGGGCAGCAGTTAGGGGCAACCAGGCCAGCACGCAGAGGCAGTGGGGGGTGATCAGGCTGGGGGCAGGGGCAGTTAGGGGTGACCAGGCAGGCAGGCAGGTGAGCGATTAGTAGCCAGCGGTCCAGGATTGTGAGAGGGATGTCCAACTGCCAGACTAGACTAGCAGTCTGACATCCCCCGAGGGGTCCCGGATTGGAGAGGGTGCAGGCTGGGCTGAGGGGACTTCTTGTGCATGAATTTTGTGCACTGGGCCTCTAGTATCTTAGTAAAACTCTAACTTAAATTGTTAAAGATTTAAAAGTTGAATTGAAAATATCAACGCGAACTTAGGGACCTCCGAAGAAAACTTGAAAAGAGCCTTGCATTGCCAATTAGAAGCTACCAGCTCAAATGCTTTTAAACCTAAAAATAAAAATACTAAAAGATGTTTAGTATTAGGTATCTCCTATTCACCCTAATAATTATCTTAAAATAGAGAGCATGCAGCTTTGCCTATGCCTCTCAAGTGTCCTTCCTTTAACTCCCTCCACAGAGACAAATACCCGGCAGCGCCACCCCCGCAGCGCGATCTCCGACGCCTCAGAGCATCTCAAGGGCATATTTCTGAGCTTTCAAGGTTCACACCTGCAAGAGCTGCACGGAGTCTCTGACACCAGGAGTCAGAATGTCCCGATGTGAATGCGTACCTCTGTGCTAGGGGAGAGGTGCTTATTATGAGAACATTAGATCATAACCTTGACGCTTAAATTTTTCCACAGAAATAGGAAATCTCTGAAGTCATGTATCTGTTAAGATGAATCATACTGCTGGCCTTGCAGGGATGTGTGCGATTCAGTCCCAGACGCCCAAGACGCGCAAGTCCAAGACAAACTTCATGCACACCCCTGTGCTGGGCCGGCTTTTCTAGCCACTCCAAGTCTGAAGTCTCCCACCATCAACCTCACCTCACTGGAAACCCAAATAGCTTCAAAAGTCTTCCGATATTTTAGGCCAAGGGTAAAATGATTAAAATCTCCCTCTAATTTTCTCAAATTCAAAAGTAAAGAACTGTGGGACTGTGGCTCCTTCCATAATCCAATTTCCATGGCAATTCCACCATATACGCGGGAATTTCTTCTGAACCAAGGGGAAAACACTGGACCAGAAACAGAGTGTGAACGGCCCATGACACTTCAGACCACTGGCCTCCAAGTACAGACGCAATTTCCTTTCCTATGACATCCGGTTAACTTGTTGATCCTTCAGGCAGGAGCTGCACCCCGGGCCACATGTCAGAACTGCAGGGGGCCGGGGGGTGGGGGAGAGGCGGGGGGGGGGGGGCGTTGTAAAAAGAAAGATTCCTGGTTCCCAACTCCAGAAATACTATTCAGAAAATTTTTAAAAGATCCCCCATGAGATTCTATGATCAGCCTGATCTGGGAATCACCGCTAAGGTCTCTTCAAGATCCAGAATTGTGATTCTGGAACTACACCGTCCAACGCAGCAGCCCCCAGGCAGGTCTGCAGTGCCCAGCAGCCCTGGTACTGGACACAGACACAGAGCACTCCGTCACTGAGAAGGCTCTGCTGGACAACGCTGGTGGAGCAGTCGGGGAAAGATTCCCCAAGCACACACCACTGCACTCTAGTCTTCCCATGCTCTGCTTTCGTCTTACCGACTCTTCAGTAACTGCGGCCTCTCAGTCCTCAAATATGTTAGTCTGTGAGAAAAACAGCCCAAGATTAAGCACAGCTTTCCTTTGCTTCTCTGAAGAAGCTAAAGAGAACACTGGACTTTCAGCATGCATCATTTCCCTCTCTCTTGCCCTTCACACATGCAAACATACACCATAGGAATGAACAATCCAGACCAGACTCCTGGTCTCCCAGGGTGTGCAGAGCAGAGAGAGGGCCCCCGTCCCCGGAGCTCTGCCTCTGACCCGGCTTCTCCACAGCGGCACCACGGACATCTGGGCAGGTGGTTCTCTCCTGTGCGCTGGAGCAGGTTAAGAGCATGCGTGCTAGTAGTACCTGCCCCCACACGTGACAACCAAAAACATGGGACATTGCCAGTTATTCACTCTTTTTTGTTGTTGTTAATCCTCACCCAAGGACATTTTTCCCTTTTTTTAAAAAAGAGTGGAAGAGAAGGGGAGAGACAGAGCGAGAGAAACATCCTGACCAGGGCCAGGGATCGAGCCTGCAACTGAGGTATATCCCTTGACCGGAATCGAACCTGGGACCCTTCAGTCCAAGAGCTGATGCTCTATCCACTGAGCCAAGCTGGCTAGGGCCAATTAGTCATTCTTTTTTAAGAACATATTTTTTTTATCAATTTGAGAGAGGAAGGGAGAGGGAAAGACAGAAACATCAATGATGAGAATCAGTGACACCCTGCCTCCTGCATGTCCCCTACTGGGGGTGAAGCCCCCAACCCAAGCATGTGCCCTGACTGGGAATCAAACCATGATCTCCTGGTTCAGGTAAATGCTCAACCACTGAGCCATACCGGCCAAGCCATTATTAAATTTTTAGGGGGCAAAATCCCCTTCCCTCATCTCATTAACAAACTACACCTCTAATCCTGTCTCCTTCATCTTAATTCCTCTCCTGACCCTCTGTTCTTCCCCTGTTACAAAAGAAAAGTAAGGAATTTTTCCTAAGAATACCAGGTTAATAAGCAAAAACAGACTCAGACTTCAAAATCTACATCTCTTCTTTTATGCAAAAATGTGTGGGTAAATTAAGGAGATTCTGCCAGATATGAGATAGAGAAAAGTGAGCATCAGAAACAAAACTTTCTCACATAAGATACAGCCAAGTATGACCCAGGAGAGATCCCCGGTAGGGGGTATGCAAAAGGCAGCCGATGGATGTATCACTCTCGAATCGATGTTTCTCTTTTCTCTCCTCTCCTTTCCTCTCTCTCTAAAAATCAATAAAAAATCTTTTTCAGTCCAGCTTGCGTGGCTCAGTGGTTAAGCGTCAAATTATGAACCAGGAGGTCACGGTTCAATCGCTGGTCAGGACACATGCCCAGGTTGCGAGCTTGATCCCCAGTGTGGGGCATGCAGAAGGCAGCCCATCAATGATTTTGTCTCATCATTGATGTTTTTATCTCTCTCCCTCTCTCTTCCTCTCTGAAATCAATTTAAAAAAAATACATTTTTTAAATCTTTTTCAAAAAATCCATTATAAAAAACTTTGAATGACTGGCTTCTAACCAACAGAATATGGCAATGGGCATGAATGAGATTACCAATGATTACATGTACTTATGTAAGAATCAGTAGTAGCTAAGCAGACAGACTTTCCTCCTGGCCTTGAAGAAACAGCAGCCATGGTGTGAACACCTGTGAAGAGGGCCTGATGGCAGGGACCATGGTGTGAATACTGAGGAGAGGGCCTGATGGCAGGAACCATGGTGTGAACACCTGTGGAGAGGGCCTGGTGGCAGGGACCATGGTGTGAACACCTGTGGAGAGGGCCTGGTGACCTGGTGGCAGGGACCATGGTGTGAACACCTGTGGGGAGGGCCTGGTGACCTGGTGGCAGGGACCATGGTGTGAACACCTGTGGGGAGGGCCTGGTGACCTGGTGGTAGGGACCATGGTGTGAACACCTGTGGGGAGGGCCTGGTGACCTGGTGGCAGGGACCATGGTGTGAACACCTGTGGGGAGGGCCTGGTGACCTGGTGGCAGGGACCATGGTGTGAACACCTGTGGGGAGGGCCTGGTGACCTGGTGGTAGGGACCATGGTGTGAACACCTGTGGAGAGGGCCTGGTGACCTGGTGGCAGGGACCATGGTGTGAACACCGGTGGGGAGGGCCTGGTGGTAGGGACTATGGTGTGGACACTGAGGAAAGGGCCTGGTGGCAGGGACCTCTAGGAGCTGTGCACCCCTATCCTCCATCTTCCAGCACCCAGGAAGGCTGGGAGAGGACCCGAGTCTCAGTTGTGCTCACAGCCACAGCTGACACCAAGGCAGCCTTTGTGAGAGCCTGGGAAGGACACCTAGCTAAGCTGCGACATATTCCTGACCCCTGGGAACTAGAGGTAGCAAATGCGTCGTTTGAAGCTGCTGAATTTGTAGAAATTTGTTACAGCAATAGAAAACTAATACAATCACAGTACAGCAAAATAACACTACTTACTGCCTGGTATACCACTAGAATATGTTCCTACATTTTTTTGTGGTTGCTATGTATTCTTTGAGTATCTTATCATATGTCAATGATTTTGAAATGTTTCCTATAAAGAATAAAAATATAATTTAGTCTTTCCTATAGCCTAGTTGATCCAAAAGTTCTTTTTTTATTAATAGTTTAGAAAGGTTTTTTTCAGCTTCACAACTACTCGACATTACCAGTAATGAAACTTCTAGGACTATTATCAAATTTAGGACCCCTCTACTGAGCTTTCCTATAAGATAGGGAAGAACTTTCCAGACTAGTTTCAAGCTCCATGTTTCCACCCTTGTTTCTCCTCCACCCACTCACTCAGTGCCAGGTGTCGTAGGACACGCCCACACCAAGATACACCCCTGGGCTGCACTCCAGTCCCAGTGCCAGGTGAGTCAGCACCGTGGGCGGGGAATATTCCTGGAAGCCATTCCTACACTGGGATGGCTGGTGAGAACCACAGGCCAAAGCGACTCCAAACCACATAAACATATACCACCAATCCCCAACTAAACTGTCCTCAATTCCTCTTCCCTCAGCTAGGTCCCAAGAATGGCCATGGCCACTCCAACACCACCCAACAGCAGGGGAGGCTGGACAGATGGAAAGTCTAGTGAAAAGGGGTGATGATCTTAATGAACGGTGGTTCCCACAGCTTCCTTTCACACATTCTGTACAGTGTGTGCCCGTGGGAAATGTGATCACATGAGAGGTCCCTGGGTTGAGCTCTAAACCTGTGGGATCAGTAACGGCCACCAAGCAGGGGCATTTGTGGCCACAGGAACCAAGACTGTGTTGTCATGCTCGACTCAGCATTAGTTCCATTACCCACCTCAAGGGATGGAAACCTGGGCCAGGATGGTGCAAGCTGTACCTGCTGTCTATCATTTGAGAAAAAATTAAGTCTTCTGACAGCTTAGCGGTCCCTTTCAACAGCTCCCAAAATCAACTGTCACGAAGCTAAGTATCAGACCCATTCTTCAGAAATCCCTGAACAAAGGTCCCTCTCCCTCCCTTGCTCCTGTCAGAAAGACAGCTCAAAGTGTAACAAGGGAAATAATGCGAGCAGGGGCCTCACATCCCTACAAGACATAACAAAAATCAGCAATCCAGAGCGTTTGCTGGTTAGACCCCTCATGAAGCTATTGGGAAGCACCTCACCACGATCTGGCCCACGACCCTCCCTGCACGTGGGTGGACGGCACACGCACAGGCTGGGGAGGGGACCCTGACCGCAGACAGAAGGTGGGCTTACCTCATCGTACATGAACTGAAGCGTCAGGGCCGACTTGCCAACCCCTCCACTGCCAACCATGATCACCTTGTGCAGGGCCAAGGAGCTCTGGCTCTTGCTCTTGTTTGCAGCCATCCTGCTGGTTTGCTGAGGTTGCGACAGGGGACCGAAGACCCAGGTGAAGAGCTGCCAATGCGGAAGACAGACATGAGAGGCGGTTTGGTTTCTACCCAGCCCTTGGCAGTCATTCACCACAGCGCAGCCAGGGCAGCCAAGTCAAGAGAGAACGGGGTTGGGCCTGTGAAGGGGACGGCAGGGAGACCGCCTGCCATGAAGGTCAACACACCCTCAGCACTGCCCCACCAGGGGGAATGCCCCGAGCCCGGTGCCCTACCTGCCCCAAGTCATCTGGAGCCACAGAGAACGCCGGCACTGGGGACTCGCTCTCTCTGTATCCTCACTCCACCCCCATCACACACCCCACAGCCCTCGAGACTCAACACGCGGAGGTCACTGAAGAGGGTAAGTGCATGTATTTTTCTGTAAGTAGCCTTCACGGAGGAGAACTAAATTATTTACTTCAAGGATCATGATGGCATTACTTCTCGACCAACAACCTGAACTTACTCAGCTTTCATACACTAAAAACTTGGGGGAATGGGAGTAAAGGTTTAGGGGTTTGCAAGAAACCAGAAACACCAATCAGAAAGGATATATGCACCCCTATGTTCATAGCAGCACAATTCACCATAGCTAAGATCTGGAAACAGCCTAAGTGCCCATCAGTAGATGAATGGATTAGAAAACTGTGGTACATCTACACGATGGAATACTATGCTGCTCTAAAAAGGAAGGAACTCTTACCATTTGCAACGTCATGGATGGAACTGGAGAGCATTATGCTAAGTGAAATAAGCCAGTCAATGAAGGAAAAATACCACATGATCTCACTCATTCATGGATAATAGAGACCATTATAAACTTTTGAACAATAATAGATACAGAGGCAGAGCTGCCTCAAACAGATTGTCAAACTGCAGCGGGAAGGCCGGGGAGGGTTGGGGGGCAGGAGGTAGGGGGGTAAGAGATCAGCTAAAGGACTTGTATGCATGCATATAAGCATAACCGGTGGACATAAGACACTGGGGGATAGGGGAGGCTAGGGGACTGTCTAGGGCGGGGGGATAAAATGGACACATATGTAATACCCTTTGTAATACTTTAAGCAATAAAAAAATTAAAAAAAAAATACAATTTAAAAAAAAAAAGGTTTAGGGGTTTGGAAAAGGACCAAGGAGGCCTTTAAGATCAAAGCAATTTTAGGGTAAAAGGGAACAATTACTAAGATGCAACCTCTGAGTTGTCAAAGGTTCGCCACAGGGCCAAATTACAATGGTGAGTTCTCTGGGTAAGATGCACATTTAGCAAGCTGAACATTTATAGCCACTGCCATTTGAAGTACTGAACCTCCATTCACCTGAAACTTGCCTAATACTGTATGACCTCTTGTATTTGTCTTGCACTGTTTTTAACTCTTGAAATAACAAATTTTTTAATACTGTATATGTCTTATTCCATCCAACTAAGACTGTAAGCTCTTGGAGAGAAATGCCTGTATTATGCCCCTCACCCCCATTCCTTACCAAGAGGGTCAACCTTGAACTGAACCTTGAACTCTTTCATTTTTTTTTTGGAATGCCCTTGGAATATGCATTCTAAAAACAGACACAACATGTTTTTAGTGAAAATCTAATGGCCAAGAGCCCAGCCAGTGTAAACACATTCTTCCTACGTCTTCACTTTAATGACAAAGGACTGTTTAGCTTTAGAGAAGAAAAAGAGCGGAATTATTTTACAGTGTGTTAAAGTATTGGACACGAAGCCACCGAGAGGTCTTTGGTTTTCTGCGGTATCATGGTGCAAAGCCCAGGCCGCCCTGTTATCCTCAGAGCTGAACAGGTTCCAGGTGATATAGCTCCCCCACCCCCACCCCACCACACGGGCACTTGAAGCTGACAGCTGTTTTGCATCAGGGTCCGCACCACCAGGCTACAAACCAAATGCAAACTCGGGGCTTTTCAGTGACAGGCCCACAGTGAGAGGAGCGGAGCCTCACACAGGGGAGCAGCCCCAGAAAGCAGCCAGAGGCCGCCTTTCCAGCATCCGCTTCTGAAGGTACCAGAAGCGCATTGGTACATGGACAGAACTGTAAGCCCGAGAGACGGCCGGGCACATATGTGCTGGGGACATTCAGAGCCAGAGAGCGAGGGCACAAACCCCGCAGGGTGATGAGAGTCCTCTGCGGCCAGGGCGCTGAGTGCTAATGAGTATGTGGGCGTGTGACATCCGCTCCGGCACCCGTGGCCGCGCAGTCTGGCCTGGCCTGGCCTCCAGGACGAAGAGAAGCAGGCGGCTTTGTTCCCGGATGTGAATGAGGGAGCAGAGCCCGGGCTGAGAGAAGCCAGTGTTCCCTGGCGGGAACTCGTAATCTACGACAGAGCATGAAGCTCACTATCCAGCTTCCCGGCCCGAGCTTCGGACTGAGCTGGGAGCCCACAGTGGGGACAGCCTGATGGCCAGCAAACAGCACCCTCGGAAAGTCTCGGCGTGCAAGCTCCCGCCACTCTCCCGCGCAGCCAGCACTACATTCCATTTAAAAATGCCACGTGGCCAGCCCAGGAAGGGCTTCAGGAAGGTTGTCCGGAAGATGTCCGGCATAATTAGCATATTACCCTTTTATTAGTATAGAAGATATTTTAAACCTATTTGAGGTCATATCTACGTAGTTTTTAACGTTTTTCACATATTTATCTATCCATCTTATTAAACTGAACTTAAACCTTTTCTTGATGATTTAAGGATTGCCCTCACCGCAGAAATCAGTACTGTGATCTGAGCCTGTCTGAGTGGGTCAGCCTGGAGCCCTCCCCCTTCAATTGGACCCCCCATTTATCTGCCTCTACTCCCTTCTTTCCACTCCCCTTTTCTAATTATGCACTTTTTAATAAGTGTCTTAAGCAATTAACTAGGTAATTAAGCACATTTGAGCTGTGACTAAAATAGAACAAGTGGGATAAGGAGCAGGCCTCCCCAAAAGGCCTTGGTTTAGGAGGTGAAACTGCTCTGGCCCACAGAGCTGAGGCTGGGGGAGGCTGGAGCCTCCAGACCGTAAGTTGTCACTCTATTTCTCTGAAGCAACCTTGCTGCTATGAACTCCTATAGCTGTATGAAAATGAAGAAATGATTTCCCAGGTGGGGGGCTTTTATAAACATGTGAGCTGTTTATAAAATTCTGAGCTGTTATTTTCAACAAAAAATCAATTTTTCTAGAAGAAACCATAATAAACGAACTGAAGACTATTCAACAAACTCACAGATGTTGGCTGAAAGCTCAGAAACTGAATGACCATGGTGCCTATTTCCAATCCACACACTGCTTCAGTCCACCTGGCGTGGTGAGGGAAGCAGGAGAGAGGCAGAGCGCCAGCCCTGAACCAGTCCTGGACTGGACGTGCTGCCCCCACACTCCTCTGTTACTGGAGACAATAAACTCATTTGTTTAAACTACTGTTAGCCTACTTATTGTTATTGTTTTCATTTTTACTTGTACCAAAAGCATTCCAGAAACAGTCTTTGTATTCAAGAAACTCAAAGTCGAGTGGTTCAGGCAGATTAGTAAATGAACATAGGATACTAAATCCCACGGCTGAAGTATGCGAGGTGTGCTCTGGGAACACAGGAGAAACGTCTACATTACACTGAAGGTCAGGGAAATTTTAAGGGAGCAACATAAGAACTGAGATTTGACTAAAGAGAGGCAAAGAAATCCCAGGGAGGAAAATAATTAAGGCTTAGGAAGTTCATGTTGATGATTTGTTTATTACAGATATGCCTAGCCAATATACGTGCTCTTAAAAATAATACAAGTATCCTTTCCCCCAACATTTTATCATGAAAAGTTTCAAACTTTAAGAAAAGTTGAAGGAACTGCCCAGTGAATCCATGTTCCCACCACCTGGGTGCTACAATTCACATTTCGCTCCATTTCCTTTATCACACACCCAGCCATCTGGTATCCCTCTATTATACCGTCAACCTTAAATTCTGACACATTTCATGTAAGTTATAGACTCAATACACTTCATCCCTAACTTCAGCATATACACCACTTTTTGCAAAGCAATTCTAACCCCCCCCACTGCCTTTGCTAAAAAAAATTCAGAACTTTCTCTGAGGGGCTTGCAAACCTCCTGATCTCTCCAATGAACTATTTGGATTCTTAGCCAATAGTTCTTGAAAGCCACACACAGACCTGGGCCCATAAGACCAAGTCCTGGCACGGCTCCGATAGTCAGAGAAGCCTTCTGCAGGAGACTCGAGAAAACACACCAACAGACACCCTTTAACATGTTCTACTCATCAACACAGAAGCTCCGTAACTTGATTCGTTTTTGTCCCCAAAATACTTAAGTGCTACTTGTACGACACTGTGGGTCTGTGCCCTTGGAAAACCCAATCTCCTAAGGCAGTGGTCGGCAAACTCATTAGTCAACAGAGCCAAATATCAACAGTACAACGACTGAAATTTCTTCTGAGAGCCAAATTTTTTAAACTTAAACTATATAGGTAGGTACATAGTTATGAACTTAATTAGGGTACTCCTAAGCTGGCCTTCGCTAAAAACATCCTCAATCTGACTGAGGTACGTTCACGGAGGTCAACCCCTTCCAACTCTCCCATCCACACTCGTCTTGTGGAATCTAAGGAACAAAATGTATTGACTAACAGAATAAGACCTGACGTAGGAAGGCATGGAACAGACTGACATACCTCGATGTGGGGTGGGGGGGATGAGAAGACATAACATATGCTTATATGCATAGCCCATGGACACGGGTAGTAGGATACTGAAGACCTGGAAGAGTGGTTAAGGGATGGGAGGAGGGGGCGGAATGGCAGGAAAAATGGGAGATATCTGTAATACTATCAACAAAAAATACATTGGATTTAGGCCTTGGGAAAGCGTAGAATTTTACCAAAAAATAGTACAAAATAATGAAGATTGAAAATGATATGTTCACTTCAAGTAATGAAATAAATTTTTTTAAAGTGATTCTGTTTTGAAAATATATTGGATTTTCACAATTTAGAACAGAATAGGAATTCTAGAAACCAGAAAACAAGTTTTTAAAAATACTTTATTAAATACTATCAATACTTCAATTTTAAAACTAAATCAGGTGTGGAAGATTGTTAGTATACATTTGGAGCAACGTTTTGTAGTCCTAGCTTAAATCATCCATAAAAACAAATGAATAGCCTTGTTACATCATGAGTTCCAGCTGAAATGCTTATTATTTCTGATGTATACACTCATGGACTTACTACTTTAGTTTCCTGAGAATGGTTATGAATCTTTACATTGAGGGAAAAAAAGTATAGATTGCTCATCTTCTCTTAACAAGACCTAGAAATTCAATTCAGGACAATGTTTTAAAATTTTGTTTGGACACTCCAAATCTTCCATTTTGTGTGAAGAAGTATCTATGGCAAAATTCCCTATCTTCAGGCTCAATGCTGTCCAACCACACTTCTACCACTGTCAAACAACAGGCGTATACTCCATACGCTTTTTTTATTTTTTGCCATAAATCACTAAAGCTTCTCTAAAATGCTCCCAACTCTCCTCCAAAATAAAAAAAGCAGAGGCCTACTTACAATCATAACACATTAAAAACAATTAATAGGCCATTTGGGCAAAAGTACATCTGGTAAAAATGAGTTTAAAAAAAGATTTCACTAGAGAACACAATTTTTTCCAAATAGGAAATTTAAGAGACTGTCTGCCCAGCATCCCTTTTCTAGAAACTGCTCCCCTCCGCCACCTTCATGGTTATCCCAGGAGAGGTGAGAGGTGAGGGGTGAGGGCAGTAAGACATGCCATGTCAGTATGGGAGAAACTGAGTGGTCCCAAGGGGGCACTGGACCCAAATCAGGTGTGGGCACCACAGAGAGGGCCAGGCCCCCGAAGGCTAAGCTGGGAGAGGGAGCCCCCAGGCAGAAGACAGACGGCCGCCGACTGCTGCGGCCTTCAGACAGCGCACGCCCCTTCGGAGAGGAGGGCAGCTCCCCGGCCCCAGCTCCTGGCTGGGATCTACCAGTGCCAGACTCTGATTTTTTCAGAGACGCCAGAAATTTGGATTTTTATGTGAAATCTCCCCTTTTAAAAGCTAATAACCAAATCAATTTCAGAAGCACAGATGGTAAACAAAGCATGTCTACAGGCCGCTCATTTTTACAGGTTGGCAGCTATGGCGTTTTCTTGGCCAAACAGTAAACGCTGAGCGACAGGGAGGAGGAGGGACAGCATCAGCACATGAGGAGAAACAACGAACAGTCTTGGCAGCACTCGGGTTGCAGGGTCCTCGGCCCCTCCGTGGCTGGGTTTTTATTTCTCCTCCGAGCCAATGACATACACTGCTATCCCCCGAAAGTCACCCTTTGTGGCATGAGCTCACTTACATCGAGTTTCTATCACTTCCAACCAAAGAGTCCAACTGACTGTACTTACGGCTTTGAAAGTATACATACAATTCAGTCCAGGGAGCCAGACCCAGGCAGGGCCTGGGGGAAAATATGACACAAAACACTTCCTTCTGAATGAATAAAGCTTGAACTCTACATATGGCCAAATCCACTAAAGGGGTTTTCAGAGAATGCAAATATTCTGCCCCCTTGTATGGTTAGGACTCTCATCCACAATGAAAGAAACCCCAACTGAAAATAGTTTAAGCAAAAAAAGTTACTTATTGGCTCACCTAACCACATGTCCCATAATAAAGCTTACGTCAGGCATAAATGATGTCTCCAGAACCCAATTTTCTCTCCCTATCACAGTCCCCAAGCCTCCAACCTCATGGCACCTACTCTTACACCTCCCAACCCAAGCCTTTCGCAATCAACATCGCAAACTTCAGTGTAACTCTCCCTAGAGCAGCGGTTCCCAACGTGGGGCACATGCCCCACAGGGTGGCAATTTGAGAATGAGTTATTAACAGTGAATTTTTGGCATTTCTTATGGTTCTAGGGTCCTCATATACAGTATATAAATATATATTGTGACACTTATGCATTTTAGTTCTCTATTATGTTTTGAAACTTTGTTATTTTTTCATATCACTTCATATTATTATTTTTTAACAATTTTTTTTAATATATTTTATTGACTTTTCACAGAGAGGAAGGGAGAGAGAGAGAAGGTTAGAAACATCCATGATCAGCTGCCTCCTGCACATCTCCCACTGGGGATGTGCCCGCAACCCAGGTATATGCCCTTGACCGGAATCGAACCTGGGACCTTTCAGTCCGCAGGCCGACGCTCTATCCACTGAGCCAAACCGGTTTCGGCAGTTTTTTAACAATTTCTGAGTGATTTCTTCCTCACTACTTCAACTGTCCTTTCGTTCTTTTATTTTTCTCTTTCATGGATGCCATGTTCTTTGGAAGCTTGTTTAGACCAAGTTAATGGCCTTTTAGGCTACCCCACATGAACAGGAGTTCACTTTGTAAATATTAAGAATTATATGGGGGGGGGGGGAAGATCGGGATTTCAGAGATGCTCAGGTGGGGCGTGGCCAAAAACAGGTTGGCAACCACTGCCCTAGGGCCTTCCTGGACCTCGGCACCTCGGAAAGGCCCTGCGCCCCAGCCGCCACTTCAGCCCTTCTGCTTCCTTCACGGCGGACCACTTGCAATTCCTTCCTTTCTCTGCTTTCACTTACTTCCACTCCACCTCCATGAGGCAGGCACCAGGTCCACCTTTTCCTTCCTGTAGGAATATTTCCCTTTATGATCATATGTATCATGCTGCAACCTAAATAACATGAATTCTACCCTAACTATGGTCATCATAGAATCTAGTATATAAATTTAACACTTGGATTCATCCATATCTTATTTCCATTACTCACGGTCAAAAGCATAAAAAGTTTAAGGCACTATATCTTATTTCAAAAGCAAAGTTTGATAGGTAGATAACATTAATTTTTGTTGTTCTTGTTATAAGTCCTCACCCAAGGATATTTTTTCCATTGATTTTTAGTGAGAGTGGGAGGGAGAGAGGGAGAGGGAGAGAGGGAGAGGGAGAGAGAGAAACATCGACGTGAGAGAGACACATCAATTGGTTGCCTCCCACATGTGCCCCAACCACAGCCAGGGATCAAACCTGCAACCCAAGTACATGCCCTTAACCAGGAATTGAACCCATGACCCTTTGATGCACGGGCCGACGTTCTAACCACTGAACACGCCAGCCAGGACTGATTTTTATTTTTTTTAGCTTTGAAAATTTGTCACTAAAGAATTTGAATCTCTTAATATTTATTACTTAAATCTTTATTTGAACTTACTGTGAGGTTATCAATACTAGTCATGACACAGGCCCTTAAAACAGAGATTACCAGACCATCAAGTAAAGTTACGTTTATTTATTAAACAAGTCTCAGAGAAAACAAAAAACTGTAGCCCTAGTGGTGAGGTATCTCAACACAATATGCAAAGTCCCCACAGTTTTACCAGAAAACTCTTTAAAAGTCAAAGCAACCTAGTTTTTATAAGAACCTATCACTTCCCCCACTGATTTAAATAAGGATTCTGACCAGCTGATGGCTATTCAATGGACAGATTTCACTGACCATCTCCTAAAGAGCACAGGCCCTCGCGTGGAGAGCCGACCCGGCCTGGCGAAGCGAGGGAACAGGGGGAAGTGGCGCGCAGCCCCTCAGCTCCTGCTGCGCGGCCACCCGAGAAGACTCTCCAACAGCTGGCCAACATCTCTAACAGACACGCGGCAGGCTGCTGCGGGACCTCTCTGTTTGGCACGTTGGTATATTTTCACTGCTTTTCACTGACTGGGGCATTCCCGTAATGAACGTCCAGGCAAGAAATACTTAAGTTATCCCAGTTCTCGGAGCTTCTCTCTCTGTACACTCAGCCTTCCCCACACACTAACTTAGAGGAGGAGCCTCCGTTATTCCCCTCTCGCAGCTGCTATTGCTGTTAGCTTCGGGGAACAGAATATTTTCATATCTCGTACAGGTGTGACTCCGTTTCCAGGCCTATTACAGTAAGGAAGCTGCATGATCCAGGCTCCTCCCAAGACAACGTAAGTCAGTGACGCTGTGCGCCTAAGGAAACCTGTTCGATAGTTCTGTTCCCTAAGGGACATTTCTTTATCTGTCCTCCCACCAAAAGAAGAGAAAAAAACAAATTAACAAACTCAAAAGACAGACAAAACCCAGAAAGCTCTGGAGTTGCTGATCGCAAGCACCCTGCTTCTGGTTGGTACCTCTAGGAGGATGCTACTCCTTCTGCCAGGGCTGCCCTGCCTCCCGACGAAGGGCCCCCGTCATGTCACACTCAGCCGGGTATTTCTCCCACCACCTTCCGAACCTCCCCAGCACAGCTGCCTCTCCCAGGCTCTCCCTCCAGGCCCAGGCCCACCAGTACACCTATGACGCTCTCAGGTGAAGCAGAACTTCCTCCGAGATGCGGCCTGTCTCTCCCACCACACTGGGAGCTGCCCATCCATCTTTAGTGCCCAATGTGCCTGGTACTTTGGAGGTGCCCAGTATATGCTGAATAGAAAACCCGAGTTCTCCATCTAGGCTGTGAGGCCACAAGAGACAGGTGACAACTGGTAAACTCTGAAAAGTTAATTCACTTTTATGATGACTTTCCTCAACTACAAGCAACAAGAAATGGTGCGAGGGGATTTGCAAGCTCTGATATCCTCAAATGTACAGTTTTTCTGCAGTGACGTCCTTTCCCACCAAGCCCTCCTCCTCAATGGATCTGGGGGTCTCACTGGCCCTAGAGAGCTCTACCAACTTATACCAACTCCAGTTCCTCCCACCTGCAAAGCAGCCTCGGACATTAGAGCTACTTCATCTCTCAACAGCTGAAGGCTGAATTTGGAACCAGCATACATGTCCCTGCTCCAAATTATTTATCCAAACAAAATCCTGCTTAGAGATGCACTACTATTTCTACTGTACTAGCATATCGCATGCACGCAAACAGAACTTGTATAACTTCAAGGGCACTTAACTCATTAATGGCAGGGCTAGGATCAGAACCCCAGCAGCCTGGCTCCAGAGTCCACACTCTGAGCCACAACACCAGGCTGCCCCCTTCGTGGACTGCAGTGGGGTGGAGAAGACCTTCAAACTTGGTGTGAAATACTGGAATTTCTATCAATGGATCAGAAAGCTTGTTACAGATTTTAAAAATGCACAGGCAACTAGAGCACAAGTTTCAAAGCAAAGACCTGAGAGGAAATGTGTAACAAAAGGCAGTTATTATGTACCCAGAATATGGAAACAGGAACTTGAATAGATATTGGTACACCCATGTTCACCACAGCATTACTCACAACAGTAGAAAGGCGGAAACAACCCAAGTGTCCATTGGTGATGAGCGGAGAACAAAATGTGGTATACCCATGCCATGGAACATTACTCGGTTTAAAAAGGAATGAAATGTTGACACATGCTCTAACATGAATGACTCCTGAAGACCTTATGCTAAGTGAAACAGCCAGACAGAAAGGGACAAATACCATGTGATCTCACCTATATGAGGTCATATAGTCAAATTCATAGAGATGGAAAGGAGAATAGTCATTGCCCAGGGCTAGAGGGAGGGGAGGATGTGGAGTTAGTGTTTAATGGGCACAGAGTTTCAGGATGAGATGATAAAAAATGTTTTGGAGGTGGAGAGTGACTGCAGAACAATGTGCATGTACTTAATGCCACTGAACTAACTGTATACTTATAAAGGGTAAATATGGTAAGTTTTGTTATGTATATTATAACAATGTTTTAAAGTAGCTATACACCAACTACAGTGTGGGACTCAGTGTCTGGAGTCTGCTCTCGGGACACCTTGGTTAAGCTGCTTTTCTCAGCCTCAGTCAGAGCTACCTGTATCCTCAGGGTTACTGTGGAGGAGAAACAAGAAAACACCCATCATACACCTGGCCCTGAGGAAGCACCTACTGCTTTGTGAACATCACGCTGATATTTAGAAAGTCCCGAGAAAGGAGCCGGAGCCCGGGCTCTGCTAACGAGGCAGGAGGGAGGGGCGGGCCGGGAGATTTCTCTGCCCTGACAGCCGGGGAGACCCCTTCCGAGCACCACACTAGAAGGCAGAGTCCTGGCTGCCGGGCCTCGTGCAGCCACTCGCTCGCTGGACTGACTGGCAGGTCACTTCGGCCCACGGGGCCTCGATTCCCCACCCAAAGGACAGGCACGCTTGCCCTGCCCGTCTCCCAGAGGACCCGGGAGGAACAAATGTGCTGCAAAGAACAAACTCACCTGAGTAAAGGTGGAGACCTCATTGGCTCTATTAAGATCCCATCTAAGAGCTAGAAGGGCACATGTAGGGACTGTACAACATGGAAGGTTTTTACAGGCAGAAAGCGGGTGGACAAGAAGTTAAAAGAGAGGATTATTCCAGCCAAGGTGACCTTCCCTTGGGGAAGGGTCATTCGACCCCCAAAGGGGTCGCGACCCACAGGTTGAGATCCGCTGCTCTAGCAGGTGACACAATTTCTATATAGCCCTGGTTATCTATACCAAGGCTTCTCAAACTTTAATGTAGATACAGACGGCCTGAGAATCTTGTTCAAATGCATATTCTGATTCAGTGGGTCAGGAGTGGAGCCCAAGATTGTGCACTGCCAGCCTGCCCCAAGACGCTCCTGCTGGCCCAGACCCCACTCGACAGCAAGGCCGACTCCTCCCCTGCTACTTCTAACCCGGCTTCCCACCCAGCGTAACTTCATGGACACTGGTCTGGTCAAACCGCCAATAAACTCTTAAGTGCCATTGACAACGCTTCTCTCTCCTTTTCCGTCTCCTCCCCTCCCCCTCCTCCTTTTAAAAAAGAGCATGTAGCAAGTGTGATCAAACTTTGCCTGGAAAGGTTAAGGCCCCTAGCAGGCCAATTCAAAGATCCCTCTGGGCATCTCCCTCCAGGTCTGCCTCTGTAGCACATTCCCCCACAGTGCCCTTCCTCCAGCAGCTCTTTCTCTGTATCGTCTGCCAGGTCTCTTCCTCCACCGGGCTTCTAACATCATATACCCCCACTCAGTGGTCTCATCCATACCAGCGATTTTATATGCAGCTCCCAAAGTTTTCAAATGCAGCCCAGGTCACTCTTCTGACCTCCAGACTCATTCCCGCCGCCTAATCGCCACCTCTCCCCACATGGGTTTCTGGCAAGAATCTCACACTTACCATTCCTATAGCAGAACTCTTGACTCTTCCCCCCCTTAAATATACACCTTCTCCACTAATCCTCATCCAGTAGTTACTAGAGTAACTAGTCACATAGGAGGCGTTACTAAAAGACAAGAACCTGGGAGTCATCTTTGATTCCCTTTGCCTCTAACCAAACTCAATTCATGACCAATTCTGAGGCAGGATAGTAAGACACTAGGAAAATTCCTTGGCAAGTGGAATGGGAAAACTGAGACAGTAGTTAAATGGCATAGCAATTTACAGCCAGACAATAAAGCATAAGATCTTACCTTCCCTAAGGAGGATACTTAGAGCAAATGGCTTACACATTCCAGACCCTGCAGCTGACATTCTTTGAAGGTGATACTGACCAGAGAATAACCCAGATACCATTATTTTGATGCATCAGCATATTAAAGGACACACCTGGTAAGCCAATGAATCTGAGATCCTCCCCTGAGATCTCCCCTAAAATTCCTGACTTTAGAAAACAGATAAAAACTCTTAAGACAAAGGGCCCAGGGCTCATACACCTGCGCCTCTCCCCCTTATTTCCTCAGGCATGTATCTTTGCTTTCTTTCTCCTAAGCTCTAAGGCAGTGGTTCTCAACCTTCCTAATGCCGCGACCCTTTAATACAGTTCCTCATGTTGTGGTGACCCCCAACCATAAAATTATTTGCGTTGCTACTTCATAACTGTAATTTTGCTACTGTTTTGAATCGTAATGTAAATATCTGATATGCAGGATGTATTTTCATTGTTACAAATTGAACATAATTAAAGCGTAGTGATTAATCACAAAAACAATATGTAATTATATATGTGTTTTCTGATGGTCTTAGGCGACCCCTGTGAAAGGGTCGTTCGACCCCCAAAGGGGTCACGACCCACAGGTTGAGAACCGCTGCTCTGAGTGTTCCCACTAGACTAAACCAGGGGTGTAGTGGGCAACAGGCAGTGGCAGCTTGTCCCATGTTAACCCCCTGAATCTGTCTCCAAGGGCCCTCCTTTTACCCCTGTAACTTGTTTCCTGAGTCCATGAAGCCCAGCTGGCTCACTTCTTCTGCCTCTGTGACTTTCTTCCTAAAGATCACTCCTGTTGCTGTGATCTTGCCTCTTCTATCTTAAGCCTTTCCTGTCTTACTGTGCAGCTTTAATAAACGTAGTGTCAAAATCACCTGGACTCGAATAGTGACATCCTTCCTGCACTCAGTCAATAATTCACACGTTCCAGACTATGCCGGGCATACCCACCTCGGTCCTAGTCCCTTTCCAGTGCAATTCTACTGATTCCATCTCCAAAACACTTTTTAAATCCATCTCCTCTGCTACACCTGAGTCCCAGCCACCAACCCGTGAACAGCCATAACTCCCTGACTGACTTCTCAGTGCCACGTCAGCTTCTCTTCCATCTGTCCTTCACAGAGCCCTGACTGTGAACTTTCTAAAAATGCAAATAAAAGTGTGCTGCTCTGGCCGGGGGCTCAGTGTTTGGAGCATCGTCCTATACACCAAAAGCTGTGGGTTCGATTCCCAGTCAGGGCACATACCTAGGTTGTGGGCTCAATCACGGATAGGGGAGGCCACCAATCGATGTTTCTCACATTGATGTTGATGTCTCTCTCTCTCTCTCTCTCTCTCTCTCTCTCTCTCTCTCTCTCCTCTCTCATCCATTTCCTCAGGTGAGGATTTTTTAAAAAGTGTGCTTAAAGCCTGTAAATGGCTCACCATGAGTAAAATCCAAACCCTCTATTCACCATGGCCTATAAAACCCTACACCAAGCATGTCAAACTCCAGGCCCGCGGGCCACATGCGGCCCACACTGAATATTTTTGTGCCCAGCCAATATAACAGCATGTAAGAAACGTTTTAATAAAAATTTTGTAACTTAATTTTTATAATATCCTGTTATACATAATGACTGACTACTATAATCGTGTTGCATTCATTTCCCTTACTAACCTTATGCGCCTTACGCACAGGCACACCATTTCTCTCCACTAATACCAGCAGCGAATATTCTAGCAGCCGAATGCCACGTCATTAGTCTTGTACCGACTTGTTTGGTGTACGCAACAGGAAATATTTCACTTTCAGAGAACAAGAAAAATAGGTTTATTTGCATTACGCTTATTAATAATCTGTGCAGTTATTCAGTGTCTGGTAAGTTAATGCTCAAGAAAAAAATATTAATTTTTATTAAAATGTTCTATTATTTTATGTTGATGATTACTTTTATTTCAGCCCTTTGTATCCAGCATGTCTCTATTGAAATAAACCTACATTCCTATGAAAATTGAAGCTTTCATTTTTTTGCGGCCCACATACACTTAAACCTTGCTTATTTGGCCCATGTGAGCCTTGAGTTGGACGTGCTTGCCGTACAGCGACCATTCTCTAGCCAGCTCTGTCTTCTTCCAGCTCCGTGGGTATGCCAAGTGAGCTGATCCCTTTCACGGGCTCTGTTCTCTTGCCTGTGGGAAGGCCTGAAGCAAGAGGAAGCAAGGTGCCATCAAGAAACTGAAAAAAGTTTTTGTGGTTGCCTGGAGCAGAAGAAAAAGGCAGAATATGGTATGAGATGAAACTAGAGGAAAGTAATGGCGAGGTCATTTACCGCCCAGTAAGTCCTGTAGTTTAGGGGTTTTAGACGTTTTACTGAGAGGATTGGAGAGCCACTGAAGTGTTTCAAGCAAATAAGTGGCATAATTAGGCTTGCATGTTGAGAAGACCATTCTAAATATAGTGTGAAAAACAGAGAGGCTTCGAGCAGATGTGGAAGATGCAGCAGGCCAGGCCAGAGGCAAGGGTGGCCCGGGGATGACAGCGGACAGGAAACCTACCTAGATTTTTACGCTATTTAGGAGGCTGCAATAGTGTGATTTATAAGAAATATATTTGATCTTGGGCCATAGTTCCTGGCTCGCAGCTCCCCAAACCCCTGGAACGCCCTGAGTGATGAGAGCAGTGGGAGCATCTCTGGTTCTAATACTTAGTGTCTCCTCCTCCCTGAGTTCCTGAAAAGGCCTGAGTCATAAAGGGGAGATGGTCTCATTATTCATAACAGGCCCCTTCCCACAACTGGGTTTGCTATG
Organism: Myotis nattereri; assembly: GCF_964212035.1. Taxonomy (NCBI): domain Eukaryota; kingdom Metazoa; phylum Chordata; class Mammalia; order Chiroptera; family Vespertilionidae; genus Myotis; species Myotis nattereri. The sequence continues at coordinate 85,820,583 of NC_138082.1, read as the reverse complement.
CTAGTGAGTGACGTTTGGAAAGCACCTAAGGGGGGCTGGTTGGCCCTTGAACTGGGGCTGGAACTTTCAGCCCCACCCGATTCCTGGGGAGCAGGAGGCTGAATCAGTCACCAGCGGCCAATGATTCCTTCAGGCAGGACTGTGCACCCAGGAGCTTCGGAAAGTTTGCAGGCTGGGGACCCAGATCGCTTCCTCGGGCCGCCACCTGGGCCCAGCTCCTCAAGGACGAAGCCCCTTTTTGGGAACCTCACCCTATGCATCTCTTCTTCTGGCTGTTGACTCGTGTCCCTTAATATCCTTTGCCATAAATCGGTAATCTAGTGAGTAAACCAGTCTCCTGACTTCTGTGAGCTGCTCTAGCAAATTAATGGAACCCAAGGAAGAAGCTGTGAGAACCTCTGATTTATAGCCAGTCATGGGTCAGGAAGTTCATGTAACAACCTGAGCTGGAGACCGGCATCTGAGATCCAAGGAAGGGGTCATGGGAACCTCCAATCAGCAGCCAGTTGGTCAAAAGCACGGTAACAACCTGAGATTCCTAGTATAACTGGTATCTGAAGTGGAGGGCAGTCTTATGGGGCTGAGCCCTTAGCCTGCAGAATACGACGATGTCTCCGGATAGACAGTGTCAGGATTGAGTTTAATTGTAGACACCCCGCTGGTGTCTGAGAATTACTTGGTGGTGTGGAGAATCCCACCCCATATATAAACACATATCACATTGAAATTGAATATAAAACCCTTTTCGAAGTTTTAAAAAATGTGGCAGAACTTACTAAATATAATTTGAGATTTTTTTTTAAAGGTTTACTATGCAAATAGAAGCACATTAGCTAAAACCCTCTCCTAATAACAGGATCAACTAGTCTACAATAAATGACTGTCCATCAACCCTTTCCTGGTTTTTTTAGGGGGCAGGGGGGAGGAAGGAAGGGGATGAGGGGAGAGGAAGGATGAAAGAAAAGAAAGATATGAGATCATAAATTAGGGCAGTGAATGGGAAAAGGGCCACAAACCGGAAGAAAGGAAATCAATTTTGCTGACGTTTCAAGTCTTCAACTGGGTCAGGATGAACAAAAATGATTCTCAGACTTTATTATCTGATGTTACAGTTTAACATCATTTATGAGCTCTTGTTATAAACATGCTGGATTCAAAGGCTATTTGTTACATGAAAATATTAGACCCACAGCATTTTTAGAGATGGAAGAGACTGAGAGGTCATTTAATGAGGCTTCAGGCTCAGGGTTCCTAAACTCTTCTTTCTACCTACAGACACTTCAGCAAGAGTTCATCTAGAAGCTGAAAGAATGAAGCCCTTCTATCCATGTGGATAATTAAAATGTATCAGGGTTTCAAAAGAGAAATTAAGAATTGCTAAGCAAATAAATATTTACTGTCCAAAGATTTAAAATAACGGGGGGGGGGGGGGTTGATTTAGGTACACCAAGATTTTTTTCAGTCACTTTGCCAGTGAGTTTTATTTTTCAAAAATACACAAATGGCCCAGCCAGCATGGCTCAGTGGTTGAGCATCAACCTATGAACCAGGAGGTCACAGTTCGATTCCCAGTCGGGCACATGCCCGGGCTGCAGGCTCCAACCCCAGTGTGGGGTGTGCAGGAGGCAACCAATCAATGATTCTCTCTCATCATGATATTTCTGTCTCTCTCTCCCTCTCCTTTCCTCTCTGAAATCAATAAAAATATATTTTTTTAAATACACAGATGCACAGATGATTAATGACTAAGTTTAAGCTGCTCATCAAGGAGATCATTGTGGCAATAATTTTTTACCAATTTGTTTTAGGATTTAAAAAAAAACTCAGCTGCTCCAAGATTTAAATTTCTAATTTCCTAACTTACTGCATATTTGGCTAATTAATTCTACCATCTGACAGTGAAGAACCAGAGAAATAACAAAGTTTCCTGTGTAAAATTAAAAGTTTCTAGAATAGTAAAAATTCCAGCTGTATTTTCATCTCCTACAGTACATACTTTAATAAGCTTATGAAACAAAGATTTTCTCAATAATATCTGGTCTAAACAACCTTAAAAAAAGAAATTGTGGGAGCGAGCATCCAAGAATGCCAGTGGTCCTCAGGCTCCCCTCCCACACTGTACCAGGTTTGGTCTACGTGCCAGTAAAAGTTATGTTACGTCAACTTCCAAGATTAGATACCAAGAGACAGAAGTTTATATCTTGATTATCCTCTCTCTCCCTTTCTCACTCTCTTGCTCGCGCGCTCTCTCTCTCTCTCTCTCTCTCTCTCGCTCTCTCGCTCTCTCGCTCTTTGATCACTTGCTCTGGGGAAAAAGTTAGCTGCCATGTTGTAGAGCAAGCATGTCAAACTCAAAGTCTAACACGGGCCAAATAAGCAAGGTTTAAGTTTATGTGGCCGCAAAAAAACAAAAGCTTCAATTTTCATAGAAATGTAGGTATATTTTGATAGAGACATGCTGAATACAAAGGGCTGAAATAAATGAGTCATCGTTAACATAAAATAATAGAACATTTTAATAAAAATTAATATTTTTTCTTGAACATTAACTTACCAGACACTAACTGCACAATAAGAATAACGTAAGTAAACCTATTTTTCTTGTTCTCCAAAAGCAAAATATTTCCTGTTGGTACACCAAATAAGTCAGTACAAGACTACAGTGGGGCCTTGACTTAACAGTGTCCCAACTAACAAGTTTTTCCGAGATACCAGCTGCTGATTTTTTGCTTTGAGTTGACAGAGTAATTTGAGTTAACGAGCTCCTTAACGAGCTCCATCAGGGAAATGAATTAAACTCGTAAGTCAAGGCCCCACTGTAATGACATGGCAATCAGCTGCTAAAATATTCGCTGCTAGTATTAGTGGAGAGAAATGGTGCATCTGCGCATAAGGCGCATAAGAGAAATGAATGCAACACGATTATAGTAATCGATCATTAGCAAACATTGTAGTTCATTATTAATAATTATGTATAATGGAGAGCATTATGTTAAGCGAAATAAATCAGTCAGGGAAAGATAAATATCACATGATCTCACTCATTTGTGGAATATAATGAACAACATAAACTGATGAACAAAAACAGATCCAGAGACAGAAGCATCGATCAGACCGTCAAACCTCAGAGGGAAGGCAAGGGAGGGTGAGGGGAAGGGGGAGAGATCAACCAAAGGACTTGTATGTATGCATATAAGCCCAACCAATGGACACTGACACTAGGAGGGTGAGGGCATGAGCAGAGAGGGGGGGATGGAGGAAGAGATGTGTGTGGGGGCAATAAGGGGATAAGGACACATATGTAATACCTTAATCAATAAAGAAAATATATAATTTTTTTTAAAAAGAGTTCAATTTCACCAAAAAATAAAAAAATAATTATGTATAACAGGATATTGTAAAAAACTTACAAAATTTTTATTAAAACGTTTCTTACATACCGATATTTTGGCTAGGCTGCAAAAACATTCGTTGTGGGCCGCGAGTTTGACATGCTTGTTGTGGAGAGTCCTGGGGAGAGGCCCAACGGTGAGGAACTGAGGCCTCCGGCAGAGAGCCATGTGAGTGAGCCGCCTTGGAAGCCGATTCTCCAACCGTCAAATCTTCAGATGGCTCCAACCTCTAGAGGAGTGGTTCTCAGCCTTGGCTGCACATTAAAATCACCTGGGAATCTTTTAAAAATCCTGATTTCTGGGCCTCATCCTCCGGAAATTGTTTCTTCGTTACTAATGTTGTGGCCTCACCTCATAACAAAGAAACAGAATTTCCGGAGGGTGAGGCCCAGAACTCAGGATTTTAAAAAGATTCCCAGCTGATTCTAATGTGCAGCCAAGGTTGAGAACCACTGCTCTAGAGAGACCCTGAGCAGAAGCATCCAACCAAGCCCTCCCAGATTGCAGAACTTCAGAAACTGTGAGATAATAAATGTCTGTTGTTTTAAGCTACAAAGTTTGGGATAATTTATGACACAGTAATAGAAGATTCATTCAAAAGACAAACTTTAAAGCTGCGGTTCTCAACCTGTGGGTCGCGACCCCTTTGGCGGTCAAATGACCCTTTCACAGGGCTCGCCTAAGACCATCCTGCATATCAGATATTTACATTACGATTCATAACACTAGCGACATTACAGTTATGAAGTAGCAACGAAAATAATTTTATGGTTGGGTCACAACATGAGGAACTGTATTTAAAGGGCCAGAAGGTTGAGAACCACTGCTTTAAAGGATCAAACAACTATCTCCTTTAACTCATGCCCTATGCTACGCAGAAGTACCTAACTATTTTAATTTGGGTCAGACCTTAGTATTTTCTCTGTCAATTCCTAATCTAGTGGACCTAAAAGATGCTATATATAAGTTGCCCACAAAACAATAACAAAAGCAACAATTACAATAATATATTAGTAATTAATTAATAGCACCTTTTGCTGAACTTAGATTTCAATGACTAAAAAAGCAAGAAATCCTTGAAGATTTCTCTACCACAATAATAGCAATCACTCAGGAAACTTACAACCAGTTACTCTTTTTAAAAGTAACAAACTTGGACTTGAGGCCCGGCTGGCATTTTGTAGTTGCTGTAGTAACCACATACTTGGTGGTTTTGATACTCAGCTTCCACTCTCACCCAACCAAAAGCTCGTACACCCTCTGGCCTACTGGCCCCTCTACTTTCAAAACACCTGAGAACATACACACATACACCCATACTTGTATTCCTAGGTTCCAAAAGAACTGAAGAGCTAAAGGGGATGGCTCAAGGTCAAATATTGTCTCCAAGGCCAGATATTTAGCTGGGATTGGTTAGATCTGTGGGTCTGTGCCAAGCAGAGAGCTGATGCTCAATAAACTTCAGCTCCCCTCTTCCTCCTTCCGCACCCCATCCCCCTCCACCTGGGTTCCATTTTCTCTAGTACTCTGGCTTTCTGATTCAAACTTCTCAGCCACATGAATTCACTTTAAAAAAAAAAAAAGACAAATCCAGGTGTCTTGCATATCTAAGAGCAGGAGCTGTTTATTTAGAACAGTGGTTCTCAACCTTGGCTGCACATTAGAATCACCTGGGAATCTTTTTTAAATCCTGATTTCTGGGCCTCGTCCTCCGGAAATTCTGTTTCTTTGTTACTAATGTTGTGGCCCCATCTCATAACAAAGAAACAATTTCCGGAGGATGAGGCCCAGAGATCAGGATTTTTAAAAGATTCCAGGTGATTCTAATGTGCAGCCAAGGTTGAGAACCACTGGTTTAGAAGTATTTGGAGCCAGTGAAAAGTGGGACTCGTGCACATCTTGAGACAAATACACTGGAAATGTCAGAAGAGTTCACCAAGATCTCTTCCAACACAGTAGTTAGTTGTAGGTTGTTATATTGTCTCCTAATTTAGCTTTCGGAAAAGGTGGCCAAATGGCGTTCCCAAATTCGATATACAAAAAGATGTGAGGGGCTGGGTGATGTGGCACAAAGGATGATCTCAACTCTGGTTTAAAAATTTCCAGTCTCAAGCCATCTTCAGCGGAGGCAAGAGCCGTGAAGAATTACGGCAAGGATTTAAACCTTTCTCACTTCTTCCACCTTCTCCCAAGCCCCGTTTAGATCCCGTTCTTGCTTTCCTATCTTCATGTGTCTGGGTCCCATATTCCCAAAAGATACCTAGTAATTTATATTCCCACTTATTTCCACATGAAATCCCGAGAAAGATTCTACTCCTCAGGCATAGGGCACCCTTGCTGAGGTCTCACATAACAGTACCCACTTTCCAAAGATAAATAAAGTGAACAGAAAGAGAAGGAAGAGCCCAGTTGTGGTCAGAAGAAAGTAGACGAGCTGACGGGACTAAAACCACACACACGAGATGTAGTACATCGCTGGCCTTACTCCCATCCCACCCCCACTCCCCAAACTCCTGCAACAGTCCTGACTTCATTGAACCCTGACAAGTGGGACAACTATTACCACCTTTTTACAGCGGTGGACTCCGCTGAAAGCCATACTCACGCTCACACCACTCACCAAGTTTCAGAACCAGCACCAAACCTAGGCCTTCACACCCTGCCCTCCAATTCTTCCCAACAGTCAATGCTGCCGCTCACAGCCATCCCGTTTCTGGGCTCTGATATTCTAATTCTGCTGCTCCAGACCTGCTCTTAACCTGCTGCGCGCTTTGACATCCAAGAATCTTGCTGCTCGGCTTAGAACGCGGCTCACTTACGCATCTAAAAGATACCCTGTCCTCTCTGATAGATCACCCGTGCCCACCGCCCACGCCCAAAACTTAAAATGAGGTTAGGAAACCAGGACAGAGTAGCAAGTTCAGCTCCACAGGGGCTGAAATCAAGGCACAGATGACTCAAATCCATCAGTCAAGCCTCTTCCACCGGCAATTCTAAGTCCGCCAAACACAGCTTCTCCCGAGGGCTATCCTGATAGCAACATCCCAGCTACAGCGTTTCCCGGATTCACCTGAAATTCGCACAGGAAGGACGCCGCTCCAGCCAGCAGCCTGGGCGGCTACCTCGGCCACCAGCAGTCCCGGACCAGGCAGGCGGACGGACTCACAGACCCACCGCAGTCCCGGCCCAGGCAGGCGGACGGACTCACAGACCCACCCGCAGTCCCGGACCGGGCAGGCAGACGGACTCACAGACCCACCCGCAGTCCCGGACCGGGCAGGCGGATGGACTCACAGACCCACCCGCAGTCCCGGACCGGGCAGGCGGATGGACTCACAGACCCACCCGCAGTCCCGGACCGGGCAGGCGGATGGACTCACAGACCCACCCGCAGTCCCGCACCAGGCAGGCGGATGGACTCACAGACCCACCCGAGCGCAGGAGCGGGTGCTCAGTCCGCGGTGCTCCTTCCTATCGGAGGCCAGGTTCCGAGCCAGCCCCCATCAGAAAGAAACTAAGGGGGCGGGGGAGGGGGGGGGGCAAAGAAACAGCTTCACGCTCATTTTCAAGGCAGGACCAAAATCAGACCAAGCAACTTCTGGAGCGTGGCCCCTGCTGAGTCCAAGTGGAAGTTCTGAAGACGCTTACAAGTTTTTGCAACACTTTAGCTCTTCCCCTGCCCACGGCGGCAACCCCGGGACTGAGGAAGTGGACGTCCTCGGGCTGGAGGCCCCGAAGGGCAGGAAGTGGAGGCAGAGGCCATTTGTGGGAAAGAGAAGGAGCGGCGAAAAGCGAGAGGCCGGGGCGCCGCCCCCATCGCCTCTGCTCCGAGCCGGGCTAGGCGGCCCGCAGGCTTTCTCCGCGGATCTGCCTGGGCCACGGCTCCCGCGGCGCCCTCCGCGGGCCTCGAGCGCGACGTGTCCGACCGCCCGCACAGCCCTGCGCGGGGAGCGCGGGGGCAAGAGGCCACCGAGCGCCGGGCGGCGCACCCCACTTCCTCAGCCCGCGCCCCAGACCGCCCCGCGGGGGTCCCGCCGGGCCGAGCAGTCTCACCTGGGACACGTCCGGCGCCGCCTCGGCCGTGCGCGACCCGCACGCCGCTCTTAAGCCCGCCCCGCCCTCTCCTGGGCCTCCTCCCCGGCCGGACCCCAGCAGTCCCCAGCCGATTTGTCATTGAGCTGCCGGGTCGCTTCCCCACCCCTGAGCGCGCCCCCGGCGTCGCCCCGGCAACCCCGCCTCTCGGGAGCGCGCCCTCCCTTCCGCCCCCACTCCTGGAGACCACGCCCACTGGGCGCCTATTAGCCAATCTGAAGAGGATCTGCCAGCCTCGGGAGGCTGAGGGCGACGCTTGGCCAATGATGAGCCGCCTCAGGCGGGAGGGGCGGGCTCGGCACGCCGGCCCCGCCCCCTCCATTTCCTCCTCTGGTCGCCGTGCGCGCTGCACGTGACCGATGCTGCAGTGGAGAGTGTGGACCTGGTCTGGGGTGCGGGCGTGGGCGGGCGGAGGGTGCCCCCCTAGTGGACTGAGGTGAGGGCAAGGCCAAAGTAGTGGAAAGCAAAAGGGAAGGGCAGACCCGAGGCAGAAAACCAAGGGAAGTTACAATGCGGCGCGCGGGTGTCGGAGGGTCCCCGCGGCTGTGGGGGCGGGGGGCAAGGCGGGGGAGGGAGGGTCCCCTAAGAAGGGACCTCCGCCAGCCGCCACCACTCGCTTGGTTGATGAGACGTCCCTTTAGCAGTAATGGAGTTGCTTGACCAATTCCTGAAGGTACTTGACCCAGGTCACAAGTTAAGAATCCGAACCCCAGCCCTGGCCTTGGTGCAGGAAGTGCAGTGGGAAAGCTCTGGCCACAGGGTTTTCTCCCACAACCTGCCCCTGTCATCGTCCTGCAAAGCCCGGGAAATTGCAACTTTCTATCCAATAGGGCCTCCCCTCGGGTTGATTTTCGCAACTCCCCGCCCCTTCCTAGAGCTGAACCCTCCCCCCACCGCCTCCACAGGATCTGTGACCCCGCTGACCCCTGCAGAAACCTCAGGGCACAACACATTGTATTGCCGTTAATTGTTTAAATATCCGCCTGCATAATCTCCAGGGAAGGAAACGAGTGCTTGTTCAATTTGATATCCGCAGCAGCTGGCACCATGTAATTCTTTCGTTGTTGGTAATTATACATTAGGTTGCAGGTGTATTATATGAGAAGCTTTGTGCCTTGATTAGATTGTTACCTATGAGCGGCTGACAGAGCCAGGCCCTCCACCAACAGCTGTATCAAAAAGCACAGATGTTTGCCCTGGCCGGTTTGGCTCAGGGGTTACAGCCGTGGGAAAAATATGGCCCGCGGGCCGGATCTGGCCCGTTTGAAATGAATAAAACTAAAAAGAATAAAACTAAAAAAAAAAAAAAAAAGACCGTACCCTTTTATGTAATGATGTTTCCTTTGAATTTATATTAGTTCACACAAACACTCCTTCCATGCTTTTGTTCCGGCCCTCCCGTCCAGTTTAAGAACCCATTGTGGCCCTCGAGTCAAAAAGTTTGCCCACCCCTGGACCGTTAGAAAGTCAGCCCCCGGACTGACGGGTGGAGGATTCGATTCCCGTCAAGGTCAGGTATCTCCGTTGCAGGCCCGATCCCCAGCCTGGTCCGGGTACATGCAGGAGGCAGCCAGTCCCTGTGTCTCATAGAAATGTTTCCTTCTGTCTCTACTCCTCCCTTCCACTCTCTATAAAACTCAATGGGAAAAAAATATCCTCAGGTGAGGATTGGGAAAAAAAAAAAAAAAAAGCACATAGGCTTAGGCTTAAGTAACAGGCTTAACCAAAAACATGTAACCAGAAGAAAGCAAGTATTCGGTTTTTACCCTTTTCATATATATTGAAGACTTCTATGGCATGCTAATGATATGGCAGAAACTCCACCAGGTACTATAAGGGAGAAGGGTAGGAGCCTTCTCAAAAAGGAAGCTGTCTGGTATTTATAACCTAGAAAAGAAAACAGACCCAAGCCGTCTCCTGAGGAGTAAGGACTAGGTGCACAGGCTTGGACTCGGGAAGCATGGGTCAAAGGAGGCTCTGCCGTATAACTAGCAAGCACTTGATTAGAAGTTCACCTCTGTAGCCCTCAGTTTCTCCAGCTGCCCGATAGGAACAGCACGCCACACCCCAGGCATGAAGATTTAAATGAGATCACATGTGCCTTTCTGGGAACTGGGTGAGTCCTCAACACATGTGAGCTTGAACTGGGATTGCCACCAGAAACCGATGCACACTCAAGGCTGTTATAACCAACCTCGGGGCCGCATTCCTTCCAAGGCCCGTCTGGGAGTGTGCAACACTATCATAGTGCGGCCAAGCTCTGTGCAGCCTCGTGGGAAGGAGCTGCGTGGTGGTGCCATTTTATCAAATCCACATTCAGACAGGAAAGCCTGCAGCAGCCCGTCCAAGTGAGATAAGTAGTTCAGGGAACAGGAACAGGGGTATGGGCACTGGGTAGGATTAAACTTCCCAGTTACTGGGTGAGGCTGTGTGACCTGCTCTAACCAATGACTTGTGAATGGACTGGAAAGTTTATTTGCAAATGAAAGACACTCCAGAGATCTCTTCTGTAGAGTATGGCCACTGGGAATGTTTGGGAGTGTGGCTGCTCCATCAGCCTGGGGCCTACCATGAGCAGGCACCCATACCCCAACACCAGCCGGGGCGGACATTTAGCATGACTGAGAAACAAACCTTTGTGGTTTGAAGGCACTAAGGTTTGGAAGTTGTGTGGAATAGCTACATAGGGACACAGTGGTGAACTCAGACAGAAGAACAGATAATAAAATAGTAAACAAGCAACTCTATAATTACAAATTATGACCTTGCAAATTATTTGAGATTGGGTGGTCAAAAAGCTATCTTGGGAGGTGACATTTAAGCTAGGACTTGGAGGATGAAAATGAATCAATCTTGGAAAAAGTTGGGAGTGAGCGGGAGGAGGATGTTCCCAGCAGAGCAGTGAGCATGCAGACTCCGAAGGCAGAACACGGCTGGTCTCGAGAACAGACAGGAGGCCGAGGGGGCTTCGGGTCAGGGGAAAGAGCCACACAGAGGGCGCGGGAGGGGGAGCCAGATTATGTAGGTGGGGGCTTCTAGGTTATGATAAGGAGATTGTAATTTACTGCATGTGTGAAGATGCTGACGAGGTTTGAGCCAGGAGGGTGTCACACTGATTTAGGTCAGGGGTGGGCAACCCCTGGCAGGCATGCCAAACATGGCACGCCAGTAACTTTTGCTGGCACGCGAAACCCTCTCTTATAATCTATTTACAATTTTTGTGAACATTTGAATGACTTAAATGTTAAATTACAAGGAACTGGCAAGACACTTGATGTTATGTTTGGTTACATAAAGGCTTTTGAAAAGAAACTGGAAGTCTTTAAGAGGGATGTGGATGGTGAGAAATTTAGATATTTCCCAAACCTCAAGAGGCACATCAAAGACCTCCCAAAAGATGACAGAACATTCTGTCAAAGCCTTCAAAAGCTGTTTTTAAACATCATCGAGTCAACTATTGAGCAGTTCTTCTCAAGATTTGTGAAATTCAGAGAACTGGAAGAGACAGCAAAATTCATGAGGTTTCCAGACAGCATGAAACTGCAGGAACTAAACTTACAAATGTTTTCATGGATAGACATGGCTGACTTTGAAATGCAGTTGATTGAATTTCAGAGTAGCTCAATTTGAAAGCAGAAATTTATTGACCTTAGAGTTGACTTGGAAAACATTGAAAAAAAAAGCGATTAGAGACAGGAGTACCCGAGAGAAGTGTCGAAAATGAACTATTGAGGACTTGGAATGCCGTTCCAGAAAATTTTTTGTTTAAAAAACTTTGCAACAGCGTTACTCTCCATGTTTTCATCCACATACGCTTGTGAATCTTTGTTCTCAGTGATGAATTTTGTTAAGTCTCGTCATAGGAGTAGCCTGACGGATGAAAGTAGTAGCTCGTGCATATCTCTGAAGGTCACGAAATATAAACCTGATGTAAAATCTCTGTCATCAGCGATGCAGCAGCAAAAGTCCCACTGATAATATCAAACAGAGTCATAAAGTTTTCTGTCGGACTATCAGTGTACATGTATACATTAAAAAATAAATGTATTTTTCATCATCATATCCTGTGTTTTTGTCGCTCGAATGAATTTTATTATTTCTTCAAGGTTCCTCACATACATACACCTTAAGAGATATCAAGTAGGCGTAACATGTTCTCAAAAAATTAGGGTTGGCACGCAGAAGAATTTTGAGTCACGCACTCACTGGTTTTGGCACGCACTCACAAAAAGTTTGCCCACCCCTGAACTAGCTGGACTTAACTTTCTGCCCTCATAGTTTACGGAGCACTACCGCCCAGAAGTGAAGTCAACCCGGGCTTGTCATTGAGTAGTAAGACTTCATCATTAGTGCTCATCCCCACCACCTGTGTGGGCACTGCTTCCAGAAATCACCATAAACAGCTGCGGATCTGGGGCTCGCCTCCAGGTAACCGGGTAAAAGCCCTGCATGGTGACAGCTGCAAAGCACTGATTATGAGAGAAAATGAGGATCAAGTGTGGAGTCTGTGCTGAGCTCTCTCCAATGTGAAGTACAGGCTGGCCCCCAAAATGTACACACTGTGACAGCTGACAGCTCAATTTTGGAAATGAACTGTATTTTAATAAGCACTGCCCCTATCATTATCCAAAGTGTGTGTATACATCTTTGAGGGGACACCCTATATTATCCACGGTCTCCCAGGAAGCTGGTCCCATCTAATGGCATGAAAGCACCCCGGGAGCCCCTTCCTCTGGCCCAGCTAACGTGTTCTCCTGACCGCAGGGCCAAGTCCCTGGAAGCTGCCTCAACCACGAATGCACTGGGGACTGGACTCAGCCACAGAACGCCTCCTCGACCTCCTTGGTGACTCTGTGGCCCCTTAGGCACGGGAGCTCTTGCGGGTCCTGTCTCAGCCTCCAGCCGTCCCCGGGGAACCACCTCTCTGCTTGAATCTCACCCAGTTAGTGCATCCAGGTCCCCAGGCCAAGTGTTCCCCTGATGTGCAAACGCATGTGACCCCTGGAGTCATCTAGGCAGCTAGACAGACAGACAGACAAAGAGGACACAAAACATGCACTAGGAAGAGAGATGCAAGTAGTGTTGGCTGATTCCCTCCCGTGTGCCTGGCACTGTTAGACATCGGCCATTTGCTCGCTTATGACAGTCCCTCACAGCAGACCCTCAGAGCAGCTGCTCCTCTCTCGCTAGATGAGGGCCCTGGGCCTCAGGGGCTACCAGGTCACAGAGGACTAAGGGGTAGAGCCTGAGGTCAGGCTCAGGCCTGACTCACTCTGGAGCTTGGCCTCCTGCTGCTGAGCCTTCCTGTGATGTCCTGGGGTCCAGGGCTCCTCAGACCCTTCATTCTCCTTCCCCTTCTGTGCCTGAGGCTGATTCCAGCTCCCGGGAGAGGCATGGCTTCATTTCAGCCCTTCTCTGGCCCCTGTCCTCCCCACCACCCAAGTCCATGCCCTTGCCACCCCTATCCCTGCCCCACAGTTGGGGAGGGGCAGTGACCCCCTGGGACTGGGGCAGCCCCTCAGCCAGTCCCCGTGCAGCCTCTGCCACTCTGCCCTCCCCACCCACAAATGGCAAGCCCTCCCTAGTGATTTTCATTAGCAACACTTTAAAAATGTGGTTTTCTTGCCCTAGCCAGTTTAGCTCAGTGGATAGAGCTTCAGCCTGCAGACTGAAGGGTCCTGGGTTCGATTCCGGTCAAGGGCACATGCCTGGGTTGTGGGCTCAATTCCCAGTCAGGGGCGTGCAGGAGGCAGCTGATCAATGATTCTCTCATCATTGATGTTTCCATTTCTCTATCCCTCTCCCTTCCTCTCTGAAATCAATAAAAATATATATATATATTTTTTAAAAATGTGGTTTTCGAGAAACCAAGATGGTGGCATAGGTAAACACCGGAGTTAGCTGCCTCGAACAACCACTTCAAAAATACAACTAAAAGACGGAATGGACATCACCCAGAACCACAGGAAGACTGGCTGAGGGGAAATTCTTCAACTAGAAGGAAAGAGAACAGCATACGAGACTCAGAGGAGGCGCAGTGCAGAAAATACTAAGGTGTGGAGGTGCTTACGGAGCGGGCTGGTAGCTGAGGGTGCGGTTGTCATTTTCAATCAGGAGGGAGTCTCAGATTCTGAGCTCCAGTTCTGGGCGAGTCTCTAGGGACCCAGACTCAAACGGGAGAAGCGGGACTGTCTGTCATCAGTCGGAACGCGAGGGCAGCTTTCTCTCCGAGGTTTGCAGCAGTTGCTGGGACTCTGAGAGGCAGAGCCTCTGGGGACAGGACTGAGAGCAGCCATAACTGCTCCCTCCACCCTCTCTGTTGATCCCGTGCGACCCGCCCTGCCCAAGCCCTGCGCAGAGCCATTTGCCAGATAGCCTCAGGCAAAGGCTAGATTAGCACCTCCCTAGAGGACAGAAGTTTTCCCACTGCAGACACAGCTGATTCTCACAGCCAGTTGGCCTGGAGGTCAAATCCCCCTAGTATTAACTACAACAATCAAGGCTTAACTACAACAAGACTGCGCACAAAGACCACTAGGGGGTGCACCAAGAAAGCATAAAAAATGCGAGACAAAGAAACAGGACAAAACTGTCAATGGAGGATATTGAGTTCAGAACCACACTTTTAAGGTCTCTCAAGAACTGTCTAGAAGCCGCCAATAAAGTTATTGAGATCTACAAGAAATCTAATGAGACCCTCGATGTTGTGATAAAGAACCAACTAGAAATTAAGCATACACGGACTGAAATAATGAATATTATACAGACTCCCAACAGCAGACCAGAGGAGCGCAAGAATCAAGGCAAAGATTTGAAATGCGAAGAAGCAAAAAACACCCAACCAGAAAAGCAAAATGAAAAAAGAATCCGAAAATATGAAGATAGTGTAAGGAGCCTCTGGGACAGCTTCAAGCGTACCAACATCAGAATTATAGGGGTGCCAGAAGAAGAGAGAGAGCAAGATATTGAAAACCTATTTGAAGAAATAATGACAGAAAACTTCCCCTACCTGGTGAAAGAAATAGACTTACAAGTCCAGGAAGCGCAGAGAACCCCAAACAAAAGGAATCCAAAGAGGACCACACCAAGACACATCATAATTAAAATGCCAAGAGCAAAAGACAAAGAGAGAATCTTAAAAGCAGCAAGAGAAAGACAATCAGTTACCTACAAGGGAGTACCCATACGACTGTCAGCTGATTTCTCAACAGAAACTTTGCAGGCCAGAAGGGAGTGGCAAGAAATATTCAAAGTGATGAATACCAAGAACCTACAACCAAGATTACTTTATCCAGCAAAGCTATCATTCAGAATTGAAGGTCAGATAAAGAGCTTCACAGATAAGGAAAAGCTAAAGGAGTTCATCACCACTAAACCAGGATTATATGAAATGCTGAAAGGTATCCTTGAAGAAGAGGAAGAAGAAGAAAAAGGTAAAGATACTAATTATGAACAACAAATATGCATCTATCAACAAGTGAATCTAAGAACCAAGTGAATAAATAATCTGATGAACAGAATGAACTGGTGATTATAATAGAATCAGGGACATAGAAAGGGAATGGACTCACTATTCTTGGGGGGGGGGGAAGGGGTGTGGGAGATGCGGGAAGAGACTGGACAAAAATTGTGCACCTATGGATGAGGACAGTGGGGGGGTAAGGGCAGAGGGTAGGGTGGGAACCGGGTGGAGGGGAGCTATGGGGGGAAAAAAAGAGGAACAAATGTAATAATCTGAACAATAAGATTTAATAAAATAAAAATTAAAAAATGTGGTTTTCTTTTCATGGACAGCCTTGTCTCTTCCCTTGCAGCTGCTCAGAACAGGGCCAGGCCCAAGGGCGGGGTCTGCTGAATGTGGGGTGGCTTCGGACCGGAAAGGGGTCTCTGAGCCAGAAGGCCCTGCTTTGACAAGAAAGCAACACATCTGTAGAGTCACATGCCCCGCCCCTCTCTGGGGGGTGTTGGGACAGTTCCCCTTCCTGGAATACGTTTTTCTGTAGCGTTTTAATTCTTTACACAGGACAAGAAGAAATTGGGCAAACAGGACAAAATAAAGCAGCCATGAGGTTAGTGTAGCCCCAGGGGTAGGAGAGCTGCATCTGCTGCAGGTCCCCACGGAGGCCAGGCCCCCACATGGGAAGTTCCAGAAGGATGGGGTGGCTAGGGTCACATTCCTGTGTGGGGGAGGGGCATAAAAGAGGCCTCCTTGCACAACCTGTGCAGGTTCATGGTCCGGGTGGCCGCCCCGCCGACCAGGCGCAGGGCCTCCTCAGCCCCGGCACCGACTGGCCAGAGGTCGGCTCCTGCCCCAGCCATGTGCCTGCCCTCCCCTCAGACGGGCAGGAGGAGGGCCCCAGAACTCAGAATGCCCGAGGGATGTGTGGGGGGCAGGTGAGGCTGTGCAGAGCCGCTCAACTAACACTGGGGCTCTCCCTGCAACAATTCAAGTGGGCACCATGCCAGGCGCTCTACAAGGCCCTCTGCCTCCTTCATGGCTGCACAGTCGAAGGGGAGGAGTGGTTTCCACGTATAGACAGCTGTCAGGTTGAGAGGCCAGCCAAGCCTGGAAACAGGTGTGCCTGACAGCAAAAGCCACTCTACCCAGTCCCTCCTGCCTTCCCCGCCCGGGCTGTGAGGCTGTGTGACCTCGGACCGTCACCTCCTCTCTCTCGACCTCCGTTTTCTTGTACAGTGAGAGTCTTAAGGCCACACAGCACCAGCTGCCGGCACCTCTGGGGCCTGCACTCTAACCCTTTGAGGGGGAGACCACACCTTCCGCAGAGCCAGCTCAGCTTCCTACCTGTTGAGGCCCCTCTGGGTTCCTGGTCCCAGGGCTCCTGGTCCCATCTCATCACAGCCTGCAGCCCTCTCCAGAATTTCCTTGGAGGAGCAACTGGTGTCTAAAGGACTTGGCTAGAGAATCTCTCCCCAGACCACTGGATGATGAAACACAGCCATCAGTCGGGGCCTTGGGTCGACCAGAAGTCACACCTGATGGCTGCTGTCAGCTGCTCCTGTTGAATATGAGTTCCTCTAATCGCTCCAACACATCGAAGTGCCTGCAACTGTGTTCCCATTGCAAGGCTCAGTACTTGTGGCTGGCTGACTGGCTGGCTGGCTAGATGGATGAGGGAGTGGTTGGAAGAAGTGTGAGTAGGAGGCTCAGGGATGAGGAAGTGCTGTTCACAAACTGGGGTGCCCTGATGAGGTAGGTGTGAGGTAGTAGACATAGGGGAGGATACTTGGCAGCCAGAGTGTTTTCTGGGGGGTGAGGGGGGTGTCTCAGGGATACAGGCAGGAGATAGGGAAGGCGCATGCAGGGAACAGCAGGTCAGATCTGCAGCACAGCCCCCCAGGTGCTGAGAGGGCCAGTCTCCCACTACAGGCTGTGCACAGTGCACAGAGCAGTGTCGGGCTCATGGCCCATCTGTCCCACATCTTACCTGCTGTCTGTACTTGGTAGTGGCCTGACCCAGGCCACCTCGGGGGTTTCAGCAGAGCCATGACAGGCTGGGTCAGGGCTTGGATGACTAACATAAAGATGATTTAAATCTGTGGCAGCCCTGAGGCCTGAAACACCCAGAGCATCATCTACCTGCCCCTCTCTCAGTAGACAAAACCCCAAGACTACTATGGTTACCACATCAAATATAGATGCAATATTGGGGACATGCTTATACTACAAAGTATTCATTGTTGTCCTGAAATTCAAATTTAACTCGCACCTTGTACTTTCATTTGAAAAATCTGACAGATCCAACCTCGGGGATCTCTGGGTGGGCAAATCTCAGTGGCCCACACCCATCAACACCGTCACAGCCCAGCTGCAGCTAGGGGAGAAGGAGGCCAGAGCAGCAGGCCAGGAACCTGGGCCCCGTCAGAGGGACTGTTCCCCAGGCAGGCAAGCATCCCCCAGCAAGGACAGCTGGGGACCCAAGTGAGATTGTGTGTGGCTGTGCTACCCTCAGGGAGGAGGAAGAAGGAAGGTGCCCCTCCAGGCCCAGCTTCTCGGGACCTCACAGCCCTGCTTCTTCCCCCTCGCTCCCTGCAGCCCTTCATCTAAGGAATCCCTCCCAGCCTGGGCCCGTTCACTCCCTCAGAGCATTCCTCCCAGGGCTGGAGGACCTTGGGGGACCAGCCCTGCCTCCAGCCTCACCCAATCCACCTCCTCTTCTAAGAAGCCTTCTCGGTGACTCTGATCTGTCCATACGTTTTCATTGCTGATTTTTACTGGCTCCTTGTATTCTGTTGTCTTGTGGGTACGAGGGCTCCCTACTGAAATCCTAAGACCCCTGCAGACTGAGTACCCAATGCAGCAGCTCCACAGAGGCACCAGCTCCCACCCAGAACATAAAGATGATTTAAATCCTGGCCTGCCACATCCCGGCTGAGGGGCGTGGGCAACACATCAGATCTCCGAGCCTCAGTCTCCTTGCCTGCAACGAGAGAGCCGGTTCACAGAGGTTGGTGGGGTGATTAAATAATATACTGCAGCCAATCAATGATTCTCTCTCTCACAACTGGTGTGGCTCCCTGGTTGAGCATCGACTTATGCACCAGGAGGTCATGGTTCGATTCCTGGTCAGGGCACATGCATGGGTTGCAGGCTCGATGCCCAGTGTGGGACGTGCAGGAAGCAGGGGATCAATGATTCTCTCTCATCATTGATGTTTCTCTCTCTCTCCCTCTCCCTTCCTCTCTGAAATAAATAATATATATATATATATATATATATATATATATATATATGTGTGTGTGTGTGTGTATATGTATACATACGTATTCATATGTAATATTGCAAAGGGCTTGGTGCAAGTCTGGCCTGTAGGAGCCTCATTTCCTTTATTTTGTTTTGTTTTGTTTTGAGTTAATTAATATTTATTTTAAAGATCTAATTGGATTTATTTATTAAGTGATTCATGAATTGGTTAGCATTTAGCAACTAGAAGGACCCAATTATAATTTGTAATTGTGGTAAAAAATACATAATACAAAATTCACCATCTCAACAGTTTTTAAATGGGCAGTTCTCTGGCACTAAGTACAATCACATCGTTGTACCATCACCGCCATCACCACCGTCCACCCCCAGAACTCTTCATTTTCCCAAACTGAAACTCAGTCCCCTAAACACTAACTCCTCATTCCCCTCCCCCAGCCCCGGCAACCACCACTCCACTTCCTGTCTCCAGGAAGGTGACTACGCAGGTGCCTCATGTAAGCAGAGCCATACAGTTCTTGTCCTTTTGTGGCTGCTCCCTTCACTTGGCATCATGTCCTCAAGGGCCATCCTAGTGGTAGCTGTGTCAGAACTGCCCTCCTTCCTGAGGCTGAATAATATCCCGTTGTCTGTATGCACCACGTTTTGTTTAGCCACTCATCCACTGACGGACACGTGGGTTGCTTCTACGTTTTGGCTATTGTGAGTAATGCTGCTCTGGACATGGGTGTGCAGATATCTCCTAGGTCCTGCGTTCAAATGTTTGGGTGCATATCCAGGCGTGGGATTGCGGATCATAGGGCACTCTATTTTGAGGAACGTTTTCCATGGTGGCTGTACTATTTTATATTCCCGATGACAGTGCACAGTGCACTAATCTCTCCACACTTATTTTCCATTGTTTGATAGTAGCCGCCGTAATGGTGGCGTCTCCTCTATTTCTGGGCCCTGTTCTCACCCGGCAATCTGTGGGGTTTGACCTGCAGACTGGAGTTTGTCCTGAGCTTTCTCCCTGGTCCTTAGGCTCCCTGGGAGGCAGGCGAGCGCTCCTCTCCCTGGGGACCACTCGGGCCTTGTGATTCCCAGGGATTATTCACAATTCAGTCCACCCTAACAGAGGGCAGGCGCGGGCGCAGCGGGGCGCAGAGCTCTCACCACCAGCTAATCTCTGCCCAGGCTTTCTCTGCAGGCGCCCCTATCTGACACACCAAGTTAGCTCTGACAGGGCAAGGACAAACAGGGCCCTGTGACCGATGGGAGGCGGGGGGCCTGTGGCTGCTGCTTCCGTCCCAGCTCTCAGCACAGACCTGGTTCCTGTGCCTAGCTCCCAGTAGACAGGCCTTCCCTCTTCCCCTGGGGCAATGTTCCCAAGAGTCCCCAACACTCACCTTGGCGCCTGGAAGCCGACCTCTTCCTGACTCGGCCACACACACAGTAGAAGGCAGGACACGCAGGCCAGGACATGGAAGTGGTAAGTTCTGATGGAGGGAAGGCATGGAATGATCTGGAACAAGACTGGGGAGTGCGGGCCTGTGAATATCTTTCTGCTCCTCCCATCCAGGGGGATGCTTCAACATGGCTTTGGAGCCAAGAGACCTGTGTTCAAATGGCAGCTCCATCAGTACATGCTGTGTGACCTTGGCCACCCCCTTCACCTCTCTGAGCTTCTTCTAGCACATGAGGATGGTAACACCTGAATCACAGGGCCACGGCCCAGCTTCGCGGGGCAATGTGGGTCTCCCTAGATGCACCACCTGAAAGCCACTATTCATGTTTGATCCTCACCCGAGGATATGTTTACTGATCATAGAGAGAGGAGAGAAAGAAACATCAATCAGTTGCCCCTTGTACGCACTCCGACCGGGGATGGAACCCACAACCTAAGAATGTGCCCTGACCGGGAATCGAGCCTGCCACCGTTTGGCGTTTGGCATATGGGACGACGTTCCAACCACTGAACCACCAGCCACTATTTAATGTGGAAACTCTCCTTCTTCCGTCCCTACCCCCAACCACCGATATCCCCCACATTTGGGCCACCGGTCGGAGGAACAAAACATGGGATTGAAGGATCACCGCCTTCCTCTTTCTGACAGGAGCTGGCTTGTTTGAAGGGGAAAAACGCCCGCCTGCCGCGCCACCTCCACGCCATCCTTTCTTTGTGTCCGGGCTTCCCGGGAAACAACAGGCCCACGGTGGTTTCCTCCCAGGATCCCCACCCGCCCAGAAATTCCCCACAGCTGCCAAGCTCAGTGATAAGAAAAGAGCAATTTCCAGAAACAGGTCAGCACATTTCAGAGACGTGGGAGAGACGCAACACCTCTCTTGTGCCTACTCCCCGCTCCCCCTGCCATGTGTGCCCACACACACACACACACACACACACACACACACAGCCACCTGACCCCTCTCCCATGCACTGTGACCTCCTGAAATGCAGCAAGAAGCAGAGACACGGGCCAGATAAACTCTGATGAGGATGACCTGGTCTTTTCTCCACTGCTTCACGGGGCGGGCAAGGTTGGGTGGGGGGGGGGGGCGGGGGGCGCTGTCGGGCGCCCGCTGTACATTGGAACTTGGAGACAGATTCCGGCATTCCATAAGCACTCACGTAATGACCATTACTGGCCACAAACCAGCTGCTGGGCACTGTGCTGGGTATCAGGCCACAAGACGGAGCAAAGCAGACCGTCCTGGGATGCTGGGCTGGGACCCCAGAGGAGGGGAGGCCATCTTTGCCCACCCTCCCACCCTGCCCCCCACCACTCGGCTGATCTTCAAAGCTCTGCCCCCTCCGCCTGAAACGGCCTCACCTGAAGGAGCAGTGGCCACAGCGGGAAAGGAGTGAAGGGCAAAGTCCGTGGAGGAGAACCAGCCCAGCAAGTGAGCAGGTGTGGGTTTCATTATCACCATGAGTGCAAGGAAGTAGGGACGCACAGGGAAACAAAGCCAGCGGTCCTAGGGAAGGGCCTGTCCACCTCCCTTATCCAGGCCAAGCTCAAGGGAACTCCAAATAGCAAATCCTAACTTTCCACCTTTTATTCAAGGAAAAGTGATGCGAGGCTACAGGGGTCAGGGAGGCCTGGACCGGGGTCTCTGACGAAGCCTGAGGCAGGACCACCTGCAGGCAGCCGCCCCTGGGGTCGGCACCCCCTCCCACCCACTCCACACACAGTCCGAGTTGGGATTTCCCCCCAAAACCTTCAGTGACCTCCCCACCACCCCGTAGAGTCCAGGCTCTCAGCCACTGCAAGGCCCAGGATGCGAGCCTCCTCCCTGGCTGCTCCCAGACAGCACCCAGCACTCCAGCCCCTTCCCCCAGTCATGTCACACCCCTCCTTGTGCCCTATTGCTTTCCTTACTCCTACTCCCCTGTCTCCATTTGTCCTTCAAACTCAACCAGAGCCTTCCATGCTGCCCCCCACCCCGCCCCTTGAGAAGTAAGGTGTCCTCCTCCTGGCTCCCTTCTACCCAAGTGGCCAGAGACTGAATCCTATGTCCATATCGCCATGCCTGGCATATAACAGGACAAGGAGTGAAGCATTTATTGAGTATCTACTGTGTGCTGGCCACTTTCATAAAGGTCATCTCAAGTAACCTTCACAACAAATCCATAAGATGGTGTTGCCCCATTTTACAGCTCAGGAAAGAGGCCTCAGAAGAGAGAACTTCAGAGGACGTCAGAGCAAAGAGCCATCATAGCAGAGTGAAGCAGACAGCCAGCTGTGTCCTGAGAGAGGTGGAGCTTGGATTGAGCTTGAACAATAAAGAGGACTCTGGCAAACACACAGGGGGAAGAGAGAGAGGGAGGGCATTCAGGGCGGGGGGTACGGAGAGACACAAAAGCCCAGACTGAGGAAGCCCAGAAGTGGTTGGCAAGACTGACTAGTTCTGATTAATAGAGGGGTTGGGGGTGTGTTTTAAAAAATCCATCAGGAGCACAAACGGAATAACTGGTAGAACTCCTGGCCTGCCAGGGAAACGGGGAGGTTTCTGAGCAGGTAGACGGTGCCAACCCTGTTGAGAGGCTCCACGTGGGAAGCACCCCCAGGAGGTGGAGGGGCCAGCAGGAGACACCCTGGAACCTCAGCCCCCAGAAACGGCTCTGAAAGCAAACTCCACCAGGTTCCATGGCTCCCCTCTCCTCCTCCCACGCTGAGGACTCTAACTAGGCTCCCTCCGGCTCTGCTGCAAGTGGGGTCAGTGTTCCCCGGGGAAGTGTGTGTGCATGTGCATGTGCGTGTGTGTGCGTGTGTGTGCATGTGCGTGTGCGTGTGCATGGGCGCGCGAACCCATATACTAGATAAACCAAATGTAGGCTGTTTGCCTCTTTCTCTGAGACCCAGTCGAGATCTGCACACAGCCATGGCTCCCCAGAAGCTGGGACCCCTAACTGGCTGCAGAAAAAGCCCCCGGCCCACCAGTCGACGGGGAGACTGGCCCTGCTGACCTTGGAGAGCTCCACGCAGTCGTCAGGGAAAGGAGGACCAGCAGCCCCATGACCGAGGGGGGTCTCCAGTCTGGCATTGGCTGCCAAACCCACCCAAAGGAAATCACCCTAATAGAGGAAGGCCCCAGATGGTACAATTTGGGGGCACCCCCCAACTCCTGCTCACGGCACTTGTTCCAGAGTGATCAGAGGGGAGACGTGGTCCGTGCTCTGGCCCCCCTGGTTCCAGGACTCCTGTGCACCCCAGGTTCTGAGTCTGTGAGGTAGGCCAGGACAAACGCTGCCACTGCCGCTGCCGCTGCCTCTGCCCACCAAGGCACTCCCAGGCACTGGCTCTGCCCACCAAGGCTCTCCCAGGCACTGGCTCTGCCCACCACGGCTCTCCCAGGCACTGGCTCTGACCACCAAGCTCTCCCAGGCACTGCTTCTGCCCCTGGTTCACACCTCAGCGCTCGAATTGACCGTGTGACTTGGCACTCAGAACTGCCAGTGAGTTGAACCGGGCTGCTGCTTGGTGTGCAAGTGGGTCTCCCAGCCCCACCTCCCCTGCACTTGGGAGGGAGGGTGGGACCTAGAGGGAAGGAAGCAACACAGGGCCGTCCTACTTGGCAGCAGCCAGTGCGGAGCCGCAGACACAGCACGCAACCCGCTCTTCTGTCTTAACAAGTGACTGAAGCTTTGGCCAAACCACCGGTCAGATTCCCCCCAAGCCCCACATTCCTTGGTTTTTGGATTTTGCAACCCAAACTGCCCAGTTGGAGCTCCTGGGTGTCCCAGGGGCTGGGATGCGGGGGCCATGGCCCTGGAGTGGGAGCTGTCAGCCACCTGGGCTGCGCCTGCCTGGGCAGGGAGCCTGGAAAAGCAGCGCTGGGGCTGTGCCCAAGGTGCCCAGGCAGATGGCTTCTGTGCGCAGGGAGGCCCCACAGGGCGAGCCATCAGCCTGCTGCTGGCCTGGCGGCCGCTGAGTAACACATGTACTCCAGGCTACCTGCCCAGAGGGACCGCTGCACCTGGGCTGGGCCAGCTGAGGTCCTCTGGGGCTCTGAAGCCTCTGCCCGCCCCCGGGGATGCCCCGGCCAGGCCTGGCCCCACAGCTCCTTGTCCTACCAGCTCCACTGGCAGAGCCAGGGAGAGAAGGGCAGAGCCCTCTGCTGGCCCCCCTTCCAGGTCTCTCCCTCTTCACTCTTCCTTGGGAAGAAGGAGTTGATCGTGGATTTGAACTCTGGAGTCCTGCAACATGCTTGGAGCATAGTAGGTGCTCAGTAAAGCTACCTGCTCCTCAGCTGGTAGAGAGGCTGCATGCTGATGTTGAAAGCTGGACTCCGCAGTCAGACCGCCTGTGCACTGGCCCTGCTGCTTCCTTGCGGTCTGAGCCTCGGGGTCCTCGCGGGCAAACGTTCGGACAATGATAGCACCCACTTCGCAGCCTGCAACAGTGCCTGGCTCACAGCACATGCCAAGAGGTGTTCCATATTATTTATCCTACGAGAGGAATCCAGCTGTGTCCAAATGAGGGGTTAGGACAAAATAAGGGCTCAATCCCATTTCAGGGGGTGGGGACAGAGGCACCCTGGGCCTCGCCCTGACCACTGCCTCGTCCCTCTCTCTGCCATCTGGAGACAGGGTCCAGGAGCCAGCCCCCTGCACTCCGGCAACTCTGCAGGAAGTGTGCCCCTGCCACACAATGGGTCAGGTTAGCACAGACGCAAACAGTAAGTCCCGTTCCCACCGAAGAGGCAGTGAAAGCGGGCTCCCTCCTCGAAGCTGAGCACAGGTGGGGGGGGGGGGGGCGGGGGAGGGCTTGACAGAGGTTGGGAGGCAGCTTGGAAGCCCTCTTCCTGTCCGAGAGCAGGAGAGGTCAGTCAGGTTGGAGGGGAAGCTGTGCACCTGGCAGCGCGCATTCCCCAGACTCCGTGGAAGGGCGTCGGTGGGTAAAGGTTGAAGACAGCAAGGCTGCTGTAATCAAGCCACCTTCCTAACTGGGAGAATGGCTAACCATTGGGGAAGGCTTCCCACACGCCAGCACTGGACTGCACTCCCACGCCTGCACTCGGCCCCTCGGGCGGGTTCCAGCAGCACCCATTTTACAGGAAAAGCAGAGGTGCGATGACCAAGCTGGTTGCCTAAGAGGTCCCAGCCAGCACGCAGCAGAGGTGGGATCCAGACTCACAACTCCACACCTCAGAACAGGGACCAGCAGCCACCGCAGGACACTGGGCCCGGAAGCAGCCTTGCCAGCAGACAGAGGGCAGGACAGGAAGCTGGGGGCCCGACAGTGTGCCAGGGGCTGGAAGAGGGGCCTAAGCTATGCCCTGCCAGCTCTGCTGAGGGTATCTGCTCTTAGTGAGGACACGAAGCCGGTGCCAACGCCCACTGTGCGTGCACAGGAGCCAGACCCAGACTGCTAATGCCCCGTCCTCTCCATGGGAGGGAGAGGGAGAAAGGGGGCAGGGAAAGAAACGACCTGGTGATCACACCCAGACTTCCACATGGGGAGGCAAGGACAACACAGCCGCCACTGCAGAACCCAGCTGCTGGATCTGTGCTGTCCATGAATTTCAACACTCTGACCAAGGTCACCCGAAAAGGAGAAAACCCAGCAGCTCAGGGGTGTCACCCCTCACTGCCCTGCTGCCTGGCCACTGGCCTCACCCAACGTGCTACTGCTGGTGGCTGTGATCAGTGAGCAGGGACACAGAGCAGCCTCTCACTCAGGGACCCCGCACTCAGGGGTGGGCAAGATCCCCCAAGCCAACTTTTCAAAATCCTAGTCCCGGGCACTGCCCGCTATTACACTAGAAAGGGGTTCTTGTCCTCATCTCCCTACTCATCCAAGATCAAGACACACACTTTGGAATGGTTAGGAATTGCTTATCTATCTACACTAATAAAAGAGAAAAATGGTAATTGGCGTACGGCGATACCTTTTTCATTGGCTAATCAGGGCTATATGCAAATTAACTGCCAACTAAGATTGGCAGTTAACTGCCAACTAAGATTGGCAGTTAACTGCCAACAAGATGGCGGCTAATTTGCATATGTAGGCACAATGCAGGGAGGCGAAAGGGAAAGCAGGAAGAAGCCCCCTGCCACTGACAGTGATCTGAAACCCAGGGGGGAGCTAAGAGCTGGGGGGCAGGGCAAAGGCGGCCCTGGGGCCGCCTTTGCCCTGCCCCCCAGCCATGATCGGAGAATCAGGAGCCTTTGCCGCCCTGGCCAGTGATAGCAGGAAGTAGGGGTGGAGCCAGCGATGGGAGCTGGGCAAGGTCGAAGCTGGCAGTCCCAGGAGCTAGGGGTCCCTTGCCTGGGCCTAAAGCGAAGCCCACGATCGCGGGGCCGCTGCCACTGCGGGTCCCCGCTGCCCGGGCCGGACGCCTAGGCCAGAGGCGTTAGGCCTGGGCAGGGGCGGAGCCTGCAACCGCGGGGAACTGGGGGTCCCCTGCCCAGGCCTGACACCTCTGCCGGAGGCCTCAGGCCTGGTCAAGGGGCCGATCCGGTGATTGGTGATCGGAGGGTGATGAGGGTCAACTCCTCTGGCCGAGGCATCAGGCCTGGGTGGGGGGCGGAGCCGGGGATTGGGGGGATATAATAGTCCCCTTGCCCAGGCCTGAAGACTGGGTCAGAGGCGTCAGGCTTGGGCGGGGGTTGGAGCAAGCGATCAGAGGGAGATGGGGGTCCCCTGCCCAGGCATGATTCCTGGGCCAGAGGCCTCAGGCCTGGGCAGGGGCCAGAGTCAGTGATCTGGGGGAGATGGGGGTCCCCTGTCCAAGCCTGACACCTCTGGTGGAGGTGTCAGGCCTGGGCAAGGGGCAGAGCCAGCAATCGGAGGGGTCTGGGGGTCCCCTGCCCAGGCCTGACGCGCCTGACGCCTCTCTCAGAGGCCTGGGCAAGGGGCCAATCCTGCGATTGGAGGGTGATGGGGGTCAACGCCTGAGGGCTCCCAGTATGTGAGAGGGGGCAGGCTGGGCTGAGGGACACTCCCCCCCCCACACACACCCAGTGCATGAATTTCATGCACCGGGCCCCTAGTATATATATAAAAGCCTAATATGAAAATGAAAGGAAAAAAAAGAAGAAAAAATAATAAAATAAAAAAATAAAACAAAACCCTAATATGCAAATCAACCAAACAGTGGAACGACCAGTCACTATGACATGCACTGACCACCAGGGGGCAGATGCTCAACACAGGAGCTGCTCCCTGGTAGTCAGTGCACTCTCACAGGGGAAGCATCGCTCAGCCAGAAGCCAGGCTCACAGCACTAAGGACTACTGAGGAGTCCCAGACTGAGAGGGTGTAGGCTGGGCTGAGGGACCACCCCCCTAACCCCCAGTGCACAAATGCCATGCACCGGGCCTCTAGTCTATATATATAAAAGCCTAAGTGTCTGTCCAACCGTTCAACTGTAGTTATGATGTGCATTGGCCACCAGGGGGCAGATGCTCAATGCAGGAGCTGCCATGATGTGCACTGGGCATTTAAAAATAAATGGCACTGTGGACCTGGCACCGACAAACCAACACTTGGCTTCCCCCAAGTGGGACACAGGCCCCGCCACCACCCCAGAGTGCCAGCCCACCAAATCACAGGCAACACTGCCAAGACCCCATGGCACAAAATGCGGCCCACAGCCTGCAAACAGTCAATGTGGGCGCCAGGTAATAACCTCACATGGCAGCGCCCAGCTTCCTCTCCCTAGCAACTAGCCTCCTTGGAGTTTCTTCAGTCCAGGAACACTACCTGCTTTATAGCCAGGTGCAAACATTTTACACTTTAACCCAGCAGTTCTCAACCTGTGGGTCGTGACCCTTTTGGTGGTTGAATGACCCTTTCACAGGGGTCACCTAAGACCATCCTGCATATCAGATATTTACATTATGATTCATAACAGTAGCAACATTACAATTATGAAATAGCAACGAAAATAATTTTATGGTTGGGTCACAACATGAGGAACTGTATTTAAAGGGCCAGAAGGTTGAGAACCACTGCTTTAACCAAATGTTTGTGAAGCGTTTTCCCATGCCTCATCTCATTTGATCCTCACAGAAGTCCTGGAGTAGGTAGATAGGAGACTTGGCAGAATCCTATTTTCTTTTCATTAGCCGGAAAACAAGATTTAGAAAGTTGACCCAACTGAAAAGAAGTAAGAAATGGTGGACCTTGAAAATGACTTCAGGTTTTCTCACTGCACAGAATAGAGTCAAACACTGCTGCAGTTAAATGTTTTACCCTTTGTTCTCCCTGCGTGATCTACAATAATAATCTGCTTCGTGTTGATATTTACTGCTGTGTTGCTGACAATTACCTGAAAGAGAAGTTGGAGTGCTTCACTGGGCTGGAAAAAGTTTGGCTACATCAGAAAGCAGGTCTCATGAAGCAAGTGTATTCTACATCTATAAGAGGCTAAGTTGACTCAACAGGTGTGATACATATAAAGTTCTGGCTGGCGCCAATCACAAGCATGTGTTTTGATCTGTCATTGTCAATCATGAATTTCGTTGACATTTCTATTATAGAAAAAGGGTGAATAGCGATATTAAAATATTTCTTCTAGTTAATTTCCTTTCCATGTGCACGAATCCATGCACCAGGCCACTAGTTTAGGAAATAATTCTTTAAAAACAACTTCTAACCAGCTGTTCGGTAGAAACCCTCCAGAGTTTTCCCTAAACATACACCCAAGTGGACGTTACTCCTGGGCTCCCTGCACTGTTGGGGGACGAGGGGTGCAGCACAGGGGAGCCTGGGGACCAGTCCTGGCTCCGCCCTGCAATGTGGCAGGCCTCCCCACCACACTAAATAAACGTGCTCGTCTCACCGTATGGCTCCATCGTTGTCTCTGTCCTATTTAACACTGAAAACTGTTTTCTGGCCACCCCTTCCCAAGCCCCTCCCAGCCCCAACGGAGAAAGTTGGGCCCTCTGTTTACTTCTAAAGGTAGCCCCTGTGTTGTTGTTTTTTGTTAATAAAAAAAGAGACTTAGGTATTCTCTGTAGCTCTGCCCCACACCCCCCAAGCTCCACCCTCAGCATGTAATTTATGACACCCCCTTTTGCTGAGACACCTGTTGTTCTGGTACTAAAGGTGGCAAACCACTTTTGCGGTGTTTTACTTAGAAACTGTAAAGCCAACCTTTCTTCACCCCCCTGCTCTGTAAAAGCAGTTGGAGTTCCAGCAATTCCCCGCCTTCCTGGGAAATCTGCTGGTGCTGGACTGGCTGTAGGATGCGGTGGGCAAACAGTAACTCACGCCCTGACGGCCCCCCGGGTGGGCCGGGAAGGTTATCGCTGTCTCAGGGAATAAACTGAATAAATTAGGGAAAACTGCGCAGCAGTAAACGGTTTTTCTGTCCAGAGAAAAGGCTAGGCCCAGCAGGAACCGCAGGATTTCAGGTTCTTTCTTGGCAAGAAGCGGGTACGTGAGGAGGGAGGGACTCCTGCGTCTAGGCTTCAATCCTGTAATGACTCTCCAGCCTCCAAGAGGCACCTTCGGTTCCATCGGCTGTCGGGGTTGAGAACGCGCCCCGGTCTCGGGTCAGCGCTCCCCTCCGCAGGGCACCACGCCGGCTCGGTGCTCAGTGCCAGCTGCGGTTCCCCCACGAGGCAGCCCCGGAGGCTCCCCGCTGGGATGGAAGCAGGCGAGCTCTGGGCCAGACCCGCTCATGGAAGACCTCCCCCAGCGCACGGCACGGGGCCTCCGATGGGGAGAGAAACACGGGCTGTCCGGCTCAAGGCTTTTCGGGGGCCACAGGCCGGGGGCTCTGAAACCTGGCCGCTCACCGCCAACATCTGGGGCTTTAAACACGTGGGACTCCGGTCCCCGCCCCCACGGACTGGGATTCGGAGGACTGGGCTGGCCAGGACCGCCCGTGCGCCAGCAGGGCTGCCCGTGCGCCTGCACTGGAGGCCCAGCCCCTCCATTTATAAAGCAGAACCGGGCCCAGGGTGGAAAGTGCCAGCCTCGGGGCCATTGAGTTCAGTTATGTAATTTAGGTCCTTTAGTCATAACCCATCGGCTGTAATGAAGACCTGAGGGTGGCCCCACCGCACCCCCTGCCAGGCACTCTTCTCTCCAGCAGAACAGGGAGAGGGGGCAAGAGGAGCGAGAAGAAGGGGGAACACACTGAAGCGCCCGGCCCCGTATCTCTATTATCTCAGCGCTCTCCTGGGAAGCAGGCCTTATCCCCATTTTACAGATGAGAAAACCGAGCTCAGAGAGGCCGAGTCAGTTGGTCAAGGACACACAGCTGGGTAGATGACAGTGCTAGGAGTTGAATCCAAGTGGTCCCTTCTTTGGTTCATGCTTAAACACGCCAGGGGACTTCTCAGCATCGGTCTAGTTTGGAGTCTGTTACAGCCAATAGCACGGCCTTCTCCCAGGTCACCCAGCTGGCCCAATCTTCACCCTACAGCTTGTTTCCCATGCTTCTTTGTTGTAGTTTTAGTTGGCTTCCCCTTGGTTTCAGCCCGGTGACCTGTGGTTTATCCTCTGGCTCTTTCAGAGATGCTCACTGTTCCGTGTTTGGCCCTTTGGCCGTCCAGTAGAGTAATCGGTCCTTGGGAACAGGGGCCACAGGGCCTTAGCACATGCCAGGTCCTAGTAGACAGTCTGGCTACAACAGGTGAGTGACAGATGAATGGCTTGAAGCATGTGTGCGGGCCCCTGAGGCTCTCTAAGTTACATCTCTCCATAAAGGCAGTGGCCCAACCTCACAAGTCGATGGCTGCCCCTGAGGCAGCAAGGAGTCTGAGGGTTTGAGGAACAGAAGGAAGCCGGTGTGGCCACAGAGGCCCCACAAGTGGTGAGATGAGGCCAGAAGGATGGGCTGAGGCAGGTCAACCAGGGCCTTGAAGGGCAAAGTAAGGTGTTTGGCTTTTGTGGTAAGAAATGAGAAGTCACTGAAAATCCGACACTGGGAGTGTCGCCCCCATGGCCTCTCTGGCCCTGTGTGCTGTCTCCTGCGCTGCAGACACGCAGCCCGCTGTTCCTGGGCAACCCCAGGGCCTGGCTCCAAATGACATGCAGAGGCGTTTCATTGAGATGTACTCGGTTTTGTGTATTATTGTTTGCCACTTTGCACCAGTCAATCTATAATAGTAAAAGGGTGATATGCTAATTAGACCGGCCGTATTCCGGACGCCCTTCCCGACGAAGCTGGGGCTGGAGGGAAGCAGCCCAGGTCCTGGGTGCCTGCGGGCAGCCGGGGGAGGGAAGCCGGTGCCGGCAGCCAGGAAGGAGAGCCTAGTCTTGCACGAATTTTCATGCATTGGGCCTCTAGTAAAACAATAAAAGGCAACCAGAGTGAAATTAGGGTTAAAATGTTACAAATGTCTGTTTCTGCCCCAGTAAACACAGCATTCATCCACATTGCACTATCTTGGTTAGAGTAGGACTGAGGATCACCTTTGTACAAAATATATATATATATATATATATATATATATATATATATATTGCTTAGTTCATTAACAAACAAGAATAAGAAGAAAGCCTCAATTACACATGCAAACTGCTCAAAATGTTTTAGTGCCAATTTACAGTAAACAAAAACAATTGATTGCCTATCATTCATTTAACAATACTCTATAATTTAGGAAGCTTCACACCCATACCCACAAAAAATGCATTTAAATTAATAACTCTGAACTACATTTGGATGCCTAAACTAAATGACCCAGTGCTCAGTATGTGGGTTTACAACATTTGGAGGTTACTGTGATCAACAACAAATGACCTGCTGACCCCACACACACACTCATACACGTCCAGTCCAGTCCTGGGTTTAGTTGACTTTTAATCTTATGCATCTCTTACACTTGAATCTACGTTTGATTTCAGCCCTTTTACCTCATTCATGCTCATTGTTCACCTGTGTGGAGCTTTCCAGACCAAAAAGCACCGGACCAGGTGCCGTCAGTAGAGGCAGATTCACACCCTCCACCTGTGGCGCTGATACCATTTCTGCAGACAACACACAAGAAAGAAACCGACCTCTGAAAACACCAGGCTTTAAAGCACCCAGGGTCTCGGAATAGCCACTCCGAGGCAATCCGACCTCTGGGAATTTCTGGAGGAAATCCTGTGACTGACTGAGGAAGACGCTGAGTGTAGTAAGCCCATGGCGCCCCGATCTCAGAAGAGACCAGAAGCCAGCGCAGTGCACAGCAAGGGAACAGATGAGTCGAGCACTGGACAACCTGTGAGGTAACAGTATGGCCCGTTGAAGTGAGGCCCAATGTGTGTATGGAAATGAGAAATGTGTCTGGTTATGGCACTGCATCTCATTTAAGACACCTATCAGACATGCCACTATTTCATGGACCACGAAGGAAGGAAAAATACCCATGATTGGTTATCTAATACGAGGCATCTGAGTAAAGCCGGGACCCCAAGGGGCTGTTCGCTCCATGTAAGGGGAGTGACAAACAGCCACCAAGCAACACTCGTGTCTCAACCTTGGCCCTGGTGCAGGCGGAAACGAAACCGCCGAGAATGTGAACAGAGCTGCACCTACTCAGGGCAGAGCCTGAGTTTCACTACAGACGTGGTCTGAAAACCCTCAAGGAAGTGCGATCACTCATTTCATGTAAGTTTAAAGTCCCCCCGGGTGGGCAGGACCCAGGGGACCGTCAGGAGCAAACAGGAACCCCCTGTGGGAGACTGCATTTCCGCACGGGCGTGCGTGCCTGTGCAACAGCAGCCATGCAGTGCACGCTCCAAAGACGGGAAAACCGGAGAACAAGCAAGTCTTCGAATTAACATGAAGCAAAAGAGCAGGATGAAATGACATGTGGGCAATGACATGTCTATGCGGAGGCGACCAACTGAAACTATATTAAAATGTTAACAGTGATTTTGTGTAGGTGGTAAGAGTAATTAAAGCTTTTATTTTTCTCTAAATGACTGCATTTGCCAGATTTTCCTACTGTGTGAGCATGCATTTAGTGACCATATAAGACACAGGAGATAAAACAGGATGACATAAGTAGTGACAGGGCCGACTTTAGGCGAGGTGGTCAAGGAAGGCATCTTGGAGGAGGTGACACCTGACCGGAGAAGGGGCCACCCTGGGAGCAGCTGTAGGAACTGTTCACTGCTGCATCCCACGTCAGGACAGGGCCTGGGTCACAGGGCGAATGGTTGACACAGACTCATTACATGAATACACGAGTTAAGGAAAAGCTCCTGAGTCTCAAGGGGCGCCAGCCAGAGTCTGGCTCTGCAGTGGGGCCATTCTCACTGCACTGCGCCCGTGAGCAGGGCCAGGACGCCAGATAAACCGACAGCAGGGCTCAGCGGACTGTGAGCAGCTGAAAGCCATGGTCACGGTGTTGGGCGGCATTTCACCTATTTTCCCCATTGGTGAAATGAAGCGGGTGCCTTTGTCACCACACCCCTCAAAGCTGGCTTCAGAATTGAGCTTGAAATACTGAGCCCAGTGCAGCGTGAGGAGCCCGGTGCGGCGGGAGGGGCTGGCGCGCTCCAGGAGGTCCTCGTTCAAGCCTAGCAACACCTCCCTGCAAACCCAAGCTCTGCTGCCTTGAAGCAAACTGCTTCATCTCCAGAAGCTGGCCTTGCTCCGCCGCTCAGCACGGGAAACAATGCCACAGCAGCTCCAACTTCCTGCCCACCTGTGCTTCCCCGGACACACTCACTGTGCGCGCCTGTCTAGTATCCGCAGGTGCAGAGCTGGCGGATGAGGCCCCGCCCTTGGGAAGTCACTGTGCCCCAGAGTTGACAGATGAGGTCCTGCCCTTGGGAAGTCACTGTGCCCCAGAGTTGACAGATGAGGTCCTGCCCTTGGGAAGTCACTGTGCACCCGCCGGCAGCCAGAGGAGCCAGCAGAGGGTCACGCGCCCTGGGGAAGGACAGGCTTCAGGAAAGAAGGGACGCCTCGCCGACTGCCAAGACAGGAGCATCAGCACCAACAGCGGGGTCATTGTGCACATTCTGGGTTTTCATACCTTGTTTCATTTTACGCTCACAACTCTGGGAGATCATCTCCATCTCACAGATGGGGCCAGAGGCTGCTTTAGTTGCCAGGGTCATAGAGCTTGGAGACAGCAGTGCCCACACTTGCACCTTAGCCTGCGGGACTGGACCCTGGGCACACTACCACACTGAGGAGTGTGCATGGGGGGTGGGGGGTGGAGAGGGGAGGCAAGGAGAGTGGGAAGGAGGCTGTCGGGTCCAAGTTCCTCAGCCAGGGACCTTTTGGACGCGTGGAATTAGAAGAACACATGAGTGGCCGTAGGTAGGTGGGACATGCTGTATTTTGAACAAAGCAGCCAACAGCTGGTTGGTCAGTGGCATCTTATACACAGGCTCAAACAAAAGAGGCTTTGTGCCAATTAGTGACGTTGTGCCACATTAACATAAGCAGGTTATATAAGGGTGTGCCTGCACAGGACAGATAGGGCTACTGCTGAGTCATTGCCCTCGTGCATGCGTAGGGTGAGTGGTCAGGGCCCCCACACTTTACCCCTTACGCTGGATGGCTTCTACAGGGTACCTTGGTCTATATGCTAGCTCCTTGAACACAGAGTCTATTACAGTAACATAAACTGAATATGTTATGACTAGTACTCTGGCCCTATCTGTAAAACTTAAGAATGCCTAACGCTATGCTCCTGATAGTCTACCCTGCTAACCTGGAGGGGGTTATGGGAAAGAGCTTGTATGGCCCATACTTCCCTGTCTATCTCCTGTAGGGCACTGGTTACATTTTGTTGATTATCTATACACTAGAGGCCCGGTGCACAAAAATTTGTGCACTGGGGGGGGGGGGGAGGGGGTCCCTCAGCCCGGCCTGTGCCCTCTCGCAGTCTGGGACCCCTTGGGAGATAATGACCTGCTGGCTTAGGCCTGCTCCCAGGTTGGAGGGGGCAGGCCCAATCCCTAGGTGCAGCCCCTGGTCGGGTTCAGAGCAGGGCCGATTGGGGAGTTGAGGCGCCGCCCCCTGTCATGCACAGAGCAGGGCGGATTGGGAGGTTGCGATGCCACCCTCAGTCACACTCAGGGTAGGGCCGATTGGGGGGTTGGGGCACCGCCCCCTGTCACAGTCAAGGCAGGGTCGATGGGGAGGTTGCGGCGCCACCCCCTGTCACGCACAGAGCAGGGCCAATCAGGGGGTTGGGGCGCTGCCCCCTGTCACACACACAGCAGGGCCCATCAGGGGGGTTGGGGCTCCGTACCCTGTCATGCACAGAGCAGGGCCCATCAGGGGGTTGGGGTGCCGCACCCTGTCACACACAGAGCAGGGCCCATCAGGGGGTTGGGGTGCCGCACCCTGTCACGCACAGAGCAGGGCCAATCAGGGGGTTGGGGAGCTCCCCCCGTCACCCACAGAGCAGGGCCCATCAGGGTGTTGAGGAGCTCCCCCCTGTCACTCACAGAGTAGGGCCGATAGGGGAGTTGGGGTACCGTCCCCTGTCACACACAGAGCAGGGCAGATCAGCGGGTTGGGGTGCCGCCACTGTCACACTCATGGCAGGGCCGATGGGGAGGTTATGGCTCTACCCCATCACACACAGAGCAGGGCCCATGGGGGGGGGGGGGCGCCACCCTCTATCACCCACAGAGCAGGGCCGATCAGGTGGTTGGGGCGCCGCCACTGTCACACTCAGGGCAGGGCCGATGGGGAGGTTATGGCTCTACCCCATCACACACAGAGCAGGGCCCATGGGGGTGGGGTGGGGCGCCACCCTCTATCACCCACAGAGCAGGGCCGATCAGGTGGTTGGGGCGCCGCCACTGTCACACTCAGGGCAGGGCCGATGGGGAAGTTATGGCTCTACCCCGTCACACACAGAGCAGGGCCCGTGGGGGGTGGAGGGGGGGGGGGGTTGGGGTGGCACACCCTGTCACACACAGAGCAGGGCCGATCAGGGGGTTTGGGTGCTGCCCCCTGTCACGCTGATCCTGGTGCTGGGAGGCATATTACCCTTTTACTATATAGGGTAGAGGCCTGGTGCATGGGTGGGTGCCGGCTGGTTTGCCCTGAAGGGTGTCCTGGATCAGGGTGGGGGTCCCCACTAGGTGCCTGGCCAGCCTGGGTGAGGGGATGATGGCTGTTTGCAGCTGGTCACACACCCTTCAGGGTGGGGGTCCCCACTGGGGTGCCTGGCCAGTCTGGGTGAGGGGCTAAGGGCTGTTTTCAGGCTGGGGGTGACTGAAGCTCCCAACCGCTCCTTTTTTCCTTTTTTTTTTTTTTTTAATTCTGGGCCAGCTTTAGCTTGAGGCTTGGCTCCAGCTCTTAGGCCTCCGCTGCTGAAAGTAGGTTTCTGGCCTTTGCTTACAATGTTGTGATCCTGCTGGCTGAAGTCCGGCGGTATTTGTTACATAGTTTCTTAAACTGCAGGCTCAGAGGCCTGCAGCCACAGGCGGGGAACGTTGGAGTCCTCTGTCACTGAAGCAAGCAAGCCTCATGTTAGTTTCAAGCTGCCTGGCTGCAGGCCGCCATCTTGGCTGTCAGTTAATTTGCATATCTCCCTGATTAGCCAATGGGAAGGGTAGCGGTCGTACACCAATTACCATGTTTCTCTTTTATTAGTGTAGATATAAAAGGCTAATATGCTAAGTGTCCCTCCTGTTGTCCGACTGGTTGCTATGATGTGCACTGATCACCAGGGGGCAGATGCTCAACACAAGAGCTGCCAAGCTGCAGTGACTTGGCAGTGGCAGTTCTCAGGTGACACACCCCGAAACCAGAGAGGAGGGAGCCCAATTCCTCACATCGGCCATGCAATTCCACCTTCGGCTGTGGGTTATGTTGTTGCTGGGACACTGTTGGCCCAAATCTGGCTTACTGCACACTTGCATTTGTGTTCCACACCCTGTACAACAGCAACTTTACAGAGTGCCTTCTTGCTCTCCGGGATACCTCGGGCCAGGCCGAGGAACCCCTCCTGCTGGAGGGACCCTGCTCACTCCACAGACGCTGTGGAGGGACTGCAGGAGGTTGGCTCCAGGGCGTGTCTGGCCTGTCTCACCCAGTCCCACCCCACCGGCCACCTTCTAATTAATTTCCTTTTAATGTGCATGAATCCGTGCACCAGGTCACTAGTTAGGTATGTATTTATAGGATTCTATATGTAGGACGGTACAAGTGCCCCTTTGTGTAGTAGTTAACAGATCGAGTGCTATTCTATTCTGTAGTACTTCTTTGCATATCTGCATGGTTTTATCTGTTATTAGGGGAAGGGCTTGCCAGGTCTGATTCAAGACTTTAGCTGTATGCTCAGCTAAGGCAGTAACTTCTAACTCTACCTTAATTGCTTCTCCTGCAGGAAAGAATACAGCTAAGGGGTAAAACTACTAGGGAGTCCATTTAACTCGAAGCTACCAGTGGTATACTGAGTCCCAGTTACGGGGAATCTCTTCTACAGTCTTAAGGATTAGCCCAGGGATATTGGGCCAACCCTAGGTACAATATCTCACATAATGCGCTGGGAGGTAGGGATAGCTATACCTTTTATATACCTACAAGTATCCTGGGATTAATATATCTATAGGTTTTGTGCCGGTATATCACTTCTATTCTTTTGGACCTTAGCATTAGTGGTTATGTTACAGTATAACTCTGGAGGCAGCCAGCTGACAATGCGATTCCTATCGCTTCGCTGCTGTTCTATATACTAATATATGTCTGCGGGTTCTCTTAATTCTACTTGTTCCCCTAATAACTACCCTTATCCATTCTAAACTGTATAACCTATAAAGGGGCAAGTATTGCTATGATCCTGTCGATCCAAGTATTAACGGCTCGGCGTAAAGAGTCCTAGGAGACGCTGCCGAAGTCTTGAGTAGCTAATTATGTCTAATTGGTAGCGGTGGTGGATGGATGCACTATAGAAATCCACCGGCCTCTCTGGGGGAATCTCTGTTAACACCTACTCAAGCATAGGTGTGTGCCTATGATACTACTAGAGGCCCAGTGCACAAAATTCATGCATGGATAGGGTCCCTAGGCCTGGCCAGCAATCAGGGCCAATCAGCACCTTCCAGCTGCCAGCCAGGGCCTTCCTTCATTCCACGTCACCCCCTGGTGGTCAGCACACCTCATAGCGAGCAATCGAACTCCCAGTCTCCCAGTTGAACTCCCAAGGGAACACTTTGCATATTAGCCTTTTATATATAGAGGCCCAGTGCACTCGGGGGGGAGAGGGGGTCCCTCAGCCCAGCCTGTGCCCTCTCGCAGTCTGGGACCCCTCGGGAGATAACGACCTGCTGGCTTAGGCCTGCTCCCAGGTGGCAGAGGGCAGGCCCAATCCCTAGGTGCAGCCCCTGGTCGGGCTTAGAGCAGGGCTGATTGGGGAGTTGGGGCGCCGCCCCTGTCATGCACTAAGCAGGGCGGATTGGGAGGTTGTGATGCCACCCTCAGTCACGCTCAGGGTAGGGCCGATTGGGGGGTTGGGGCATCGCCCCTGTCACACGCAAGGCAGGGTCGATGGGGAGGTTGCCACCCCCCATCTGTGCGGTGCCACCCCCTGTCACGCACAGAGCAGGGCCCATCAGGGGAGTTGGGGCTCTGTACCCTGTCGCACAGAGCAAGGTTCATCAGGGGGTTGGGGAGCTCCCCGCTGTCACGCAGAGCAGGGCCGATCAGGTGGTTGAGGAGCTCCCCCCTGTCACTCACAGAGTAGGGCCGATAGGGGAGTTGGGGCACCGCCCCCTGTCACACACAGAGCAGGGCGGATCAGGGGGTTGGGGCGCCACCACTGTCACACTCAGGGCAGGGCCAATGGGGAGGTTATGGCTCTACCCCATCACACACAGAGCATGGCCCGTGGGGTGGGGGTTGGGGTGCCGCCCTCTATCACCCACAGAGCAGGGCCGATCAGGTGGTTGGGGTGCCGCCACTGTCACACTCAGGGCAGGGCCGATGGGGAAGTTATGGCTCTATCCCATCACACACAGAGCTGCAGGGCGATCAGGGGGTTTGGGCGCTGCCCCCTGTCACACTGATCCCGGTACTGGGAGGCCTTGCGGCTCCGCTGATCCCGGTGCTGGGAGGCATATTACCCTTTTACTATATAGGATAGAGGCCTGGTGCATGGGTGGATGCCGGCTGGTTTGCCCTGCAGTGTGTCCTGGATCAGGGTGGGGGTCCCCACTGGGGTGCCTGGCCAACCTGGGTGAGGGGATGATGGCTGTTTGCAGCTGGTCACACACCCTTCAGGGTTGGGGTCCCCACTGGGGTGCCTGGCCAGTATGGGTGAGGGGCTGAGGGCTGTTTTCAGGCTGGCGGGTGACTGAAGCTCCCAACCGCTACTTTTTTTCTTTTTTTTTATTCTGGGACAGCTTTAGCTTGAGGCTTGGCTCCAGCTCTTCGGGCTCCGCTGCTGAAAGCATGTTTCTGGCCTTTGTTTACCTTCTGTATTTGAAACAATGTTGTGATCCTGCTGGCTGAAGCCTGGCGACTAAAGCAGATTTCTCGGGTTTTGTTTAGCTTCTATATTTGTTACATAGTTGCTTAGAGTTGCAGCTCAGAGGCCGGCAGCGGCAGGCGGGGAACGTTGGAGTCCTCTGTCACTGAAGCAAGCAAGCCTCATGTTAGTTTCAAGCTGCCTGGCTGCCAGCCGCCATCTCAGCTGGCAGTTAATTTGCATATTGCCCTGATTAGCCAATGGGAAGGGTAGCGGTCGTACGCTAATTACCATGTTTCTCTTTTATTAGATAGGATAGATTTTATATATATATATATATAGATGCTTAGAGACAAAAGAGAAACTGAAACCATCATAGGGTGATCACAGCCCTCCAGCAAGATGCAAGCTGACAAAAGGGCCAGTAAGCCATGGCTTCCTTGTGGAGAAGCTCATGGAAACAAACCGGCAACTAGGTCTGAAAGGGAGGATGTCCTTGGACTTTCTGTAGAGGTCACCCACCTGCACAAGCCCCCATTTGGAGGACATTCATCAATGGAGACAGGGGACCATGACTGAATCCTGACTCCTGTCCAGGGCCCAGCTGCTCAGGGGAACTGGCCTGGTATGACTGCCAGCTCGCCCAGGTGTCACCAAGGGCAACCTGGGAACCCAGTGGTAACCTGGTCTGCGTATGGAGGGCCCTCGGAAAAGGGCTCCTTCTGGAATGCCAGGCCCTTCCAGAGCGGGCTGTCTCCTAGGTCAGAGGAGGAAGAGCCATGCTGGCCCCACAGGCTACTGAGCAGAATGCTAAGGAGGCCCCAGCATCCCCACCATCCCCTGGTTACTCGGCCAAACACTAACAGAGGTCCTGCTCTGAAGGACTTTGCAGATGGGATTATGATTACTAATCGGCTGACCTTAAAATAGACTATCCTGGATTATCTGGCTGGGCCCAATGTAATCCCATGAGCCCTTAGAAGAGAGCAGCAGAAGGTTCAAAAGCAGGAGGGCTTGACCCACTGCTGGGGCTCTAAGTGGCCAGGAACTGTGGGTGGCTGAGATCGACCCTCCGCTGACAGCAAGGGAACGGGAAGCTCGGACCTACCGCTCCACGGAACTGAGTTCTGCCAAGAAACTAAATGAACCGGGGAGCAGACTCACCACCAGCGCCTCCAGAGCAGCCTGCCGACACCCCCATTCCTGTGAGGCTCAAACAGAGAACCAGCTGGGCCGTCGTGCTCAGACTCTCTCACTTACACAAACTGCAAGATAGTAAGTGGGCATTGCTTGGTGGCAATTTGTTACAGTGGTAATTGGAAACTAATAACTAATTCATGAAGTCTCTGCAGACCGATCACCCCGGCCAGGGAGTGCATGACACGGGCCTGCCCGGGACGCTGGCAGTGCACTTGTTGGCCAGAGGACTCGGACTGGCTGCTGGTTCCACACTGCTCTCAGGGAGGGAGGGAGGGAACCCCCAGATCTGGGATCTGGGGCAGGAGCATCGCAGTCATGAGTTAGGGTCAAATTCATTCACACGTGCCCTCCAGCAACATTTCTCCAGCACTTGCTATAAGAAGCAATGGTTGGGTGTTTAGAACTTAGATCTCATGGGGAGAAAGATAGAAAGAACAGACTCAAACCAGTGAGATGAGTCCCATGACAGAAAAAAGTCCTGATCTTGTGGGAGGTCAGAGAAGGGTCACCAGTCCACCAGATGGGTTTCCCAGGGCCTGTGGCCGTCTTGGGTCTTGGTGGTCCAGGAAGGGGAGAGGCTAGGTGGAGGTGGGCCACTCTGA
Organism: Myotis nattereri; assembly: GCF_964212035.1. NCBI lineage: Eukaryota > Metazoa > Chordata > Mammalia > Chiroptera > Vespertilionidae > Myotis > Myotis nattereri. Next base: position 85,779,753 of record NC_138082.1, on the reverse strand, counting down.
GCAGAGAGCAGCAGAGCATGAACATGGAGACTGTGCCTGGAACATTCAGGCGGAGGTTAGCAGACTTGCAGGAAAGGGACTTAGCCCGCAGGTGGGCAAGGGCCAGCTCAGCAGGGCCTCCCAGGAGCTGGGACTGAGGATGTTGAGCAGTGGGGACACATCTTAGGAGCCCATGTACACAGGGCAGACCTGTGCTGGTGGGCTGGAGCACCCACACCCCACTGCCACCTGCACTGGCTTGTATACCAGCCTCACAGCCGCTGTGTCGTCAGCACCTGGCACATAGCAGACAGTCCATGTGAACTTTAAAAGTAAGTATAGCCCAGCCGGTGTGGCTCAGTGGTTGAGCATCAACCTATGGGCCAGGAGGTCACAGGTTTGATTCCCAGTCAGGGCACATGCCCGGGTTGCAGGCTCGATCCCCAGTGTGGGGTGTGCAGGAGGCATCCAATCAATGATTCTCTCTCATCATTGATGTTTCTCTCTCTCTTGCATTCTCCCTCTCCCTTCTTCTCTGAAATCAACAAAAAGCATATTTAAAATAAAAGTAAATATAAAAACAAAGGCAGGTTCCTGAGACTGACCACACCAGGCAACACAGCAAAGAAGTGTTCAGTGTACAGACCTGGGTCCAAGCCTGTGGGCACAGGAGAGCCATCGGAGGGGCGAGCAGACAGCCCTCTGCCTCCGCAGGCTCTGACCTCCCTCGGGAGTGGGGCAGCAGGGGCACCCACAGGGACCGGCCACCTCGCAACCCCCTGCCTGGATGAGGAGAACCATGCACTTGTCTTAAATGAGCTCGAGATGAGAACACACTCCAAACTCCCGTCTTCGCCACGAAGCTGGCAGCAGAGGCCTGAGGTCATCTGGCTACAGAGAGGAGACTGGGGAGATTTCCGACCATCCATCCCTACAGGTCCAGAGGGCCTGGCTCCGGCAACCTTCCCCCTCAGGTTTCTCTCCCCAGCGAGGTCATATGAAGAGTTCCCTTTTCTGTAAACACAAACTGCTTTCTAGGCATTGATTTATCTAATCCTCAAACCAATCCGACGTGCTTTTATTAGCCCTTTTTATAGTTGGACTGTACAGGAGTTTTACATTTCACTTTTTTCTTTTAGCTGACAAATCCCCATTATGCAAGGAAATAGTAAAAGAAAAATCCATATGCAAAGCAGAGTAGAGCAACTCTAGATGGAAGGGGCTGAGGTGGGGACTAGAGCCCCACTTGGCTAACATTCTCCCCACAACGACTCCCAAGAGGTTCTTCTGAAACAGGGCCCTGAAGACACATCTGTGATATCTGACCCCCCCAACCCCCCCCCCCCCCCCCCCCCCCCGCAGCACTGGCAGGGCTCTCTTCCCCGGATTCCCCACCACCACCACCACCCCCACCCCAGCTAAGGTGGAAGCAGGAGACGTTGTGGGAGATCTGAGGGCTGGGCCTGTCCACCCCACACCAGGCGTCCCAACATCCCGCAGATGCCAGCCAGGGGAAGCCAGCTCCTAGGTCTGGACCCAGGCCCACCCTTCTCTCGGGAAGCCCTCCCTGTTCCCCATGGAGACCCTGCCACCAGGTGCCTCTGCTTCCTCTGATGGCCGCCCCCTCAGAGCCCACTGCTGAGAGCTGGCATTCCATACCCAGCCGGGGATGGGCTGCATGGGTGGGCGGCGGCTGACAGGCAGGAAGGACGAGCAACCAGGGCTCCCGTGAGCGGGGGAAGAGTGGGGAAGAGGAGGGGTCCTCCAGGGTCCGTGCGCTGGCCAGAGGGGGCGTCTCCACATCACAGACCTTAGAGGCCACTCGGGCCGCCCAGGAAACTGAGGCCCAGGTTTCTCAGCTGGTTGAGTGGCAAGACCTGAACTAGAACCCAAATTTCTTGACCTCTGGTCCAGAGATTTCCCCCAACCTTGTTCTGTGAGAATGAGACTGGGGCAAGACCCAAAAAGTCAAAATGAGGATGAGGGGCATAAAGGCAAGAGCCCTGAACGAGTCCTGCCTGCTGGTGACCTAAGGCAGCAAGCACCTGCTCTCCTGGGGGCGATGCAGGGCCTGCACCCTCCCCAGCACCCGCCTTCCGCGTCTGGGTGCCAAGGGGCAGGGAGCAGCACCGCTGCGGCCCGGGCGCCCGGCCTCAGCCCGAGAACCGCCTGCTGCCGCAGCAAACGGAGTGCAGCCCGGGAAGCCACCGCTGCAGGCACAGGCCCCACCTCACCCGGTGCAAGGCTCCGCGCACGGGCCTCCCCACCGCGCGCACACGCCTCACACAGGGCGCCGCCTTGTGCATTCACGGTTACCGCTCCCGCTCCGCCTGCACGCGCGCCCACGCAGCTCCCTCCGCGCTCCCGGGACCGGAGCCTCCCCGCCGCCAAGAATAAAGCGCCCTAGGCGGCCGCGTATCCTCTGACTTCCGGTCCGCCCTGGCCCCGCCTGGCCCCGCCCCTGTCCCGCCTGGCCCCGCCCCTGCCCGCCTCTGGCCCCGCCCCCGGCGCTGCCGGGAGGATGTGAGCTCACTCCGCCTCCCCGCTCCCGGCACCACCAGGAAGCGTCCCCCCGAGGTCGCGGCCCGCTCGCTGCCAACGGGCCGGCTGCGGGGTCAGCGGCGCGCCGAGCCCGAGTCGGAGCCGGGGCCGCCCCCACTCCTGCCGGCGCCACACGCAGGAACCGCCCTCGGAGAAGGTATGGAGTGAAGGCGGGCGGCGCGGCCCGAGCAGCGCCCGGCTCGGGACCCCGGCAGCCCAGGGCCGGGTCGCGGGGGCGAGGGCGCGCCTGCCACGCCCCCCGCGCTGCCGCCGGCCACGTGACCGCGCGCACGTGCTCCAGCTCCTCGGCGCCGCGGGTCGCCGCCTCGGCCCGGCCGCCCCAGCCGCTGCCCCCGCAGGCGACGCAGGCCGGGCGGGCGGGGCGGGCCGTCGGCCCCGGGAGCGTTGGAAACTCGGCGCCTGCCGAGCGGGGCTGAGCGGCAGGCCCGGGTGCGAGCAGGGGCCTCGCCATGAACCCCCGGGGCCTGTTCCAGGACTTCAACCCGAGTAAGTTCCTGATCTACGCCTGCCTGCTGCTGTTCTCGGTGCTGCTGCCCCTCCGCCTGGATGGCGTCATCCAGTGGAGCTACTGGGCCGTCTTCGCCCCCATCTGGCTGTGGAAGCTCCTGGTCATGGCGGGCGCCTCCGTGGGTGCGGGCGTTTGGGCCCGAAACCCTCGCTACCGCACCGACGGCGAGACCTGCGTGGAGTTCAAGGCCATGCTGATCGCCGTGGGCATCCACCTGCTGCTGCTCATGTTCGAAGTCCTGGTCTGCGACCGGGTGGAGAGGGGGACGCACTTCTGGCTGCTGGTCTTCATGCCGCTCTTCTTCGTCTCCCCCGTGTCCGTGGCGGCCTGCGTGTGGGGCTTCCGCCACGACCGGTCCCTGGAGCTGGAGATCCTGTGCTCCGTCAACATCCTGCAGTTCATCTTCATCGCCCTGCGGCTGGACAGGATCATCCACTGGCCGTGGCTGGTGGTGTTCGTGCCCCTCTGGATCCTCATGTCCTTCCTCTGCCTGGTCGTCCTCTATTACATCGTCTGGTCCCTCCTGTTCCTGCGGTCGCTGGACGTGGTGGCCGAGCAGCGGAGGACGCACGTGACCATGGCCATCAGCTGGATCACCATCGTCGTGCCCCTGCTCACCTTTGAGGTCCTGCTGGTTCACAGACTGGATGGCCACAATACCTTCTCCTACATCTCCATATTCGTCCCCCTCTGGCTGTCCTTAATCACTCTGATGGCCACCACCTTCAGGCGAAAAGGGGGCAACCACTGGTGGTTTGGTATTCGCAGAGATTTCTGTCAGTTTCTGCTTGAAATTTTCCCGTTTTTGAGAGAGTACGGGAACATTTCCTACGATCTGCATCACGAAGATAGTGAAGATGCTGAAGAAACATCGGTTCCAGATGCGCCTAAAATTGCTCCGATATTTGGGAAGAAAGCCAGGGTCGTTATAACCCAGAGCCCTGGAAAGTATGTTCCCCCACCTCCCAAGTTAAATATTGATATGCCCGATTAAACTCATCTGTGGGAGCGTCCCTAAATAAGTAGAAACCAGACATAACACACCCAGAGTCTACTTACTTTTGCCTCTTTTTCATCCATCCCGATCCTAGAACTGGAAACAGCTCCAAACACCGTCGTCTCCTGCCTTGGAGATTGAGCCTATCGGTGACTCGTCAGTGTGTGCCCTGGGTAGGGGGTTATGTGAATAGATGGCGATGTGCTTGGTGCGTGACGTGTGCTTCCCAGGTTGGTGCTTAAAGAGCTAACTGGGAGCAGTAGTTAAATTGTTTTAGTAGGTCCTCAAATGGGATAATTACACAGCTAAGGCTTTTTTTAAAGTGGTACTACACCTATCAAAAGTATTGTTATAAGGAGTATTTTTGTACACTGCTAGCCTAAAATTGTATTTCAGATTGTGCCTGTTGTGACATAATTGAAAGCAAATGTAAAGACTCCTCTCTCCCATTACCTGTTTATAAACTTGGTAGTTGTTATTTTTAGTGTTCCTACTGTTAAAATCGTTTTTCTTTGGGCTTTACTGATACTAGTCTTTGATAACCTACTAGGTGAGATATTTTAATGCAGTGAGTCCATGCATATATGATATTTATATGACTATTTGAGCACTGTAATATGTTGAATTCTAGTTCTGTGCAGTACAACAAGTATTATGTTAAAGTATTTTTTAAGTTTATTTTTGAAGATACATGTCTATTCCGATAATCTTAAAGCTTGCTTAAACCATTAATATGTACCCAGTGTAGGAGCTATCAAAGTACTAGGCATGAATATAGGGGTATAAGGATTTTAATGCTCAAGTGTTAGGTGACCCAATCTGCAGTTTTCAATTTTCTCTCAGAAGAAGGAGCCACCATCCTTTGGTACCAGATCATAAAGTGACAATTAGCACCTTGAATTTTCCCACACAGGTAGTAACATCTGTTCAGAAACACCTGAAGTAAGCAAGTGGTTGGTCCATTTCTAAGAATTTTACAGTATTAATTGACCATAATATAAAGTATTGCTTGTCATTGGAAGCTTGAGACAGTGGCTTTAACCAGAAATGGCCAACAGGATCACAGTATTATTTTAAGGTCCAAGTTTTTTGATCTGTCAGCAACAGGGAAATAATTTTTCAGGTTTGAAGACAGAATACTATTTCTGTTAAGTGCTGGTGATGTGCCAGAGAATCAGAAGGCAAAAGCCAGATCCTGGGAGAGTAATGTTCTTCTGACTGAGAACAAGTAAATACTTTCAGAAGGAGGTTAAAATAAACATGAGTATTGATAATATTACTGGGGAGAAGACTGGAGGAAATTCACTTTTATTATCAACTTAGTAAAAATCTAAATTGGGCTTCCTGTGAATTATGTAAATAAGTTACCTGGTGAGGGGACATGCTCGCTACAGGAGCCAACCCTGGGACCCCAGGGACCTGAGAGCCTGAGGTGCTGCAGCTCAGTTCACTCAGCTGGGACTGAGCCAAGGCCACATGCATGACACGCTGTCCGTCCACACCAGCTGTCACTGGGGAGCAGGCCTGAGCAGCAGTGGATCTAACATTTCGTAAACGAGGATTCATTCATCCATTTTTTCAAATATTCATTGAGGACCTGCCTACCTACTCTGGTGTTAGGAAGTGCAGATACCGTGGAGAGCAATTCAAATCTGGCTGCCACCTGCACAAAGAATACAATTAAAAGTGACAAGAAGGTAGGGCCCATCAGGCAGCCGGCAGCCCGCCTGTGGGAGGTCATAGGCCAAGAGCAGGATATGCAAAACGCCCAGAAGGATGCTGCTGCCCTGGGGGCGATCTCACTTCACCTGGAACTTCAGTCCCATCTTTGTTGTCGGGACCCCAGTGTCCCGATTGCCCCTCCATCCCCAAGTACTACCTCCGACATGGACCTCGGTAAGGAGGAGCAGGTTTCTGGAGGGATCGGAGGGCAGACTTGGGGCAGCAGTGGATTCCCAGTCCCTGGCCACAGTGTCAGGCCAGGGGCTGGTTGGGACCTAGAACAATCTCTCCCGACCTGACCTGCCTTACCTGCTCTACCCCAAGGTGGCTTCCTGTTGGAGAGCCTGTGCTGAGGGTAATTACAAGCTTTCTCACCCAGCACCGTCAGACCTTTCCTGATTCAGGACCATTAAGTCACCTGGGAGTGATGGAGTATAGAAAGTTGTTTATTCTGCAAATTAACAGTTCAGCTGTGCCTGGGGATTTACCTAATTGCCATGCACCTCTGACTGTTCACAGTATTTAGCGTGTGTCAAATTCGGTAACTGGTTTCTCCTGTACTCGTTATATTTGTATTATTATGACTATGTATTAGTCATATTTTGTGGGAAAATATCCTCAAAAATCTCAGTGGCCCACAGTGGCAAACTCTCACTCTCAGGTCTGCAGGTTGGCTGCAGCGGTTACACTGCAGGCTGTGGGTCTGACCTAGGTCTCCACAAGGCATCCCTTTTTCTAGTCTGGGTCCCAGGCAAAGGAGTAGCATTCTTTGGGGCATGCTCTTTCTCATAGCAGAAGCACAAGAGGCCAAGCCAACGCCTGCAAGCAGAAGTGCAGCCCCTGCTCAGGTGATGTGTGTCTAGTGTGCATGCTCTGTTGGCCAAAGCACCCGGCCAAGGCCAACCAACCTCAGTGGAGTAGGCCAACACACACCCAAGGGACAGTAACAGTCTGCACAGATGTTCCAAGATAGTTTTAAAGATGGAAAAGAAAATTTGTGGTCGGTTAGGAATGATTTTTCCCCTCTGTTTTAGAAGCATTCTATAATTTTGGAAGTTAATTGTTTCGTATTATACTAATCATTAGACGAGTAGCTGTGGGGCACAGGATAGATTTGAAACAAGATAAGGAAGACCCTGCATTCAGACCCCTTTGTGGACTGGAAGGGTACAGGAGGCAGCACACCAGTTTCATGACAGTACTGTACCCAGGGCTTGCAGATGGAGGGCTTGCAGGATGCCTTAGAAAGGGCAAGCCCGGGCACACGGACACCAGCTGGGCAGAGATGCCCGGGGAAACTGGGAAGAAGCAGTCTGGACAGGCCGGGCAGCACCCTAAGTGAGGAAGGAGGCAGGCCTCAGCCCGCCCTCCCCAGGGGTCTGGATGGCACACAGCATGCCCGGCTGAAGTAAATTGTCGGGAGGATCCATGGCTCAGACTGACAGGAAGTCTGGGGTCTTGCTCAGCACAGAGATGAGAGACATGCCGCAGGAAACCAGGCGAGGCTGTCCATCAGGGACATTGGTGAGGATGCCACATGGCACCACCACCTAAATAGTAAGTGCCCCCGGTGTCACCCCCACTGCCAGTTATTCCTCAGTTGTCTCGCCAAGTTAAGGATCCAGGAAGGGGGACATGACGGGGAAGCCTCGGGAATGCGTGCATTCTGCAGCGTCCGAGCGTGGGGAGAGGTGATCTGGCATCTTTGGCTCCAGGAGGAGGCAGGACTCTGCCGTAAAGTGCTCAGCAGAGGATTTGCCCAAAAAGGAGGGGTGTCCAGATGCTGGGTAACCACAGACAATGATGGAGTGCGCTACGGCGAGTCCCTTGGCTGTCTGATGTACATTCTTCCCGTGTCACGCGTCAGAAATCTTGGCCCACCTCGTGTGCTACCACTGGCCCCGCGACAGCAGGCCTGTCCCTTCCTGACGGGAGAAGGGAGACAGTCCGAGCTGCTTCATCAACTACTTCATCCAACTCTTAAGCTAGGACATTCAGAGGTGTCGTCCTCTGGTTTTGTCATGGTCCTCTCTCTGTATTCCAGAACGCGTGCATTCGAGCCAACTACCACAGCATCCCCCCAGTGCGGCCCAAGGCCCCCCGAGTCCACAAAGTCCTCCCAGCCACACTCGGCGGGAGCTGACTTGCGTTGTATTCTCCACCCAAGACCACACACTGCAGCAGGAAAGACGGGCGACCAGAGAGTGCAGCCCCGTCCACCAGCCGGACATGAAAGCTTCGCAGCGATGCAGACCGATGCCACTCTTCCACTCACGGCTTTTGTTTTTGAACATTTGGTTATTTTAAATTTTATATAAAGTGAATATGTAATGGATTGTTTTTAAATGAGGTAATACGTTTTTAAAAGTTATCGGCTTTAATTTCTACTGTGGTAAATGTTGATATAACTCACATAAACAGAAGCTCATTGAGGCCCTCAACAATTTTTAAGAGTTAAAGAACTGTGACCAAAACTTTGGGCACTACTGCCCTGTGTTACAGAGGGGGGCGGGGGGTGGGGAAGAGAGGAAAGAAAATTAAAATGGAATGAAATATGTTAAAATCCACATGACAGCAGGGAAGAAAAAATAATAGACCACGGTCCTTGATCACAGGACGGCTTCTCTCCTCTGAGAGAAGACACGCCCATTGGGTGGGTGGGTCCTTTAACCCAGTGGGGTAACTCGCACCTTCCCTGGTCCGGGAGCCCTTTGCTGCCTGCGGGTGTCTGTCTCTGATTTCACCTGGAACGAAGAGGTCTCCTGGATTCTGGCCATAGCCTCCTTCCACTTTGTAGCAGCAGCACTGTTTTCCCTAAGTCCTTCCGAAGGGGGGGCGGGGGGGGGGGCTGGCCGGCGGTTAGCCCTGGCTGCCAAGAGGAAGTAGGGATGGACAGTGCTCCCCTAAGCTCACTGGCCACCCTCACTTCGTCCTCAGGATGTCCTGTTTGTTAAATGCGTCAGAGGGGCAGAGAGGGGAAGTGGTTTTAAAGCCTCCATGACAGCAGCTCAGAGCTCCATGGCTCCCCTCCCAGGCCCTCTGCCACCGCACTTCCCCTGCGCCTGTCACCATCCTCTCACCCTGTGCCGAGGCCTCAGCCACAGCCAGACCCCCAGGGCCTCATGCTTCCTCCTGGGGCATCAGCCACGCTCCTGGGCTCACATGGTCTATCACTTCTCTTGTCCCACCCCACACCCCTCCTTGTCCTGTAAGGGGCCTGCCCTCCTGGACAAGGACCACCCCCCCACCCCCTCCACACTGTGACCCTTCTCAGGCCTCACCTCCGCCTGCGCAACTCCCTAGACTAGAGGGCATTCTGGCTGAAGTCCCTCCCCTCTCGGCCACTCTGGCATTTGACCTGGCCTTTCCAGGCTTTACCCAAGGGCAGCGAGTGGTGTGGGAAATTCAAAGACTTGTGCACCAGACTGAGCGTGACCTTTCCAGGAAGCCAGTTTCCTGCCTGCCCCCACCACACACACACACACACACTGGGTAACCAGCCACCAATGAGAACGAGGTCTGGGCCCCCTCCTGTTTGTGGCCATGGCCCCAGGCCTGGGCTGATACCCAGCAGGGCTGCCCTGACCTGTCCCCCCAACCTTGACTTCCCACCATCCAGCAAGTTTAATGCCAGGACTCCCTGGTGCGGGTGGGGTGGTCCTGTTTTACTAGTAGTTGTGTGAACATCAACTAAGGTCCTTTCTCCACTCAAGGCCTGGCTTGTCCTTTTCCGTTCGGCTCTGCTCATCTCCACTTCGTCCTTCGTCCCTGACCGGCTCTTGTCCCCTTGGACAAGGCACCTGAGCCTGGTCTCCTGTTTACCCTGAGGATCAGGCCGGACTCTGCCCCACCCAGGGGTGCACGCTGTGACTCACAGAGGCTCTAAACACATCAAGCACCCGCCCAAGAGCTGGCACATCAAGGCTGTGGACACCTCTCGACCCAAGCCCCAGCTCAGGGGGTCCTACAGGGTTGGAATGTCCCGTCTGAGATCACCTCTGATGGCCACCATCATCCCAAGAGGCTTCAGGCAGAATCCGGGAGTGGGAGGCAGTGCCTCGCCTAGGATGTCCCTGAGTTCCCAGCGACCAGGGACCCTGCTTGAGGAGCCTGAGCCGTGAGAAGGGGCATTTCAGACAGGGTGTGCAGCTTACCCTCCCTAATGGCACCCCCCAGCCCCGGGGGTCCGTGGGAGGGAAAGGCCCAGGATAGAAGGTGCAAGCCCCACGCCACAAGGGGAAATAACAGGCAGCCATGTGCCAAAATCACACTGTCAGTCAGCTCAGGCTGCCAAAAAAATGCCATAAACTGGGTGACTTAAACCAAGCAAACCCAGTCTCACAGTTGGGGCTGGAAGGCATGGCCAGGTGCCAGCATGGCCAGACGCTGTCTGTGCTCTCTCCCTGGCCTGCAGAGGCCACCTCTCACTGCACCCTCACAGGCAAAGAGAGAGAGGGAGCAAGCTCTTGGGTGTCTCTTCTTATAAGGGCACTAACCCCATCCTGGGGGCCCCACCTTCAGGACCTCATCTAACAGTGATTACCGCTGGCTAAGAGACCACACCATCTTGAAGGGTTTACAAGGGCCTTCTTGGGAGGAGGCTGTGGGGAGTGGCAGCAGTTAGGGGACCCGCCTCACCACCTGGGCTCATCGTGACCTGGGCCCAAACCCATGTGTACCCCACCCGGACCCCGAGTGCCCACAGAGATCACAACCCAGATCCCGTACAACAGACATTGGCAGGAACTCCATGTGCCTGGTACGCACCCAGCCACACCCCACGCACCGGACGGGGACCCAGCCTGGATGCTGTGCCACGGCTGTGCAACCACCACTAACCCAGCAGAACTCTCGCCACCGCTACTGCGCTGCCACCACCACCCTAGAGCCCAGCTGCTCGGCTCCACCGCCAGGGCTCAGGGCAGGAGCTGCGCTAAAGGCTGGGAGGTGGATGCAGCCTTTTGAACTGAGGACCTGACAGACAGAAGAGGCTGCCGATCTGTAGGCGAGATGGGAGGCCTGGGACAGAGGAGGCGCGGGGCACGGGCTGTGGAGACCGCGGAGTGGGTGCAGCAGTGGGAGCCTGGGCTGAAGTCCCTGGGTAGAGCAGGGCTAGCACCTGCCATCATGCAGCCCAAGACGCTCCTCTGCGGGAAGGGCCACACAGTGGAGCTCAGGGCCCGCCGACACTGGAGGGGTCTGAGGACACACCCAGCATTGAATCTGCAGGCCCTCTGTTTCTCGGGGGAAGTCATGCTGGTGAGCAGGAAAGGGGCTGGACAGTAGATCCAGGAAGGACGATCAGCCCTGCCCACCTGGCAGACACGGAGGCCCCCTCCTTCCCACCTGCAAAACAGCTGCTTCTGACCCGACTGCAGCGACCTGAGGCAAAGGGGACAGTCCAGGGCAGGAAATCGGTGCCCCTGCAGGTGACAGAGAGGCGCTGCCAGCAAACCAGGCAGAGCTGAGGCATTCAAAGGAGAGGAAGTCCCTGCTACAAGCTGCTGGCACCATTCCCAACACAAGTCTGTTCAAACCATCCTGACCAAGGCCAGGGCACGCCAGCAGAGCCCAGCTCTGTGGCGGGAGGGAGAACAGCTCAGAACAGGGACAATCAAGCATGAGACTCGAGGCAGACCCAGCCTCTGGGCTAAGGAGTCCCTGGACTACTAGGGGCTTCAACTTATTGGACCTCAATCAGGTTGCCCAGGGCCAGAAAGGGACAGTGACTCACATTCACCTGCACCAGGGAAGCTCCCAGGAGGCCAAGGATACACACACCAAGGGACCAGATTCAACAACATCAGAGCAAAATCCAGCAAACCTCACAAATAGTGGACCCAAAGGTGTTCGAGTGTGTGAATATGTGCGTTTTTGTCTTTTGGGGTGTGTGTGCGTGTGTGTGTGTGTGTGTGTGTGTGTGTGTGTGTGTGTGGCTTTTTGTTGTTGTTATTTGTTTGTTTTCCCCTTTTTTTCTTTTTCTCTTTTTCCTTTGATTCTGTTCTCCTTTTCACTCTTATTGTTATTATTAATTTTTATTATTTTATTTTTCTCTTTTTTCCTCATTTTTCCATTTTACTTTTCTATCTATATCTTAATATATCCATTACTACTATGTATTAAATTAATTATTATTCATTTATTTTCTGTTTCCCTTTCTTTTTTTCTTTCTATACTAGTTCTTTTAGTTTCCTCCTTGCTTCCATATAGCCATTTTTTCATCTTTCTCCACTTTTCTTTATATCCTCCCTAAGTCTTTGGTCACGCATCTTTAGTATTCTTTTTATTTTTTCTTTGCTTTATTTTCTCCTCTATTTCCTTTTTAGTCTTTCCTGTTGTTGTTGTTGTTGCATTGTGTGGCTTGATTTTGATGGTGTTTTTGGTTTGGTCCTGTGGTGTCTTGCTCTGTTCTGTCAGCACCTATATAATAGCTGGCACGACGATGTTGGGGTTGAGCCTCACTGTCAGCAAGGCAGAGGGGAGATCACTCCCACAAATGGGACATCGACAATCAAGTCCCAGTTACAACAGGAGAGCCCAGATAATGCACACAAGGGGCATTCCTAGAGCATCCAGCCCAGGTGAACAAAGAGACTGCACCACTGGACCCCTCAAGACACTTTCTACATAAGACCAGTCACAAAGACTGGGAGGCATAACAGTTCCACCTAATACACAGAAGCAAGTACAAACAGACAAAGAAAGGAAGAGACAAAGAACAACCCCCAAATGAAAGAATCATCCTAAAGGGGATGATTCACCAAGAAAATGTAACCCTTGTAAACAGATATGCACCCAAGATAGGAGCAGCCAAATACTTTAAAATAACTCTTGATGGACTTTAAGGGAGAGATTGACAGCAATATAGTCATAGTAGGGGACTTTAAAACCCTCTAACATTCCTGGGTAGACCTTCCAGACCAAAGGAAAAAAAAATAAAGAAGGAAACAGAGGCTTTAAATGACACACTAGATCAGATGGATCTAACTAATAGTTACAGTACATTTCATCCCAAAGCAACAGAGTATACATTCTTCTCAAGTGCACATGGAACATTCTCAAAGATAGACCACATGTTAGAGCAAAACAAGTCTATACCAATTCAAGAAGATTGATAGTATACCAAGCATCTTCTCAGATCACAATGGCATAAAGTTAAAATCAACTACAATAAAAAAACTCAAAACCACTCAAATACACGAAGGCTAAATAGCATATTATTAAACAATGAATGGGTTACCAATGTGATCAAGCAAGAAGTTAAAAACTTCCTGGAAACAAATGAAAATGAACAAACAATCACCCAAAACCTATGGGACACAGCGTAAGCAGTCCTGAGAGGGAAATTCATAGCACTACAGGCCTACCTCAAGAAACAAGTAAAAGGACTAATAAGCCTCCTAACCTTACAACTAAATGAATTAGAAAAAAACAACAACAAACAAACAAACAAGAAACAAACAAGAAAAGCCCAGAGGAAGTAGAAGGAAGGAAATAATAAAGGTCAGAGTGGAAATAAATGACATAGAGACTAAAAAACACCGTACAAAAGATCAATAAGCCCTAGCCACTTTGGCTCAATGGATAGAGCATTGACCTGCGGACTGACGGTCCCGGGTTCTGGTCAAGGGCACATGACCAGGTTGCAGACTTGATTCCCAGGAAACTGCATGCAAGAAGCAGCCAATCAAGGATTCTCTCTCATCATTGACATTTCTATCTTTTTCTCCCTTCCTCTCTGAAATCAATTAAAAAATAAAATTATATATAATTTTATTATATATAATTTTATTATATATAATTATATATATATATATATATATATATATATATATATATATATATATATATTTAAATCAATGAATCCAAGAACTGGTTCTTTGAAAAGATGAACAAGATTGATGAACCCCTAGCCGTTCTCATTAAGAAAAAAAGAGAGAGAGAGAGGACCCAAATAAATAAAACCAGAAATGATAGAGGCGATATAACAATGGACACCACAGAAATACAAAGGATTGTAAGCAAATACTATGAACAACTATATGCCAACAAACTGAGCAAAATGGACAAATTCCTAGAAACATACAATTTTCCAAAACTCAATCAAGAAGAATCATAAAACCTGAATAGGCCAATTACAACTGATGAAATTGAAGCAGTAATTTAAAAACTTCCAGCAAACGAAAGTCCTGGACCAGATGAATTTACAGTGAATTTTACCAAACATTCAAAGAAGAACTAACACCTAGCCTCCTTAAACTATCCCAAAAAACTCAAGAGGAATGAATACTTCCAAGCTCTTTTGAGGAAGCCAGCATTATTCTAATTCCAAAATCAGATAAAGACACTACAAAGAAGGAAAATTATAGGCCAATATTCCTGATGAACACAGATGCTAAAATCATCAACAAAATATTAGCAAATCGGATCCAGAAATATATTAAAAAGATCATACACCATGATCAAGGGGGATTTATTCTGGGGATGCAAGGCTGGTATGATACTCATAAATCAATAAATGTGATACATCACATAAACAAATTGAAAGGTAAAAATCACATGATCATACCAATAGATGCAGAAAAAGAATTTGACAAAAATCCAGCACCCTTTTTTTTGATAAAACCTCTCAGTAAAGCGGGAATAGAGGGATCATACCTCAATATAATAAAGGCCATAAACCTACAGCTAACATAATACTCAGTGGGCAAAAACTAAAAGCGTTTCCCATAGGAACAGGAACAAGACAAGAATGTCAGCTTTCACCACTCTTATTCAACATAGTACTGGAATCCCCGTCAGAGCAATCAGACAAGAAGAGATAAAAGGCATCCAAATTGGAAAGGAGGAAGTAAAACTGTCATTATTCACAGATGACATGATATTGTATGCAGAAAATCCTAAAGACTCCATCAGAAAACTACTAGACTTAATAAATGAATTCGATAAGGTAGCAGAATACAAAATCAATATCCAGAAATCAACGGCATTTTTATACACCAATAATGAGTTCCCAGAAAGAGAAACAACAACAACAAAATACTATTCACCATTGCAACAACAAAAAAATAAGATACCTAGGAATAAACTTAACCAAGGAGGTAAAAGACCTGTATTTGGAAAACTATAAGACATTGAAAAAAGAAATTGAGGAAGATACAAACAAATAGAAATGTATACCATCTTCATGGATTGGAAGAATTAACATTAAAATATCTATACTACCCAAAATAATCTATGGATTCAGTGCAATCCCTATTAAAATATCAATGGCATACTTCACAGAACCAAAACAAATACTCCAAAAATGCATATGGAACCATAGAAGTCCCCAAAGAGCTGCAGCAATCTTTTTTTAAAAATATATTTTATTGATTTTTTACAGAGAGGAAGGGAGAGGGACAGAGAGCTAGAAACATTGATGAGAGAGAAACATTGATCAGCTGCCTCCTGCACACTCCCTACTGGGGATGCTCCCGCAGCCAAGGTACATGCCCCCGACCGAAATCGAACCTGGGACCCTTGAGTCCGCAGGCTGACGCTCTATCCACTGAGCCAAACCGGTTAGAGCAAGCTGCAGCAATCTTGAGAACGAAGAACAAAGTTGGAGGGATCACGATACCAAATTGTACTACAAAGACATTATTACCAAAACAGCCTGGCACTGGCACAAGAACAGGCATATAGAGCAATGGAACAGAACAGACCCCCCAGAAATTGACCCACACCGTTACGGCCCATTAATATTTGACAAAGGGGGCAAGCGCATACAATGGAGTCAAGACCGTCTCGTCAATAAATAGTGTTGGGAAAACTGGACAGACACATGCGCAAAAATGAGACCAGACCACCCACTTACACCACACACAAGAATAAAGTCAAAATGCATGCAAGACTTAAATGCAACACATGAAACCATAAAAATCTTAGAAGAAACCATAGGCAGTAAAATCTCAGACATCTCTCATAGCGGAATTTTTGCGGATACATCAGTTAGGGCAAGAGAAACACAGGGATGAGGGACAGGGACAAGGCGGCAGAGGGAGGAGCCTCCTGAAGCTCCGCCTCCAGGTTCTCATGAGCCCCACCCTCTTGCTACTGACTGCAGTTTGCAGAGTTGGCCTGAGCCTACCCGCCAGGCCCAGGGTGAACCTGCGCGCCCAGCCCAGCACCCTCTCTGCTGGGTCCCACTGAAGGTCAGAAGGTCCAGCTCCTCCCGAAGTGTCAGCTTGGCACCACCTCCGGGAAGCCTTCCTGGCCGCTCCTGCCGCCTGGCATGGGTGAGGTCACTGGCTTCCCCATCTCCTAGCGCTGCGGCGGAACCAGGGCGGGACCTCCCCCGGGGCTGGGCCACCACTGCCTCCCGCGCCGGGGAGGGAGACAGGGGGAGCAGGAGGGGTGCGGCTCCCAGGCACCTCCTTCCTGCCCGGGGGAAGACACTGGGCAGCTGGCACCGAGGCCTGGAGGTCGGGCAAGGGTGTGAGAAGCACCCCCGACGCCCTCGGCAGGAGTTGGGCACAGCCGCCAGGTCAGGGCAGCCGCAGGGCGTGGCACCGCGAGGGCAAAGTTTCTGATGCCCCGGGAGGAGATGGGCAAAGGCCAAGCAGAGCCACTGACACACGTGCCGGGCACAGCCAGGGCCTCCCGAGCGTGTGGGAGGGCGGCGGGAGCTGCAGCGGGCACGGATCCAGAGCAGGGCTCGCTGCTGCCACCCAGAGGCCCCTGAGAGTTTGGCTCCCGGACGCAGCGACAGCACAAACAAAACCCAGCGCCCTCAGCGTGCTGTGCCCTGGGCCTTCCACCTCCCACACCGAGGCCTGGCCAGGGCGACACAGACCCTCCCACCCGGCGGGCCACTCTCGGGCCGAGGCCGGGGCTGGCCTCTGACCACGGTGGAGCCGCCGGAAGGGGCAGCCCACTCTTCCCGGGCGCCCTGGCTGCCTGTCTCCGTGCCGCTCTCCACCCCCACGCCTCCCTCCCTGCGCTTTCCCTCTGCAGAGGGGACACACACCATGGCCCTCGAGGGCCCACGGCCTTGGATTCTCGGTGGTGCTCTCACCCCAGCAGCTCCGGGAGGCCAGGACCTGCAGGGTGCGGCCTCGTCCAGCCTCAGCCGGTGGCAGCAGGCCCTGCCACCCCACGTGCCCCTAAGGGGACTGTTGCACCCCTCGCTTAGGGACGTGCTTCTGTGCTTCTGTGCTGGTTGGGCTTAGGTGCCAGGAAAGTGGTGGCCGAGGGGGACCTTGAGGGGAAGCAGGGGCCACACGTGTCCTGGCAATCACGTCCCTCGGGGCCAGCGAGCTCTTTCCCGCTGCCGCCTGTGACTCCGTGGACTGACTTCCATCCCACGGGCAGGGTCACCCTGGGCCACAGGCTAAAAGCCCCCACTGCAGCCGGGAAGCAGGCTGGCCCCTTGGGTGGACGCTGCCCCGCAGCACTTCCTGGGTGGCCCCCAGCCTCCAGAAATGAGACTACTCAGTCTCTCCAGGGCCGCCAGGGGCCCAGGTCTATAGCAACCCTGATGTGCCAGCAGGAAGTCCCTATTACAGCAATCCCCTTTCATCCCTCAGCCTGAGCCTGAGGGCATCTCCCCTGCCACCCACTGTGCCCTCCAGCTCCCTGGAAAGGCTCCCCACACTTACCCTAATTGCCTCTACAACGTCTGGCTCCCCCACATCGCTCTGGGTGCTGTGCATGAAAACTCATTTCTTTCTCTCCATGAGTTCAGGAAGGACTTCAGTTTTCTACCAGAGTGTTTTTTGCTTCCCTCTTCCTTCCTTTCTTTTTTTGGGGGGAGGGGGTGGGTGGGAGGGGCGTATAAAACAATCATGTGCTCATGATTTGTGGTCAGGAGTTTGGGAAGTCTCAGCAGGGTCGCTCTCATTTAGAGGCTCATGCAGTCACAGAAAGCTGTGGGTTGGGACTGCAGTTATTTGAAGACTAGTGGCCTGGTGCACAAAATCCCTGCACATTGAAAGATTAATTAGAGGAAATATTTTAATATTGCTATTTGCCCTTTCTCTATAATAGAAGTGTCAGCGATGAAAGAAAATTAGTAAAATGTATACGAAAATCTTCCTCCTGTCAGAGTCTGGGGCGCGCTGTGGAACCCAGAGTCAAGTCCCCACACACCCACAGCGCTTCAAAATCAGGCGAGAGCCAGACTCAGCCGGCCCCACCCTTGTCAAGCCCCGCCTGGCAAGGGGCGCAGCCTCAGGTCCCCTGCCCCAGCCCAGTGACACGCAGCCTCAGGTCCATGCTGATTGCTCATTAAGGCTCTTTACGGGAACTCAGCCTCCACTGTGGGTGCAGCCATCTTGACTGTTATGGCATGGTGGTCAATTTGCATATTTCCTCTTTATTAGATAAGACTAGAGGCCTGGTGCACAAAAATTTATGCACTCGGAGGGGTCCCTCAGCCCGGCCTGTGCCCTCTTGCAGTCTGGGACCCCTAGGGGGACGTCCCCCTGCTGGCTTAGACCCGCTCCCCAGGGGGATTGGGCCTAAGCTGGCAATCAGACATCCCTCTGGCAGCCTGGGAGCCCTCGGGGGATGTTCACTTGCCAGTGGGGAGCAGGCCTAAGCTGCAGTCGGACATCCTTAGCGCTGCTGAGGAGGCGGGAGAGGTTCCCGCCATCACTGCTGTACTGGCAGCCATCAGCCTGGCTTGTGACTGAGCAGAGCTCCCCCTGTGGGAGCGCACTGACCACCAGGGGGCAGCTCCTGTATTGAGCGTCTGCCCCCTGGTAGTCAGTGTGTGTCATAGTGACCAGTCATTCCCAGTTGTTCTGCTGTTAGGGTCAATTTGCATATTACCCTTTTATTATATGCCTGGTGCATGGGTGGGGGCTGGCTGGTTTGCCCTGAAGGGTGTCCCGGATCAGGGTGGGGGTCCTGCTGGGGTGCCTGGCCAGCCTGAGTGAGGGGCTGAAGGCCATTTTCAGACTGGCCACAGCCCCTTTAGGGTAGGGGGTCCCCACTGGGATGCCTGGCCAGCCTGGGTGAGGGGCTGAGGGATGTTTGCAGGCTGGTCAAGCCCCCCAGCAGGACCCTCACCCCTTGAGGGTGTGGCCAGCCTGAGTCAGGGGCTGATGGCTGTTTGCAGGCTGGCCACGGCCTCCAGCCACCCAAGCTCCCAGTGGAGGCTGGCTGGAAGCAGGTATCTGGGATTTATTTAGCTTCTATAATTGAAACTTTGTTGCCTTGAACGGAGGCCGCAGCTGGCCAGGGCAGGCAGGAAGCTTGGCTTCCTCCATCGCCGGCTTGCTCCAGCTCCATGGCTGCTGGCTGCCATCATGGTTGGGTTAATTTGCATATAGTCGCTCTGATTGGCTGGTGGGCATGGTCAATTTGCATGTTTCTCTTTTATTAGATTAGATGGCTCACTCACAGGGTTGCAGTAGATGCTGCCCTCAGCTGGGCACTCAGCTCAGACTGTCCACTGGACACAGACAATAGGGTGGTGAAGGCCTGGGGCAGTGAGGGAGGGCTGGGCTAGAAGGGGTCAATGGGGGGGAAACGGGGGCATATGTAATACTTTCAAAAATAAAGATTTAAAAAAAATTTATACATTTTCCCACTTTAACCATTTTTAAGGGTACAATTTCACACTGTTGTGTGAAAGTCAACACTATCCATTTCCAAAATTCTTTCATCATCCCAAACCTCAACTCCAGCCATCAGCCATCACCCCCATTCCCTTCTCTTGCCAACCCCCAGAAACCTCAATTCTATTTTCTGTCTCTATGAATTTAAACTTTAGATAGTTCAGATAAATGAAATCATAAAATATTTATCTTTTTGTGTCTGGCTTATTTTACTTAAGCATGTGTTCAAGGTTCCTCTATGGTGTAGCATTTATCAGAATTTCACTCCTGTTTCTGGCTGAATTTTACATAATTGTATGCTTAGACCATATTTTGTTCATCCATCTGTCAGTGGACATTTGGGTTGTAAGTATTGCTGCATTTAGCCTGGTGCATAAGTATCTCTTCAAGTCCCTATTTTCAATTCCTTTGTGCACATACATGCCCAGGAAGGGAACAGCTGGCTGTATGGCTAGTCTATCATTGGCTTTTTGAGGAATGCCAAACTCTCTTCCCTAGTGGGTGCACCATTTTGAAATTTCCATTTTCTCCACATCCGTGCCAACGCTTTTTAAAATGGCCCTCAGAGTAGATGGTGTCTTATTGTAGCTTTGATTGCTTTCCTTACAATGAAGATACTGGGCATCTGGTTTTTTTTCTTTTTTTCTTTCTTTTTTTTAATTAAATATTTATTGTTCAGATTATTACATTTGTTCCTCTTTTTTCCCCCATAACTCCCCTCCACCCAGTTCCCACCCCACCCTCCACCCTCTCTCCCCACCCACTGTCCTCATCCATAGGTGTACGATTTTTGTCCAGTCTCTTCCCGCATCTCCCACACCCCTTTCCCCCCCA
Organism: Myotis nattereri; assembly: GCF_964212035.1. Lineage (NCBI taxonomy): Eukaryota > Metazoa > Chordata > Mammalia > Chiroptera > Vespertilionidae > Myotis > Myotis nattereri. Next base: position 85,759,544 of record NC_138082.1, on the reverse strand, counting down.
AGAATAGTGAGTCCATTCCCTTTCTATGTCCCTGATTCTATTATAATCACCAGTTCATTCTGTTCATCAGATTATTTATTCACTTGATTTTTAGATTCACTTGTTGATAGATGTGTATTTGTTGTTCATAATTTGTATCTTTCCCTTTTTCTTCTTCTTCCTCTTCTTAAAGGATACCTTTCAGCATTTCATATAATACTGGTTTGGTGGTGATGAACTCCTTTAGCTTTTCCTTATCTGTGAAGCTCTTTATCTGACCTTCAATTCTGAATGATAGCTTTGCTGGATAAAGTAATCTTAGTTGTAGGTTCTTGTTATTCATCACTTTGAATATTTCTTGCCACTCCCATAGTTTATGTTGAGAAATCAGCTGACAGTCGTATGGGTATTCCCTTGTAGGTAACTGACTTTCTTTCTCTTGCTGCTTTTAAGATTCTCTCTTTGTCTTTTGCTCTTGGCATTTTAATGATGATGTGTCTTGGTGTGGTCCTCTTTGGATTCCTTTTGTTTGGGGTTCTCTGCACTTCCTGGACTCGTAAGTCTATTTCTTTCACAAGGTAGGGGAAGTTTTCTGTCATTATTTCTTCAAATAGGTTTTCAATATCTTGCTCTCTCTCTTCTTCTGGCACCCCGATAATTCGGATGTTGGTACGCTTGAAGCTGTCCCAGAGGCTCCTTACACTATCTTCGTATTTTTGGATTCTTTTTTCATTTTGCTTTTCCAGTTGGGTGTTTTTTGCTTCTTCATATTTCAAATCTTTGACTAGATTCTTGCAATCCTCTGGTCTGCTGTTGGGAGTCTGTATAATATTCTTTATTTCAGTCAGTGTAGGCTTAATTTCTATTTGGTCCTTTATCACAACATCAAAGGTCTCACTAGATTTCTTGAGGGTCTCATTGAGTTTATCGGCGGTTTCTAGAAAATTCTTGAAAAACCTTAAAAGTGTGGTTTTGAACTCTATATCCAGTAGTTTGCTTTCCTCCATTTCTGTTATTTGTGTCCTGTTTCTTTGTCTCCGCATTTTTTATGCTTCGCTGTGTCGATAGAGTGGCTTTCTGTGCTAAGTGTCCTATAGGGCACAGTGGCTCAGCCTCCCCAATTACCTGAGGTAGACACTCTTGGTGCACCCCCTGTGTGCTTTGTGCACAGTCTTGTTGTAGTTAAGCCTTGACTGTTGTAGGTAACACTGGGAGGATTTGACCTCCAAGCCAATTGGCTGTAAGAATCAGCTGTATCTACGGTGGGAGAACTTCTTGCTGAAGACACCCTTATGGGGCAAGACTTGCTTCAGTGGGGCTTTGGTGCTCACTGAGTCTGCCCCCTGAGTGTGTCTCTTATGGATCTGAGTTGTAATTGGATAGACCACTCTGACCACTGGGTACACTGGCTCTTGGATCTAAGGAGGTGCTAATCTAGCCTCTGCCTGAGGCTACCCAGCAGAAGCCAGCTGTAAAGCAATGCAAGTTGTCCTGGGGCCTTGTGGCAGCTGCAGTTTGTTAAGTAAATTTCAGATTACAAAGGGCCGGGCCTTTCATATGCAAAAGCCTCTGTGCAGGGCTTGGGCGGGGCGGGGTCCCAGGGGATCAACAGGGAGGGCAGAGCGAGCAGTATGGCTGCTCTCAGTCCTGTCCTCAGAGGCCCATGCAATCGCTGCGAGTGCCTCCGAGAGAAAGCTGCCCTCTAGTTCTGACCGATGCCAGACAGTCCCGTTTCTCCCGTATGAGTCTGGGTCCCCAGAGACTCACCCAGAACTGGAGATCAGAGCCTGAGACTCCCTCCCGATTGAAAAAGACAACCGCGTCCTCAGCCACCAGCCCGCTCCGCATGCACCTCCGCAACTTTGTGTTTCACTTCCGCACCGCACCTCCTCTGAGTCTCAGTATGCTTTTCTCTTTCCTTCTAGTTGTAGAATTTCCACTCAGCCAGCCTTCCTGTGGTTCTGGATGATGTCCATTCCGTCTTTTAGTTGTATTTTTGAAGTGGTTGTGCGAGGCAGCAATCTCCGGTATTTACCTATGCCGCCATCTTGGTTTCTCTCAAGACTTTCTCCTGGGCATCTGTTAATGTGCTCATTGGATATTTGTGTTTTCTTTAGAGGAATGTCTGTTCAAGTCCTTTGCCCATTTTTAAATTGGGTTATGTTTTTACTTCTTCACACATTCTGAATATTAATCTATCAGTTATGTGATTTGCAAGGATGTAATTTTCAGCCCATTCTGTAGGTTTACTTTTCACTCTGTTGACAATGTCCTTTGCTGCACAAAAGTTTTTAATTTTGATGAAGTTTAATTCTCTTTTTCTTTTGTTTGTCCATGCTTTTGGAGTCATATATAAACTGCCATTGCTAAATCCAAGGTCATGAAGACATACACCTAAATTTTCTGTTTGGAGTTTTATGGTTTAGTTATTATATTTAGGTCCCTGACCCATTTTGAGTAGATTTTTGTGCATACTATGAGGTTGAGATTCAATTTCACTCTTTTGCAGGTAGGAATCCAGTTGTCCCAGCCTCAATTATTTAAGAGACTGTCCCTTCCCACTGAATGTTCTTGGCATCCTTGTAAAATATCAACTGGCCATAGATTTGTGGGTTTATTTCAAAACTGTTTTGGCTACTTGGGGTCCCTTGCAATTCCTTATAAATTTTCCATTTCTGGGAAAAAGGGGGGTGCAATTTTGTTAGGGATTGTGTTGAATTTGTAGATCTCTGGCTAGCATTAACATTTCAATAGTATTAAGTCTCCTTACACATGAGTATATCTTTCCACTGATTCAGGCCTTCTTTAACACCTCTGACAAGATTGTTTTTAGTTTGCAGTGTAGACGTTTTTTTAATATTCTTGCTTAAATTTATTTTATTTCTTTAGATGCTATTATAAATGGAATTGCCTTGTTAATATTTGTTTCGGATTGTTTTTGCAAGTTTATAGAATCACAGTGCATTTGCTGTATCGTGATCGTATACCCTATAACTTTGCTGAATTCATCTGTTAGCTCTTGTAGCTTTCTTGTGAATACTTGGGATTTTCTATCTATGGGATTATGTCATCTGCAAATAGAGATAGTTTTACTTCTTCCAATTCAACGTGATGCCGCTCATTTCTTTTTCTTATCTAATTTCTCTGGCAAGAACTTTCAGTATATTGTTGAATATCAGTGGTGAAACTGGTATCCTTGTCTTGCTCCTGATCTTAGAGGAAATTTTCAGCCTTTTACCATCAAGTATGATGTTAGCTGTGGTTATTCTTTTTTTTTTAATATATTTTATTGATTTTTCACAGAGAGGAAGGGAGAGGGATAGAGAGTCAGAAACATTGATGAGAGAGAAACATCGATCAGCTGCCTCCTGCACACCCCCTACTGGGGATGTGCCCTGCAACCAAGGTACATGCCCTTGACCGGAATCGAACCCAGGACCCTTGAGTCCGCAGGCCGACGCTCTATCCACCAAGCCAAACCGGTTAGGGCTGTGGTTATTCTTATATGGCTTTATTATGTTGTGGGAATTCCCTTGTAATTCCAGTTTTCTGAGTGTTTTCATCATGAAAGGGTGTAGGTTTTTGTCTAATGCCTTTTTGCATCAATTGAATGATCATGTGTTTTTTTCCTTCATTCTATTAATGTGTCAAATTACATTGATTTTTTTATGTTGAGCCACCATTGTATTCCTGGAATAAACCCCACTTGGTCATGGGGTATAGTTTTTTGGTTTTTTTTGTTTTTTTGTGGGGTATAATTTTTTAATATGCTGTTGGTTTCAGTTTGCTGGTATTTTTAAGAGGATTTTTATATCTATATTCATAAGGGATATTGGTCTTTAATTTTCTTGTGATATCTTTATCTGTTTGGTGTCAGGGTAACATTAGTCTCATGGAATGAGTTAGGAGCTGATATCTGCTTTTTTTTTTTTTTTTTTGAAGAGTTTGAGAAAGATCAGCATTAATTCTTCTTTAAATATTGTGTATAAATTTACCAGTGATGCCTTGGTCCTCGGCTTTTCTTTTTTGGGAGGTTTTTGATTGTTAATTCACTTTCCTTACTAGTTATAGGTCTGTTCAAATTTATCTGATTTTTTCATGATTCAATTTTGATAAATTGTGGTTTTTTAGTCATTTTTCCATTTTATCTAAGTCATTTAGTTTGTTGGCATACAGTTGTTCATAGCATTCTCTTATCTTTTTTATTTCTGTTAGATTGGCGGTAATATTTCCACTTTAATTTCTGATTTTAGTTATTTATGTCTTCTCTCTTTGTTTCTTAGTCTGGCTCAAGTTTGTTATCAATTTTGTTGGTCTTTCAAAGAATCAACTTTTGGTTTATTAATTCTCTCTCTCTTTTTTTTTATTCTTAATTTTATTTATATTTGTTCTAATCTTTATTATTTACTCCTTTCCCAAATCTGTGGGTTTAGTTTTCTCTTCTTTTTCTAGTGTCTTACGGTGTAAAGTTAGATTATTAACGTGATCTCTTTCTTCTTTTAAAATGTAGGTATTTGTAGCTATACAGTTTTTTCAGAGTACTATTTTGCTGCATGAGATATGTGTTGTAGGTTGTATTTTTCTTTTCATTTTTTATTTATAATATATATATTTTTAAAAAGCCCCTTCCATTTTAAAAAACCAGCCTGTGACCAGACTCGCTGTTATCTGCTGGAGAGACTGTGGTGGGCGTGGCCCAGTGTCTGTCCCCATGGGAAGGAAGCTTGAGGGGTCTGATGCCCCACAGACCACCCCATCTAAACCCAAACCAGGGCAGCCCCTTGGGAGATTGGGAAGGAGAGCCAGGACTGGAGGTGTGGGGAGGGGCCCGGGGGAGACCTCAGGGAGAGGCAGAGCCGCCAAGCCAGCTCCAGGTGGTGGAGACACGGCCCTGAGACTTGGCTGCATAAACCAAGGTGCAGTGCCTGGTGCCAGGGCCCTGCCCAGTGGCTGGAGGAAGGGACAGTGAAGGCCTCCAGGACCCAGGGACGATCCTGTCTTGAGAGCTTCCCCTTCCTGGTGAGGAGGGACCCAGAGAGTTGGTTTACCTCTCTCTAAAGGGGATAAACTCCACCTGGCACATTGGGGCCGATACCTAACTCCATGACATTGTCTCTCACTTTCCCAGGGGCCCCATCACCTCCAGGGGCTGCTCCCCTGCAAACTGGAAGCAACTCAGGAGCAGAGAACTGTCCTTCCAGCTGGACCTGCCAGTGTCAGTGCTGCAGCGCCCCCTGTGGTGGCTGAGGACATGGTGGTGGTGGTTTCAAGGCCAGCGGGTGCTGCAGAGGGCCTAAGCTGGCAGGCGGACATCCCCTGAGAGGTCCCGGACTGCAAGAGGGCACAGGCCAGGCTGAGGGACCCCCACCCCCCAGTGCACAAATCTCGTGCACTGGGCCTCTAGTCTATTTATTTATTTATCTATTTATTTATTTTTAAAATATATTTTATTGATTTTTTACAGAGAGGAAGGGAGACAGATAGAGAGTTAGAAACATCAATGAGAAACATAGATCAGCTGCCTCCTGCACATCCCCCACTGGAGATGTGCCCGCAACCCAGGTACATGCCCTTGACTGGATTCGAACCTGGGACCTTTCAGTCCGCAGGCCGACGCTCTATCCACTGAGCCAAACCGATTTCGGCAAGTCTATATATTTAAAAAGCTAATATGCCAAAGCCGGTTTGGCTCAGTGGATAGAGCGTCGGCCTGCGGACTGAAAGGTCCCAGGTTCGATTCCGGTCAAGGGCATGTACCTGGGTTGCGGGCACATCCCCAGTGGGAGATGTGCTGGAGGCAGCTGATCGATGTTTCTCTCTCATCGATGTTTCTAACTCTCTCTCTCCCTTCCTCTCTGTAAAAAATCAATAAAATATAAAAAAATAAAAAAAAATAAAAAATAAAAAGCTAATATGCAAAGTGTCCCCTCAGGAGTTCAACTGGGAGTTCGATCGCTCACTATGATGGGAACTGACCACCAGGGGTGGCGCAGAATGAAGAAAGGCCCTGTCTGGCAGCCGGAGGTCCTGATCAGCCCTGATCACAGGCCAGGCCAAGGAACACTACCCGTGCATGAATTTTGTGCACCGGGCCTCTAGTGTTAGTAACAGGAGATAACCTACATGCCCTGGTGAGCGATGACACTCCCAGAATCAAATGGCAGGAGGCAGAAGTGCTTCCCGGAGAGCTGAGGCAGGAGAAGCAGGGTCTGGGCGGCCAGGGCTGGACAGGATTCCACAGGGGTGAGTGCACTGCCTGTTCGGGCCGCTCACACTGGGGCGGGTAGGTCGCAGGTGCACCCTGCAGCTTCCATCAGCGCCTAAAGCCCCAGCAGCAGTGGCAGCGGTAGCAGCAGCGGCGGTGGCGCCCATGTGAACGGCTCTGAGCAGGCAGCATGTTCCATCAGCAGCTGGCCTGGTGCACGTGCATGGAGGTGAAGTCGCTGGCACCTGCTTTTCTCAGGCCTGAGCCCCCGAGCAGCCAGGGATGAGCTGGTGATCCCAACGGCCTGACAGCCTAGCGGCAGCGTTTGGCCTGGGGACTGGCGAACAGGCAGAAGATGGCCCTGATCGCAGGAGGCTAGGCCCTAGAGATCCTACCCACACGATTTCGTGTGCTGGGCCTCTAGTGTAAAAATAAATGTGAAGTCACTAGCATAACGCAGAGATGCAGCAAATGGGTGATGGTGGTCTGTGAATAGAAGGTGCGCCTGGGTGCCGGACCATCCTGGTCTCAGCACTGAAAGTCCCAGGTTCCAGAAACCCTCTTGGTCACGGGGAAACCAGGACACTTGGTTGCTGTGTGAGGCCTGAGGTTTGGGATGTGACTCCAGGCATTAGAGTCAGGCACACCCCTGGTCCAGCCCCAGTGGTGGCCAGGCCACAGCAGTGTGGGAAGGGGAGACGGGAAACTGAAATTAAAGACCTGGCAGGTCCACGGAACAGAGTGGCTGCCTAATCAATTCAGCATTCATTCGGCAAATATTTGAGCTCCACCACACGCCAGGCAATGCGATGGGTGCCCCAGACGTAACGAGGACTAGCTTTTATGATTGGGAGGACAGTGACCAAGCACCTGACAAAGGTGGCAACTGGGAATGGACTGATACTGGGTGCACACAGGGACTTCTGAAGAGGTGGAGGGTGACGTGGGCCCTCAGCCAGGGCAGGATGAGGGAAGGCCTAGGCAGGAGAGCCAGGCCGGCCCCTAAGATGTGGAAGCTGCACAGCCACTGGCTAGCCCTGGGAGATGGCAGGAATGTGGATTCTGTGCCCAGGGCAATGGGAGGCCTCAGTGCAGAGGAATGTGACCTCACTTCTAGCCACCGTGGGAAATGGAGCCATGACCGACATGGGGACACCCCCGGAAGGCAGCTGCAGGAGCCCCAGGCACATGCGACACAGCTGGGGTGTAGCTGCAGAAATGAGAAGGCAGTGCAGAGGCAGACCCGGGGCTTGAAGACGGAGTGGCCACGGGGGAGACGAGTTGAGTGTAGGCGGACAACCCATCCCGGTCAGGACCGCCAAGAAGCAGCAGTTTGGGTGTGTGGGAGGGCTGGTGGAGTCTGAGGTGCTTATGTGATGTCCGAATGGCGATAGGAGGGTCCAGGCAGAGACGGGGGCTGGAGACAGGGACTGCAGATCAGCTCATGCAGCCTTCACCACACCAGGAGGCAGGGTTGGTCTCACCCCCGTTTACAAGGCCAAGGCAGAGAGGCTGATGGACAGGGCTCCAATGGGATGGATCTGGACATTCTTGTGCTTCAGTAAGAACACATCTAAAACTGTTGTGCCGCAACCTTTTGTAGCAGGAGTTCAGGATCTGAAGAAGGGGACTATGCACAAATGAAAACACTAGACAAGAAATACGAATTTAGAAGGCATGGGGGGCCAGGTGGAGAAGCACCCTGAAACCTGGTGTTATCCGCTTTTTATTCAGTTTTAGATACACATCTTGCCCTCAGTAAAGCACGGCAAACAGGTAACAGACCATCTCTAAGGTCAATAAAGATCAGTAAAGATCAGTAAAGTTCAGTAAACATTTACTTTGAGGCTATTAGGTCAGGAAATTGCTCCGAGCCACTGCCATCTCAACATAACAATGGTGCATGGTATTAGCCCTCTAATCGTCCAAGGTCCATCAGCCTTCCGTGTTCCTTGGTGCACTCTCATGATAGTATCGACAGTGGATGGCTTCCCGCAAAGTCGGTTTAAAGTGTTGTGCTTTGTAATACTCTAGGCAAGAACACTCTATGCCTTCCGGCCTTCCTTTCAATTTGTTGAGCTTTTACCACTGGCCAGTGCTACCGACGGAGCCAGCAGGAGCCTTGTGGTAGAGCCGCCTCCTCTCTGCTGGCCTGGTATTCCCACCATTAATCTAGGGCAGGGGCTTCAGACCGAGGCTCCGAGGGGCAACCAGCACGTGGAATTGTGTGTAACACTGCCCATGTGCTCAGATTTGCAAGCGTCACTGAGCTAAAACCTGACTAAGAACCAGCGGCATTACTCAACAGTACACCTCGATTATAACAACAGCCAAGACATGTTAACAGCCTAAGTGTCCATCAGGGAATGAGTGGACCAAGAAAATGTGGTGTGGCAACGGAATATTACTCAGCCTGCCATTTGTGGCAACATGAACGGATTTTGCTACGTGAGCTAAGTCAGACATAGAAAGAATACTGTGTGATCTCATGTGTGGGCTCTGGAAAAGCTGAACTCAGACACAGAGAGCAGAATGGAGGTTGCTGGGGTTGGGGGTCGAGGAAATGGATGAGAAGGTCCAAGGATCTAATGTAAAACATGATTCTTTCTTTTAAATGGGAAAATAAAGACTTGTGTATAGAAATAAAAAAAGAACCAGTGGCAAGCCCCTTGAGAGCTAGTGCCCTGGGCAGGCGGGGATGTTCCACGAACACCTGGCCAACTGCTCACAGCTCGCGGTTCCTCAGGGCTCTAGGTGGGATGGGACAAGAGGGACTCGGAACCGGGTGGATGTGGAGAGACCGTTGTGAGGTGGGGAATGCTGGCTGCCGCCCAGGGAAGAGGAGGGGCTGTTTACCCAGGACCTCTGGAGACGCGGAGGACTCAGAACCATGCGGGCCTCCCAGATCCAAGCTGTGAAATGAATGAGCTTCTCCTGTGGGAGTTCTGGACCCAGGGAGGACAGGCCTTGCGCAGCAGGAAATGTGATTGCCCTCGTGGTGACCTGACCCAGGAAATCATGGTCAGCAGCTGAGGGCAGTGGCTGAGCAGAGCAGTGGTGTCCTGGAAGCCCGACCTGAACGCCTGCCCCTGGCCTAGCTGCTCCGGCTTTCTGACCGTCACACACAGGAGCTGGGACAGGGTCATCTTGAAAATCTATTTCCGCCCAACGGCCTCAGTGCCTAGCCTGCCAGCGCTGGCCAGCCTGACCCTGAAGGGCACTGGAGACAGAGGGTGGGAGCATCCTAGGGCCATGGCAGGGGCGACCCTGCTGTGGGAGTGGCTGCGCTGGCACTGCTAGGCCTCCGATGGAGTCAGAACCCAAGCACAGCTGGGCTGAATGTCTCCTGGGACAGGTCACCCTAAGACAGGTCAGTGCCACAACCCACCCGAGTTCCCTTCCTCGGGCTCCCCCGCCTGAGCTGCCTCCGCCCCTCCTGCCTTTTCTTGGTCTGACCACTGATCCGTCCTCTGGGGAGGCTGGGATCATCTGTGGTTTGGTAGCCCATTCCCTTCCCTTTGGACCCTTGGCCTTCGGTGCCCTACCCTGAGGCCAAGGCGTGGGCACACAGTCAAGGTGTCAGTCGAAGTCCAGATGGAGTCCTCTCTCCCCCCTTCACTCCCGCTGTCCCCCGCTTCCTGCTGGTGCAGAGAGTCCCCGTATCTGCCCAGGGAGTTGTGTTGCTTAAGTTGGAGCGGCTTTGGTTGCTTATTACAAAACCCACCCCTTTGGGGGCAGCTCCCAGCACAGTGGCTGAGCCGGGCTCCTGCCTCTCCCTGTGCTCCAGGTGGGAGGGGGGAGGAGGGAGGAGACTTTCTCAGCAGCAGGACGCTGCCCAGCACGTCTTCCCTGGGGTGGTGCCACGTGCACACAGGGAGGCGGCTGGGCCTGAGGAAGGAGACGAGGTCCCCTCCGCCCCTGCGAGAGGCTGCGCTCACCGGCTCCCCTGCGGAGGCGGTAGGGACTGACTGGTCTCAGGGCTGCTCAGTAGCAGAGCTGAGCTGCTCCCGGGCAGCCCCGGGCGGCCGCTGTGCCTCCAGCGTGTGCTGTGCCCCAGGTCCTCACCCTTCTTCCTTCCTCTGCTCCCAAAGGCGCACCAGACCCTGAAATGAACGCCCGGAGCCGTGCGCTGTCTCCATCCTCGCGTCCCCTGAGCTGCTCGGACCTCCGGCTGCTGCGAGAGAAAACGCCCGCGGGTAGGTTCCGCTCCCAGGGCACAGAGGCGGCTCAGAAAACGGAAGTGTTTCTCGAAAGCTTTATTTGTGGTCACATCTACAGCTGTCATCTCAGCACACACACGAGTTCAGTGCAGTTTCTCACATACAAAACCGCGGACGCGTGAATGAACAGTGCACCCGACCCACTCGCAGACCGCAAAGCTTTACACATGAGAAGTAAACAGTGGTTAATGAGGCGACAGCTCCTGTCCCCCCGGGAGGGAGATCAGGCCCTCCCTGCAGGTCCCGGGAGTGATGCTTCCGCTCAGCCTCGGGGTGAGGAGCCACCCCTCCTCCCACACGCACCACCCCACGCACACGCAGGGGCGGCGCCTTTCCAAGCCTCACACATTTGCATTTCCTGGCTGAGAGCAGGGAAAGCTTCCAACTTTCTTCTGATCAGTGTGTTTACATTTTTTTAGGAGAAAAGAACAAATAAAATAGAAATGTACATTCCTTAGTCCACAGGAGATTCCTGCTAAGCAGCTAGAGGCTGAGGGCAAGATAAACGGGAAACTGGCGGCTGCTCCAAAGGCTCCCAGAGCCGGAGGCCCATGACTACATCCTGTCTGCGTGGGAGTGACGAGGCCCAGGTCTGGAATGCCCGGTGCCCCCATGACAGGTGATGCAGGCTTGTGCATACCTGCCCGCCTCCCACGGAGCCAGTCTGCCAACCACAAAGCTTGAATCAGGACTCGCACCTGTGCTTGTAAGTGAACTGTCCCGGAACACACATGCCCGGGCACTTCCCATGGCCTCGCGGGAAGAACTAGCTACCGCTGCTTCCACAGGAGGCCTGCCGAGCCTCTCAGGGCTGGGCGAGGAGACAGGAGCTGGCTTCCCCGGACCCTCGCCGCCTCAGCGCCCCGAAGCCTGCGGGCGCTCTGCTCCGACAGGGCTCATCTAGGCGAGAAGGCAGAGGAGGGTGCTAGTCGGAACCGAGCAGCTAGGAGAACAAGCTCCGACCCAGCTGTCCTCCTGAATTGCCCACAGAACATCGTGATCGTGCAAAAGAAGACCAACAGCCAACTGCAAAAGTATTTCTAAACACAATTTTTCTTAAAGCAACATAAAGTCTCGGGAAAGCTGCTAGGGACGGCCAAAATTTATCAGGATCTAAGGAGACCAACCTTTCTCTGTACAGCAGTGTCTCCAGAAGGGCGGGAATGAAAGGACCACCAGCCGTCCCTGGGCACAGGCGACACTACTGAGCAGCAGGAGGAGAGGGGACCCTCCCGCCCAGCTCCGCAGAAGGGGCTGGGGCAGAACTCCAAAACCTACACCCTCCTCCTCACCGGCACTCGCCCTCCCACCAGGGCTGGCATCCGCTGATTTGAGGCTCTTGCCCCTCCTGCTCCCCCACGGCCAGCAGCACACAGGCCACTGCAGGGACCGAGGGAAGTGTCCCCAGGGCAGTGCACAGCAAAGCGTGAGGAAGCAGTGACAGCAACACTCACAGGCCACTGAGGCCACGGCAAGGGGACAACAGCTCCGTCACGTCTCACACCCGCCTGAGCCCGCTCAGGCACAAGCTCTATCCTGCTACCCCCAGGGAGCCAGCAGAGCCCCCTGGCCTGGAAACGGGAAAGAAAGTAACCACAGCGCAGCTGAGCCAGTGGCTAAAGAGCCTTCTGTTGCCTTTTGCATCTGGGTCTGTCCTCTCAGCTAAACATCCACCCACCCCCCTCCAGAGGAGGAAGCGACAGCTCTGCAGCTGGGGCCGCTGTTCAGAGGTGTTCTCACTGCTCCAGCGCATTCGTGCGCCTGCTGCTTTCCAGCTGCGCTGTGCTGGCATGGAACCTCATCTCCATTGAGAGGCTTCCTGCCCGGCTCAGTCATTCTGAACAGTGAGCAGGGCCATTTCCCCTCATCTGAGGATCCGGCCTTGATTCAGTTCATCAGATGACTTGGATGTGGATTTTAACCTTTGGAATGAGGGCTGTGCCCCGGAGGTCACCAGCCTGTAAAGCCACCACAGCTGCCCCTGTTACCACCCCAGGAACCAGCGCCTTCTTACCCAGTGCCATCGCAGATCTCTCTGCTAGCATCCTCTACTCCCTCACACGGCTTCTCTCCTCAGAGACTGACCTCCCGCTCCCTCTCTGACACGTCACAGATACCCGCAGCCTGCCCTCCTCCTCCATCCCCAGACGAGCAGAACAAGATGAGTGTTAACAGGGCTCTAGAAGGCACCCGCAGCAGCTAGGACAGGAGAGGTGTAGCTGGCAGGTGCCTAACTGGTCAGGGCTAACCCCTCATTAAAGCACTCATTTCCAGCCCTAGCTGGTTTGGCTCAGTGGATAGCGCATCGGCCTGTGGACTAAGGGGTCCCGGGGTTTGATTCTTGGCCCTAATCCGAGGTATGCCAGAGGCAACGAATCAGTGTGTCTCTCTCACATGGTGTTTCTCTCTCTCTCTCCCTCTCCCTTCCACTCTCTCTAAAAATCAATGAACAAGAATATCCTTGAGTGAGGATTTAAAAAAAGCACTCATTCCCATGTTCACACCTCATGTCAGGACAGGAGACGAAATGTCCTTTTAGTTTGAGATTCACATGAATTTTAAGAAAGTCCCTATCACTATTCAGACTGGCAACAATACAGGTGCCTGACAACACAAAGGCTACAGAATATTTTCAACAACATCAACATAATCCCTAAATACTAGAAAGTTAAAAGTGAGGATGGTGCTACTGTACAAACTGGACGGAACTGTGGGCCTTCCAAGTTCGCAGTGAGCGCATCCAGGGTTGTCGGACCTGAAGCGCTGAGGGCCAGGCTGTGTCCTGGGGCAAGCCCCTGCCCTAGGGACCCTGCAGTTTGTCTTACAATTAAGAATTGGCAAGAGCTCCACAATGAGATTCACAAGCTTAGCGGAAAGGCTAAGGGGAGGCAGGCGGCAGGAGGGGAACTTTCTTTTCTTCAGTAGAACTGCTTTGTTCAAAAGTGGTTTCCAATCTCTACGGCTCGGCTCGGCGGGAAACGGCACACAACGGAGTTCCTGAGCTTTCCAGACACTGGTGTGTTCCCTGAGCACACGAATGGCTCAGGGCAGCCTACACCAGGAGTTTAAGATCTAAACTGGATGCTCCTCTATGCTGAGCAGCGCACATGAGCACTTAATTACATACGCAATCCCTTAAGCTCAGCAGGTACCTGCGTGGAGCAGGGCCAGCCCAGAGCGTCTGTGCTCCCTCCTCACCGAGTCTGTGGGCCCAGGAAGAGGAGGGAGGAAGGAGGACACACCCAGGGTGACTTTCACCCACCCTCCCCTTTCCCGGCTGAACACTTACAGGAAACCTGTGGTGCATGACTGCTTCCTGTGGGAAGGCCGAGCTGAAAATGACAGGCTACTGATTTCTCTGTAGTTCTCCTCAAGGTTTGTCTTACCTTGATGTAACTAAGATAGCCAGTCCAGTAAGAATTCAAACATATGGGCAACATTTGAAAACCCTCTGTATTCTAAACTGCTCTTTAGCATTGTAATAATCGTTAAAAAGAGAAAGAAAGCTAGCACTGCACCTACCTACATACCTACCTACATAATATCCTCATTACGTTCCTAAACCCCTGACTTCCAGGTAATGCAGAGAAAAGTGCAAGTTCTCTAACAGGTTAGGGACACTCATCCTGACACTAGAGAGAGAAATGGCACTGACCACCAGAGACTGCCTCGTTAGGAAGCATTATGAACAATTACAACCACTAGGTGGGGCCAAGAGCTTGAAGCAAACCATAGGGAACACCATTCCCTTGTTTTAGGAATTTAAAACTTCGAAAACTAAAGAAAGTAAAAGACCAGGTATCCTCATCTGAGGAAATACGCAGTGTAATTAAACTTCCAGTCAGACAAAACACGTAGTTGTTTTTTCATGGAACTGAAGTCAAATCTAGGCAAACTTTTTTTTACCAACAAGTACAGGGCAAACTCCTGAATCCAACACATTCAGCAGAACTGATTCCAGGACGGACTGCGGGAGGGTGCTGGGCATTCCAGGTACAGGCGAGGAGGAGGCAATCCCTTAGAGCTCCGTTGTCAGTAAACACTTCTGCTTCAAGATGGGTTCTCCGCTCACAGTTGGAGCAGAGCTGAAAGGAAGAAAGAATGAGTTATTCAATTAAACCCTTTGAGATTGAAACAACACCCATTTCTCCACGCGTGCCACATGGAGCATGCTGAGAGTAAATAACAGAGCTAGCAGCTGGCGTGGCTCAGTGGTTGAATGTCGAACTATGAACCAGGAGCTCACGGTTTGATTCCCAGTCAGGGCACATACCCGGGTTGCGGGCTCCATTCCTAGTATAGGGTGTGCAGGAGGCAGCCAATCAATGATTGTCTCTCATCATTGATGTTTCTCTCCCTCTCTCTCTCTCTCTCTCTCTCTCTCTCTCTCTCTCTCCCTTCCTCTCTGAAATCAATAAAAACATATTGATATAAAATAAAATAACAGACCTAAATGACTGTTGTAATACTTAATTTAGCAATGACGTATTCCACAGAGGGAAGTTTCTAGATAACTAATGCATATTTCATCTTGAAATGAAATCTAAAGATATCAATGTCTCCTACTTCCTTGAATAAATTATACCAAACAGATACTTGCCCATTTCTTGATGAGTCAGTTATTATGAATACCAAGAACAGTACTGTGCTGAGCATGACAGAACCTGCTCAGGAAAAACCCAGTGGGCCGTTCTGTGCTTCTTTCCATAGTATCAGGTGGCTGTCCAAGTTCCTATACCAGTCAGTATGTTTTGTTAGAGCTATGTGAAAAATAAAGTATATGGCCCTGGCCCTGGCTGGGTGGCTCAGTTGGTTTGAATGTCACCTGGTGTGGGTGTGCCAAAAGGGTTGCAGGTTCGATTCCTGGTCAGGACACATACCTAGGTTGTGGATTCAATCCCAGGTCGGAGCGTACAAGAGGCAACAGATCAATATTTCTCTCTCTCTCTCTAAAAATGAATGAAAACATATCCTCAGGTGAGGATTAATAAAAAATTTAATTCAATTAAAAAAATAAAAATATATAGGCTTTGCAAAAGAGTCTGTTGTAAGTGAAGAGCATAAACTTAGGTGCAAGGATATAGCATCTATTTTGGTTTCAGATAAACTTAATATCAAAACATATAGTACAAGGTCATACATTTGACCCTTGAACATGGGGGTTAGGGGTGCCAACCACCACGCAGTTGAAAATCTGCACATAACCTGACTCCCTCAAAACTTAATTACAGCCCCTTGGTTTCCACTGGGGATTGGTTCCAGGATCCCCATGGATACCAAAATCCACCCAATATTCAGACTGGCAAGAATATATATAGCATTTCTATAAAATGCTATAGAACAATGCATAGTTGGCACCATGCATCTGGGGATGGAAAACACTGGTTTTCATCTGAGGCTGGTCGAATCCATGGATTTATATTAATTTAAAAAAATACGCATATAAGTAGACTGGTGCAGTTCAAACCATGTTGTGTTCAAGGGTCAATTGTAGTTTAAAATATCAAAAATACTAACAAGATTTATAAACGAAACAGCAATTATTTATATCACCCTCTCCATTCCTACTACACAAACACTTTAAACTGTGGGGTGTTTTTTTGTTTTTTTTTCTGGAATTTTCCCTTCACTTTTCTGTATCTCTGGTTTTCTGAGTGTAGGCCCTGGAATTTGTTATAAATGCAGATTCTTAGACACCATACCAGACACACAGAACCAAAGAGTCTGAGGGTAAGGCCCAAGAACCCGTGTTCTAGCTAGCCCTCTCGGTAATTCTCATGCACAACTAGCGACAGTCCTAACTGTTCTAAGAGATGTTTCTACAATGACTTCCTACTAGAGACTATGAAAACGTAACATTCTGCTTTTTTTTTTAATTGATTTTAGAGAGGAAGGAAGGGGGAGAGAGAGAGAAACATCAATGATGAGAGAGAATCATGGATCGACTGCCTCCTGCATGCCCCCTCCTGGGGATCAAGCCCACAACCTAAGCATGGGCCCTTGGCTGGAATCAAACCTGGGACCCTTCAGTTCACAGGCTGATGCTCTACCCATTGAACCAAACCAGCTAGGGCAAAACGTGACATTCTTGCACCCCACTCACCAGCCCCACAATCCTCATTCTTATCTTTTCAACAGTTTACAGGTGCAGGAAGTGTTTTTCCTTGCAGTTTGTTTTCCCGGGACTGAATAACTGCCTCTTCCGCTGTGAACCACTTTCCCAATTTTCTATCTGTTTCCGACTGACCCCTAAACTCGCAGATAACCTGGGATCTCTTCTGAGTAGGTCGGCCGTGCCATGTATGTTTTAAAAATGTGTTTTCCTTCTTGGCAACATCTCTCCTGGAACTATTTCCCCCTCTTCAAATCCACAGGGTGCTTTCCAGACCTAGGTGGGCAGCTGCCACCTTGGACGCTGCTTCCACCTCCCTCTGGTAAATCCCTGCTCCTCTGTCTCCTGGCTCCCATGTCGTCTTCTTTCTTAGGTAATCAGCTAATTCTGATGGGACACATGCTCCAATGAATAGCTTCCTGAGGAAGACCACAGGGGGAGCACCTACTATTTAGAGAAACTGTATCTCTCTCTCCTAATCCCACACTTCATCGATCCTTTGGCTATAAATCTCTAAGTGAGAAATGCTTTTCCTCCGGAATTCTGAAGACATTGCTCCATTATCTTCCAGCTCTTAGTTAAGTCGGCTGTCATTCTGATTTCTAGTCTTTCGTATGTATTCTTCCCCCCGCCCCACAGACATGTATCCTCTCTTAACTTTGATATTCTGACATTTCACGCCGTTCCTTGGCGTTGTCTGTTTTCATTTTCTGTGCTGGGTACTCAGTAGGCCTGATTCCTTTTTGTGACAATTCTCTCACTTTCATTTACTCTGTCCTTCTTTCTCTATCGCCAATGACTCATTGCTGTAGGCCAATTCCAGCATGTCATAATTTCAAGAGTTTCATCAAAAGGTTGATGAAACTTGGGGACTCAACAGGGTTGAGTCACACATGTAGTCACCTGTTGGGAATGGCTAAAGACATTTCCTCCAACCTGAATAGGAAACTCATTGTGGCTGCCAGACAGTTAAAGGGCATCTTAATCTACATGTTATTGCCTCAAACTGACAATGCTTCTGTACCCTTTGAAACCTTACCCTTTGAAGTGTATTACCTCCACCTTGCCTTAGGACAAATTGTGCTAATAAAAGCAAGGGTCCTAGACAAGGAGGGAGTCTTCAGTTCCTTTAGCTGAAGGTCATCTGACCCCCAATGCCTTTCAGAATTATATCTCGTCTCCAGATTCTTTATTAGTCTCTGGATTCCTATGTCATCTACGCACAGCGCCTTTTCCAGATTCCTGAACCCTTCTTGATGCTGGAACAAGAACCCCGGCAACTCATATATTGGATTTCCTAGGCCAACCCTCCAATTTTCTTTTCTTTCCCAGTTTTTACTTTTTTCTATTTTGGGGTAGATTTTCCTTCATCTTATCTTCCACATATTCCTTGGATTTTATTTTGAACCTGGTTAATAGTTTCTAAGAATACGTTAGTTTCTGTTCCTTTTCTTCTAAATGTCCTGTGTTATTGTATAGATGCAGTCCGTATCTTTTCCCTCACCCCATTACCTTGTGTAGTTTTTATTTCCTCCTGTTTTTTTCATTCAGTTTCCCTGCTCTGGTCTTTCCTCAAACATCTGATGACCTTTGCTCCCATCATACTGAAGAGGGAAGCACTGGAATGCTGTTTGGAAACCACCCGTGGGCAAAACTGCTGAACATCAATGGGCTTCAGGTAGAGCTTTTAGGTGGATTTCCTGGCAATTCCATCAGGGGATCCACAAACAGCCTTGTGGGCCTTTTCTCTTTGGTGGGTCAGTTCCTCTGTAAAAGAATCCTCTTAATTTCCCATTCGAGACATTTATGCTTAGCCAATGACACTCTGGACTTTTAGTGTGTGGACTTTGAGTTAACCTTCCTGTTTTCAGTTCGGGGCCTTACTCTACAGAAACCCCAATCCAGTGCCTCTCTGGCCCAGCTCCTCCAGCACGGGTAGGTTGGGGAGGACTATTTACATGGGGTATAACCCTATCTTCACAAACATCAGAACCCCCAATTCCTGAGCCTCTTCAGGGCTCTGCAGTGTGAATTTGTGTGCTTTATATGCTACTCAGTTTCCACTCTCTCCCCTTTTCAGGTTTAGGTTTCAGTTATATTAAAAGGAAACGGAGCCTGCAAAATTGGTTACTACTTATTCATCATTTATCTGCTTCCAAAACTTGTTGAGGTCTCTCAATGGCTGTTGTCTCCTCTCCTGTTCTTTGTCTTTGTGGTTTTATACCTGCAAATTAAATTTTACAGAGAACACTCAAAGTAAATCTCATCTGTAGAGATGCACCCGGGCATCATTTTTAAAAAAGTTTTATTGATTATAACACAGATACACTGAAGTGCACAGATCATGAGTGCACAGCTTGATGACTTTTTGCAAATGGAACATACCTTTACAATTAATCAGCATGCAGATCAAGAAACGGAAAACTACTTGCACTCCAAAGGTCCTTTCTGGACTTCCTTCTAGTCACTAACTACCTCAAGCATAACCATTATTTTGATTTCTAGGAGTTGTGCCTCATTTTGAACTTTACTTTGCTTACATTATGGTGAGGAGATGATCCCCAATGACCCTCACCTCCTGGAATTCACGTGCTTACTTAATCTCCTCCCCTGGAGCATGGGCAGGACCTGTGATTTGCTTTAGTCAATAGAACATAGCAGAGGTAACAGAATGACACTTCTGTGATTAGATTGTACATGACTGTGACTTCCAGCTTCCTAGCAGATACCACTGCCTTCTTGGTTTGCTAGCTTTGATGAAGTAAGCAATTATTGTGGAGAGGTCTATGTGACAAGGACTGAGGGTAGCCTCTGGCCAATAGCCAGCTAAAACACGGAGGCCCTCAGTTTAACAGTCCTCAGGAACTGATTTCTGCCAACGACCATGACTGGAGGCCCTTCTCCAGTTGAGCCTTAGGATAAGAACCTATCCATGGCCACCCCGATTGTAGCCTGTGAGAACTCTGACGCAAAGGACTCACAGGAAGTGAGATTGTAAATGTGTATTGTTTTAAGCTGCTACATATGTGGTACTTGGCTCCACAACAATGAATGAATAATGTAAATATGTTTATGTGATTCATCTGTATTGCTACATTGCTGTTGTAGTTCATTAATCTTCACTGCTCTATTCTAGTATTTATCTAGCTGACTGCTAAGGGGCTTTTGTAAAGTTTTCAGCTTGGATCATTATGAATACAGCTGCTATAAATATTCTTGTGCATGTCTTTCAATGCACATATATTTGTACTTCTATTGGGTGTGCACATAAGAAGAGAGTCACTGATTCACTGGGTATGTTCAACTTTTGTAAATACTGTCAAACCTATTTCCAACATGGCTATTCCAATTTTCAGAGTTCCAGCTGCCTCCTATTTCACCAACACTTGGTACTGTGTGTCTTCTCTACACTGTAACCCTTCTGGTAGTACGCAGTGTTCTCACATGGTGGTTTGAATGTGTATTCTTCAGTGATTAGTCAAGCTGCACCTATCTTGTATGCTTATTGCCTATCTGTATATCCTTTTGTGAATTGTCTATTAAATTATTTTGTGAAATTTTCTATTGAGTTGTCTTTTTCTTATTGATTTATAAGAGCTCTTTATATACACAGAGTCCTCTGTCAGACGGGGGAGAGGGAGAGAGCAAGAGAGAAGTAGGAAGGGATAGAGAGACAGAGTCAAAAACAAAGAGGGAGGGAAGAAGAGAGAGGGAGGGAATACAAATGTTCTCTTCCACTCTGTGGCTTCCCTTTTCAAGCTCTCGAAATGATATATTTTGAGGAACAGAAGTTCTTGATATAACCCATGTTATAATGTTTTTGCTGCGTGAATAAAGCTCTTTGTGACCTGTTTAAAAAACTTTTGCCTCTATTTAAGGCCACAAAGATGTTCACTTATATTTTCTTCTAAAAGCTTTATTATTTGACTAGAGGCCCAGTGCATGAAATTCATGCATGGCGGCGGGTGTCCCTCAGCCCAGCCTGAACCCTCTCCAATTTGGGACCCCTTGGGGGATGTCCGACTCCTGGTTTAGGCCCAATCCCTGTGACATCCATCTCACAATCTGGGACTGCTGGCTCCTAACCACTCACCTGCCTGCCTGCCTGATTGCCCCTAACCACTCTGCCTGCCAGCCTGATAGCCCCATAACCGCTCCCCTGCTGGCCTGATTGACACCAAACTACTCCCCTGCCAGCATTATCGTCCCCAACTGCCCTCCCCTGCCGGCCCAATTGCCCCCAACTGCCTTCCCCTGAGGGGCTGAGGGGACTGGGGGGCTCCAGCTGGATGAGGCTGGCTGCTGTGGGGACTGGGTGAGGCAGGGCTGAGGGGACTGGGGGACTCCAGCTGGATGAGGCACATGGCACCTGCTGACTCCGGTGGGGCTGAGGGGACTGGAACCACCATATTTTGTGAGGGTGTGATGGTCAATTAGCATATTTGCTATTTATTAGATAGGATGTTTCATATTTAGATTTCCAATCCATCTAGTATGGATTTTTGTGTATGGTATGAGGTGAATCAAGGTATTTTCCCCCAAATATTAAAACACTGTTAAAATATATGTACCCATGTGTTTGGTGCAGCATTATTCAAAATAACCAAGATATAGAAACAACCTAAGTATCTTTCAACTGATGATTAAATAAAGAAGATGTTGTATATATGCAATGGAATACTACTCAGTCATAAAAAAGATGAAACATGGCCATTTGTGATAATATGAACAGATCTTGAGAGTACCATGCTAAGTGGAGTAAGTCAGATGGAAAAGAACAATGATTTCATTCCTATGTGGGATATAAAACAAAAAGCAACAAGTGAACAAATAAGACAAAACAAACAAAACAACAGAATGGTGGTTACCAAAAGGGAATGGATGGGGGGAGAACAAACTGGGTAAAGGAAGTCAATATATGGTGATGAAAGGACACTAGACTTTGCGGGGTGAGCATACAAAAATCCATACTAGATGGATTAGAGATCTAAATATGAAACATCAAATAATAAAGCTTTTAGAAAAAAATATAAGTGAACAATGGAGTATACAGATGTTGTATTATAAATTGTATACTTAAAACTTATATAATGTTATTAACCAGTTACCCCAATAAATTTAATTGAATTTTTTTTAAATGTCCTATATGGACATTTAACTTGTCTACTTGATTTACTGAAAGACCATTCTTTCCCTATAGTGTTTTTTCATAAATCAGGTAACTGTAAACGTGTTGATTTGTTTTTGGACTCTATTCTGTCTCACTGATTTATTTACTTGTCATTTATTGAATTATAATTGACATACAACATTATATTAGTTTCAGGTATACTACTTGTCATTTTTCTCTCTCTTATTCCTTTATGACTACTTTGCTTTGGGAAGGAGTAGAGATAAGCTCTTTTACAACTGTAATTTTTAATTTAGGAATCCTTAAGAACCCACATTACATTGTGCAAACTCAATTATAAAGCATTATCATCTGGTCCTCTGTATGTAATCTCTATTTTTATAGTGGCAGTTACTAGGCAGATAAATGTTTAGAAAAATAACATTAAATTTCTCTTAAGTTAACCATCTAATAATTTTTCCTCTCTAATTAGGAAAGCATTTACTTCAATTGACTCATATTTTCAATACTAGGAGGACATGAGAAATATCAGACATAATCAGGAAAAAGTCTAAGGTGAAAATGAAAGCAATTTTAAAGCTTTTGTAAAATGAGCATAGTTTTGGTTCTAACAACTAAATGTTGAAGAACTACATGATAAACAAAAGCTCTTTTGAGTCCAATTTTTCTCTGTGGCAAGTGCTATGTAGAAAGAGTGTGCGACAGGTTTCAGTACAGGTTATCTCAGATCCTCACCTTGGGAACCTCCTACGTCACCCTGAGCTGTGCCTCTTCACCATATTGATGGACAACAGAATAGTAAAGCATGAAAGGAAGACAAATCAATTAAATATGCACATGTGCATAGCCCATGGACAGACAACAGTGCAGAGGAAGGCCTGGGAGGGGACAGGAGTGGGGTGGAGGAGGTCAATGTGGGGGAGGGAGAGGACATGTGTAATACTTTCAACAATAGATAAATTAAAAATACACACACAAAAAACAAATATAAATTTTAAAAGATAAGCCTGTAACATTTTTATCTAACAAAGATTTCATTTAAAAAGCCATAATGTCTACTTCATAATTTTGTAGAAAATTGCTACTTGTCAAGAAAAAAGAAAACACTAGTCTCAATAGTAAACAGAGAAAAGATTTATCCAATTCCAATTAAGTTCAATGAAAGAAAAATTTACATTATTGCTTCAAATATATTTAATTTTCCCCCTAATAACAGATGCCTAAAAACTACAACTAAAAAAATTTCCTCACCTGGTCACAGCATCCACCAAGAATGGTGCTGGGGGAGAGATCAGCGAGATCATGTCTCCACTACCATGTCCCTCCTTCCCCACCAAGGATGGTCCATTTCCTGCGAGTCCATGAGAAAGGACACTGCTCTGCTGAGGGAGACATACAGCACGTGAGAGCAGAGGTGACAATGCCTACCCATCGGTCAGCACTTCAGCTCTAAGTCATCTTCCTAATGATTATGGTAATGAGGACGATGATTTTGATGATTGTGGTTGTTTTGGTTTGTTTTTAATCATCCTTTCCTTCAGATTTTTATTTTGTTCATCATTTATAAGCATTTACAAACAGAAAAGTTAAATAGCTTAGTTTGAAGCCATTAAGTCAGTAAACGGAATTTTGATAATGACCCCTTGTTTTTAAGGAAAAACAAGAGCCTGGTAATCCTTTAGGTCTCACTCTGAAAGGGTAACCAATAGAAAAATTGCAAATAGTAACTTACTGGCACAATCCACCGGGGCGTGATCATGGATGTTGAAGGTACCTAAAATAAATTACATATATGTGCTTATTTTCATAATTATACTCCCCATGCTTTCTTCTACTATGAAATGCATTGGGTGGGGTAGGGAGCAGTTCTTAATGGTCCCTCTGAGCTGACATGAACTTCTGAATCCAAGGTTCTTTTCTACAACACAAATAATTTTGAGAATCTCTTTAATCTAAAAATTTACTACTCCAAGAATGCTACTACTACTTTCAACTCATTTAATAGGACTTTCCCCACCTCAGCATCAGTTTAACATTTTATTTTCTGAAATTTTAGTTCATTACAAATAATTACAGCCTTCTTGGTAGGATGCTGAACAATGGATTGTAACAAATCAAAATGAATAGCACACAAAAATACACAGGAAAAAACATCTGTTTATACAGAGATCATTCTCTAATTATCATGCATTCATTAGAAAACAACAATAGAACCACCCATATTACTTCTGCTTCATAGGGCCTTTGTTAGATTTATTTCAACATTTAATTTTCTAGATCTTACTTTTATGTATATAATTATAATCTAATAAACTCCCCTATTTTATAAAAATTTAGACTAGCCCTTGCAGGTAGCTTTATATTCTGAAAAAAAAAAAAAAAATAAGTCCAGGTCTTAATAAGTTATAATCATCAAAAGAATAAAAATACAAAGTATTATTTTCCCATCAATATGAAAGAAAATGGACTTTTACCACTGGAAATGGGAAAGAGAGACGAGAGAGAGAGAGAGAGAGAGAGAGAGAGAGAGAGAGAGAGAGAGAGAGAGAGAGAGAGAGGAGAAACTACGGCTAAAGTAAACAAAAAATGGTTAGGCAGAAACAAATCCTATTATTGCCATACTTACAGTAAATATAAATGGATTAAACTTAATCAGAAGATAAAGACTCAAATAAGATTTTAAAAACAAGATGCAACAAAATCTTGTTCATAAAAGATTCATTTAAAACAAACAGATACATAGGAAGGTTGAAAATAAAAGGACGGATAATTATATACTGGGTAACATAAACTTAAAAGAAAGCTAGGGTGTCAATTTTATATCAATCCAGAGGGAAATTAAGAGAGAAAAAAAGGGCAAAGAAGGATACTTTAAAGTGCTTAAAGAAACTTAAGTATCATTATCATCAACATATATGCATCTCACAGCCTATCTTTAAAATATGCAAAACAACTACTGACAGATCTAGCAACACATGAGAAATGGATTAATCAATAATTGTAGACAGATATTAAACACACCCTAGAAACTGACTGAATATTCAAGGGAATCAGTAGATTGGCTAATGAAAGAATTCAGCAAGTTTGCTAGACACAAAATCAAATTATTAATTCAATAGTAAAAAATCAAATACCGTTCACAGTATCAATAAAACTACATTTAGCACTTAACCTAATGAGGAATACAGAAGACTTAGAGAGAACATTTAGTGACTCAAATAAAGATGAGAAATTAGAAATATATTTCAAGTTTGTGAAAAGGGATATTTTTAAAATGCCAGTTTTCTTCAAAAATATATAAATTTAATATAGACTCCAATTTAGTGCAGGCAGATTTGAAGGGAAATCTGACATACTGATGCTAAATTTATAGTTGAAGATTTACTAGATGTCAGAAAATAAAAACACAACAGTCCTAGAGCAGGAAGAGGGCCCACCAATTCACTTGAGCATAAGCACTGCAGTGCAGCACAGTGTGAGTGAGCATGCTGGATGGAGATGAGCTACGCCCCGGCAGGTGGAGGAGATGGCACAAGATGTCATCACGCTACTCACAATGGCATGTAACTTAAAACATCAATTGTTTATTTCTGGAATTTTCCATTTAATATTTTTGGACCATGGTTTACTCTGGGTAACCAAAACTTTGGATAACTGAAACTATAGATGAGGAGGGAACTACTGTGTACAAATACAGAATTATAAAGTTGTATACCTGGTATGTGTGTGTATATACTACACACACACACACACACACACACACACACACATATCAGGTATACAACAATATATATAGTATAAAAATTTTACCACAATAAAAAACTAAACAACAAAAACAAGAAAAAAAGAAAGAACCCAATGAAACAGAATAGAAATATTAGTAACAAAACAATTGGGAAAGGATGGATTATTTAATAGATAATAATCAGAGAATTGGCTTTTTATAAGGAGTCTACATAAGGATGAAATACATAATTGGGTTATAGCAAAACCACAATTGACATCCCCTCCCCCACAAAACTCAAATTGTTCAAATGGGTTAAAATCTAAATGTGAAAAATATAATAAAATTATAGTTAATAGAGAAAAACAGAAAATCTCTCAGGCCCCACCCCACACTTACCAAATCAGAAACTCAGGGTGGAGTCTAGCCATCTGTTTTGTTTTTTTTTAATTTTTATTGTTGAAAGTATGACATATGTCCCCTTTTCCACATTTGTACTCTTCTAGTCCCCCCTCCCACCCTCCTCAGGTCTTCACCACCCTATTGTCTGTGTCCATGGCTTATGCATATATGGATACAAGTTCTTTAGTTGATCTCTTCTCACCCACCCACCCTCCCCCACCTTCCCTCTGAGGTTCCACAGTCTGTTCCATGCTTTTATGTCTCTGGATCTATTTTGTTCATTAGATTCCACATATGAGTGAGATCATG
This sequence comes from Myotis nattereri, assembly GCF_964212035.1. Taxonomy (NCBI): domain Eukaryota; kingdom Metazoa; phylum Chordata; class Mammalia; order Chiroptera; family Vespertilionidae; genus Myotis; species Myotis nattereri. The sequence goes on along the minus strand of NC_138082.1, from coordinate 85,733,462 downwards.
TGATACTTGTCCCTCTCTGACTGGCTTATTTTGCTTAATATATTACTCTCTAGGTCCCTCCATGCTGGCTCAAAGGGTAAGAGATCATCTTTTTTTACTGCTGCATAGTATTCCCTGGTGTAAATGTACCACACCTTTTTTATCCACTCATTTACTGATGGGCACTTGGGCTGTTTCCAGATCTTAGCTATTGTAAATTGTACTGCTGCTATGAAAATAGAAATATGCATACATTCTTTCTGACTGGTGTTTCGGGTTCTTTAGAATATATTCCTAGAAGTGGGATCACTAGGTCAAATGGTAGTTCCATATTTAATTTTTTGAGGAAACACCATGTTTTCCATAGTGTCTGCACCAGTCTGCATTCCCACCAGGCACTAGGGTTCCTCTTTTTCCACATCCTCACCAACACTGTCATTTATTGATGGTAGCCATTCTAACAGGTGTGAGGTGATACTTCATTGTCATTTTAATTTGCATCTCTCCAATGATCAGTGACTGAGCATTTTTTCATGTCTCTTGGCCATCTTTGGAGAAGTGTAATGGCTTGGGTTGATTTCTGGGATCTCTATTCTGATCCAACGATCTATATGCCTGCTCTTGTGCCAGTAACAGGCTGTTGATTACGGTGGCTTTGCAGTGTAACTTGGTATCTGGTATTGTGATCCCTTATTTGTTCTTTCTTAAGATTGCTGCAGCTATTGGGGGTCTTTTTTTTGGTTCCATATAAATTTTTGAAGTATTTGCTCTCGATCTGTGAAATATGCCATTGGTATTTTAATAGGGATTGTGTTGAATCTATAGATTGTTTTGGGTAGTATGGATATTTTAATTATGTTAATTCTACCAATCCATGAACACGGTATATTCTTCCACTTGTTTATATCTTCCTCTATCTCTTTTTTCAATATCCTGTAGTTTTCCAAGTACAAGTCTTTTCCTCCTTGGTTAAGTTTATTCCTAAGTATCTTAAATTTTTTTTTTTGCAATGGATTGTCTTTTTAGTTTCTCTTTTGGAAAGTTGAAGCAGAATTTTGTATCCTGCTACATTGCCGAGTTCATTTAATACATCAAGTATTTTTTTGGTGGAGTCTATGTACAATATCATGTCATCTACAAATAATGAGAGTTGTACTTCCTCCTTTCCTTAGCCATGTTTTAATCACTGGCAGGATGATTCTGTTACACATCCAAGTCTGAGAACTAGTAATCTAAGCAAACATTCAGCACCATAGGCAGTACCATCTATACTTCCAAGCCTTCAGGATATCTAGTTCCTACAGCAATTTTTGTCACATTACTCATAAGTCACTAGATGAGTTATCTGCATACCTTTCACCCACTAGACTGTAAGTCTCTGGTGGGACGGAACTATTGTATTATGATCATAGCACTTAACACAGTATCTCTCATACTACAATAATGATCAATATGTTCAATGCCACCCATTCTTATATTCCCACCTTTCTGTTAATATTTTAAAAAGTTAAATATGTCCTTATTGTCTTAACTCTTTTAAAAAATATAATTTGTATTGATTTTAAAGAGGAAGAGAAAGATAGAAACAGCAATGATAAGAAAGAATCATTGATCAGCTGCTTCCTGCATGCCCTCCACTGGGGACTGAGCCCACAACCTGGGCATGTGCCCTGACCAGGAATCAAACCATGACCTCCTGGTTCATGGGTCGACATTCAACCACTGAGTCACGCTGACTGGGCTGTCTTAACTCTTCTTAAGCTGGTTTATCATGACATTTCCTCTATGTTATTTACAGTATGATACTGAATTACAAATAGGCATATAGTAGTGACACACTGTACTGTGACACCCATATTCAAATCGGTAGAATTTTATAGTGCAGAAAAGGCAATGCTAAGTGTTACTGAAATATGAACTCTTATTAAGTGCGAAGTTTTACTAAATTGTTAAAAAGGCCAAAACTGGAATCCGGCAGCAACATTTGCGAAATAGAAATTTTTTCCTATTTTGGTGTTTTAAAGCATGTTTACCTGAGGTGTGACTGTGCTGTCAATCAGATTCTCAGTTAGAGATAAAAGCAAGGCATCAAATTCATCCGTAGCATCCTATGGAGACAAAATATATATAGTTGATAGAGGACCCACTAATCAGACTACTTTTTCCATATCCTCTCAATTTAAATGATCATTCTGACCGAGGCCTGATTGGTGTTAACCTTTAAACAAGCAGGGACATTCAGGAATCATGTCTATTAGTGATTCCACTTTTACTGGGAGGGGAACCTAGACTATAATCAGAATTTTACAAAGCTAGGCATTATGTGAATTTGCAGATTAGCCATTCCTTCTGGTGAGACAAAATTTGGGTAAGGTTAAGACTGTTCTGGTTCTTTTTTAAAAAATCCTCACTTGAGGATATGTTTTTCATTGATGAGAGGAAGGGAGGGAGAGCAAGAGCGACACCGATCAGCTGCCTCATGCACGCGCCCAACAGAGGATGGAAAGCACAACCTGGGTAATGTGCCCTGACCTAGAATTGAACCCACAGCCCTTAGGTGCAAGGGATGATGCTCTAACAACTGAGCAGCACTGGCCAGGGCTGTTCTGGCTCTTAGACTAGAAGAGAGGGGTAGACTAGAAGAAAGATGAGTAAAGATGTCTGAATTCCAAATGCTTCTTTATCCAGGTATATGAAAACTTCACTATTTGCGGAAGAGGACAATATGAACTTCCCCATAAATGTTAATTAGCACTTTCTGTTTCATTAGTATTTGAAGCACTTTATGGAACACAGTTCTGTACTGCAGAGTGTGTGCGTATGTGCATGCATGTGTGTGTATATGTGCACATGCATGTGTGTGTATGGGGGACAGGAAGAACTTTGAAAGTACAAAAGACAAAATTCCAATATGGAAATAGGAGAAATAAGTATCTGATATGTAGTACATAACAAAAAGGCCTTTCATTTATACAATTCTATTTCTACCTACCTACTTTCAGGTCAACTTTAATTACACACATGAAAAAAGTGTTCTCTCTCTTCTTACATCTCCCTCCTCCTATCTCACCATCCCATCCTCCAGCCTGGGAGAGTGCCCCAAACAGCTTGTGCATGTCTCTACCACAAGGCGTTAGCATTCTCTCGCCCTTTCTATAATTCTGACCGAGGCCTGATTGGTGTTAACCAATCAGAAGAAACTATATTTCAATCTATTTTAATCCAAGCCTAGTATGCTGTCTAGTGTATATTATATATGCAATATATCTTTGAACTAAATGTCCTGTTCCAAAAATCTCAGGTTCTGCTAACAATTTTCAGTGGTCAAAGATGTCACTATATCTTTTTAGAATTTTAATTAGCAGAAAGGAAGATCCTGGTTGTTTGTTCATTTAACCCAAAAGTCTGAAAAGTTATACACCCAAATATTAACTACACTGTTTTGGGGAAGTGGGAATACATGTGATTTCTAATTTTTTCTTTTTTGAAATATTTGGGAAATTTCTACAATAAATGTGCTTATGTAATAGAAGAGCAAAATGATAAATGTTATTTTCAAGAATAATTTTTCATTTAACTTGCAAATTAAAACATTCACTCGGCAATGAACTAGGTTTCAATGTTTTCTAAACTGGTAAGGGAGTGGGTACGGGAATGGCAGGAGCTGTGACGAGCTGGCCATACTGCAACACAATGACAGGATGCTGTTATTTCAGAAAGTTTATTTCAAGGACTAGTTAGTGCCTACTATGTGCCATGTACAGTTTGAGACACTAAGGAAGCATAGCCAGCACCCAAAAAAACCAAAGACAACCCCAAACAAAAAATATCAACAAATAACACAAAAATGAGAAAAATCCCTGAGGTCCTCTTGTGAGGGATTTGACAATAGGACTCTCCCTAGAGAATTCAGGCTCAATGCTTTTCTCATAACTTGAGTTCTGGTGTGAATCAGCATCACCAGATGCCCATGGTTGTACTACAGGATTCAACTCAGTATGGTCTTTGGGAAAACCTTTAAAAGATTAAAGATATTATTACCTTTAGAGCAGAACCATTTCCTGCAGGTGTTGTGTGCGCTGGAGCAAGGGAATCTTCAGGGAGGGGCACATTATTCTCATTTACTACAGCCCTGGAAAGAAAATTCAAATTCACATTATGGAGATCTGTATGAGCTTGGGCAGTGCTTTCAAAGAAAGGCCTTGGGAAAGAAGTGCAACAAATTCAGTGGGAGAAGAAGAAATTACAGCTTGTGAGGAGCATGACAGAAGTCCAGGTCACGCTCATATGCTTTTATGAAACCCTTTCCCACCCACCACATAACAGTTTCAAATCCAGGCCAGACTCACTCACAGATGGATCAAAATTGTGGGCTACTATGCTTCCCTCCTAAGTCTCACTGAAGGACAGAAAAGATTTATCTTGAAAAGAAAAGCAGATACTCAAAAATGATAGATCAATAGATTGATTTTTGTAAAGCTGTTGTCAAAGACGTGAATGAGAAGCTCAGTGGAGCAGAAATCATACAGAATACCTGAGATATTGGAGCACAGTCAGGAACCATGAGAAGCCCACACTGCACTGTACACTTCACATACTTTATTTTTTTAAGTATTACATATGTCCCCTGAATTGTACACTTTAAAAGGGTGAATTGCGTGATATTTATTATATTTGATAAAGCTGTTACTAAAAAAATAAATGACCTGAATAGACATTTCTCTAAGAAGAAAAGATGTTAATATCTTTAATCCTTAATAAATGAAAATCAAAACCTCAATGAGACACCTCCATGTGAGGACACAGGCTGGAGAGCTCTGCTGAGAAAGAAGCAACATCTAGAATGCTCCAGGTATTACAACAGGACCAGCCAGGTGAGAGGATGCTAGAGAAAACGTTACCTGGAGGCCCGGCAGTAATGACAAGCAGGTCTAACCCCAGATGAGAACAAGAATAGGAAGTGTCTTACAGATGGCTCAACACCAGGGAGAAAGGGGGAAATGTGCAGCCAAAGGTCATCCTCCACTAAGCTAACACCTCCACAGGAAATCCCAGCCCTCTCCAGTATCACTGAAAGTGTGCAAGTGACAAGAGCAGTTCTGTCCAATCTTGCAAGGAGACTGAGAAAACAGGAGATAACCCCTAGACTGGAAAAGTCAGATGTAATTTCTGAAGTGAAAGCTAGGACGGTTGCAGCCACAACACTGAGGCAAATAGAGGCAAAGAGATGAAAAGAAATTAGGAACAGTTGTGAGAAAGAGAGAAGTGATCAGGATATTTCAACTACTGAGTACTGGATATTCAAAAAATAATGGCTTAGCTCAGTGATGGCGAACCTATGACACGTGTGTCAGAGGTGACACGCGAACTCATTTTTTTGGTTGATTTTTCTTTGTTAAATGGCATTTAAATATATAAAATAAATATCAAAAATATAAATCTTTGTTTTACTATGGTTGCAAATATCAAAAAATTTCTATATGTGACACGGCACCAGAGTTAAGTTAGGGTTTTTCAAAATGCTGACACGCCGAGCTCAAAAGGTTCGCCATCACTGGCTTAGCTTTTTTCAGAGTTGGTGTATTTTGCCTTTAAACTCCATTTTGTTGGAATATAATGGTGTTTAATAGACCATAGCATGTTGCCAACTCTTCGAATTTATTTGTTTAATATAAATAAATTTAATTAAAAAGTAATGGCTTATGATTTTCTGAACTGAAAAAAGACATGTATCTTCAAATTGAAAGATCACCTTGAATACTAACAATTTAAAAAAAAACTATTCTTAGGTATACAGTAATGAAAATGCAGAACCTCAAGAATGAGCAGTAAAACCTGAAAGTTACCAGAGAGAAAAATAGCTTTGTGTTTCAGAAAGAAGAACAGCTCAGACAAAAGGAGTTGATATGAGAAACAGTGAGTATTAAAAGAAGTAATGCTTTACAATGAATTCTCCCAACACTTCAGCAAAAGACTGGTCCTGGGTAGCTTACACTGCTGCCCAACACGGAAGGAAGCACATGTAAAGCTTCTGCATCCATTCTGCTCAGCATGCGTCATGACCCAGCAATTCCACTCCTAGCATACACCCTAAAGCAGTGGTTGCCAACCTTTCGGACCTCACGGACCACCAGTGGTCCACGGACCACCAGTTGGCAACCACTGCCCAAAAGAATCCTAACAGCACATGTGTATACGGAGGAACACACACAATGTTAACTTGGAACAAGCATTTTCCCATTAATAAAAGAATGAATAGAGTGTGCTTGACTCGTGTAATGGCAGTTAATATGAAGGAACCATAGATAATTCTTAAGTACAAACATGTCAAAACAAAAACCACTGAATTATACACTTTATCTACTTTATTTTTTTTAAGTATTACATATGTCCCCTGAATTGTACACTTTAAATGGGTGAATTGCATAGTATCCTATCTAATAATAGACAAACATGGTCATTGACCATACCTTCCCTACGCCTCCCATTGGCTAATCAGCGTGATATGCAAATTAACCCAACCAAGATGGCGGCCGGCAGCCATGCAGCTGAAGCGAGCAGGAAGCTTGCTTGCTCCAATGATGGAGGAAGCCAAGGTTCCCCGCCTGCCGCGGCCCAGCTCTGAGCTCCAAAAGCAACAAAGTTTCAATTATAGAAGCTAAACAAACCCCAGATACCTGCTTTCAGCACGCCATGGCCTCAGAGCTAGAGCAAGTAGGAGCCGGCTCTCAGCTCCAGTGATGGCAACAAAGTTTCAATTATGGAAGGTAAATAAATCCCAGAATAAAAAAAAAAAGAAAAAGAAAAAAAGGAGAGGCTGGAGCTTCAGTCGCTGGCCAGCCTGAAAACGGCCCTCAGCCCCTCACCCAGACTGGCCAGGCACCCCAGTGGAGACCCCCACCCTGAAGGGGGTGTGACCAGCTGCAAACAGCCATCAGCCCCTCACCCAGGCTGGCCAGGCACCCAAGTGGGACACCCACCCTGATCTGGGACACCCTTCAGGACAAACCAGCCGGCCCCCACCCGTGCACCAGGCTTCTATCCTATATAGTAAAAGGGTAATATGCAAACTGACCCTAACAGCAGAAAGACTGGGAACGACTGGTCACCATGACACACACTGACCACCAGGGGGCAGATGCTCAATGCAGGAGCTGCCCTCTGGTGGTCAGTGTGCTCCCACATGGGTGAGCTCTGCTCAGCCACAAGCCAGGCTGATGGTGGCCAGTACAGCAGTGGTGGTGGGAGCCTCTCCCGCCTCCTCAGCAGCACTAAGAATGTCCGACTGCAGCTTAGGTCTGCTCCCTGCTGGCAAATGGACATCCCCCGGGGGCTGCCGGGCTGCCAGAGGGATGTCTGATTGCCAGCTTAGGCCCAATCCCTCAGGGAGCAGGCCTAAGCCAGCAGGTGGTCATCCCCCAAGAGGTCCCCAGACTGGGAGAGGGCACAGGCCAGGCTAAGGGACACCCCCCAAGTGCACAAATTTTTGTGCACCAGGCCTCTAGTCCTATCTAATAAAAGAGAAACATGCAAATTGACCATACCCCGATACGCTTCCCATTGGCTAATCAGCAGGACATGCAAATGAACTGCCAACCAAGATGGCGGCAGGCAGCCTGGCAGCTGAAGCAAACAGGAGGCTTGCTTGCTCCAGTGATGGAGGAAGCCAACATTTCCGGCCTGCCGGCCTGCTCTAAGCTACACTCTTAGAAACAATGTTTCAATTATAGAAGCTAAACAATCCCCAGAAACCTGCTTTCAGCCAGCTTCGGCCTCAGAGCTTAGAGCTGTAGGGATGGCAACAGAGTTTCAATTATAGAAGCCAAACAGACCCAGAAACCTGCTTTCAGCCCTCAGAGGTGGAGCCGGCTCTCAGCTCCAGTGACAGCTACTGAAGGTAAATAAACCCCAGAATAAAAATAAAAGAAAAAAAGGAGAGGCTGGGAGCTTCAGTTGCCCTCCAGCCTGAAAACAGCTCTCAGGCCCTCACCCAGACTGGCCAGGCACCCCAGTGGGGACCCCCACCCTGAAGGGGGTGTGACCAGCTACAAACAGCCATCAGCCCGTCATCCAGGCTGGCCAGGCACCCACCCTGATCCGGGACACCCTTCAGGGCAAACCAGCCGGCCCCCACCCGTGCACCAGGCCTCTATCCTATACTACAGGCAGGGCGGGATAGCGCGAGCTGCCATCCAGGCCCCATGTGCAGTCCTGGGCAGCGGAGCATAAGCCCCACCACCAGCCGGGACCCCTATGTGCCACCTGAGCCCCCAGCACAGAAAGCCACTCTACCAACACAGGGAAGCATAAAAAATGCGGAGACAAAGAAACAGGTCACAAATGACAGAAATGGAGGAAAGCAAACTACTGGATATAGAGTTCAAAACCATGGTTATAAGGTTTTTCAAGAATTTTCTAGAAACCACCGATAAATTTAGTGAGACCCTCGAGGATATGAAAAAGGACCAACTAGAAATTAAGCATACACTGACTGAAATAAAAAATATTATAAAGAGAACCAACAGCAGACTAGAGGATTGCAAGAATCAAGTCAAAGATTTGAAATACGAAGAAGCAAAAAAAGCCCAACCGGGAAAACAAAAAGAAAAAAGAATCCAAAAATATGAAGATAGTGTAAGGAGCCTCTGGGACAGCTTCAAGTGTACCAACATCCAAATTATCGGGGTGCCAGAAGAAGAGAGAGAGCAAGATATTGAAAACCTATTTGAAGAAATAATGACAGAAAACTTCCCCTACCTGGTGAAAGAAATAGACTTACTAGTCCAGGATGCGCAGAGAACCCCAAACAAAAGGAATTCAAAGAGGACCACACCAAGACACATCATCATTAAGATGCCAAGAGCAAAAGACAAAGAGAGAATCTTAAAAGCAACAAGAGAAAGATAGTCAGTTACCTACAAGGGAGTACCCATACAACTGTCAGCTGATTTCTCAACAGAAACTATGCAGGCCAGAAGGGAGTGGCAACAAATATTCAAAGTGATGAATAGCAAGAACCTACAACCAAGATTACTTTATCCAGCAAAGCTATCATTCAGAATGGAAGGTCAAATAAAGAGCCTCACAGATAAGAAAAAGCTAAAGGAGTTCATCACAACCAAACCAGTATTATATGAAATGCTGAAAGGTATCCTTTAAGAAGATAAATAATTTGATGAACAGAATAAACTGGTGAATATAATAGAATCAGGGACATAGAAAGGGAGTGGACTGACAATTCTCAGGGGGGAAGGGGTGTGGGAGGTGTGGGAAGAGACTGGACAAAAATCGTGCACCTATGGATGAGGACAGTGGGTGGGGAGTGAGGGAGAAGGGTGGGGTGGGAACTGGGGTGGAGGGAAGCTATGGGGGGAAAAAAGAGGAACAACTGTAATAATCTGAATAAAGATTTAATTAAAAATAAATAAATAAATAAATAATAAATAAATAAATAAATAAATAAATAAATAAATAAAAGAAAGTTTATAAGAAGGAGGCTATTGGAATGACAGGAAAGTTAACTGCCATACCCAAGAGAAATAACATACATTCCTCCCAGGTACCTTATAAGATTAAAAATACCTGTAAAGGTTGTTTTTCTCTGTAACTTCAATCAATTCAAAAACAATGAGAACATAGAGAGATTAATTAGGACTACCTTCAAATAATCTAAAACTAGGTACTAAGTAGCTATGTAATGGAAAGAAGAGTAAATTCAAGTTGTCTTTCAAAAAAGATACCCTGAAATCATGTGGTGATAGATTGGGAATGAAGAAAAAAGGCTACACAGAAAAATTAAAAGGAAAAGAACATCATTTAACAGTCTAATCATGTGGTGATAGACTGGAGAATAGGAAAAAAGACCCCCCAAAAAAGTGAAGAGGAAGAAAACATCACTTAATTCAGTTTACCCAGAATTGTACCTGTTTGTGGCAGCATCCTGAACACTGGCGTTTTTATGACTCAATAGGCTATCTTCTCTTGTAACCTAAGAAAAAGAAATAATACACATTGCCCAAGCCAGTTTGGCTCAGTGAATAGAGCTGCCTGTGGACCAAAGGGTCCTGGGTTTGATTCCGGTCAAGGGCATGTACCTCGGTTGCAGGCTCCTTCCTGGCCCGGGCCCTGGTTGGGGCACATGCAGGAGGCAACCAATCCATGTGTTTCTCTCACATCGGTGTGTCTCTGTCTTTCTCTCTCTCTTCCACTCTCTCTAAAAGATCATTGGAAAAATATCCTCGGGTGAGGAGTAACAAAAACAAAACAAACAAATAAAAAAAGAGTATAAATATTAAATCTTTGTGGAGGATAGTAAAGTAACAAGAAACTTATATTTCCTGTAAAAACAGAAATATCAGTTTGCTTCAGTTCCAAAAGAAGTAATCATACCTTATCTATGGAAATATCAGTACTGCACCAAGTGCAATCTTATCTCATATCCAAATTAGTAATCCACGCTTCCACTTGAATATATTATATACAAAGCCACATGCTTTACTAGATAACTTCCAATTATTTAAGACACCATGGTGTGTTAGTCTATACATACAGATTTCCAAAAGATTCCATGTCATAATTTTTTGAATTTACATGAGAAAACAGATGTTAAGGTATATATTTGGCATTTTATTTTTCCCTGAATGCAAGAATTATTTAATGAGATAATTCTAAAAAAATTTTCTGAAGAAATCAATGTTTTTCCTTAACTTTATTGTGGTATCATTTATATATAGTAAAATGCACACATTTTTAATGTACAGTTTGATTAATTTTGAAAAATATATACAGGTGCATAACCAACTCTACCATGAACATATGTACCATTTTCACCACCCCCAAATGCTCCCTTGAGGCTTCCAATGCAATCCCATCAAAACCCTTACTTATGGAAAACAATGACTTGTACTTTCTATAGTTTCATATAAATGGAATTATACTTATCTTTGGTGTCTGCCTCTTTAGAATAGCATGTTTTTGAGATTCACCCACGACAGTCCACTTATCACTAATTAAGTCGTTATATGCTGAGTAGCATTCCACTGTATGGATATATCATAATTTATCTGTTGACCTGATAATGAACATTTGGGTTGCTTCTAGTTGTTAGCTATTACAATAAAGCTCCTAGGAACTTTCCTGTACCAGTATCTATTTGAACTGACATATTCATTTCTCTTGGGTAAATGCCTGAATGGAACTGCTAAATCGTATGTAAGTGTACGTTTAATACATTGCCAAACTCTTTTCTAAAGAGCTTATTAAGCATTTTTTATTCATACCAGCAGTGCACACTGCAGGAGCTCTACCACTGACATCATAGGAATGGTCAGTTTTTAATTTTAGTTGCTATTCTAATGAATGTATCTTCTGCCACAAAGTATTATGCTAGGTATAGATTTTCCCATAGATGCCCTTTATCAGGCTGAGGAAGTTTCATTCTATTTCTAGTTTGCTGTTAGTTTTTATCATGAAGGGGGGTTGAATTCTGTGAAATGACTTTTCCATAGGACTTGAGAAAATTTTCCTTATTTTTTAACATGGTAAACTATATTGGTATTTGAATAATAACCAACTTTCTTCCTGAGATAAACCCTATGTGGTCAGGATGTACTATCCTTTACATAAATTGTGAGTATGATTTGTTTATATTTTGTTAAGGGCTTTCAAGTCCATGTTCAAGAGAGTTAGTCTATCGTTTCTTTTCTCGTCATATGTTTTTCTGATGTTGGTATTGAATAATAGTCTCATAAAATGAGTTGGAAAGTGCTCCCTCCTCTCTATTTTCTCAAAGCCTTTGTGTAGAACTGTCATTAGTTCTTTCTTAAATGTTCAGTAGATTTCAACAATGAAGTCATCTGGTCCTGGATTTTTCTTCATGGTAAGGTTTTTAACTATAAAATAAAATCTCTTTAATTAAAGGCTAGTCAAGTTATTTCTCTCTTCTGCAATTCAAAAAAATATCCAAAAATATAACTGAAATGTAAAGCAATGACAACTACCACAGCCACTACATGTAGTTCCAACACATATTAAATGTTCATTATGTGCCAGGCACTATTCTGTGTCCTTTACATTTATTATCATTTCATCCTGTAACCTACCTTAAGGTAGGTACTACCACGATCTTTTTTTCAAATACAATTAAACCGAGACTCAGAGAAATTAAATAACTTGCCAAGTCACAAAGCTAGTAGGTGGTAGATTAGAAATAGGATTCAAACTCAAGTTGTCCTATCTATTTTACATATGAAAATATTATGTTTTATGTTTATACTGGGGGGAGAGGATAGATCAAAAGCACAAACAATATTCTTCAAGTCCTCTCAGTTCTTCTCAAGGCTGTGCCTGGGTACAGAGGGGTAAAATGCATCTTCTCAACAGTAGGATGTTTTGAAATCTTGTTGACATGACTTGGTGAGACGGGCTTTTGTCCGGGTTTACTATACAGGACAGTCTGAAGTAGGGGAGCGCCCAGGGAAAGCTGACATTGCGAGCATGGATGCCAAAAATGTAATGGGGACTGGTCTCAACCCATGTATCACTCATGATGTCACAGTGGACTCTTTCACCTGTAACTTTCATTCTTGTTGCTTAGAACTTCACAATTTTGCCAAATTGGGGGTAGAGGGGTGGTAGGAAATAGCGGATTGATTAAAAAACCCTAACATCATAGACTTAATAGTGACAGGAACCTAAGAATCTCTAGATTTTCTGGCGATACAAGAGGCAAAGATGCCAAAACCGGTTTGGCTCAGTGGATAGAGCGTCGGCCTGCAGACTGAAGGGTCCCAGGTTCGATTCCGGTCAAGGGCATGTACCTGGGTTGCGGGCACATCCCCAGTGGGGGATGTGCAGGAGGCGGCTGATCGATGTTTCTCTCTCATCAATGTTTCTGACTCTCTATCTCCCTCCCTTCCTCTCTGTAAAATATCAATAAAATATATTTTAGAAAAAAAGAGGCAAAGATTAACCTTTTGAGTGCCAACCAATATCCTAGGAACTATGCTAAAATTGCCAAGTCATTTTTGCTGATTTTATGGCAGTTTAGGAAAAAAATTACGAATCACAAGTAAATGAAGTTACATATTCAAAAACTTAAGAAAACCTTTACTACATTGACATATTTAGCAATATCATCATCACTAATAAAAGCAGACTTAGAACTGGACGCCATTTCGAAGCTTTGATAGCTCCCGGCACTTTTGCGAAAGATAGGAGGAGTGCAATTGCGCTCCCCGGCACTCTAGGGGTTAAGGACTCGCTTTTATAGGATTTTTACCTTTTTAAAAAACTTATTAAACCCTAGAGTGTCTCTACTCTTACTTTGTATCCCGTGACTATTCCTCTTAATCTAGCTTGTATTTAGAATTAGGAAGGCATTTTGCCATCTCGAGTATGTTTCTTGGTGTACTATCTTTAATCACTAGCTAGGCCACTCTTCCTTAATGTTCATGTATTTTATTCGCTTTTCAGAGTTTCTGGACTCTAAGTTTCATGTTCTTTTCACTTCACCAGGACTCTCTCTCTTAAAGCAGCTTACCTTTTGCACTGCTTCTACTTGAGCCTTCAAAATGTTACTCTTCAAGTCAGGAGGAACTCGCCTAGCATTCAATCCTGGGCTCTCAATGGCATTATTAAGGCATTTCTCAGTCAGCTTCACCACTTCCTCCTAGATATTAAAAATATACTATAAGCAAATCTGATAGTTACATGGAAATAGAAAAGGAGCTGATGAAAGTTCATATTTAGACAACCAGGAAATTATGTGTCTTAAACAGTCACAGCCTATTCCAGGAATAGTCAACTCTAACATATAATCTCAAACTAAGGCTTGATTATCACAAACATGAAATATGAGTTGATTGGGACCACAAAAAACCATCTAGCCCAATTTCCTGTCTTTAAGGAACTGAATAACGACTATATTACCTGGGACAAATGCCTGCACTAACCACACACAGAGAATGTGTCATTCGCTGCCCCCCTCATCACAGCAGGTACGCTCCAAATCCCCATGGATCCTCAAAGCACAGATCGTACCAGATAATGTTTTCCTACCTATATGTCTACAATGAGGCACAGAAAGAGAATACACACAATAACTGCTAATAAAATAGAACAATTGTAACAATGTACAATAATAAGAATTATGTGAATGTGGTTTCTGTCTCAAAATATCTTACTGTACTGTACTCAGCTTTTTACTAAAGGAAGCCCCTTATGGCTTCTCTTTGTTATATCTGAATTGCCAGGATCACTACTCTTGCACTTGGGGCCATTATTAAATAACACACAAGCACCGGGAGACCATGACAGTCGATCTGATAACCAAAGTAACTATTCATTTCCTGGGTGGGACAGCGTGATAGTTCATCACACTTCCAAGAATGGCACGCAATTTTAAACTTATAAGCTGTTTATTTCCCATTTAACATTTTTAGACCACAGCTGACCACAAGTAACTGGAACCATGGAAAGTGAAATCATAGATATGGGAGGACTATTGTAATTAATTTTCAGTTAGGCTAATCCCTGTAATTCTGTAGCTGTCACCAGACAGATATTTATGTTTGGATTATTTTACATAGCCACAAACAGGTCACTCTCAGCTATAGACTTATGAAAATGATAGAATAAAACACAAATCCAGTCAATAAAGATCATAATTAAAGCAATATAAATTAACTATTATGAAAAGAAGTGGGAGGAAGCAAATTAGTAAGTTTAAATTATCTACACTACAACTGATATTTTACTTAACTTAAAATGAATGACAATCAATAACAAGAACAATTATTATTATTATTATGGTTGCTATTTAACACTGGTCTAAATAAGAAATGCACTCTATATGTAATACTCTTTGTAATACTTTAAGAAATAAAAATTATTTAAAAAAAGAAAAAAGAAAAAAAAAGAAATGCACTCTAAATATTTTCTTAGTCACAGATACAGCTTTTGTTCTGTAAAACAGGCTAGCTGGCATGTATGGGGTTATGTACTGCACCAATATTTCAGGTTTAAAACGATTTAATTAATGTGATTATTTAATTTTATGTTTCTTAGTATGGTCTCTACATATCTGCAATTGGGTGCGATCCCAAAATCTGAATGTTTAACAAGCTTTCCCATGTTATTTGGTCCATGAAAATCTGAGCATTGCTACCTTGGCCTAGACCAGTGATGGCGAACCTATGACAAACATTTCAGAAGTGACACGCGAACTCATTTTTTTGGTTGATTTTTGTTAAATGGCATTTAATATATAAAATAAATATCAAAAATATACAGCTTTGTTTTACTATGGTTGCAAATATCAAAAACTTTCTATATGTGACACAGAACCAGAGTTAAGTTAGGGTTTTTCAAAATGCTGACACGCCGAGCTCAAAAGGTTCGCCATCACTGGCCTAGACTATATTTATGTGTGTAACCTCCTCATCTTCAGAATGGTTCCTATTAATTGAAATAGGTCCTTATTGCCCTTTTCTGAGCATGGCTACTTCATGTCTTATGATCCAACAATCCCACTTCTGAGGATATATCCAAAGGAAACAAAATCACTATCTTGAATAGATATACTCCCATGTTCACTGCAGCATTATGCACAATAGCCAAGATATGGAACCAACCTATGGGAACATTAAAGAATGAGTGGATAAAGAAAATGTGGTGTTTGTGTGACTGTGTGTACACACATGGAATATTATTCAGTCTTTACAAAGAAGAAAATCCTGCCATTTGCAACAACATGGAAAATGCTGGAAGGCATTATGCTAACTGAAATGAGTCAGACAGAAAATGACAAATACTGCATATTATTTATATGTAAAATCTAAAAAAAAATTCATAGAAACAGAGTCGAATGGTTGCTACCAGAAACTGAGGATGAGGGGGATAGGGAGAGGTTGGTAAAGGGTACAAGCTTTCAGTGATAACACGGATAAGTTCTGAGGATCTAATGTACAGCATGGTGACTATAGTTCATTACATTGTTCTGTACACTTGAAATTTGCTAAGAGAGTAGCTGTTAAACATTACCACCAAAAAATAAAACAAAACAAAATGATAACTCTCTGAGGTGATGAATGTGTTCATTTAATTGCAGGAATCATTTCACAATGTATACATACAGCAAATCACCATGTCATGTGCTTTAAATATATTACAATTTTATTTGTCAACTAGAGGCTCAGTGCATGAAATTCATGCATTGGGAGGGAGGGTCCCTCAGCCAGGCCTGCACCCTCTAGCAGTCCGGGAGCCCCGTGATTGATTGTCCCACAGAGGGAGGCACCACTCACTCGCTGCAGCACTGCCTGCAGGGTAGCCTGGGCCTCCCTCTTTGGGGTGATTGCGGAGTCCCCTGATTGGTTACCCCGCTAGCCGGTGGCCTGGGCCTCCCTCTGCAGGGTGATCATGGGGCGATGGCAGTGCCCCCTCCTCCCCAATCGCATCACACCTGCCTTGGCTGGCCTGGCTTGCATATTACACTTTTATTATTATAGACTTTATCTCAATAAAGCTGAAAATAATTATAGCTAGTTCAAATGCTTTGACATTTTCTTTTCAGAGACACTTATGTTGGAGACCTGAGATGACTTAGTAATCATATAATAGGGTTGTCAGAGCAACCTGCCTCTGACATAGGCAGATATTTATTTTCATGCCTATATTAAAAACAAAAACAATAGTTCAACTAACATCACAGGTAAAAGTATAAATTGTTGCCATCTGTCTGGGAGGCAATTTTGCAAAAGTACCAAAGGCTTTAAAAGTCTGCCCTGCCTGTACTTTGACCTACCACTTCTACTTCCCAGGGGGAAAATATCAAAGATGATTGCAGATATTTATAAGACAGCTACAGAATTACAGGGATTAGCCTAACTGAAAATTAATTCCAGATAAGACTCTCATGCACTAAGTAGGACAGTGAAAATTAGCCACAATCTGTCTAATGAGGGCTGAGTAAACACATTGATGACTAATGCATGCAACTTAATTATTGCCTGTAATGTCACTGAAAAAAAGAATGATGTTTACAACTGACTAGTTTCAAAAAGCAGTATTATTGCTTTTTTAATTTTAAAAAAATAAATCACATTTAAATGTTTAAAGGTACATAAGTTTCTGCTTTTTAAAATTTGCTTTAATTTTAAATTATCATGTATGTGTACAATTGAAAAATTTACTGAAATACAAGCTGAGTAATAGCTTTAAAATATTTTCACTTAATTTTCTTTTAGCACATAACTCCAATGGCACCCAGCTGCTGATATATCTACCTTGGATGGCCAAAATGTGTCAAACATAAGACCAAAAGAATTAAAAGGACACCTGATTCCTAAATACCCCAATTAGAACTAATCTGAAATGACCCTCTACCGCAGAGAAGTCCTTGGCGGTCAGGTGCTTATGTCAGGGGTTAAAGGCACCCGAAAGTCTGCTTAAGTTCTCAACCAGTGTAACGAACACTCACTCTGCTCCTCCCCTCCCCAAGAGTCGCCAGGCTTCATTCTTTTTTAGTTTCATCCAAGTCCTCCACTAAATCTGTGTCAAAATAACCTTCTGTCTCTGGCCCTACATTCTCCTACTTTACCGTGATAGTAAAACAACTATAATGTGAAAGCACACAGACAATATAATTACAAACATCAAGGTGGTCAAGAAAATAAAAGCCTTCCTGAAATTTAATCAGCTTCTAAAAGACATTTCTAAGAAAAAGAAAACACATTGAAAAAAAAACTGGATTCAAAAGAACAGCTTTAACAAATGACTAGGCAAGAAAGAAGAAAATCACTCTCTACTTCATACTTGTCTCTGAAAAAATTCCCATTAGCTATCCAGGGATGAAAGAACACTGCAGATCAAGTGTTCCCCTTTCCACTTTAAAACCGAATTAAAACAGGATTCATTCAACAGAGCCTTGCTTCTGTTGTCTATACAAGGGTGTCTCCAGATCATTACCTAAAATTCACTCTTCCATTTAGTGGGGACATTGGGTAGCTAAAACAATTAATTATTTTTATCTCATTCAATTTATTTTAGATATTGCATATAGAAGTAAGAAAATGCTTTGCAATTAACTAAAGTTTAATTGGTATGCACCCCCACCCCCCACCCAATGTCTAAAAACTCCAAGGAGACAGGGTGGTGAAAGGTATGAAAGATAAATCTGAAGCATCTAGAGTTCTAGTCTCTTCCTTGTTTATATTACAGAGCAGCTCCTTTCAAAAAAAATCCTCCTATAATTTCAAAAGCCATTCACTAAGTTCTTCACCTAAATCAAGACCCATTAAACAGAATGAAGAAAAAAAAAAGGCTGGATCAGAATTAAAAGTTACCATCTATATCACTTTTGACTATATGTGTAAAAAAAATGAGATGACCTTACAGTTCTTAATGCCAATGCCCAAGTTTCTTTTTTCCTCATAAACATCTGAAAATTTCTCCTTTTTAAATGAGAAAACAGGTTTATAAGAATCCAGCATGGACAGATATCCCAGCAAAAGAGAAGAAAAAGTATTAGCTTTGGAAAGAAAAGATTTCTGGGAGGTCTAGAGATGTGTGACAGGTATACAAGGAGAAATCTGAGTACCTGGTTGTTGATGTTAACATCAATGTTGGGATGAGGGGAGGGCAATGAACCGTTTTCTATCTCAAGGTGTTTCAGCTTCTCTGGCGCATCTTTTAATGCTGAAAAAAAAAAAAAAGGCAAAATAGCCTCTTAGTCTGCCACGCTGTCATAGCTGTGTGAGGGTATTATCAATTAAAGGGTTAGGACTACAGAATAAAGATATTTTCTTTCTGTAACCAGGTAACTCTCCATTAATTTGAATAAGAGTTAACCTAACCAGCAACATTAGCCTGTATCTTCACCGTTCCTAAAAAGCCACTACATATAGAATCTCAATAGCATGTGTGGTTAAGAAGGCTTACTAGTCAAAAGGTTCAAAGAAAATGCCTGGCCAGTGTGGCTCAGTAGTTGAGCATTGATCCATGAACCAGGAGGTCACAGATGGATTCTTGGTCAGAACGCATGCCCAGGTTGCTAGCTTGATCCCCAGGAGGGGGCATGCAGGAGGCAGCCGATTGATGTTTCTATCTCTCTATCCCTCTCCTTTCCTCTCTCTCTAAAATCAATAAAAATATACTTTTAAAAGAATTAAAAAACAGGCAGAGCCCAAGCTGGTTTGGCTCAGTGGATAGAGCGTCAGCCTGCGGACTGAAGGGTCCCTGGTTCTATTCTAGTCAAGGGCACCATGCCCGGGTTGCAGGAGGCAGCCAATCAATGATTCTCTCTCATCAGTGGTGTTTCTATCTCTCTCTCCCTCTCCCTTCCTCTCTGAAATCAATAAAAATATATTTTTTAAAAAAGGCAGAGTTCACCTGTGACATGATCCTTTCTTCTATAACCACAACCCAAGCTCCTCCAGCCAAACCTCAGTACTTTGCCATTTTCTTTCCTTGTCCCTAAAAATACACAGCCTAAAACTAAACTATGTGGAGCAAACTGATGAAGGATATATATTTATTCATTCACTGACTCAATATATTACATATTGGACACATTAGGTGTGATGCGGGACAAGCATTTTCTCTTATGTTCCACCTTGGCTGCAAAACACATCTATAATAAAAGGGTAATATGCTAATTAGACCAGACAGACCAGACATCTCCCGGTCGTCCGGTCCTCCTTCCAAAGCCATGGTGGCAGGGGTTGAGACAGAGGCGGTTAGGGGCAATCAGGCCGGCAGGGGAGGGCAGTTAGGGGCGATCAGGCTGGCAGGCAGAGGCAGTTAGGGGTGATCAGGCAGGCAGGTAGAGGGGTTAGGGGCGATCAGGCAGGCAGGCAGAGAGGTTAGGGGTGATCAGGCAGGTAGGCAGGTAGAGGGAATAGGGGTGATCAGGCAGGCAGGCAGGTGAGCGGTTAGGAGCCAGTGGTCCCAGATTGCAAGAGTGATGTCTGACTGCCCACAGGGATCAGGCCTAAACTGGCAGTCGGACATCCCCCAAGGGGTCCTGGATTGGAGGGGGTGCAGGCTGGACTGAGGGACTTCCTCCCAACCCCCCACCATGCACGAATTTCATGCACCAGGCCTCTAGTAT
The DNA here is from genome assembly GCF_964212035.1 of Myotis nattereri. NCBI lineage: Eukaryota > Metazoa > Chordata > Mammalia > Chiroptera > Vespertilionidae > Myotis > Myotis nattereri. The sequence goes on along the minus strand of NC_138082.1, from coordinate 85,713,373 downwards.
CCTATCTAATAAAAGAGAAACATGGTAATTAGCGTACGACCGCTACCCTTCCCATTGGCTAATCAGGGCAATATGCAAATTAACTGCCAGCCAAGATGGCGGCCAGCAGCCAGAAGCTAATATGAGGCTTGCTTGCTTCAGTGACGGAGGACTCCAACGTTCCCTGCCTGCCTTGCCGGCCTCTGAGCCTGCAGTTTGAAACATTGTAACAAATATAGAAGCTAAACAAAACCCCAGAAGCCTGTTTTCAGCTGGCCAGGATCTCAGAGCTGGAGTTATACATTGTTTCGATTATAGAACCGAAACAAACCAGATACCTACTTTCAGCAGCAGAGGCCTCAGAGCTGGAGCCAGAGCTAAAGCTGGCCCAGAATAAAAAAGAAAAAAGAAAAAAAGGAGCAGTTGGGAGCTTCAGTCATCCGACAGCCTGAAAACAGCCCTCAGCCCCTCACCCAGACTGGCCAGGCACCCCAGTGGGGACCCCACCCTGAAGGGTGTGTGACCAGCTGCAAACAGCCATCATCCCCTCATCCAGGCTGGCCAGGCACCCCAGTGGGGACCCCCACCCTGATCCAGGACACCCTTCAGGGCAAACCAGCCAGCCCCACCCATGCACCAGGCCTCTATCCTATATAGTAAAAGGGTAATATGCCTCCCAGCACCGGGATCAGTGGAGCCGAGAGGCCTCCCGGCACTGGGATCAGCGTGACAGGGGGCAGCGCCCAAACCCCCTGATCGCCCTGCAGCTCTGTGTGTGACAGGGGGCGGGGCCACAACCTCCCTATCCGCCCTGCTCTGTTCATGACAGGGGAAGGCGCCCCAACCTCCTGATCAGCCCTGCTCTGTGCCTGATACAGGGGAGCTCCCCAACCCCCTGATCACCCTGTAGCTCTGTGTGTGACAGGGTGTGGCGCCCCAACCCCCTGATCGGCCCTGCTCTGTGACAGGGTGTGGCGCCCCAACCCCCCTCCCCCCCCACGGGTCCTGCTCTGTGTGTGACAGGGTAGAGCCATAACCTCCCCATTAGCCCTGCCCTGAGTGTGACAGTGGCGGCGCCCCAACCCCCTGATCCGCCCTGCTCTGTGTGTGACAGGGGGCGGTGCCCCAACTCCCCTATCGGCCCTACTCTGTGAGTGACAGGGGGAACTCCTCAACCCCCTGATGGGCCCTGCTCTGTGCGTGACAGGGGGTGGCACCGCAACCTCCCCATCGACCCTGCCTTGAGTGTGACAGGGGGCGGTGCCCCAACCCCCCAATTGGCCCTACCCTGAGCGTGACTGAGGGTGGCATCGCAACCTCCCGATCCACCCTGCTCTGTGCATGACAGGGGGCGGTGCCCCAACTCCCCAATCGGCCCTGCTCTGAGTCTGACCAGGGGCTGCAACTAGGGATTGGGCCTGCCCTCTGCCACCTGGGAGCAGGCCTAAGCCAGCAGGTCGTTATCTCCCGAGAGGTCCCAGACTGCGAGAGGGCTTAGGCCGGGCTGAGGGACCCCCCCCTGCGTGAACAAATTTTTGTGCACCGGGCCTCTAGTGGATATATAAAAGCCTAATATGCAAAGTGTCCACTTGGGAGTTCCACCATTCCCAGGAGTTCAGTTGCTTGCTATGATGTGATCTGATCATCAGGGGGCGGCACAGAATGAAGGAAGGTCCCAGCCAGCAGACGGCAGTGGCTAGGAACCCTACCTGTGCATGAATTTCGTGCACTGGGCCTCTAGTTACAAATAAAGTCCTCTAACCACTGAAAAGATAATGCATTTAACACAATTCAGCTTTAAATGAACTCTTTAAATTAACCACACTATAATAGTCTTATACAGGGACTAATGGATAGGAGTTGGAATTTTTACATGTTCATTTGACCAAAAAAAAGTTGTTGAATGCCTAATAATTTCTATATAGTCAAGCAGAAGAAGGGAGAAAAAACTATTAAATCATTGCCTCCTGGTCAAAAGGATCATATAAAAGTATACAGCAATTAACTCTTGGCTGAACATATGAACCAGACGTGGCGTTTTTAAGTAATACTGCTTCCCAGAGCCGACCTCAGAACAATAATATCAGAATTTCTGGAGGTAGTTTTCTGGAATTGGTAGTTTTTAAAACTCTCCCAGTAATGAGAACCACTAATTCAACACTGATCTCAAAATCATCCATACTCATTTACTTCATTGCGATTTCCTGTTTTTTTTTGTGTTTTTTTTTAAAAATATATTTTATTGATTCTTTACAGAGAGAAAGGGAGAGAGATAGAGAGTTAGAAACATCGATGAGAGAGAAACATCGATCAGCTGCCTCCTGCACACCCCCCACCGGGGATGTGCCCGCAACCCAGGTACATGCCCTTGACCGGAATCGAACCTGGGACCCTTCAGTCCGCAGGCCGACGCTCTATCCACTGAGCCAAACCGGTTTCGGCTTCCTGGTTTTCTTATGCTTCAAATTATTTGATGCTAAATTTTAACATGATGATGTTGAGACCACAAATGCTTTAGCTTATGCTGATAAATTAATAACATTGGGTTTAGGTGTTTTGTTTTGTTTTTTGCTGTTGCTGCTTAACTAAAGCTTCTTCTGCTACATCTGTTTGGCTGAGGAACATCCTGAGATTGTAGGATAAGCTGTTTTTTAAAAAGTTACTATTTATAACTACTCAGCTATGTGAATCAGGATTTTCACATTACAACCAAAAGAAAATAAAGAATAAATTGGATACCAAGATTCTATGGCCTTAATTCTTAATACCAAAACAATCCATTTTCACTGACTTTGAGCAAATGCTATAAATCTGCACTGAGTAAGTCTTATTAATGAAACTTTCACACTATGCAAGGGTTTCTTCTGTCACAACTTCAACAACATTTAAGCTCCACTTGAATATCTTCTAAAATGAGGGCTCACTTACTATTTGTTAGGTATCTATTTCTGATATATGGCAAAAACATTTTAAAAATCCTTTTCTATACTAATTGCAAATCTGCTTCTCTATACTTGCAAATTGCAGGTCCAAGATTCACCAATAAAGTGTCATCAAATAAATTCTTTGCTATATCAGGCTTTCAAATATTTGAAGAGTTATTACATCTCATATTATCTTTTCTAGGCAACCCTCATTCATCCTACCATATTCACCAAAACCAATACAATTTCCTAAAAAGTATGTACAAAGTAAATGTTGTTTGCTAATACAACACTATTGCAGCACTGTTAAAAACTTTTAAAATTCATATCATGGACATAAAATGAAATGTAAATAAAATCAACACCGCCAACTCCATAGTGGAGAGTACTTTCATTGTAACCCTGGAAACACTCCATATGAAGCTAATCCTGCTTCTGGTTGAATCTAAATTCTGCTGGCCTTAAGTTTCTTGTCTCACATCTTTCTAGTGACAAAGAGTGGTCTTTGCTAACAAAAGGTAGAGTCCAGGACAGGGCTGTAAAAACTGGAAACGAACCTAAAGGAATTATGGCAAAGAAAGTATATATAAGACAAACAGTAATGGAGGATGTTTTCTTAATCCAATAACTAACTACTATCTTTAAAATAAAATTAGAACATTATTCTGAAATTACCAACATAATAAATTTAAGTTAATTTTTGTTTCCCTAATCTCAGATTCATAAGCACAATTCAAACATGGTAGATGTCTATAAGAACATAAAATCTTGAATATATCAGAATATTTGTTTAACCATGTATTTGTAGTGGTTACTTGGAGAACAAAAGAACAAACTTTTAATGCCACTTACCAGTAGTACTACTGCATGTTCTACTAACCAGAAGCACATTAACACTTCCCATCTCTAAATTACTTTATACTACTGCTGTATTCTATATAATGAGAGACAACAGCATACTCAATGGCACTTACCAATCAAGAGCCACATAAATATGAGCTGCTTTTAAAATGAACATACATTACACTAAGATTCAACAGGAAGTTTCTGTTTAAACACAACTTATACTTTATATCAAACCAAATTCACAAATATTAAAAATTTTCAATGTTCAATATACTGTTATCTTTTAACGTTTTAAAATGTTAAGTAAAGCAGTTTTCTTTCTGGATTATTTATTTTTTATAGATCTGTGCAACAACAGTCCTTATAAAAACAAAATATTTTCTAGGAGCTAATGGAATGTCCAAACATTTACTCAATCCTGAACCTTAAAAATCTTTCAAGAAACATTTTCTCTTAATTTTCACTCAAGAAACAAAGTGAAAAAGCAAGTTTGAAAATGTACAAATATTTAATGACTTATAAGTGATCAAATGTTTAATGGTCTCAATTATGCAATCTTAAATATTTCAATGAACCCTTAAGCCAAGAAGGCATAACTCTCTTACATTAATATTTAAAATTCAACTACTACATAAAATATTCTTGAAGGAACTGACTTAAGTAGCTCATTTAAAAGGGAGGCAAAATAAAAGGTGTCATTGATGTTATACAGAATATTTACTCACTCCTGCCTTCAACTTCAGGTTCCTCTAATCCGGTTTGCCTGGGGGCTAAGTTAATTTCATCGGGTGATTGCAATGTTTCCACAGTGTCAGGTGCCCCAATTACATCATCAATAGTTGTTTCCAATAAGGCTGGACTATCTAGCAAATCAATATTCGGAGGCAAGCTGTAAAGGTAACAGAAAACTTATTTAGACCAAGAAATTTATCATGAAAAGAATTTAAAATACTAAGAAAAAATCTTTATTGGAAAAAAATTCATGTAAGAGTTTATAATCCAACTAGTTTATTCATCTGTCAAAACATTTTGGGTAGACTTTTCTATCAGCCAGGATGGAGTAAATGGCACTGGATTTAACGTCCTACTTGAAATAACAAGGGGGAAAAGCTGTTTTCAAGACATCAGACATCAGAAAGCAAAGGACAGTGATTCTGAAATTCGGGAAACAAAGGGAGGTGAGCCCTACAGTTGCCTTGAGAGAATTTCCATGCCATGGCGCAGAGAGGGTGAAATGAGGCACAGTCCAGAGGGACTCCCTTAGTCTCTTCTTAGTAAGTAAGATGAGGCTGAGAGTCCAGGGAGACCACGGCAGCTAAGTTCACAGGACAGGGTACCAGACAGGAGAGAGCAGCACTTCAAGAAGGGAATGAATCCTGGAGATGTGCAGAAGGTCCCCCTCTCAGGTATTCAGCAAGTGCTGGTCAGAGAATGCATGTGAGGAAACTCTGAGGCTAGGAAAAGAACTATCCAGAAGGATTTCCTCCCTCACTCCGTTTGGCTGGGGAAAGTACTAGTGGCACTCATACTGGACCAGAGTTCCTGTTTCCATAGACTAAAAACTCATAATTAACAGGGAGGGCACTGAGTATTTAGGAAGGTCTTGCTTCAATCATGGAAAACAATTAACTCAGACTAAGCATGGCAACAGGCCCACCTAACCCAAAAAATCAAACTGTTTCTAAGTAATTTAACTACATCCCAAAACAAAGTTCAAGAAGTTTTAGAGAAATATAGAATTATCTAGCATCAGGTAGGAAAGTTAAATTTGTTAGGTGAAGAACTTGGTAAATTGTCAGACATCCACTCAAAGATGACCAGGAATGCAAAGACATCCCATGTTAAAGAGAATAATCAACCAATAGAAATTGATGTTAGAATTAACAGAGAAATTCATTAAATAGTTATTATATGTATTCCATATAAGCAAAGAAGTTAAGCAAAGACATGGAAGATATAAAAAAGACTCAAACTTCTAGAGATGAAAACTATAATATCAAAAATGTAAAATATATTAGATGGGATTGACAACAGATGATGTTAGATAAGACACTAAATTAAAGGTGTAGCAACAGAAACTATCCAAAATAAAACACACAGAGATCAAGAATCCCCCAAAATGAAAAGAATATCATTTAGCTGTGGGACAACTTCAAGCTGTATGGATAACTGGAGTTCCAAAGTGGGGGTGGGACAGGACAAATGTTTAAAGAAATAGCTGCTGAAGTTTATCAAGATTTAATGAAAACTATTAGCCCACAGATGCCAGGGCTCCTCACACAGGGCACACCTTGCTGGGGCTGACCAGCAGACCCTGAGCAACGGATGAATGGATTTGACAGTTTCACTGTGAAAGAGAGGCTAAGGGATGGCCTGGCCGAAGTGACCAGACAGCCTCGTTTGCCTGCCTCATTAGGCTTTTATTGGATTTTTTATCTTTAGATATAATCAGGGTGAGTAATTTTGGGAGGACACATGTGTTTACATTGCACTCTAGGAAAGGGCATCCGGGAATTAAGCATAAGGATTCCAGTAAACACCTGGGGGTCTGCATATGCACAGACTTGTTTGGAAAGGTCAAGGAATAACTAGGGGTGCCACTGTCCACACTCTCCTAAGTCTCCCCTAAATGGGAATTCCAATAAACAGGGCAAGTGGCCTTCCACACACTTCCCTTTTCTTGGAATATCCTCCTTACAAGCTTTCCAACCAAGTCTTATGCTTCCCCACACACAGATCCAAGAATCTCAACAAACCCTAAAGACAAGAATATGAAGAAAACTACACCAAAGCATATCACAATCAAACTACTTAAAACTAATGATAAAAAGAAAATCTTAAAAACAGCCCCAAATATTGTGTTCAAATAAAGATATGAATAACAGCTGATTTCTCTTCAGAAACAATACAAAATAGAGGACAGTGAAGGAACATCTTAAAAGCACTGAAAGAAGAAAGAGAGAAGACAAGATGGCGACGGAATAGGCAGACGCGTCCCAAGGCTTGTCCCGGAGCAAATGGAATGAGCAGCTGAAACTATGAACACCCACCCCGAATTGACGAAGTATACTCAGCTGGTGAGACAGTTTGCAGCCGGGAAGGGCAGAGTTCCCCTGGAAAGGTAAAAACTAGGGATTTGGGCAGGAAAGTTTGCCAGACCTCTGAGCCCAGAGGGTCAGAGGGAGAGGTGGCAGCAAATTGAGTGCTGAGTCACCCCGGAGCCCAGGACTTGGGCAGCCATTTTCTCCTGAGGATATAACTACAGGCCCCAGGCAAGGAATACAGCCACACCCAGATTCTACCCTGAATGGGATGAAGGATTAAAATAATCTGATTAGTCCCTGGGAGTTAACAGGGTCTGGCCTATAGAGGGGCTTTCAGTCCCAGCAACAACAACAACAACAACAACCAAAATCACAGACATTCCAGAAAACTGGGATCTTAAGCCAGCCAATGGAATGACATTTCAATTTTTCATTTTTATTTTTTCATTATTATTTTGTTAGCTTTTTTTTTTGCTTTTTTCTTTGTTGCTCTTTTTTTCTTCTTCTTTTTTCTTTTTTCTTTGTTCTTTTTTGTTTGTTGCTTTATTTTCTTTTCACATTATTTTTTCAATCACGTGAGCATCAGACACGTGAGCAGCACACTCTTGTCCAAGGAGCATCAGCCCCATGAGCAGCCTGCTTCAGGCCTAAGAGCAGCAGCCTCATGTGGCCTGCCCCTGTCCAAGGAGCAGCAGCTGTGTGAACCGCCCGCTTCCCCGTCCGAGGAGCAGCAATCATGCGAGCAGTCTGACCTGTCCGAGGAGCAGCAGCTGCACGAGCAGACCGCCCACATCCGAGGAGCCGCAGCCACACGAGCAGACCGCCCACGTCCGAGGAGCGGCAGCCCTTCGCAGCACGCACAGGGGAGCACAGCCACAACAGCTTGCATCTGTCCGACAAGCAGCAGCCAGGTGAGTGGCCTGCCCCCGTCTGAGGAGAAGCAGCCACGCGTGCAGCTCAATCCCGTCCAAAGAACAGCAGCCGCGCAAGCAGCCCACCCCCGTATGAGGAGCAGCAGGCTTGCAATCAACCTGTCCCAGTCCAAGGAGCAGTAGCCCCACAAGCAGCCCACCACATCAGAGGAACAACAGCAGCGTGCAGCCAGCTCCCATTCAAGGATCAGCAGCCTCGTGATCAGCACACCCTCTGTCTGAGGAACAGCAGCTGGGTGTGAAGCCTCCCCTCACCAACCAAAGGAGCCACCACAGCTGTCAACAGCACCCACCAGAGGAGATGCTGCCAACTGAGGAGCAGCTGCTACCACAACTGCCCGAGGAGCAACCACAGCCCGAGGAGCCACTGCCACCCAAGGAGCAGCCCCTGAACGACTCAACAACTAGATATGTCAGTGAGATCAAACATGGGTAGACAAAGAAACCCCCAAAGGAAAGAAAAAGAGGACTCACCAGAAAAGCAACTAAGAGAAACAGAAGCATGCAACATGACGGAAAAAGAATTCAGATTAAGGGTCCTAGAATGCATAAACCGGATGGAGGAAAAAAATCAACAACTTATGCAAGAATCAAGAAGAAACGGATGAAAAGCACTGAAAGAAAAACTCTCAACCAATATGTTATAGCCAGCAAAATAAAGCTTTAAAAAGCAAAGAAAAAGCTAGGTATATAGCAAAAAGAAAACACATTTGCATAAAAAGGTACACATAAATGTTCATAGCAGCATTATCATAAGAGCCAAAAGTGAAAACAGCACAAATACCCATCAACTGAGGCATGGATAAATAAAATGTGATATACCATAGAGTAAAACACTAATCAACAATAAATGGAGTGAAGTGCTGATATATGCTGTGACATGGATGACCCTTGAAAACATGATAAAGAAATCAGACACAAAATACCACATATTGTCTGAGTACATTTATATGAAATGTCCAGACTTGGCAAATCCATAAAGACAGAGAGTGGATTTATGGTTGCCAAGAGCTGGAGGAGGGGTCAGGAAGGAATGGGGTGGTGTTTGACTGCTGTGGTGTAAGGTCTAAAATTAAGATTCAGTATTAAGTGCTACCTTGACATCCCTGCCTCACAAGACCAAAGGACTAATCACATGTGCCCTTGCTCTTACCAAATATGCCCTCCCCCAATTCATTGGAAAAAGTTCCCCATCCAGCCAGATCTGATATCAACTGTACCACCTGCATTCTACCAGGTTCTTAACCTAACGAATGTCACTCCCCTGACAGCCAAAATTATTCAAACAGGCCAATCAATCCTCTGGTGGGAACCAAGGGTCACCTCATCCTCACGTCATTACAAAGCTTGCCTCGCACAGCCCATGTTTATTCACTTTGCTCCCAGGAGCAACACTCCTGTGGTCCTGTATGTTATGCAGTTTCCTCCTCCCTTGAGCTATGAGTATTTGTGACCAGTACATTGCTGTCTATCTCATCTGTCCAGTGTTGGGTGTTGTGTGTTGGACCCTCACCAAAAGAATGAACAGGAGGTAATCAAAACAACTGCTAATGAGTTTGGAATTTCCTTTGGGGGGGCGAGGGGGAAGATGAATAAAATGTCCTAAAATAAAATTGTGATAAAGGTTGCCCAATCCTATGAATGTACTAAAAACATTGAATTGTCCTCTTTAAATAGGTGAATGATATGGTATATAAATTATATCTTAAAGCAGTAAAAACAAAAGACAAAATAAAAACATTGCCATTCATATAAAATAATTCATAACCAAAAGACATGCACGAAAAAAATGTTAAAGAATGACCTACAGGCAGAAGTAAAATGAACAATGTATTATGGGGTTTATAACATATATAAAAGTAAAATGCTTGACAAATTATAGTAAAGAAGCTGGGAGAAGAGAAATGGAAGTACACTACTCTAAGGTTCTTACACTATACATGAAATGGTATACTTGAAAGTAGACTGTTATAAGTTAAAGTTGTACATGCAAAAACAACCATTAAAACAAAGCAAGAGTTATAGGTAAGAAGTGAAAAAAGGACATACGTAGAATTTAAATATATATATATATATATACATATATATATATATGTGTGTGTATATATATGTATATATATGTGTGTGTGTATATATATATAAATAACTGATTTCAGAGAGGAAGGGAGAGGGAGAGATAGAAACATCAATGATGAGAGAGAATCACTGATTGGCTGCCTCCTGCACACCCCACACTGGGGACTGAGCCCACAACCCCGGGCATGTGCCCTGACTGGGAATCAAACCATAACCCTCTGGTTCATAGGTTGGGCCCAAGGTCAGGGACAGAGAAACATGCAAAAAAAAAAAAAAGAAATTCCTGGTCAGGACACACACACGGGAGGCTACCAATTGATGTTTCTCTCTCACATTGATGTTTCTCTCTCTCTCCCTCCACCCCCTTCTTCTCAACCACTGAGCCACGCTGGCCGGGTCATATACAGACTTTTTAAAAACATCTGATTAATGAAGAAGAAGACAGAAAGCGAGAAAGACAGGAATAGGAAACATCTGGGAAAAACAAAAATAAAATGATAGACTCAAATTTAATCATATCAGTAATCATATTAAATGGAAATGGCCTAAACATACCAATTTTTAAATTCAAAGATTGTCAGTTAAAATTAAAAAAGCAAAATCCAATTATATACTGCCTACATAAAACATAATTTAAATATAAAAAACAGAGATTAAAAATGAAGAATATAAAGGATATTCCATGCTGACAGTAGTCAGTAAAAGCTAAAGTGAATATATTGATATCAAAGCAGAGTTCAGAACAGAACTTAAAATGAAGATGATCATTTCATGAGAAAAAAGGGGTAATTTAATTAGGAAAACATAACAATCCTAAATATTTAGGAACTTAATGACAGAGTTTCAAAATACATGAAGCCAATACTGAAAAGAGTAATAGGCAAATCAATAATTATGGTTGAAGATTTAAACACTCCTTTCTGAATAATGGATGGAACAAGCAGGATATATTGGACTTGACCAACAGAGACATCTAAAGGGGGGATATTAGTACCGGATGGGGCACAAGGGGAGAACAGAGATGGAAGCTGCACCCAGCCCACACTTGCTGCAGCCCCAGCAGATGCAATAGTAATGAAGGGCTGGGGTACAGTCCCAACGGGGCAGACCAGATTGGAGGGCAAGACAGCAATCCATCCTGGATGGCTGGCACACATTGAGGTTGGGCCCACGGTCAGAGGTAGAGAAACATGCAAAAAAAATTGCAGCCTCCAGCCCCAGCTGGGTTGCTCAGTTGGCTGAAGTGTCATCTGATATACCAAAAAAGTTTCAGGTGTGATTCCTGGTCAGGGCACATACCTCGGTTGAGGATTCGATCCCCCATGGGGGCATACACACACAGGAGGCTGCCAATTGAGGTTTGTTTCTCACATTGATCTTTCTCTTTCTCTCTCTCTCTCTCTCTCTCTCTCTCTCTCTCTCTCTCTCTCCACCCCCTTCTTCTCACTCTAAAAAGATCAATAAACATATCCTTGGGTGAAGATTTAAAAACAAAGTTGCAGCACTCAAAAGCAGCCAGCATGGAACACAGGACTCACAGCTGGGGAATCCGCCCACTCCATCCCCCTTGGCACTCTGGGCAACAAAATCCTCTCTGGGCAGGTTGTGAACAGACTGAAAAAAACCTCTCCAGCATAAGTGATCTGTACTCATTGCAGCCAAACCCACAAGGAAGGGCAGAACCAGGGACACCTGAACTCACTTCCCCCCACCCCCACCCCCACCCACTGCTGCACATCCTAGTAGTAGCAGGTGGGTCAACTCAGAGCATCTGGCTTCAGGAAGGTGGCACCAGGAAAACACAGGAAATGCATAGCCACCCCTTCCAATCCATGGATCCATGGAGGTGGTGCCCTGAGACAGAGGCGCCCAGGTCCGAAAGCGGACGCCCACCTGCTGGGGAATACTGAGTGTTTTCCACAGCTGAGGCGATAGATCCTTGAAGCCCCACCTTCTAGAAAACAAGACTAAGACCTCTATTTCACCAACTAAAATTATTTTTAAAAAGCAGCTTCACCACCACCACCACCACCAAATGCCATGCAGAGAAAAAAACCCATCAAGTACAATGAATAGCCAAGTAACAAGGGAATTCAGAAAGAAAATTAAAATCTTCAGAAAATAAACTGAAAGCAATGGAAATATGTTATTTAAATGACAGAGAATTCAATATTGCAGTTATCAAAAAAACTCAATGAGATACAAGAAAATTCAGAAAGGAAATTCAATGAACTAAGAAATAAAGTTAACGAACAAAAGAAGTACTTCATCAAAGAGATTGAAACTTTAAGAAAGAACCTTCTGTACAGCAAAAGAACCATCAACAAAACAACAAGAAAGCCCACTGCATGGGAGAACATATTTGCCAATGTTATCACCAATAAGGGTTTAATCTCCAACAGTTACAGGGAACTCATACAACTTAACAAAAGGAAGATTAACAACCCAATTAAAAAATGGGCAATGGACCTAAATAGATACTTTTTGAAAGAGGACATAAGGAAGGCCAAGAGACATATGAAAAGATGCTCAAAGTGACTAATCATCCGAGAGATGCCAATCAAAACGACAATGAGGTACCATCTCACACCTGTCAGAATGGCTATCATCAACAAATCAACAAACGACAAGTGCTGGTGAGGATTCGAGGAAAAAGGAACACTTGTGCACTGCTGATGGGAATGCAGACTGGTGCAGCCACTGTGGAGAACAGTATGGAGTTTCCTCAAAAAACTAAAAATGGAACTCCCATTAGTCCCAGTGATCCCACTTCTAGGAATATATCCCAAGAAACTAGAAACACTAATCAGAAAGGATATATGCACCTCTATGTTCACAGCAGCACAATTTACCATAGCTAAGATGTGGAAACAGCTTAAGTGCCCATCAGCAGACGAGTGGATTAAAAAACTGTGGTACATCTACACAATGGAATACTATGCTGCGGTAAAAAAAAAAAGAAGGAATTCTTACCATTTGCAATAGCATGATGGAACTGGAAAGCATTATGCTAAACGAAATAAGCCAGTCAGAGAAAGGTAAGTATCACATGATCTCACTCATTTTGGAATATAATGAACAACATAAACTGATGAACAAAAACAGATCCAGAGACAGAGAACCATCAATCAGAACATCAAACTTCAGAGTGAAGGTGGGGGAGGATGGGAGTAAGGGGGAGAGATCAACCAAAGACTTGTATGCATGCATACTAATATAAGCCTAACCAATGGACACAGACACCAGAGGGGTGAGGGCATGAGTGAGGGGGTGGGGGGACCATAGGGGAGGGGATAAGAACACATATGTAATACCTTAATCAATAAAATATAAAAGGAAAGAAAAAACCAAAACTAAATTCTGGAGCTGAAAAACTCAATAAAAGAGACGAAGAATAAACTAGCAAACTTGGAAATAGAGCAGACCAGATGGAGGAAACCATTAGTAATAAAGAAGACAGAAATCTAGAAATGACTCAGGTGGAAAAAGAGAGAGAATCAAGAGTAAAAGAAAATCTCTAGGAGAATTATCTGACTTCGTTAGAAAGAGTGATATCAGAAAAATGGGTGTATCAGAGGATGAAGAGCAGGAGAAGGGGACAGAGGGCCTATATAAACAAAAAAATGATGAAAACTTCCCAAACCTTTGGAAAGAACTGGATACTCGGATACAGGAAGTTAACAGAATAACTAATTATCTCAATCCTAAAAGGCTTTTTTCCAAGGCACATTATATTAAAACTGTCAAAAATTACCATCAAAGCAAGAATTATCAAAGCAGCCAGGGAAGAGAGGATGATAACTAATAAAAATAAATTCCATTAGATTATCATATTTTTTAGCCAAAACTACAAGCTAAGAGAGAGTGAAATTAATTATTCAAATTATTGAAAGAGAAAAATCACCAGTCAAGAATAGATACTTATTTCCAGTCAAGATGGCAGCATAGATAAATGTGGTTGAATCCTTCCACAACCACATCAAAATTACAACTAAACTACTGAACAACCATCATTCAGAGCCACCTGAAACCTAGCTGAGAAGAAGTCCTATAAAAAGAAGCCATGTTGAGACTGGTGGCCACAAGGGATATTTTGGCTGTGAAGGTCTGTCTTGAGGAACGAGAGGTTCCAACCCCCCACCAGACAGAAACACAGGGGGAAAAACAATGGAGACACAGAACTACCAGAAAACTAACAATTAAATGGCTACAGGAAATCCTCATCTATAATAATGAAAGTGTAATATGCTAATTAGACCAGACGTCCTTCCAGACAACCTTCTGGACAATGCTGGGACTGCGAGTGAAGCCTGGGTCCCGGGTGCCAGAGGGAAGCCGGTGCCGGCAGCTGGGGGAAGGAAGGCCTACTCTTACACAAATTTCGTGCATCAGGCCTCTAGTATATCAATAATTATGCTAAATGGAAATGGACTGAACTCACCAATTAAAAGACACAGAGTAGAGTGTTGAAGCAAAAAACAAAACCTGACTATATGCTGCCTTCAGGAGACACATCTCAGCTGCAAGGACAAACACAGACTCAAGTGAAAGGGTGGAAAATGATACTTCAAATAAATGGCATCCAGAGAAAAGCAGGTACTTATAGCTGACTTATAAATACAGCTGTACTATAGGTGACAAAATAGATTTCAAGATTACAAAACGTAACAAAAAACAAAGATAGACATTTCATAATGATAAAGGGGACAATATATCAAAAAGACATACACTTGCCCTAACTGGTTTGCCTCAATGGATAGAGCATCGACCTGCAGACTCAAGGGTCCCAGGTTCGATTCCGGTCAAGACATGTATCTTCGTTGCGGGCACATCCCCAGTAGCGGGTGTGCAAGGGGCAACTGATCTCGATGTTTCTAACTCTCTATCCCTCTCCCTTCCTCTCTGTAAAAAATCAATAGAAATATATATTAAAAAAAGAAGATATACACTTATCAATACATATGCACCCAACCTGGGAGCACCAAAATATATAAAGCAACTCCTAACAGAACTAAAGGGAGAAAGTAACAAAAACACAATTATACCCCATTGATAGCTATAGATAAATCATCCAAACAGAAAATTAATAGGAAATATCAACCTTAATCGACAGATTAGACCAAACAGACATACAGAGCTTTTAACCCAGGACACCAGGATATACATTCTTATTCTTCTCCAGTGCACACGGAACATTCTCAAGGATAGGCCATATACTGGGCACAAAATCAGCCTCAACAAATTAAAAAAAAACTGAAATCATACCAAGCATATTCTCCTATCACAATGCTTTGAAGTTAAAAATCAACTGCAAAAGGGAAAAACTATAAACACATGAAGACTAAGTAAACAACATGCTACTAAATGATGACTTGATCAAAAAAGAAATGAGATTAAAAGATACATAGAGATAAATGAGAATAATAACATGACATTAAAATTTGTGGGATATAGCAAAAGTGGCAATTAGAGGGAAGTTTATATCATTAAAGGCCTACCTCACCAAACAAGAAAAAATCGCAAATAATAACCTAACATATCAACTTAAAGAAGTATTAAAATAACAAAGTCAGTAGACGGAAGAAAATAATAAAAATTAGAGCAGAATTAAATGAAATAGAGAATAAAAAGAAAATAGAAAACACCAACACGACAGACAGTGGTTCTTTGAAAAGATTGGCCCTAACCTGTTTGGCTCAGTGGATAGAGCGTCGGCCTGCGGACTGAAGGGTCCCAGGTTCGATTCCGGTCAAGGGCATGTACCTTGGTTGCAGGCACATCCCCAATGGGGAGTGTGCAGGAGGCAGCTCATCGATGTTTCTCTCTCATCGATGTTTCTAACTCTCTATCCCTCTCCCTTCTTCTCTGTGAAATAATCAATAAAATATTTTTAAAAAAGAAAAAGAAAAGATTAATAAAATTGACAAATCTGGCTAGACTCACTAAAGAAAACAGAGAAAAGACTAAAAAAAAAATCATAAACAAAATATGAGAAGTTACAATGGAAACTAACAAACACAAAGGACTATATAAGAATACTATGAATGGCTATGTGCCACCAAATTCCATAACCTAGAAGAAACAGACAAGTTCTTAGAAATATATAACCTTCCTAGACTGAATCAGAAAGAACTGGAAAATCTAAATAGACCAATCAACAGTAAGGAAATTAAAATAGTCATCAAAAAACCTCCCAAAAATTAAAAGTCCAGGACCAGATGGCTTCAACTATTAAATTCTACCAAACATTCAAAGATTTAAAACCTATGCTTCTCAAACTCTACCAAAAAAATGAAGAAGAGGCAACACTTCCTAACTCATTTTATAAAGGCTATCATAACCCTGGTACCAAAACCTGGCAAGGACACCACAAAAAAAAGAAAATTAATACAGAAGCAAAAATCCTAAACAAAATACTAGCAAATCAAATACAGCAATACATAAAAAGGATTATATCACAGTCGAGTGGGGTTCATTCCAGGGGCACAAGGATGGTTCAACATACTCAAATCAATCAATGAGATATACATTAACAAAATAAAATATAAAAATCATATAATCCTATCAATAGATGCAGAAAAAGCATTTGACAAGATACAACATTAATTAAGGTACTCAAAAAAATGGATAGAGAAGGAAAGTACTTCAACATAATAAAGGTCATATATGACAAACCCTCAGCTAATATCATACTAAATGGTGAAAAACTGAAAGCTTTTTCTCTGAAATCAGGAGTAAAACAAGGATGCCCACTCTCACCACTGTTACTCAAAATAGTACTCCAAGTCCTAGCCAGAGCAATTAGGCAAGAGAAAAAAAAACCTATCAGAAACTATAAATAGAGTAAAGTTGCAGAATACAAAATCAACGTACAAAATCCACTGTGTTCATGTACACTAACAATGTACATTCAGAAAAAGAAATAAAAAACAATTCCTTTTATAATTACAACAAAAAGAATAAAATACCTATGAATAAACTTAACAAATGATATGAAGGACCTATACATTGAAAACTGTAAGACATTGTTGAAAGAAATTGAAGAAGACACAAAGAAATGGATATTCCATGTTCATGGATTGGAAGACTCAATATAGTTAAAATGGCCATATTACCCAAAGCAATACAGAGATTTAATGCAATCCCCATCAAAATCCCATTGGCATTACTTAAAGAAATAAAACCAAAAAAAAAAGAATCATCAGATTTGTATAGAACAAAAGACCCCAAATAGCCAAAAGCAATCCTGAGAAAAAAGAACAAAGCTGGCCTGGCTGGTGTTGCTCAGTGATTGAGCATTGATCTATGAACCAGGAGGTCACGGTTCTATTCCCAGTCAGGGCATATGCCCGGGTTGCAGGCTTGATCCCCAGTGTGGGCATGCAGCAGGCAGCTGATCAATGATTCTCTCTCTCTCTTTCTCTCCCCCTCTCCCTTCCTATCTGAAATCAATAAAAAAATATAGTTTTTTAAAAAGAACAAAGCTGGAGGTATTGCACTCCCTGATTTCAAATTATACTACAAAATTACAATAATCAAAACAGTACGGTATTGGCAGAAAAAAAACAACAGACACATACACCAATGGAACACAATTGAGAGACCAGAAATAAATCCAAATGTATATGGGCAACTAATTTTTGACAAAGGAGCCAAAAACATACAATGGGGAAAAGAGAGCACTTTCAATAAATGATGCTGGAAAATTGGAAAGCTACATGCAAAAGAATGAAACAAGACTGCTATTTGACACCATATATAGAAATTAACTCAAAATGGATCAAAGACCTAAATATATGTCCTGAAGCAATTAAATACTTAGAAGAAAACACAGGTTACTAAACCTTGGTCTCAGAGAGGATTTTATTAATTTGACCCCAAAGGCAAGGGAAGTAAAAGCAAAAATATATGAATGAGACAAGAATCATGATTTTGCTCATATATGGGATACTAGAGTCCTGGTGCATGGAATTCGTGCACGGAGGGGTGGGGGAGGGAGGGTCCCTCAGCCCGGCCTGTACCCTCTCCAATCTGGGACCCCTTGGCAGATGTCCAACTGCCGGTTTAGGCCTGATCCCTAGATCCGCAGGGATCAGGCCTAAACAGGCAGTCAGACATCCCTCTCCCAATCCGGGATGACTGGCTCCTAACCGCTCGCCTGCCTGCCTGCCTGATCGCCCCTAACCACCTCTGCCTGCCATCCTGGTCACCCCTAACTGCTCTCCCCTGCTGGCCTGATCCCCCTAACTGCTCTCCCCTGCCAGTCTGATCATTCCTAATCGCCTCTGCCTTGGCTCTGCCACTGTGGCTTTGTCCGGAAGGATGTCCGGAAGACGCCAGGTCTAATGAGCATATTACCCTTTTATTAGTATAGACAAAAACAGAAGCAACAAATGAACAAACAAACCTGATTGACACAGACAACAATTATGGTTATTACTAGAGGAGAAGGGTCTGGGGAGAGGTTGAAGAAGGTAAAAGGGGTCAAATATAAGATGAGGGAAGGAGACTAAACTTTGGATGATGAGCACACAATGCAACATACAGATGATGCATTATACTAGTGCACACTTGAAACTTACATAATCTTATTAACCAATGTTGCCCTAATAAATTTAATTTTTAAACACTTTAACCAAATTTGGAAACTAGAATGTAATAATCTAGTTCAGCGAAGTTGCAGGATACAAGATCAATATATAAAAATATATAAAAAATCAATTGTATTTTCTATACACTAGCAATAAACAGGAAAATGAAGTGAGGAAAAGAATTACATTTAGAGACCCAATGCATTCCATTTTAACAATCTTTTAAAGAACAAGACTCTCAACTCAATTCATCTGTTGTGTGAAAGCTCAAAGGTTGTAGACATTTATTCTGTTGATCTAATATTGAGTTAGAACAAAGGAAAGAAATTGCTGTTGTTAAGAAGTTTCCATGCTTTCCTAGAGGAATGAAGGCCATACTTCTATTATATACCTGTGTATGGAACCCAAGTAAGAAAAATTTTTGAAAACTGTTAAAAGAGATAGTAAGAACAATGAAAGAGAATTTCTGTGCAAGTGAAAAATCTGTGTCCTAGTCCTGTCTCTGTAACCATCTAGCTGTATCACTTAGGACAAGTCACTTTACCTTTACAAAATGTGTTCTACAGACCAAAGGATCCCACAGACATATGTGAGTAATTTAGCTCCAGGTATGGAAGAGGTGGTGAAGTTTCTTATGGACATTTATTTGCAATTCCCAGGTAGATATAATTCAAAGGGTTTCTAGGCTAAAATTCATTTGGAGACCATTGGAGCAAAGGCACTTAGAACACTTTTTATTTTTAACACCAAAAAAATCTAATGTAAAACCATCTCAACTCATTTTCACCCTTAGTATGAATCAGGGGCTTTTTTTTTTTTTTTTTTTTAAGATAACAACATCAAAAGAAGAGGTGTTCAGCTGGTGTTGCTCAGTGGTTGAGCATCAACCAATGAACCAGGAGATCACAGTTTGATTCCCAGTGAGGGCACATGCCTGGGTTGTGGCTCAATCCCTAGTAGGGGTCGATGATCCTCTCTCATCATTGATGTTTCTGTCTCTCCCTCTCTCTTCCTTTCTGAAATCAATAAAAATTTATATTTTTTAAAAGAAGTGGTGGTGATGATGGGGCAACCAGATGAAACTAGAGTGGCAGAACACTGGAATTTGTTGAAACTGGTTGATGAGCACACTGTGGTTCTCCTATGTTCTCTCTATAGTTTTGAATTCCTCATCATGAATTTAAAAAATAATAAATACCAATATTCTTGGACAAAACAGCGTGAATACTGGTTAAAATATATCTCCTGTGGTCCTAACAAGAATACATGACAGAAAATAGTTTTTTAAATTACATACCATGTTAATATGTTCAGGTTGCTATAACAGAAATACCATAGATTGGGTGGCTTATTAACAACAGAAATTTATTTCTCACAGTTCTGTAGGCTGAGAAGTCCAAGACTTGGTGTCTAGTTCATAGGCGACTGTCTTTTAGCTGTGTCCTGACATGGCAGACGGAGTGAGGGCTCTCCCTGGGGTCTCTTTAATGAGGGCACAAATCCCAGTTACAAGGAATTCTGTCTTCATGATCTAATCACCTCCCACAGGCCTGACCTCCAAACACTATCACATTGAGGATTAGATCTCAGCATATGAATTGGGGGGGGGGGGGCGGGGGGGGGCACAAACATACATTCAGTACATAGCATTCAAAAATAAGATAAAAAGTCATAAATCAGAAATGACATAGAAGCCCATATATAAAAGAATGTTGAATTCTCTCAGAATTTATGCTGAAGAACATGGTTTAAAATTATCCATGTTATGGGTGAACTGTATGTTTCCCCAAATTTCATATGTTGAAGTCCTAATGTCCAATACCTCAAGAATGTGATCTTATTTGGAAATAGGATGCTTGTAGATGTAGCTTAGGATAAGTTCACAATGAAGTAGGTTAGGCGCTTACTTCAGCATAACTGATGTCCTTAAAAAAGGGGACACACACACACACACACACACACACACACACACACGGTGAGCACCACGTGAAGGTGAAGGCAGGTATCAGGTGATGTTTCTACAATCCAAAGACTATCGACAAACCACCAGAAGCCAGGCGAGAGGCCTATACAGATTCTTCCTTAGCCCTTAGGAGGAGGCAGTGCTGCCTACACCTTCGTCTCTCAGACTTCTAGCCTCTAGAACTGTGAGATAAATTTGTGTTGTCATCTAGTTGTAATGGCAGTCTTAGCAAACCAATACCTCTCATATTCTAAAGATCTGAACAGGACTTAGTGAAAGAGAACCTGAGAGCACATTAGCCAGGCCATAAAAGACAAGAAATCCAAAAACACATTCTGTAAGGGAGTATAAAGGAAAAGAGAGCACTTTGCCTTTTTTCCTTTTGCCCCAGGAGAGTAGGGAATTGCAAAGTCACATCAAGTAAAAGGGACGGTCTAAAACAGTGGTTCTCAACCTGTGGGTCGCGAACCCTTTGGGGGAAGAATGACCTTTCACAGGGGTCGCCTAAGACCATTGGGAAACACATATATAATGACATATTGTTTTTGTGATTAATCACTATGCTTTAATTATGTTCAATTTGTAACAATGAAGTTGGGGGTCACCACAACATGAGGAACTGTATTAAAGGGTCACGGCATTAGGAAGGTTGAGAACCACTGGTCTAAAAGAACCTGTGACGGGGAATGGCATCTTACTTTCTGGTAGGAGGTTGCTGAGCATCAGAAACTACTAGGGCTCTGTCAGGTGTGGCCGTGGGAAAATCTAAAGTATGAATCAATAAGCTTGGGAGCATATGTAAATACATTTCCTATGCAGGGAAGTGCATTCTTCAGCAGGGAGAGGTCCAAACTCAGTGAGCTGACTAGAGCCAACCTCAGTAACATGGGGAAAGCCAGCAGATGGATGGGCTACATTTCCTGTTTGGCAGAGCAAGAAAATTTGGAACAAGACACACATTAAAATAAGTAAATAATAGGAATGGATGATATTACATTTTTAAAAATCGATTCGTCTGATAACAAATTATTTTTTAAGTGAAAGGAAATAGAGAAGTTCTTTTTTACAGAAGAATGCCAACATGTTTGTAGAAAGAATGACAGAATTGGAAAATCACCATATTGTAAATACAGAAGTAATAATTGATTCAGGCAAAAAGTATCAATTGATGATAAAACCACTGGGTGAAAGACTGTTAGGAAATAGGATATCCACTCAACCTCAAAATGATACCCCACATATTAGAGGAAAAGGGTGCATTTACAGAGAAATCTGGTAGACATCACTTAACCAAAACATTAGTAAAAATGTTTAACTTCAATCTAATCATGAGAAATCACACACATCTAAGTTGAGAAGTATTCTGCAAAGAAACTGGCATAGACTCTTTAAAAAATGTCAATGTCATAGAAGACAAAAAAGGCTGAGGAACTTTTCATGATTTTAGCATAAAAACTAATTGAAATCTTTTTTTAAAAATTTGTCTAAAGTTTTACATATGTCTCCTTTTTCCCCAATTGACCCCCTCCCCACCCCAGCCATTCCCACCCCAGGTAAGCCACCACCACCCCAGTGTCTGTATCCATTGGTTATGCTAATATGCATGCAAACAAATCCTTTGGTTGCTCTCTAACCTTCCCCTTCCCCTGCCATTTGTCTCTGGATCTATTCTTGTTCATCAGATTATGTTGATCATTATATCCCACATATGAATGAAATCATGGATATTTATCTTTCTCCAACTGGCTTATTTCGCTCAGCATAATGCTCTCCAGTTCCATCCATGCTGTTGCAAATGGTAAAAGTACCTTCTTTTTTATAGCAGCATAGTATTCCATTGTGTAGATGTACCATGGTTTTTCAATCCACTCATCTGCTGGTGGGCACTTAGGCTGTTTTCCAAATCTTAGCTATTGTAAATTGTGCTGCTATGAAAATTGGCATGCATATATTCTTTCTGATTGGCGTTTCTGGTTTCTTGGGATATAGCCCTAGAAGTGGGATTACTGGGTCAAATGGGAGTTCCATTTTTAACTTTTTGAGGAAACTCCATACTGTGAGGCTGCACCAGTCTGCATTACCATCAGCAGTGCAGGAGGGTTCCTTTTTCTCCACATCATCACCAGCACTTGTCATTTGTTGATTTGTTGATGACAGCCATTCTGACACATGTGAGATGGTACCTCATTGTTGTTTTGATTTGCATCTCTCAGATAATTAGTGACTTTGGGCATGTTTTCATATGTCTCTGGGCCTTCTGTATGTCCTCTTTTGGTATTTTAACAGGGATTGCATTGAATCTGTAGATTGCTTTGGGTAGTATGGACATTTTCGTCATGTTGACTCTACCAATCCATGAACATGGTATGTTCTTCCATTTGTTTATGTCTTCCTCTCTCTCTTTTTTCAATGTCCTGTATTTTTTCTGAGTACAGGTCTTTTACATTCTTAGTTAAGTTTATTCCTAGTTATCTTAATTTTTTTGGTGTAATGGTAAATGGAATTTTTTTTTTCATTTCTCTTTCTGTGAGTTCATTATTGGAGTATCAAAAGGCCATAGATTGCTGGGTGTTAATTTTGTATCCTGCTATGTTGCCGAATTCATTTATTAGGTTTAGTAGTTTTTTGATGGAGTCTTTGGGGTTTTCTATATATAATAGCATGTCATCTGCAAATAAGGAGTTTTACTTCTTCTTTTCCAATCTGGATGCCTTTTATTTCTTTTTCTTGTCCGATTGCTATGGCTAGCACTTCCAGTACTATACTGAACAGGAGTGGTGAAAGTGGGCATCCCTGTCTTGTCCTGTTCTTAGGGGAAATGAGTTTAGTTTTTGCCCATTGAGTATGATGTTGGCTGTAGGTTTGTCATATAGAGCTTTTATTATGTTATGATCCCTCTACCCCACTTTGCTGAGAGTTTTTATCAAGAAAGGGTGTTGAATTTTGTCAAATGCTTATTCTGCATCAATTTATATGATTATGTGATTTTTGTCTCTCAGTTTGTTTATGTGATGTATCACATTTATTGATTTGCGGATATTGTACCATCCTTGCATCCCCGGAATAAATCCCACTTGGTAATAATCTTTCTAATGTAATGCTGAATCCAATTTGCTAGCATTTTGTTGAGGATTTTAGCATCTATGTTCTAATTGAAATCTTGATTGGATCCTTGTTCAGAAAGAAAAACAGCTAAAAGAGGCACTTACTGAAACATTTGAGTATTGACTATTATACTAGATTAGAGGCCCAGTGCATGAAATTTATGCATGGGTGGAGTTCCTAGGGCTGGCCAGCAATCAGGGCCAATTGGGGCCAAGCTGATCAGGACTGGGCTGGAGAGGAAGTGACGGTCACCAGGCCAGGTGCAGAAGGAACGGACTCCGGACGCCGCCATCGTGTGCACCCCGCCACCATGTGGTTCCCTGCCTCCCCACCTCCTCCTTCCCTAGCTACCACGCATGGGTGGCGGGCTGATCAGGACATACAGCTGGGGGGAGGGATGGGACACAGGAGGTTGGTTGCCGGCCCCAAGGAGGGAGCCGGCCCTCAACTCCCCTGGGAAAGGGGCTGCATCCGCCACCACCCACCACCAGTTCCCCGTCCTAGTCAGAGGCCCAAAGGCCCCAGCGGGGTTGGAAAAGGAGGCGACGGTTGCGAGGCTGGGCATAAAAGGAAGGGGCACCAGATGCCGATGCCACCATCATCAGCACCCCACCACCGCAATTTCCTACCTCCTCCCCTCCTCCTTTCCTTGTTGCCGCACCACCACCATGGTGGGCAGGTGGCAGGCCGATCAGGGCCTGCCAGCTGGGAGGAGGGATGGGCACATGAGGTTGGCTGCTGGCCCCAAGGAGGGAGCCGGCCCTCTGCTGCCCTGGGAAAGGGGCTGCATCTGCCGTCACCCACCCCTGGTTCCCCATCCCAGCTTGGGGCCGGCCCCAATCAGGCAATTGAGGCCTGCCAGCCAGAAAGAGATAATGCAGGAGGTTGGCTGGCCAGGGGAGGTTGGCTTTGTGAGTGCACTGACCACCAGGGGACAGCTCGTATCGAGCGTCTGCCCTCTGGTGGTCAGTGCGCATCACAGCGACTGGTCCTCCCAGTCACTTAGGCTTTTATATATATAGATAATAGTATTATGCCGATGTTAAATTTTCTGAGTGTGATAGATATATTATGTACAAGAATGTCCTTGATTTTTAGAGATACATGTAGAAGTATTTAGGGATGTAGTAATATAATGTTTACATTATTATCCTCAATTAGTTCAGCCAAGTAAATAAATGTCAGCAAAAAGGCAAAATACTAACAGGTGGGGAATCTAGGGAAAAGGCATATGGCTATCCATCCATCATTCTTTCAATTTCCTTTGGCTTTGAAGTTTTCCAAAATAAAAAAGGCTGGAGACAAGAAAAAATGCATGTGCTTCTTGAGCTGGGAGTATGTAAATCCAGCTTGACGCCCAATCAATGGAACACCACCCATGAAACAAATGTACCAGGGTAAAATGGGTAGGGCTGAGCTAGAAATGAGAGGAAGAGCATTGCAAAAGGTGAAATATGAAGTACATTGCCAATGTTGGGCAAGTGACAGGTTTATGAAGGCCTCTGAAAAAACATACTAATGTATAGCACAAAAGAGCTAGCACTTATATATAGATATACTATATATGCCCTGACAACTTGTTGGATTACAACATCATTTAAGTACAACTTTTGCCCCTATTCCTCTTTCTTATTCCTTAACCCTGAAAGTTAGCACTGGAAAAATAAGGGGGATAAAGATGAGACGACTAAACCACCCCCACCTCCACTAGGATGAGAATGGGGAAAGAGGAAATCATTAAATTGGGTGTAAGATTAGAAGTTGCACTCACTATAACTTAAAGTATGTTTCAATTACTAAAAATAAGATGGTTCTTCTATGGATAAACTAAAGGCATGGTGCACGAAATTCATGCACGGGAGAGGGGGGGGTCCCCCTCAGCCCAGCCTACACCCTCTCTAATTCAGGACCCCTCGGGGGATGTCTGACTGCAGGATCGGGCCTAAACCAGCAGTCAGACATCCCTCTCGCCATCTGGGACTGCTGGCTTCTAACCACTCGCCTGCCTGATCGCACCTAACCACCTCTGCTTGCCTGATGCCCCTAACTGTTCCCCTGCCAGCCTGATCACCCCTAACCGCCTCTACCTGCTATATTGACCACCACCTAACTGTCCTCCCCTGCCAGCCTGATTGCCCCCTAACTGCTCCCTCCTGCCAGCCTGATTGCCCCTAACCACCTCTGCCTTGGCCTCTGCCACTGTAGCTTTGTCTGGAAGGACGTCTGGAAGATGTCCAGTCTAATTAGCATAGTACCCTTTTATTAGTATAGATGATGGGCTAGAAAGAGAAATAAAAGAGTTGACCTTATATAGATGAATACAGTAATTAAGAAAAAAAAAGCAGAGGATCCAGCTCTTTACAAAAACAATAGTGATAAACTCCCAGTAATAAATTAGGGCTCACTCCAGGAGAAACTCATGGAGCTGAGAGTGGAACTAGGACCTGAAGTCAAATATCCAACTCCCTGGTGGAAATGAAACCCAAGCCCTGAACAACAGTCAGACTCAGTACCTGAAACCAGGGGAGTGTATATTCTCTTTAAGAATAGGGACACCAAAAAGCTCAATTCACAAGTCCAGTTTCAAATAAAAATAAAGTGCTTGCCTGCAATGAAGGGAAGAATTTAAAATATCTGTGCGATCAGCAATCAGAATATCATCTCCTGGCTCAAGGACTAGAAAGGGTCTCTGAAAGATCCTATCTTAAGACCTCTTCAGGGATGAGGACTTCAAAAAATCAGACTTGGGCAATTTCAAAACTGCCTCACAGGAAAGAGTGAGCAAAGAATGAAAAGAAAACAAACTTGTTTAAAACAAGGCAAGTTGAATTCACAAACAACAACAACAATAGAAGAAATCCAATGCTAACATACAACTACCAGCACTAAAAAATGGGAGCATTTACAGTCGAGAAAGTAGAAAGGATAATACAATATAAAAAGGAATTATAATAACAGTAGAGGCCTGATGAAGGACATTCATGCATTGGGAGGTGGGGGGTCCCTCAACCCAGACTGTGCCCTCTGGCAGTCTGGGACCCCCTCAGGGGATGTCCAACTTCGGGGAGCAGGCCTAAGTCAGCAATCAGACGTCCCCCAAGGGGTCCTTGCACTGCCACGGAGACAGGAGAGGCTCCTGCCACTACTGTTGTGCTTGCCAGACAAAGGCCCGGCTTCTCTCACCCTGTGGGAGCGCACTGACCACCAGGGAGCAGCTCCTGCGTTGAGCATCTGCCCCCTGGTAGTCATTGTACATCATAGCGATCGGTCGTTTTGCCGTTTGGTCTATTTGCATATTAGGGTTTTATTATATAGTATAACAGTAGAATCTGAAAAATTAGGTATTAACACGTTAAGCGCCAAGCCTGTTTTGTCTTCCTTTCTGTTTAGCCCATGATTTCTAATTTCACCTATATGCTGGCGGCACCAGTGACTGACCAGTCTGGATGGAAAGTATAGTGTCAGTCATCGGTGACTGACATGGCGCTTAACGTATTAAATGAGTCATTAGACATTCAGTGTAAGGGACACAGTAAACTAGGAGAGTCAAAAAAAGAATTATTGAATTAAAAGATAAAAATTAAGACAATTACCAAGAAAGCAATAGAGAAAAAAATATGGTAAATATGAAAGATAGTAGAGATTAATATAGCTTAAAAACTGACATATACATATAATAGAAATGCAGGAGAAAAAACAATGAAAAAGAGGGTATGATGTCTACAAATTTTCCCAAAAAAGAAGACATTTCTGAGGGATTAAACACTACATATTGAACACATAAATTTTACTCCTGTTTTCTCATAAAACCACTCTAAACAGAAGGAGGACACAAAATCGCATTCATGGTCATAAAGATTTACCCCTATGTTTTCATTAAGACTTCTATAGTTTTAACTATAGAAGTTAATTTTAGGTCCATGATCCATCTGGAGTTCATTTCTTCATATGGTATGAGGTAGGGATACAATTTCATTTTTTATATATGAATATCCAGTTGTCACACACCATGATAAATTTTTTAAAAAGCAGTACTGACATAACTGGAAAGCCATCTGAAAAAGAATAAGATCCATTAACCACACCTTATACTGAGGTGATTCTAAGTGGGTCTGAGCTTACTGATATTACTATATGAGTTACTGATATTATGTAAGAGTTAATATCCTAATACACATCAGAAACTTCTTAAAAATAGAAAAGAAAAAAGCAAACAGTCCTGTTTAGAAAGGTGGGAAGAAGATGATACAGATAAGAGAAGTCAATTCATAGGAAAAAATGCAAATGGATTTAAACATTCAAAAATTTGCTCATAATATGAGGAATTTAAAATGAAAACCACATTGAATATCTCCCTTATTAATCTTTTTAAAATATTTTTTATTTATTTCAGAGAGGGAGAGGGAGAGATAGAAACATCTATGATGAGAATCACTGATCAGCTGCCTCCTGCACCCCTCTCCCCCATTGGGGATCAAGCCCACAATGCAGGCATGTGCCCGACTGGAATCGAACCTGGGATTTCAGTGCACAGGCCAACGCTCTATCCACTGAGCCAAACCAGCCAAGGCCCTCATTAATCTGGGCTTTGGTATTGGTGTCTCAGGTGTATCCATGACAAAACTTAAACATTTAAAATAAATGTATTTGATTGTTTCAAATATACCTCAATAAAGCTGTAAGAAAAAAAATACACTTCATCTTCAAAGAAAGGTAATATGGCAATATCTAGAAAAATTGTAAATGCATTTACTATTAAATGAATAACATAATTACATAGAAAAAATGAATCCAAGTAAATTTTAAGTATAATACTTTATTATCAGTCTAAAGAGAAAGAACTGTGAAGAAAAACTGAACTTAGATTTGTTGTTAATAATGGTATAGGTACAGCAATTCTGAAACTACTTAGCATATACTGTACAAGTGGGCAAATATGGAGATACTGATATGGTAGGAATTAGATTTGTCCCTAGGAGAGAAGGGAGATAGAAATAAGAAATTGGGGAGGCAAAGAAGAACCCTAGTTATTGGACTGAAATTAGAGTATCAGTATAAATTTGTGATTTAAACATATGTATTTTTGACTCTACTTGATGATTCTAGAAGCAATAGCACTCACAGTAGCAATGAACATACCTAGTGCCCAGATCTTGGTTCCTAACTACCATCTTAACTAAAAGGAACCAAGGCTCTTAAAGAAATGGGTGATTTCAGGGCCAAGGAAAGTACATAATGGAACCTCCTATGCCAAAATGTAAGAAAGCGCTCAAAAAGTGAGGGGCACATGGCAAATAGTAGAGGATGCAGTTGGGCAGGGTTCTCATTGCCAAATCTGGGACGGTGTGACAACCAAAAGGAGTAAACAACCCTGGCTGGTGTGGCTCAGTTGGTTGAGAATAGTCCTGGCACCAAAAAGTTACCAGTTCGATTCCCCATCAGGGCACATGCCTGGGTTTGGGGCTCAATCCCCAGTGGGGGGTTTGCAGGAGGCAGCTGATGCATGTTTCACTCTCACAACGATGTTTCTCTCTCTCCTTCTCTTAAAAGTCAATGAAAAATAATCTTTAAAAAAAGGATTAACAACTGTCATGGACTATAAAAGAATCCATGAATCCATGCATAAAAAGTTACTTTTGAAGAATAAAAACTAAAGAGTGTAGAATGATAGCAAATCATCATTTTGCAACAATCATACTAATTTTCACCATTAGGTGAAAGTTTGGTGTGAGACGGAATATTTACCCATGTATTTTATAATTTTTAATTACAAAAGGGTAACTTACACAATGGAAAAATCTGATATGCGTGAGCTTCACCAAGTAGAGTTAGCAATACCAATAATGGGCAAAGTGGCACCAAGCACCCTCTGATGTGAACACCACAGATATATCACATCTGTACAGATGTATACAGATACATATTTTTTTGCCCCAAATGCATAACCTGAATTGAATCATGATGAAACAATCAATTAAATCCATCCTCTGAAACAGTAAACTTGTAATATTTAGGAATGCAAATGTTATGAAATATAAAAAGAGGCTGGGAACTGCAGCAGATTAAGACACTTAAGAAACAATAAGCCCTGACCGGTTTGGCTCAGTGGATAGAGCGTCGGCCTGCGGACTGAAGGGTCCCAGGTTCAATTCCGGTCAAGGGCATGTACCTGGGTTGTGAGCACATCCCCAGTAGGGGGTGTGCAGGAGGAAGCTGATGGATGTTTCTCTCTCATTGATGTTTCTAACTCTCTATCCCTCTCCCTCCCTTTCTGTAAAAAATCAATAAAATATATTTTTTAAAAAAGAAACAATGAAATGTTAATGTATAATCCTGAATTCAATGAAAGAAGTTGCTATAAAAGATAGGATTAGAACACCAGGAAATTTGAATATGGACCTATCTAGAATAACAGCAGGATATATATTTGATTCCCTGAATGTATGTGGTAACTGTTTTGTGAACATGTAAGAGAATGTTATTTTTGTTCAAAAATACCTGATAAAGAATTTGGATGTAATGGCTCACTCACAGTCTCTGTGAATTACTCTCAACTGGTAAGGAAAAAAACCACGCTTGCCTTGTATTTCCCATACAACAAAGTTATCTTTTAAAGGGGTGCATCAGGGCACCCCCCTTACGTAAAATCCACCACAGGCTCACACTGCACTTGGAATAAAATTTACATTATTTTCCCTGGCATACAAGGTCCTACGTGACTGGGTCCCTGCCTACTGCCCACAGCACCCTTATCATACCAACATCTTCCTAATTAAGTCCATCCACACCAGTTTTCTTTCTGTACCTCAAAATCAACTCAAAGGCCTCTGTTAGCTGTTATTTCTGCCTGAAATTCTGCTCTGCATGGCTGACTCCTTATGCCATTCATATCTCAACTCAAGTGTCTCTTCAAAGGCCTCTCACCTCAAAGTCACTTACTGTGACATTACCTATTTTTTTCATAGCACCAGGGAATCTTTATCTGTTATGCATATTTATGTCTCCTTCACTAGACTTTGTGTGTCATGAGATGAGAAACTTTTATCTTGGTCACTTGTATTTCCAGAATGTACGACAGTATGTGGTACACAGTAGGTACTCAACTAGGCACTGAATTACTGAGTAACTAATTTTGGTATGTACCCAGTATGGAGTCTACCACTTAAGCATGAAAATCTTCATGAAATCTCAAATGTTCATGTAGAAGCTATTCAAAATGGTACAACTTTAAATGCTAAGTATTGGGCAGGGGAAAAAACGAAAAGGCAGCAACCCTTTGAGTGTAAAAACACTATCATCAGGTTAGGAGACACATGAAAACAATGTATTCCATTCATTCCCTGACTCTCAATCTATGAATTTCCTTTCAAACTAAACAAAGCTTGGGGGTGAGGGGGGGCGGGGGAGTAAGAGGTAGAGGAACAAAAGAGGGAGGGAGGGAGGGAGACAGGGAAAGAGAAGAGCATGAACAAGAGCACGAAGTATAAACAAGGGGAGTGGTATTAAAAGAAGGGTTTCTATTATGGAGGTCATCAGCAAGGTTTTCTCTTCCAACCTCTGTCTCAAAACAAAGCCGAAAGGAAAGAAATAATAAGATTCATTTATTTGTCTTCCATTAAAACTAGTTGATACATTCAAGTAATAAAGACTCTAAGTATGGACAAACTTTCCTGTCTCGCTCACACCCTTTCATGCTTACGCCACATTCTTGTGTGCTGCTGTCACTGAAATTTTCAGATACAATACCTCTCCTTATTGAAGCTTGTCTGCAAAACCACTTCAGGGTTTATCTCGGAATTTTTTGGTAATTTGTTCAGTGTAGAAAATGAAACACCTATGAATCTGGCCGGAACACAGTGCTCAATAACTCCTTAAATAAACTTACTGCACCCACTCTTCCCTTCCCTAGGAAAATATGTATGTAATTTAAGTGGCACATTCTTATTGTCCCTTCATCCAGAAATATTTGTTTAACTGCCCACTGAAACTTGTAAACAGATATGAGATTACAATCTACAAATAAGCAAGAGTTGAAAGAGAGAATTTAAAAAAGTAGAAGTTGCCCTAGCCAGTTTGGTTCAGTGGATAGAGCATTGGCCTGGACTGAAGGGTCCCTCCCGGGTTTGATTCCGGTCAAGGGCATATGCCCGGGTTGCAGGCTCAATCCCCAGTAGGGGGTGTTCAGACGGCATCCGGTCAATGACTTGCTCTCATCATTGATGTTTCTATCTCTCTCTCCCTTTCCCTTCCTCTCTGAAATCAATAAAAATATATTTTAAAAAATAAAAAAAAGTAGAAGTTGGTAACAGCAAGAACATACTTAGCCCTGAGCATTCTATATTATATACAAAACTGAAATTAATGCTTACTTTATCTTTTTATGTTACCTCTCTGAACCAGAGAAATAACTAATCATCCTGTTACAAAAGCTGTTCATAAACTGACTAAGTGTCATTGTGCTTTGTTTTTATTCTATACAATCTACCTAACATAGGTAGGGACATATACAGTGTACTACAAAATTAAAGTAAAACTTTTATTTGAAAAGACTACACAGACCAGCCCCCAAAGAACAACAAAAACCACACACACAAACAAAAAAAGGAGACAGAATTTCAGATGCTACATATAAAGAAATAAAAGATATTATTGCATCCACTTTTTTAAATGAGCAAAGGATATGAATAAACAGCTCTCCAAAGAGCATGTGCAAATGGACAATAAGCATATTAAAAATATCTAAAATATGATTAGCCCCCGTCCCCCCAACTTCCCTCCCCTCCCCCCGCCAACAATGCAACTCAAAACTACATCACAATTAGGATGGCTATAATGAAAAAGTTAGATTAAATTGCTGATGGACATGCAAAATGGCACAGCCACTTTGAAAAACAATTTGGCAGCTCAAGATGTTAAACATAGTTACCATATGACCAAGCAATTCCACTCCTATGTATATACCCCCAAAATTGAAAACAAGTTCATAAAAAACAAAATTGTACAGCAGTTCTTCAAACAACATTGTTTCACTCAATGTAATCTCAACATTGATGAGAAAAAAATCGATTCCGACCAGAGCCACTGTGTGTGTGTGGTTTGCTTGGTCTCCCCATGTTCTGCATGGGTTTTCTCTGGGTTCTCTGATTTCCGCCCACATCCCAAAGATGTGCACGTTGGGTGAATTTCTGTTGGGTGAATTAGCGTGTCTAACTTGTCCTAGTCTGAGTGTATGCACAACCTACAATGAAAGGGCATCCTGTTCAGGGCGGCTTCCACCTTGAGCTGCTGGGACAGGCTGCGGCCACCTGCAACCCTGACCTGGAATAATAAGTGTGTTGGAAAATAATTATCTTACTTGTTCTTACTAATTTTTCTTAAATGTATATACTTCAATGTTTAATATCAGAAGTGTTTAGATTTTTATTTAAAAGTTTGGTGACATTTTTGTGACCAGAAATATGCCATGGGAACTTAACTCCTACTTATATCACCTAGTCTGTGATGAACTTGGTTTTGTTATACATTGTTTTTGCTTAAAAGTCAGTTGCCAAGAACCTATCTACCATGTTACGAGAGCACTTACTTTATATGAATGTTCATAGTAGCATTATTCACAACAGCCAAAAGGTAAAAACCTGTATGTCCCTCAACTGATGAAAGGACAAATAAAATGTATAACATACAAGGAAATATATTGAGCCATTAAAAGGATCAAATATTATACATGCTACAAAATGGATGAACTTTAAAAACAATGTGCTAAATACAGGAAGTTAGACACAAAACGTCACATATATGATTCTACTTATAGAAAATTCCCAGAATGAGCAAATCCATAGAGACCAAGTCGATTAGTGTTTGCCAGAGCCTGGGAGAAGGGGAGAACCGACAGTAACTGCTAATGGCTAAGGTGATTCTTTTGGGGATGAAAATGTTCTGGAATTATAGTAACAGTTGTACACCTTTGTGAAATACTAAAAGCCAATAAACTGTACATTTAAAGTTTTTAAGACATAGATATTACTGTTTCAATCTGTGCCTTCAGGCAATGTCCCAGTGTAATCCATTACTCAAGAATGTACAAAGCAGCATGAAAGGACATTCTCTCCCCCATCCATCTCCTTCCTTTTCATGGACACTTACCTGTGTAAACTGAAGCAGTTTATCCTGTTTCTCACTACATTTTGGGACATTTTGTTTTTACTTATGTAAAGAAGTTCATGATAGCTAAGAAAAGCAATGTCACCACCCCTCCTCTGAAAATTCAGTTTATCTATTAAGGTCCATTTTCTGTGCATTTGCAAATATTTACATGGTTTGATGATTTTTACAAAAATGGGAACATACTTCAGGCATTTCCCTTGAGTTTGTAACTCAATAGTGAGTGTATCACTGACATACTCCAGTAACAAGACGCATAGAATTTTCCTCATCCTTTAACAATTACATAATATGGCTGCAGCACATTTTATATTTTAATTATCCAGTCTCCCACCAATTAACATTCATTCTTCACATGGCCTCTCGAGTTATCTTTCTGAAGCAGAACTGTTACTACATTCCTATTCATTCTCCACAATCTAAGCTCCACCAAACTTTACACTGTATGGGGTCAGTACAGTCGATCTCAGTCTGGGCTCTGGGACTGAGCTGTCTGAGTCAGGAGCCCAGCCTCACCATGTACTAGCAATGTGACTTTGGATAAGTTACATGGCCTTATTGTGCCTTACTTTCTTCACTGGCCTAAACACCTTACAGACTCTTATAATTAAATTAGAGGCCCGATGCATGAAATTCACGCAAGGGGCTTGGCCCTCACAGCCCCTCGCAGCCTTGGCCAGCCCTCACAGTCCCGGCTTCATCCAGAAGTTCATTTGGATGTTCGGTCTAATTAGCATATTAGCTCTTTATTATATATGATTACATGGAATGCTTTACTGGAATAAATGTTTTACCTCCAGAACAATGTCAGGCTCAGAAGCACTCAAATGTCAGCTGTCATTACTATACCTCTCCATGGATTCTATACTCATTACTCAAACCCATCATTCAACTAAAGCTTGCACTCTGCTACTTTAAAATTGTCTTTTGCTAGAGCTCTCTTAATGATTTAGTCAACCAATGCTGCTGATTCGAAGTATCCCTCAAAGCCTGATAGAAATGTTAAGAAGCTCCTTAACTTCAATCTCTCCTACTCTTCTATGACCTTGCTTGCCTAAGGATTTAATGCTTTTATAGGGTTAAAACTGTCCACCTCCACAATTTGAGTATATATTTCTTGAGGCCACATGCATTGGATCTCCCTACATTTGACTCTTAGCATAACCACTATCACCTGTCTCGTTCGTGTTCTTATATGTTTACTAGAGGCCCAGTGCATGAATTCGTGCATAGGTGGAGTCCCTCTGGGTTCCCTGCAGGGATAGGGCTGAAACCCGCAGTCCAATGCTCCCTGCCGCTCCTGCTCATCCCGGCCACACTGGGCCTGCCACAGGCTCACGCCCAGTAAGTCCCGATCGGAAGAGTCTCGTGCGTGCTGTGGCAGCAGTGCTTGTCAGCCATAAGCCCTGCATCTGGCACCCTCCCAAGGGGAGTAGCCTGCAGGATCAGGCTGAAACTGGCTCTCTGACATCCCCTGAGGGGTCCCGGATTGCAAGAAGGCACAGGCCAGGCTGAGGGACCACACCAGTGCACGATCAGGGAGGGACTGAGGGAGGGCTCTTGGGTGTGTCTGGCTCATCTCACTCAATCCCGATTGGCCAGACCCCAGCAACAAGCTCACCTACTGGTAAAGCATCTGCTCCCTGGTGGTCAGTGCACGTCAGAGCGACTGGTTGACCGTCTGCCCCCTAGTGATCATTGTGCATCATAGCAACTGGTTGACCAGTTGACTGTGTGCCCCCTGGTGTCAGTGCATGTCATAGCGAGCGGTTGAGCACCCTTAGCATATCATCAGCATATTACGCTTTGATTGGTTGTTCTGCTGTTTGGTCTATTTGCATATTACCCTTTTATTATATAGGATTTCTAGTCTGCAGATGCAGAATGAAGAGTCTTACAAGGACTCAAGCCCTACAGATGGCATACACTTTTCAAGATTTATTAAGAAAACAAAAAGGGGGAGATGCGGGAAGCCACGCACTGCCCATACTATCATGAGAGTGCATCAAGGAATGAGGAAGGTTGATGGACCTTGGGTGTTAGCAGGGCTAATGCCAAGCACCATTGTTCTGTTGAGATAGTGGTGGCTCGAAGCAATTTCCTGAGTTAATAGCCTCAAATGTTTACTGAACCTTATTGATCTTTATTGACCTTGGAGATGGTCTGTCTGCTACCTATTTGCCATGCTTTATTGAGGGTAAGATGTGTATCTTAAACTGAATAAAAAGCAGATAAGGCCAGGTTTCAGGGTGCCTCTCCAAGAGAGAGGTCTCCACCTGGCCACCCCATGCTTTCTAAATTCATATTTCTTGTATAGTATTTTCATTTATGCATCGGCCCCTCCTTCAGATCCTGAACCCATGCCACAAAAGGTTGCAGCAGCCAGAGGGAGCATTTTGACTATTTGTGCATCACCAAATGTGCCAAGACCTGCATGGTATTCATTTATTCATTCAATCAACCAACTAATATTTATAGAGTGCTGAGCTAAGCTCCAGGGGTAGAAGAGTAAACAAAATAAATGCTCTCCTGTGACGAAGCTCACATTCTATTGAATGTACAGAGATGACAAACAAACCTATAATTTATAAGATGAAGTGAGATAATAAGCAAAGCAGAGTAAAGGAGATAGTGAATGCCAAGGAGACTTGGGGGTCATGATTATCTTGAGAGAGGTCAGAAAAGGCTTCTTTGAAGAAACCCTAAGAAACCTAAAGGTGTCGGAATAAACCAAAAGATGTTTAAGGGAGGAATATGCAGGCAAAAGGAAAAGAACAGATCCTTGGAGGGAACATGCTTGGTATATTTGAGCAATTCTTTAGAGGCAAGTGAGTGAGGTCAAGAGAAGGGATGGGATGGGAAAGGATGGGGAAATGTTTTTGTTAAGATGAGGATTTTGAGTTTTAGTCTTGGTGAGATGAGGACCTCTGCAAGGTGTGAGCAGAGTAATGTTGTGATCTAATTCACAATCGCCGTAGCTGCCTAGGGAATATGAGACAGTGGAGAAGCAAAGATAATGGCTGGGAACCAAGTAAGAGGTAAGGAATGATAGTATACGTTTCAAGGGTTGGAGCTGAAGAGATGATGACAAGTGGTGGATTGTGGATATAGTTTGAAGAAAGAACTGACAGAATTTACTGACTACTGAGTAGAGACAAAGAGGAGTCAAGAGATTATTAGGTGCTATGATCTAAGCCAGTGCTTCTCAAACTTCCGTGTGAATTAGGATCTCCAGGAGGGCACATAAAACAGACTGCTAGGCCTCATCTCCAGAGTTTCTGATTCAGTAAGTTTGGAGGGGAGTCTGAGACACTTTGGCTTACTAACAGGAACTGCCAATTACTGACCTAGAAAAAACTACAGATTAAAAATACTGAAATCAGTAGTTCCATTTTGAACATAATGTAATTGAGATGTCTTAGTATCACAACTCTCTAGTATTTCCATCCCCAAATTCATGGCCTCATTCTAATCACAGGTAACATTACATACACCCAAACTAAGGGACTACAAGGCATCTGACCAGTACTCTTCAAAAGGTCACCAAAGAAATGGAATGCCTTGTCACAGATGCGAGGGCACTAAAACACAGAGGATCTTGGATCAGATACTGGGAACACTTGGAACGGTGAGCTCTGAACAAGGTCCAGAATTTAGTATCATTGTACCAATGTTAATCTCTTAGTTTTGTTAACAATCCCATTGACATGGTCATATAGGATGTTAACATTAGGGGAAACTAATGATGGAGGCTGAGAGAGCTCTCCGCACTATCTTTGCAACTGTTCTATAAGCCTCGAGTTATTTTAAAATAAAAAGGTTTTATAAATTAAGATGCCTATATTAGATATCAGAGTAGAAATGATATTTAGGCAGTTGGACATGTAAGTTTGGAAACAAAAAGGTACAGGCTAATGACATAAAATGGAAAACTGCCAGTTTAAGGATATTTAAAATCATAACACTAGATGAGATTACCAAGAATATGAGTTATTACAGAAAAAGTCCTAAGACAAAGTTTAGGGGGCTAGGGACATAGGAAAAACTACAAAGGGGACTAAAATGGTTAGTGAGGCTAGCCAGTTATTGAGAATAGTGTCCCTATGCTAAGTGAAGAAAGCATTTCATGAAGGAAGTGAGCAACTGTTTTGAATGCCAGTAACATGACTGGAGATTGTGAGATTAGAAATGTGGAGGTCATCTGTGAACTAACGAAAGCTATTTGGTGGAATGATAGTGTAACACTAGACTATGCAGAGCATCTGTACGGATTTAAACAATGCTCCGCCTGAAGACCTTTACTTCCATCTTTTGCAAAATTGTCATATACTGATTTTATGAGAACATGAAATTTAGTGCCACCTACTGGAAACGTTTGTCATAAATGTGATCACTGTCTTGAATGTGGCGCTCTTGTGCAGTGCACAGCCTGCACAATCACACTTACTGGCTTAGCAGAAACAAAGTCTGATTGGAACGGGTTAAAAACAGGATGAGGATGCTGAAACCGGTTTGGCTCAGTGGATAGAGCGTCGGCCTGGGGACTGAAGGGTCCCAGGTTCGATTCCGGCCAAAGGCATGTACCTGGGTTGCGGGCACATCCCCGGTGGGAGATGTGCAGGAGGCGGCTGATCGATGTTTCTCTCTCATCGATGTTTCTAGCTCTCTATCTCTCTCCCTTCCTCTCTGTAAAAAATCAATATATTTTAAAAATAAATAAATAAATAAAACAGGATGAGGAAAGAAGAGGCAGCTAAGTACAGACATTCCCTCATCAGAAGGAGAAATGGGGCAGCAGTCAAGAGGAGTGGATTCAGGAAAGGTGTTTTTTAATGATGTGAGATGTCACAGATTATTTCTGTGCTGATGAGAATATCCTAGTAAAGAGGGAATTGCTGAATAATGTTCCTGAGGAGCTAAGAGTCCAGATCTAACAGACAGATGAAGAGGTGGGCAAGAGCACAGGCAGTTCACTTAGAACAAAGGAAAGGAAAAAGAGCATCTACGACCAAATGGAAATATGTTAATTAAGAAGATGGTGGGTGTGTATAGAAGATCTCTTCTGGTTACTTATTTTCTCAATAAAACATTGGAAGCGAGGTCATTGGCTGAGAGTGAGGAGTAGAGAGTGAGAAGTGAGGAGGTGATGGAGGTTTGAAATAAGAGAAATCCCTGCCAGCATAGTCGAATGAATAAAGGAAATGTGATAGGATTTCAGGCAGCACTGAAGGCCTACTTGAGCTTAGAGGCCTAAATTTAAAGTGAGACCATTCAACAATGTTACATTTCACATTCACCACCTATATTACATGCACAGCAGAGAGGTGGATTTAACAAAATGTGCACAACAGGGGAAGGGTCAAGAAGTTTGAGGGTACCTACAAAAAAGTAATTATAAGTGATGATGTGTAAGGAAGTGAAGAATAAAGAGATACTCTGGTAGGTATTCAACAAAGAATGAGGTAAATAAGAAAAGAGTAAAAGATGCCCAAAATCTCTTATTTAAAAACTTGCAAAGATTAATCCAGGCTTCCTTACCAAATCCAAACTCCTCAGGTTAATATTTAATACCTTCCCATTGCACTTAAATATCTGTAATTTATTGCTCCAACAAAGCTGTGAAGTTCCAATTAGTGATAATCTGGATATTCTTCAGTGCCCATATTTCCCAGCTCTTTCTAAAGACTTTCAAAAGTTTTGCTGATGTTGCCCCCAGAATTAATGTTAATTGTTAATATTATGTTTTATCTCTAAACTCCTGGAGAGTTTATAATTAGAGGCTAGGTGCACGAATTCATGCACGGGTGGGGTCCAGCCGGCCCAGCTGGGGAGAGGGGACTCGGGAGGTTGGCTGGCTGGCCCTGCCCAATTGGGGTTGGAGGGGCCGAGTGGCGGTGGGGACGGGGCTGGCTGGGGGGAGGGGCTGCAGGTGGTTGGCTGGCCGGCCCTGCCCCCTGGTCAAACTCCGAGTCGAACTCCTAGTCCAGGGGACAATTTGTATATTAGCCTTTTATTATATAAGATAATCACTACAGCTAAGGGCTGGGCTACAAACATAGCTTTGTTATAAAAAAAACTCTTTTGTGTAATGGTATATATTCTAGTGGTAATTTAAATCCTGGGACGTTTTCCATTAATTTCTCTGGCTAGTTCCACAAGGCAAATCAGGCCAGCAATTATCTTCTGATTATCATCTCTTTCATTCTTTTCTTTTATTCCACCCCTAATAATTTAAATTATCAATTTTATATTTACGATAACCAATCAATAAGCTAGACCTTCATTGAGGAATCTGCAACTTCTGTCAAACTGTAACCATACACTGGCATATGTCATTCTTCTTTCTTTACTAAAATTAGTTTAAAACAAAACAAATAAAAATTTCCTCAACAACAGAAAACAAGATCTGGAGCTGCTGAACCTGTTTTTAAGAGGAGGAAGTGTAGGTTTATTACACCACTAAGGGAGTGTGCAGTCACACTCCTTGGAGAATGCTGTTCTCCAAGTCAGGCATCTCTTCTCCATGCCAGTATAAACAAAGTGTTGGACAGTTTTCAGGAACAAACTGTAAAAAGTTCACTCAAGCACCTAGAATTAAGGCCATGGCTTGCTGTTAGGCACACAGAGGCTTAGGCAATACATAATAAAACATTTGTGAGAACAATCCCTTTAAGAAAAACAGGAACATGTGTTTTCCTGCTTCAGTACAAAAATAAAAATGTATCATTTAAAAAAACACAATTATTTTTCCTTTCACCAATTTCTTTTGATGGTTCCTCTTCACTAATTATCTGAGAGGGCTAAGATTACAATCCTCCCCACCAGCCCGAAGAGCTCAAAGCAAGTAAAGTGTACTACGCCTTAGCAATGGTCAAGAACTAAAGGAAAGAATGAAGTTACATAACATATTTTCTATTGAAAATGACATTTTTCATGTCCTAGTGTCTATACCAAGGTTAATGTCAACTGAGCAAGACAAAATTCTCACAATGACTTTATGTGACTAAAGTAAAAGTTAATTTAAATAAACAGAGGATGAGAAATTTTTATGTCCTTCAAAACAAGGAGCTGAGGAAGATTATACCTAAATTCACATGATCCAGAGTATCTAGACAGAATATGAGAAATCCCATTTTATACGTAAGACAGAGGCACACAGAGAGGGACAGAGGCAGAGGTTTCTGTACCTCAGAAGCCACTTCAAATTCTATCTCTTATGTAAAAGCATCCCATATGCATTCACAACAATTCCAGAAGCAAATAATAATTTATATTAAATTGTGATATAATTTATATTAAAAGAAAGGAAGTATGTGGTGGTAAAGAGATTGTTATTGGTGCAAGATGCTTTTATTTTTGCAAATCCATGTATACTGCAACGCCCCACATACAAAGGATATAAAGTAAATTAATGAACTTGATATTGTTTTCATACAATATTCAAAGCCTGAGACAAAAAAGTAATAGTATTTCAAAGCAATGAACTATGTATTATTTTTTACATGTTTTTATTAATTTTAAGAAAGAGAGGAAGGGAGAGGGAGAGATAGAAACACTGATGAGAAACATCATTGATCAACTGCCTCTTGTACACCCCTTACTGGGTAATCAAGCCCAAAACACTGACCGGCATGTCCCCCGACCAGGAATTGAACCAGTGACCTCTTGGTTCATGGATCAACGCTCAACCATTGAGCCACACCAGCCAGACAATGAACTATGTTTTAGAAATGAAGACTATGTCCCAACCAAAACAGCTAAAGTACCATGGTTCAAATGATTACTGCTTCCACCATCAAGGAATGCTGCACTAGCCCAGCCGATTTGGCTCAGTGATTATGGAGTGCTGGACCTCAGACCGAAGGGTCATGGGTCCAATCCCCAGTCAAGGGTACATACCTCGGTTGCAGGTTCAATCATCAACCCCAGTCAGGGCATAAGCAGGAGGCAACCAATCCAGGAGGCAACCAATCTAAGTGTCTCTCTCACATCGATGTTTCTCTCTCTCCCCTGTCCCTCTCTCTTTTTCCCTCCTGACTCCCTTCCACTCACTCTTTCTAAAAATCAATAGAAAAAATATCGTCACTCCGCAGGTGAGGATTAAAACAAAAAGCTGTGCTAAATGTGGGGCAATCAATCATCTCCAACTTTTTCAGTTTACATCTGTGAACACATACAGAAGTACAAGAGATCAAAGTTGAGGATTAATCTTCTTACGCCTGTAAAGCCAGTCATCTCCACATTCTTTCTCCCGAAACCCAAAGACATCATACTCCTCCACTCCTTACAACCTCCATCTATTTTCCTGTTTTGGCAAGATTGTAAGATGAAATGCATGACATCAGGACATATAAAAGTGACAAAGGAAGGTTGATAATCAAAATAACTATTAGTGCCCCAACCAAAAAATATGCAAAAATCTACTAAATAAGAGAAACTACCATAATTAAAGCTCAGCTAATTTTTTTATCCTATGAAACAAGCTGCCTCCCCATCCTCCATTCAGGAGACACTTCAGTTTTGTATCCTGACATATTTACATGGCACCTACTACATCATGGATAGTTTTAACAATAAAGATTCACCCAAGTGTATAACATTTTTCTGGGTCAGTATTTTAAATAAATTTTAAAAAGCCTTCCCTCAAAAAAAGATGAGTTGCATTATACTGATGATATTACAATATCAGCATGTTTAACAGAGGGGAGGGTGTTAGGGGCTGGGTGAGAAGGGTGAAGAGATTAAGCAAAGGGAGAAAAAGACTCATGGCCACAGACAACAGTCTGGTGCTTGACGGAGGGAAGAGGGGTGGAAGGTAAAGAGGGGATAAGTGGTGATGAAAAGAAGACTTGACCTGAGGTGGTCAACAATACACTATACAAATGATATATTGTAGAACTGTATACCTGAAACCTGTATAATTTTATTAACCAATGTTACCCCAATAAATTCAATAAAAAAGAATGTTTATATACTAGCTACTTTTTAAAAATACAGACATATTATATACATAGGACAAATAGTTTATTCTTCTCTATAAAGTCATTTAAATATATCTATGATATCCTATCAAGGTAGAAAGGTTAGACTATAATCAGAAAGAAACTCCTTTGAAGTGTTTTTACTAGCAAAAGAAATAATCTTTTTTTTAAAGCTTGTTTATTTTCATGTGTGAAAGTGTGCAGGTCACTAGCTTTGCTGTGTTTCTGTAAGTTTTCCTCTCTATAACCATTAGGTTGAAACATAAACCATCCTAATTTAAGATGTGAAAATTCATTATATTAAATAAAATTAGCCAAGACATGGAAGTTGAATCACACGATCCTGAAGTTCTGTGGTGATGGCTCCTTCTAGTCAAAAGGCTGTATGATCATTGACTTTTTTTTTTTTAATATATTTTATTGATTTTTTACAGAGAGGAAGGGAGAGAGATAGAGAGTTAGAAACATCGATGAGAGAGAAACATCGATCAGCTGCCTCCTGCACATCTCCTACTGGGGATATGCCCGCAACCCAGGTACATGCCCTTGACCGGAATCGAACCTGGGATCCTTCAGTCTGCAGGCCGACGCTCTATCCACTGAGCCAAACGGTTTCGGCGATCATTGACTTTTTAAGCATAATAAAATGCAGAGTATAGCCCTGGCCAGTGTTAGACCATGGTCCCTTGGATCAAAGGGTCGCAGGTTTGATTCCCAGTCAAGGGCTCATACCTGAGTTGCAGGCTTGATTCCTGCCCCGGTAGGGATGTGTTAAGAAGGCAACCAACTGTTTCTCTCACATAGCTGTTTCTCTCACATCGCTGTTTCTATTTCTCCCACCTCCTCTCCCTCTCCTCCACTCTCTCTAAAAAAAAAAAAAAAAAAAAAAAAAATCAATGGAAAAAATATCTTCGGGTGAGGCTTAAAAAAAAGCATATA
This sequence comes from Myotis nattereri, assembly GCF_964212035.1. Taxonomy (NCBI): domain Eukaryota; kingdom Metazoa; phylum Chordata; class Mammalia; order Chiroptera; family Vespertilionidae; genus Myotis; species Myotis nattereri. The sequence continues at coordinate 85,669,832 of NC_138082.1, read as the reverse complement.
TGCCCGACTGGTGTGGCTCAATGGTTGAGCATCGACCTAGGAACCAAGAGGTCACTAGTTCAATTCCTGATCAGGGCACATGCCCGGGTTGTGGGCTCGATCCCCAGTAGGAGGTGTGCAAGAGGCAGCTGATCAATGTTTCTCTCTCATTGATGTTTCTATCTCTCTATCCCTCTCTCTTCCTCTCTCTCTCTCTAAAAATCAATAAAAACATATTTTTTTAAAAAGCATATAAATAGGCTGATTACTATTTAATTTAGGTTGAGCTACCTATTCTTCATAGCTCTAGAAACATGAATATCCACCTTGAAACTCTAAGTAGCAAAAAAAAAAGTAATCACAGTATCTGTTATGAAATCCTGGAGCATATGGGAACTTCTATAACAGACAGATTTGTTTCTACTAGCACCCAGTCTTAGCCCTTGACTTCCCCCACCCCCTCTGCTGCCTTCTCTCCCCATCATTCCTCCAACCTAGTTTCTATTATCAGGAATTTACAAATGAACTATTATATAATAAGGTTTTCAAAGAAAAGAAAAAACATGATGTGATTTTTTTAATCACTTAAATATAATAGTACTGATTAACTCAAATTATGTACAGAAATTACCACTTTCGATATAAACTGAAAATCTTACTCTTCAGTTACAATCCTCTCATATTTCCCAAAGTTAGGATTCTGCTAAGAATCCTATGAGGTTGATTAATTTTAAGGTGTGAGAAGTCAAGCCTTAGGACTTTCTAAAAGAGCAGACAAGTTTTGTTATTATTATACTTCTGTGGCTTCTATTATAGAAATGGTAGGTTCTTAATCATATTCACACCCATTTAGTCTTTTCTTGAATGGCACAAACCAGGCTTTCTGTACTTAAAATGTTATGATTCAAATTCCTTTCTTGTAAGAAATAACCATCAGCAATACTTGACAATTGTAATCTGAGCTACGTAATCTAAAATAGGAGGGATATACATTAGTGGCTATTTTTAAGTAAACTAAATGATGATAAACTTAAGCAGTAGGCAGCAAGGCTAAAGATATGGATCTGTTCATATTAACAGGATGCAGAGTTGACACGCGAACTCATTTTTTTGGTTGATTTTTCTTCGTTAAATGGCATTTAAATATATAAAATAAATATCAAAAATATAAGTCTTTGTTTTACTATGGTTGCAAATATCAAAAAATTTCTATATGTGACACGGCACCAGAGTTAAGTTAGGGTTTTTCAAAATGCTGACACGCCGAGCTCAAAAGGTTCGCCATCACTGCACTAAAGAATACTTTGAGCATCCATGGCATATACATATATGATCGTGATAAACTCAGATTGAAACTTGCCTACAAATTTCATTACCTAAATATTATTTAGTTCTGCTAACTTATGTCTTCTATACAAGTTATATTATATTTGCAACCAACAGTCCACTAATAAAGCCCTCTGAAACCTTTACCTTTTTCTAACAAAGAGGGGTAAGACTGACCCCTGAGACAAGCAGGATGGTAAACCGGTTAGGCTGTTTAAAATAAAGTTTCATTATCTTGAAGTATTATAAATTCCCAAATTATAACATATCTTCAAATTACTATATACATAGTTTAAAAGATGAAAAATTTTGTTAAAATTTTTTAAAAACTGTAAAAAAATAAATAAAAGAATTGCTTCCCTTACATCAGTTATCATTACATCAGAAATGCACTTTTTTCTGTTAATTTGCCTCTATGAACTATAACGAAGAGCTTGAATAATTGTACTTTGAAGTTCATAAAGGATCAAAAATAGTAATATACCCAGTCCATTTAAAAGTGATACAGACTTTTATTTTAAAGGTTGTAGAGGGCCAGATTATATGACTATTGCAAACCTCGGAAATCTTTCAGATACATGAGATAAAAGAGAAAATTGAAAAGACAAAAGTAAATAAATTTTCCATTTTGTACCACCATTCAGTATTAATAGAACTATTCAGTTAACCATTGGTTAAGAAGCTAATGATGCAAAAGTAACCATTCAGATTTATCTCCCTACATGATTCACATTATTAATGTGATTTCTAGACCTTTCAGTAAATTAAAATACCTGTGTTTATTAAAAAAATAAGTGTTTTAAATAAAAACATTAATTGAAAGTATAAAACCTTGGGCACTTAACTGAAATTAAGGCATGGGTCATGGTCATTTTAGAAAAAATATCAGTAAAGACTGATATATTTTGTGCCAGGACATGCTTCCTTCTGTGTGCCTTTAATGTGTCCAATTCTTTTAACTTCAATCTATTTGGATGGCAAGGGATGGGTTAAAAATGGGCAGCTTGTTCACAAACACAAACCTTCTCCTGGACATCTTATGAGTGATATGTTAATATGTTAATATCATGAAAGACCTTTCTAAAATTACAATGATATACATGCCCTTTCAACACAAAAACATTTGTCATTATCACTGATGGCATATAGCTTCTTCAGATCCTTTTCCCTTCCATAGAATTCCATTACAAACACCACCACATGACTAGTAACTCAATATAAAATAACTTCTCCCAAATTCTCCTAATATGATCAATCCCCAATAAACACCAGAGAACAAATACCATCAACTTGCACAACAGAGTCCCAAGGTCTCTGAGGCTTAACACTCATATATCAGTCATGGCTACGTGGCCAGGAAAACGAACATCATGGAGGACTCCTGCATTCTTCACATTGTGCTCATGGACAAAGTCAGTGTAGTTTCTATGAACGGGCTGGGGCGGGGATAAGGCCCTTGTGTTCCACTGGTTTCCACCACGTTGGCAGCAGTCACTGGCAGCAGAGAGCCTGGATGGTTGGGGAGTGGGAGGGGAGCACAGTTAGTCCATAGGAATAGGAGAAAATTGATGTGTAAGAGGTAATAAAAGAGAATGACCAGCATGCACCACTGCTACAAGCAGTTATCAACATCTCCATGCAAGCACATTCAAGAATAACAAAGGTGGGGAAATCCCACAAAGTTACATGTAGTGGAAAATGTAAATATGAAAATATGTATAAGTAATCAGTCTGTTAAGTGAATTAAATAAAGAAAAAATTTCATCGAGAGCAAGACACTCTGTATCTGTCCTTGATGTTGCTATCAAAATCAAGGCAGAAATGCTCTGTGAGGTGCTAATAAATAGTATTTATAATCAACTTAGTTAAAATATGTCATAGGGCAATTCTACATAAAGATAAAGGCACATATGAAAAAGGGCAATTTTGAAAATTATTCCTCAAATTAAGTGATCTCACAAATTAAGTGAAATCCAGGAAACAAAATTCAGAATGAGGTGTGTTTTGTTTTGTTTTTAAATCTATGCTGAGAGGCCATGTAATTTTACATCTATGTTCCCAATTAACAAGAGAACCATTATTTCTTCTATAATCAAAGTTCACGGGAGCTTAGAATGAAATTCAACAGGTACAGATAATGTGATGAGATTATAAGCTCCCTCCAAGACATAGATTTAATAACTGTATTAGATGCCTTTTACACACAGTGCTATAGAACAGGCCTATAGAACTATGAGAGTGAAACATGCATACAAGCAATTCCTGGTTAGAAATTATCACAGTCCTCCAGTAGAAAGAAAACATTTACCAAGGTTCAGAAAATCAGGGTTTTATGACATGGCAAAAAAGGGCAGCATATACTTAAGATGACTACAAATTAAAAAAAAAAATAACCCCAATTATAAAAGATATTTAAAGATATTTAAATATAGTATTTTTTCTAACTCAACCAAAACATAAATATTCACCATTTTTCCTTAGGAAAACTGAAAAAACTGGCTCAAAGTTTTTTACAAAAAAATCATCTTCTTTCCTTCAACTGAAATACAATTTGTTCATTAGATATAACCCATAAAATTCAATACCCTCAATACAGGGTCTCTGAAAATTTAGGAAATTAAATTAGGTTTATGTTCTCCAAATATTATTCAATTTTTTAATAAATAGTTTAAAGATTTAAAAGAATTGTATCTCAAAGGATGATACATAGTGGATAATTCTAAGTTAATGCTATACCAAATCATTCACTGCAATAATGGTGTCATTTACAAGACACTAGGAAGAAAAAGCTAAAGAACTGAATAGAGAGTAGGTTCACATAAAATTAGTTAAACGTTGTCTGCCAGAAACAGAAAAGAGTCCATTGTTCTGCCCAACTGTTCAAACCTAGGGAGCATTTCTAAATGTTATTAATGTATCACTTTCTAAAGGAGGACTTTTATAGTCATTTGAAAGTATTAAGAATCAAAGCATGCAGAAACAAAGAATGAAATATGGAATGCATTTTAAATTAGGGCTGGGGAATCCATTAACGCCAAGACACGTCGGTTCTGTATTATTCCGTGCCACTGTTGACATACTCTGAGGCTGATTAGGTTTTAAAGATCATCACTTTACTCCATGTCAGCAAGGGAGGTCACAGCAAAATTACAGAAAGGAAGGAAACACAGCTCCAAATTTTTCATTCTTCTTCTAAGTCAATATGCTCAGATTCAATATTCTCTCTTTATAAAGGCTGCCCCAAAGGAGTTAATTAAATAGACTTAAATATGTGTGCATAAACATTGGAAACCTCAGTAAAGATTTAGTGTTACAATGCAGGATGCAAAGAAATCAGACTCTTGTTCCATAGTAATATAAAAGGTAAGCATGTATTAAGAAAATTCTTGCCCTAACCAGTTTGGCTCAGTGGATAGAGCGTCAGCCTGGGGACTGAAAGGTCCCAGGTTCGATTCCGGTCAAGGGCATGTACCTTGGTTACGGGCACAACCCCAGTGGTGGGTGTGCAGGAGGCAGCTGATCGATGTTTCTGGCTCTCTATCTCTCTCCCTTCCTCTCTGTAAGAAAATCAATAAAATATATTTTAAAAAAAGAAAGAAAATTCTTTTATAGTTGAAGTCCCAGAAGTATTACATTCCCTTGCTAATAGGATTTGGTGATAACATCAAGGAGATAAAACATAGCTGCTTATTGGAGCTGTGTTTTCAATAAGAAATTGAAAAAACTCTTAATGGCTTAAAAAAAAAAAGACTAAAATTTGACATTTAGAAGCCTCACTATTCATACTTTAAGTGTGCCCACATGACACAGAGTCCTCCCCACCACACTCTCAAGTAGAAAGAAAAAATAATAGGGTAGTTGCCCTGAATTTCAGAAACTAATCAAGTTATTTGGAATGGAAGTAAAAATATGCCCAACCATCAAGAGCAAAGCACCTTGCAGTTAGTTAAGCCAAAATAACAGCAAAACACAATTACATAGGAAAGACTGAAAATGATCACCAACCACTGTGGACCCACCACCATGAAGGAAGAACTGGTTGCACAGAAAGCTGACCAAAACCTTGAGATCACCACAGAAACTCATTAGATTTCAGGTAGTAAAACTAAGAGCAAGAAAAAAAAAAAGAGAGAGAGGGAGAGAGAGAAAAATCCTATGAATTATCAAAGTTCATTTCATAGACACAAAATTTGAACAGATGATGCAACCAACATGACCAGTCAATCACATAATTCCCAAGGAGCGCCCCCAAGCCACATACATTTAATTGGGGAAAAAATGAACCCCACAGGTTAACCCAATAAGTCACAAAGTATCCATATTTGTATACTTACTATCAACCTAAAAAACAAAACAAAACCCTGGAAACCTAAACAAATGAAGTATCTTCCCTGTCATCAGGAGTATTTCATGCTTTGTTTTATTGGACTATAATCATGTTTCTCTTATGCCTTTATCTACAGTCTTTAATGAAGAAAACACATCCAAAGAGTAGCACTATGTTGTATGGAATAACATGTAACAAACATATTTTCCTCATGGATCTGGGAAAAGGTTCTATTGACTATCACTGCAATCAAAACTCCCAGATCATGCTAACCAAAGTAAGGAGAGCTGTCTGATGTTCTTCATTAGACAACTGCACTCCAGAGCTTCTTCATCCATAGCTCTTATTTTTCCCATCCCAATAACTGCTTAATAATATGCCTCTCTTCAGCTTACAAATATGAATAATTTGCTTTCAATCATTTAAAGTACTCCACAGTTATAGCTGGGAACTTATAATACCAATAAGCAAGCAACATTTTCTTTTGGCTTAAGGAGCTAACAAACCATTTCCTGTCATGCTGGTCTGTTCCAGGACTCCTTGGAAGGTTTTCTATCTCCACCAGCGCGGGACCAGAGGGAATGGAAGAAGTCCCCAGCAGAGTAGATCTCATACCCCAAGCCTTTGGACACAAGTTATAAAAATCATTTATCTTGCCTAGATAAAAAAAAAATCCCTTCACCAATTAAAAGAACATTACAATGGAATAATATCTACATAGTCAACAAATATAATGTAAATAAATGCTTGACTGTTATATGTCACATTGAAGATAGATAGTAATCTAACTGAATATTAGTATTTTATAGGATTTACAGAAATAGAAAGTTTTACAGAGCACCTGTTCTATTCACAACATCTTAGAGAAAATAAAAGAGGGTTTCACATTACTGAGTCACTTTAGAGATAAATAAAAGAAAAAACTCATGAAATTCAATAAAATACTAGTTTCTGTAATAATTAAGTACAGTGTTCTAGTGCTTTAGAAGCTTTATATTAAGAAGACTTACCTGTTGAGAGCCATTATTTTGAGTTGAAACATTACTGTGAACACTGTAAGGGAGAAAGATCCATTAAAATCTATTAAAAACCATATATAGGGCTTCATGTTGTCAGATGACAATGAAAGTAGCTCTATTTTTAAGTACATTAATTTTGTTTCAAATAAAGAAAAAAACTACTGTTGATTAAAACAAAGATGTAAGGTGCCCAGAAAACATTTGCTTTTATAAGCACACACTTGCTTTTTCTATAGTCTGCTTATTTGGTATTTCCATGTATTTTAATTGTGCTTTAATTGTATTTTAATTGTTCTTTAGATGTACTAAATGTGTTTTAGACGTACTACTAATCTTGTTTATTCACTGGACAATATATCTCAAAGATGACAAAATAAAGATAGCAGCACAACTGATGCCTTAAATTCAAGGCATTAAGCACAAACACATACATAATCTTATCTGTCACTTCTTTTGTATATTCTTACCCTCTCAAGATTTTCCAGTGTCAGCAATAGCTCAGCATTTTATAACTCAAAAGGCCTTAGTATAAAGTTAGAAACTTCTCTGTATACCTTTCCCTTCAAGTGATTTATTAATATGTTTTTAAATTTTTAATTTCACTCATTTTCTTCCCTGCCTCTCACAAAGCACTTAAAAAACCTAAAGCTATAGTTCAACAAAATAAATAGAAAAACTCAGAACAGCTGCTAAAAAAAAAAAAAGAACAAACATTCAATGAAATAAGAACTCAAAGAGGAAATAATACCATAATAAAATGAAGGGAGAGAGGATACTTTCAGACCCTCTAGAATTAGCATAATTAGTATTCTAAAGTAAAGAATTCAACTAAGGTAACAAAAATTTTGTTCAAAGTTACTTTAAGAGTTCCTTGAAAATGATAAAGTAATGAGATTTAATGAGTGCCCTGGCCGGTGTTGCTCGGTGCTTAGTGTTGATCTGTGCACTGAAGGGTCTCGGGTTTGATTCCATTCAAGGGCATGTACCTGGGTTGTAGGTTTGAGCCCTGGCCCTGGTTGGGACATGTGCAGGAGGCAAACAAGCAATGTTTCTCTCTTCCTATCTCCCTCTTTCTTTCCCCCTCCCCTCTCCATTCCACTCTCTCTGAAAAGCAATGGAAAAAATATCTTCAAGTGAGGTTTCTAAAAATTAATTTTAAAAAAGAATACCTCTTAAACACATATACATGCAAAAATAAACAACAAAAAATCGTTTTAAAAATAAGATTTAATGAGCACCGTGTTCCAGAAAAAATGAGATACAGATTAAATACATTCAACCCTTTATTGTTAATTACTGACCTTCGAGAATAAGTAAAGAATATTTCAGTTATCCCAAAGGAGATTTAAAAGCCAATTATTATTAGTATCAGGTTGGCACAGACTTCCCAATAGCAATACTCAAGAATATTATGCCCAGCCAAGATGTCTTTCTAATACAAGGAAATAGGCAAAGCTTATCAATCACCAACAAACTCTGAATGCAGCATCCAGGAGCCTTTCTTAGAGGAGTAAGAGCAAAACAAAAACTATCTGATGATGAAAGACAACTAATTAAAAAAGGATTCACATGCCCTGGTCAGTTTGGCTCAGTGAATAGAGTATCGGCCCGACGACTGAAGGGTTGCAGGTTTGATTCCCGATCAAAGGTGTGTAACTCAGTTGCAGGTTCCCCAGCCCTGGTAGGGGTGCAGGTGGAAGGCAACCAATCGATGTGTCTATCTCATGTTGAGTCTTCTCTTTCTCTCTCTCCCCCTCCTCCCGCCCTTCCACTCTCTCTAGAAATCAATGGAAAAAAATATCCTCTGGTGAGGATTAAAAAAACAGAACTCACAAATGAAAAAGTTTTGCTAAAAGGCTGAGTGATAAAGGAAGTCATTTTATGTTTTGTTTTGTTTTAATCCTCACCGAGGATATGTTTTTATTAATTTTAGAGAGACGAAGGGGGAGAGACAGAGAGAAACATCAATGTGAGAAACATTGGTCGGTTGTTCTTATATGCACCCCAACCAGGGATCAAACCCACAACTAGGTATATGCCCTGACCAGGATGTACAGGTATACAGGATGACGCTCCAACCAACGAAGCCACTCAGCCAGGGCCATTTCACACTATTTTTAAATTAATTACATTTCTATTATAAGTTGAGTCACCAGAATTTGCACTACCATTGCTTGGATTCAAATCCAAGCCACAGCACTAGCTCTTATTCTCAGAATCTCAGGTTCTTCATTTGCATGAAACTATTAGGAATATTAAATTAATTAATAATAGCAAAGCACAAAGAACACTGATAAATAAAATTAACTGAACTCCCCCCGCCCAAATATTGTTTAATGTAGATCTGTTGCCAAGGCAAATGTAAAAATATACATGTCAGGCATGAGTTTATTTTATTACAAATAATGTTGCTCTTCTCAGAGTACATTATATGCTGGTTTAAGTAACCAATAATCCCAAATATCAACGAAATCTGATCCAACCTGCTTGGTACAGAAATTAGACTCACTACTCTATGGTGCCCTAAATTACTCTCTGGAGCTTTTCCTTAAACTGGGAATAACCCCAGGAAGTGATGGATAAAAGATGAATAATAATATGGGGAAAAAGTACTTAAATAACTGATGTTAACTGGATCAGAGCTCTTTGATTTCAAACAATTTGAAATGTTGAAAGTACTATTTTCTCATAATAATACAGACTCTTCCAACTCCACTAATATGAAAGTAGGAGCACTTCTCACTACTGACATAATCTAAGCTTCCCCTTTTAAAGGATTACCTGCAATACTGACACCTGTTGCTTTTATACCACCTCTATTCATCATCTCCTCCACCTTCTTCTTTTCCTCTCTGAAAAATTCTATGGAAAGCCTGTACAAAAATGTGATCTTTTAAAATGTCACCTCTTAAGATACTTTGTATTATTAGTCAAGGCTCACAAGAAAATAGAAGCTAAAATAGTACAAGTAAAATGACTGACATCAGCCAATTAAAAAATTTGTTATTCAAACTGGCACAGTCCAAGGTCAAGAAGCTTTTTAGGTCAAATAGTTTTGCTTTTTCAAACCTACTGTTTTCCACGGTTCACTGGAGCAAAATTGTTCATGCAAACAGAACTACAAGGGCAAAACTAAAAGGGCAGTCATGCCAGTCCAAGCTCAGGCTCTCAAGCGCTCATGGAGTAATGCTCAATAACCTTCGGTCAGGAGAGCTGAGTGCCCCCCAACCACCACTTTCATTTCTAAAAGTTTATTCTAATAAAAAAATAATAAAGTATCATCACTTAAATATCCCATTTCTAATGTGTTCATTACTCAAGAAAAAAATTCATTATTAAAGTTAAATTAATTTTAATTTTAGGAAACTATACAGTCACTCACTTTCTAGTCAGAAATGTGTATTTCAAAAAAAATTTTTTTAAAAATATATTTTATTGATTTTTTTACAGAGAGGAAGGGAGAGGGATAGAGAGTTAGAAACATCGATGAGAGAGAAACATCGACCAGCCGCCTCCTGCACACCTCCTACTGGGGATGTGCCCGCAACCGAGGTACGTGCCCTTGACCGGAATCGAACCTGGGACCTTTCAGTCCTCAGGCAGACGCTCTATCCACTGAGCCAAACTGGTTTGGCTAAACTTACATAATGAAAGACTTAATTTTTCAACTACAAATTGTTTATATTTCTGCTGACTTCACCAGGTTATATTCTTTAAGATCTAATATTCTGTCCTAGCTTCCCTTTCAGGAAAGCAAGACATGATCTATTAAACAAACAAACAAAAAAAACAAATTTAAAAAGTTAAAAAAATATAGAACACCACTAACATTTCTCCACCATTATCTTGACAGCACTGGTTATATATAACTCCAAAGAAAACAAAATAACCAACAGCTAAAAAAATTTCAGGGATACCTTTCAAAAAGCAGAGTGCTTTTGTGGTGAATCAATAATCACAGCATGGCTTTCTAGGTGAAAAAAAAACTAAATAAAACATATTAAGGTGAGGCTGACCATACTCAGTGTAGACAAATTTTAAAAAGAAATAGATTTTAATGTCCTAAATCTGGTATTTTAACAGGCATTCCAGGAACCTGATACATATCAAGGTTGAGAAGCATTATTTGAAACTATATAATGTAATATACACTATTACAATTTATTGCTTCATCAGAAGCAGGACTTCTAGAATGGTGGGTTGAGGATCCTCTCCCCAGCAAAACAAAGATTTAGCTAGTGACAATTATTATTTTTAAATCATCAGAAGACATATATCAAGTGGAAAAACATTTATTCAAGAAAATCTCCTAATTCTCAAGAGCCAAGCCTGGAATTAAGCCACAATTTGTTCCCCTTTCCCATTTTCCCAAGTTCAGTGTTTTGGAAGCTCTACTCCAGGCTGGTGCAGCCAAGAAAATGAACTCTCTCTCAACAATGCAGACTTTAAATCAGTTATCTTAAATATGTTCAGAAAATAAAGAAATCAAATCTAAAGAAATAAAGGAAAGTATGAGAACAATGTCTCCACAAATAAGAGAATATAATTCAAGAGTGAAATTATAAAAAAAAAACCCAGAAATTCTGGAGTTGAAATGCACAATAACTAAAATGAAAATTCACTAGGAAAACACAACAGCAGATTTGAGCAGGTGGAACAATAAGTAACTTGAATATAGGTCAAGTGAGATTATCTAGTCTGAGCTACAGAAAGAAAAAAAAAATAAAGAAAGACTGTAGGACACCTTCAACTGTAGCAACATGTATAATGGGAGTCTCAGGAGAAAAATGCAAGAAGATAATTTAAGAAATAATGGCTGAAAACTCACAAATTTGATGAAAACAATATACCATAGAAAAGCAACCAGAAGAGAACTGGATGGGAAATACTTGTATCAGACAAAATAGACTTTAAAATTAAAATGTTACTAGAGAAAAAGAGGGACATTCTATCTAATAAAGAGGGAATATGCTAATTGACCCTCACACTGTCACAAAGATGGCTGCGCCCACAGCCAATAAGGAGGAAATATGCTAATTGACTGCCCCACCCTCAAAGATGGCGGCACCCACAGCCAATAAGGAGGGAATATGCTAATTGCTGCCCTGCCCTCAAAGATGGCGGCGCCCAGAGCCAATAAGGAGGGAATATGCTAATTGCTGCCCTGCCCTTAAAGATGGCGGTGCCCACAGCCAATAAGGAGGGAATATGCTAATTGACTGTCCCACCCTTAAGATGGCGGCGCCCAGAGCCAATAAGGAGGAAATATGCTAATTGCTGCCCTGCCCTTAAAGATGGCGGCGCCCACAGCCACAAGATGGCAGTGCCCAGTCCCCTCAGTCCGCCCTCAGGCAGGCCTGGCCTTGCCACATGCCTGCTTCTGGGGTCCCCCAGTCCCCTCAGCCCCCCAGCCGCCCAGGGCAGGCCCAAGGTGCAGGTAACCAGGGCCAGCCGAGGCTTGCGCTGCCGGCAGTGGCAGCAGCAGAGGTGTGATGGGGGCGCTGTCTTCCCCTGATCGCTGGGTCGACTCCTGCCCCTGAGGGCTCCTGGACTGTCAGAGGGGGCAGGGGGGCTGAGGGACGCCCCCTCCAGTGCATGAATTTTCATGCACCGGGCCTCTAGTTTTATCATAACAAAATAATCCAACAATTATAAACATATATACACCTAACAAAAAGCCTCAAAATACATGAAGCAAAAACTGAAAGAATTGAAGGGAGGAACAGACAATAATTGAAGACTTCAAAACCCTAGTCTTAATACTAAATAGAACTAGGCAAAAGGTTAACAATGAAGTAGAAGTCTTGAACAACAATATAAACCCACTAGACCTGTAACGGACATCACAGAACACTATACTCAACAATAGCAACATCTATATTCTTCTCAAGCTCACATGGACCATCTTCTAGGAAAAATATGCTAGGCCACAGAACAAGTTGCAATAAATTTAAAGGGATCAAAATCATATAAATCATGTTCTTTAACCATAATGGTATAAAATTACCCCCCAAAAAAGTGCCCTGGCTAGCATTGCTCAATGGTTAGAGTGTCTGCCTGGGCACCAAAGGGTTGCAGGTTGGATTCCCAATCAAGGGCATGTACCAGGGTTGCAGGCTAGTCCCTGGCCCTGGTCCAGGTGTGTGTGGGAGACAACCACTCAATCTGTCTCTCCCACATCAATGATTCTCTTTCTCTCCCCCTTCCCTCCCTTCCATTCTCTTTAAAAAATCAATGGAAAAAATATCCTCGGGTGAGGATTAACAACAACAGCAAAAAGATAGGAAAATTTAGGATACTCACAAATATGTGGAAATCAAGCAACACCTCTCAAGTAACCATAGAACAAAGAAGAAATCACAACAGAAATAGAAAATAATTTGGGATAAATAAAAATGAAAATATTACATACAAAAATGTATGGAATGTGATTGAAGCAGTGCTTGTAGGGAAATTTATACCTATAAATGTTATATTAAAAAAAGAATAAAGATCTTGCCCTGGCTGGTGTGACTCAGTGGTTGGAGCATTGGCCCATGTACCAGAGGGTTACGGGATCGATTCCTGATCAAGGACTATATCTGGGTTGCAGTTCAATCTCGGCCCCGGTTGGGGCTCTTATAAGAAGCAACCAATCGATGTGTCTCTCTCACATTGGTATTTCTCTCTCTCTCTCTCTCTCTCTCTCTCTCTCTCTCTCTCTCTCTCTGCCTCCCCCTCCCTTCCATTCTCTCTAAAAATCAATAGAAAAATATATTCAGATGAGGATTAACTAAACAAAAAACATAGTAATAAAGATCTCATATCAAAAATCTAATCATCTACCTTTAAGATGCTAGAAAAAGGGAAGCAAATTAAACCTAAAGCAAGCAGAGGAAATGAAATAATCTATCAGAGAAAAAAATTATAAAATAGCCCTAGCAGGTTTGGCGTTGGACTGCAGACTGAAGGGTCCCGGGTTCGATTCCCGCAAAGGGCACATGCCTGGATTGCAGGCTCAAACCCCAGTGGGGGGTGTGCAGGAGGCAGCTGATCAATGATTCTCTCTCATCACTGATGTTTCTCTCTCTCTCCCTCTCCCTTCCTCTCTGAAATCAATAAAGAAATATATATATTTTTTAAAAATTACAAAATAGAGAAAAATTGATGAAACCAAAAGCTGTTCTTTGAAAAGGCCAACAAAACTGACAAACTTGTCCTGGTAGTTGTGACTCAGTGGTTAGAGCATTGGCCCGCACAACAAAAGGGTGGGGGTTTGATTCCCAGTCAGAGCATATACTTAGGTTTCAGGTTCGATCCCCAGTTGGAGCGTGTATGGAGGCAACCGATCGATACTTCTCTCTCTCTAAAAATCAAGAAAAACATCCTCAGATAAGGATTTAAAAAACGGAATAATGGGGCATCACTACCAACCTTCCTATATAATAAAAGCCTAATATACAAATTGTCTGAACTGCGGAACAACTGGTGGAACAACTGGTCGCTATGATGCACACTGACCACCAGGGGGCAGATGCTAAATGCAGAAGCTGCCCCCAGCCCGCAGGCCCCAGGCCAGCCAAGGCGGGTGCTATGTGGGGGGGGGGGGGGGGGGGCGCGCATCACCCTGCCGGTTGCCCCACAGATTAGTCCGGATAGCTGGCCAGGCCTAGGGACCCTACCTGTGCATGAATTTTGTGCACTGGGCTTCTAGTATAATAAAAAAAAGGAAAAGGAAATGATATGAACAACTGTAAGCCATAAACTACATAACTTAAATGAAATGGAAAAATTCTAGAAAAACACAAACTTCAAACTGACTGAAAATGAAATCTGAATAGACCGATAACAAGAGATTGAATTAGAATTTTAAAACTTCACACAAAGAAAAAATCCAGGCAAGATGGCTTTAATAGTGAATTCTACCATACATTTGAGCCTTGGCTAGTGTGGCTTAGTTAGTTTAGTGTGGCTTAGTCCCGTGACCCTCAATACCAATTCTTACAAACTCTTCCCAAAAAAACAAAAGAGAAGGAAACATTTTCCAGCTCAATTCGGTGAAGCAAGATACCTGATACCAAAAACAGGTGAAGACTTTACAAGAAAACTACAGACCTATATCTTAGATGAATATAGACACACAACTCCACAACAAAATATTAGTGAACCAAATACAGCAATATGTAATATAAAGGATTATACACCATGACAAAATGAAATTTATCCCACAAATAAAATTAATTGCTTATCTGCAAATCAACCTTTCTTCGAATGCATTGTGTGCAAGGACCATAATTTATTCATCTTTAAATCCTCAGTCACCTGCCAATAACTAATGTATGTCATTCTCATTATAAATAGCACATCCACACCCACCCCACTTTTTATTCCTTTAAACTGCGTTAATTTATTTTTTGTGTCTGGAAGTATGTGTCTATTGTCAAATGCTTAGTGACAACTTAACACTTGGATATATCTTCAAAATACTTGTTCAATTAATGATAGCAACTACATAAATTTTAAAATTCTATGTCAATTCCTAAGATGCAAGACATTACCCACCTGAGTTCTTCAGGTTTTGCTGTACCTGCTGACAGAATTAAAAAAAAAAAAAAAAAGTCCCATTAGTTTGTTCTTAATGGTAAACTGCATCACTATTCATAAAAGCAAGTCTGGACTAAATGTTTTGTAAGCCATGTTTCTCAACCATAGATTTAAAAACCTTCATTTCACATCATTAAAGTCAATATGAAAATTACTTCCATTTTTTAAATAAATAAAATAAACGTATATCTCTTCTTTTAAAACAAAACCATCAGCAAGCCTTCTAGAGTGAGCTGAGTGACAATGGAGCATTGTCAGTTCAAAATAACAGGTAACTTAGAGTTTTAAACAATCACAAATGGTTTAAAACTGGGGATCAAGCCCACAACCTGGGCATGTGCCCTGACCAGGAATTAAATCAGAACCTCTCAGCGCATGGGATAATGCTCAACTAACTAAGCCACACTAGCCAAGGCTCACTCTGCATCTTAATACGAACTTAGATTTGAAACCAAACACAAGTTTTAGTTTCTTTGTCAAAGTAAATCATGCTTGTTATTATATAATTAAAGTAATTTACTGGAAGTAACATTTATGAATTTGCAAATGTCTATGATAAATATACAGTGATTAAATTTATTATCTAATAATAGAATCCTTAATAATATTATAATACCATAACATAATCTTTACATAAAATTGATTCATCACTTATCAATGTTTTTAAAAGTTCCTATGGGGATTTTAAACATTATTATGAGTGAGATCTAAAAGACAAAAAGGGAAGAAAAATGTTTTTCTACAGAATAACTAAAATAGTTAATACGAACAAAAAAAAAATGAACACAAACTTGGTATGGTGTTTAAATTGGGATTATCATAAAATTTAATCTCAGCAGCCACGTAGGCTTTTTCCCTTTGAATTTTATTTTATTAAATTGATTATGCCTGAATCAAATTCAATAAATGAAGAATACTTTAGTTGACTCGAACAAACTTAAGAGTCAGACAACATCCTCTCAAGTAAACAATACCAGTACCAACAACATGATAAAGTGACAAGAAAGAACAGTCCTTTGAAACAGGGCTGCATTCACCTTGCATCTGTAGAGTTCGTCGAGAATATCGTTTGCTGGGCCTTCTTTCAAAGGATGTTGATCTTCTTGCTTTATTGGTTTTCGTGGTCTGATACTCAGTTTTCCCACTAAAATAAGTAAGATAATAACAGGAATAAGAGACTTCAAGACCTACAGTAACCAGACACATAAGTGGGAGAA
Organism: Myotis nattereri; assembly: GCF_964212035.1. NCBI lineage: Eukaryota > Metazoa > Chordata > Mammalia > Chiroptera > Vespertilionidae > Myotis > Myotis nattereri. The sequence goes on along the minus strand of NC_138082.1, from coordinate 85,653,381 downwards.
AGTCTACATTGGGATTCTTCTTTAACCACCCTGAATCTCATCCTGAGGGAAGTGCTGCTAGTAATAGTCTTGATATCTCCCTTCATGACATCATTCTTTCACTCTTAGGTTTGTGTAAAATATGCAACACAAAAATTAAACATAATTTTTTCTTAAGCATGCGCATCACCTAAGAACATACTAAAAAGTTAGATATCTGGGCTTTTATGGAACTCCCTTCTCCTCCCAATTCATACTCTTCAATGCAAACTGTGCAATTAACTCAAGATTTTTTCTAATTGCAATATAGTTTTCAGAATAATTTTCCAGAAATATTTAAACTATTGTCCCACTGTCCTTGACTTCCTTTTAAATGGTTAAGAAAATGCCTCCCACTTTTAATATAGATAGAACAGAATGAATCTCACAAAATTATCTTGCCACATTATTTACATTTCCTCTTTAAAACCATACTGATTGATTCTCATGGCATGTTGAAAACTCACAAGTAATAATATACTCTCAGGTAAACCAAAATATTCCTACTTACAACCAACAAACAAGGAGTCTAGAATAATAATGGCATTTCAGGTTTATAAAGGGTGAGAAATGTTATCCAAATTAATTTCCCACTCAGCACAGGATACCTTTTCTCTATATGGTATTCAGTTGTTGGATGAAGACACCTTAACGCTCTTATACGGATTTAAACTGGAGGCTAATTAAGATATAAAGTAAAGGTCAACAGGGATATAAAATCCATTTCAGCATTATAATGTTTCCTATCAATTTTGGAAATTTAACAACATAATTTCCTGTCTTTTATTTTGGCCAATCGAAAACACTGGCAAGCCACTTTATTTCTCTGTGCCCTAGTTACCACATCTATAAAATGAGGGGTTGGCCTGTTTTGGCCTCTATGAAAGAATGAAAGATATAGCAGAAAGCTATTAACATCAACCTATATCTAAATCGTGATCCTAGTCGGATAAATCCTGATCGCTGAGAACCCTTTTGCACAGGGCCTCGGAGGCGGAAGAAGGCATGATGCTCCACAGCACATTTCCATAAATGCTTGCACGCCTTTGGATGGTCCAGTCTAAAGACAAACGTGTGTTCCTGCTCTTTGCCCTGAAAAACAAAAGGATGCAAAGAGAGGTAATTATTAGGTCAGACATTCCTATCCCGTTACTCAGCTACAAATGCAACCCCAGCAATACCAAGAATCAATAAAACATCTCGCTTGCTCTCTGAAACTCAAGAAACTCTTCATAGCCACCTATATAAAAAGGAAGAGCTGAAATCATTTTCTCGGCCAAAATAAAATTATTCCTAAAAAGGTTCTCTCTACCTATATGACCTCATTTCTCAGAGATACATAAAATGAGGGTTTATCTGCCATATTTTGGTATAAATACATAATAATTTAAAGAGAAGATCTGGTAATATTTACTAACAGACTTAAAAATGTCCACATTCTTTGTTACTATAACCGTTCTCACAAGAATCCTATATAATCCTATATAATAAAAGCCTAATATGCTAAGTGTCCGGTAGTCCATTCAACCAAAGTGGAATATGCTAATGATATGATAAGGCCACTCAACTGCTTGCTATGATGTGAACTGACCACCAGGGAGCAGAGAGTCAACTGGTCAACCAGTCACTACGACGTGCACTGACCAACACAGGGCAGATGCTCTGACCAGTAGGTTAGCTTGCTGCTGGGGTCTGGCCGATTGGAACTGAGTAAGATGGGTTGGACATGCCTTGGAGCCCTCCTGCACCCCCTCCCCAGCTGGCCAACCTCCCATGTCCCTCCCCGGCCCCAATCATACACCGGTGGGACCACTCAGCCCAGCCTGCAACCTCTCGCAATCTGGGACCCCTCGGGGCATGTTGAAGAGCTGGTTTTGGCCTGATGGCAGAACAACCAGTCACTATGACGCACACTGACCACCAGGGGGCAGATGCTCAACGCAGGAGCTGCCCCCTGGTGGTCAGTGCACTCCCACAGGGGAAGCGCCACTCAGCCAGAAGCTGGGTTTACATCTGTCGAGCGTAGTGGCAGTGGTGGGAGCCTCTCTTGCCTCCACGGCAGCGCTAACAATGTCTGAGGGTTCCCGGTCTGAGAGAGGGTGCAGGCCATGCTGAGGGACACCCTCCCTTCCCCCAGTGAATAAATTTCATGCTCCAGGCCTCTAGTCTAATGATAATAGTTAACATTCTTAGGCACTTTCCTAAGAATTTCATATGAATTACCTCAATGAGCAGATACTATCATTTGGCCCATTTCACAGATAAAGAAACTAAGACTCAAGAAATTAAGCCAAGGTCACAAAGCTAGTTAAGAGAGAAAACCAGAATTTCAACCTCTCCATTCAGGCTCCAGAGTCTATGTTTGTAATATCTAAACTATGTTTCTCCAGATTACCTAAACAAAAAATTTGCACCCAAAGATTTTCTTCAGTCTCATTTATAATAGTAAAAACTGCCACACGTAAAAAAAAACCCAACTCCAAAATAAAAGAAATAATCAAGTAAATACTGGTATATTTAAAAACTATACAACCCTAGCCGAATTGGCTCAGTGGATAAAGCATCAGCCTATGAACCAAAGGGTCTCCGGTTCAATTCCGTTCAAGGGCACATACCTCGGTTGCTGGTTTCTCCCTGGCCTGGACCCTCGTCGGGGCTCGTGCAGGAGGCAAACCAATCGATGTGTTTCTCTCACATCAATATTTCTCTCTGTCTTTCCCTCTTTCTCCCACTCTCTCTAAAAATCAATGGAAAAAATATCCTCGGGTGAGGATTAAAAAAAAAAAAAGGAAAAACACTACACAAAGATAAAATAATGAATGCACTACTGTTTATTCATATTACAGAATACTACATATAGATTAAAATGAATGAACTAGATCTACATGGCTACACTTGTTTAGGTAAAATAAGCAACATGCAAAAAAGTTCACAAAACAAAACAACAAAAATATATATATATGATTTGTGTAAAATTTTAAAACAATTCTACCATATCTTCATATTTGGAGAAAGAACAGAATGATACCCTTCAAGAATGGAGACCAGCTATGGGGAAGGAAGGAGCAAGCTGGGGAGTTAGACCTTAGTTATATCAAACATACCATTACCTATTTCTAAAAGATAATTCTGAAGAAACAATGCCAAAAATGTTCAATCTAAATGAGTGAAATGGATATCAATTTATAATTTCTTTGTACTTTTCAGTATATTTAATTTTGTAACATGAACTATTTTGTCATTTAAAAACATTTTATAAACTCTATGTGAAGGTTCTTCATGACCTTTGTATAGGCAAAAATTCTGAAATTTTAAGACACAAAAAGTACTGACCACAAAAAAAATTGTATTACATTAAAATTGAAATCCTCTATTAACCCAAAAGATACTATTAGGGGAGACAAAAGGCAAGTCAAGAAGCAGAAGATATCTGCAACACAAAGAACTAACATGACAAAGAACTAATATCTAGAATATATAAAGAACTTTGATAACCCAATAGGAAAATGAACAAAACACTTGAAAAGGCACTCCATATAAAAGAATATCCAAATATCCAATAAATACAAGCTGTCCCAAAATAATGTATACACTGTAATAGCTGATAGCTCAAGTTTGAAAAATGAAAGGTATTTTAATAAACACTGCCTTTATAATTATTTGAAATGTGTATATACATTATAAGTACTGTACTTAGGAATAGTCATCAGGAGAATGCAAATTAAAAATAATTCTACTATCAGAATGGCTAAAATGGTGTTAGAGTCAGGAGAGTCGTTACCCTTGGGGGGCTGTATTTATTGGGGAGCACAAAGAAGATTCTATTATTCTGGTACTAGTTTATTTCCTCGTCTGGGTGCTGGTCATACAGATACATTTGAAAATTCAACAAGCAGTACATTTATATTAGCACTTATCTGATGTATGTTATATGTCAATGAAATTTACCAACAAAAACTACACATAGAAAAAAACATGGAAAAATGAACAAACTCAAAGTAGGAAAACATTTCTATGACACAAAACCCATATGCCATAAATGACTGACAAGTTCACCTATTTAAATTTTTAAAAATAAATGACAAAGATCCCAATAAGCAATGCTAAAAAACAACAATTAGGTAAGATATTTACAATTTATATGACAAAGTGCAAAACCTGCAAGAAAAAATTCCAACAACCCAATAGAAAAATGGGCAAAGGATATAAATAGACAGTTTGGAGAAAAGGAAACACAAATAATTCAAATTTATTAAAAAAATGTTCAATATCACTCATAACAGAAATAAAAATTAAACCTAGCATGAAATTCCATTTTTCACCTTTCAGATAAAAATGTTATAACTCCTGGAAAAGGTGTGTACACAGATAAATAGTGCAACATGATAGGCTCTCTCTATATCCATGACAAATGCACATACTGATTTGAACCAGCGAGTCCACCTCCAGAAAATTATGCTATAGATACTTGCCAATGTAGAAATTAATGTCTATATAGTGAATAAATGTCAATTAAGAATTGATTAAATAAATTAGGGCACATCCTAGAATACTACAGTTTTGTGTTTTTAGTAAGAATGGAGAAGCACTTTATGTACTGACCAGACGCCTGGCCTGTGGGATCGGGCCGAAACCGGCTCTCCGACATCCCCCAAGGGGTCCTGGATTGCCAAAGGGCACAGACCAGGCTGAGGGACCCCACTGGTGGACGACTGGGGCAGGGGAGGGATGCAGGAGGTTGACCAGCCGGGGAGGGACTGTAGGAGGACTCCAGGGCATGTCTGGCCCATCTTGCTCAGTCCCGACTGGCCAGACCCCAGCAGCAAGCTCTCCTATTAGTCGGAGCATCTTCCCCCTGGAAGTGCACGTCACAGCGACTGGTCGACCGGTCAACTGTCTGCCCTCTGTTGGTTGGTCAGTGCACATTATAGCGACTGGTCAACCAGTTGACTGTCTGCCCCTGGTGGTCAGTGCACATCATAGTGAGTGGTTGGGTGGCCTTAGCATATCATTAGCATATTACACTTTGATTGGTTGAACAGATGACCAGACGCTTAGCATATTAGGCTTTTATTATATAGGATATGGAAAAAATTCCCAGTTATAATATATAGTTGAAAAAGGGTAACAATAGTATATAAGCATGCAAACTTGTTTGAAAAAGAACTGATTTACACATTTACTTGAATATATGTATAAAATATTTTAAAAAAGATATCTAAAAAGCCAATACTGTATTATGTATTAGATCAAATCTAAAAAGCCATCAATTGTAAGATGCAGAATTATTTTATAGCCCAATAACAAGTGTCATCAATTAAATTATGACTATATTCTTATCAAATAGGATTATATTTTCTTCTTCTTGAAGGGACTACCTTTAGATTAAATTATCATTTAATCATACATGAGCTTTCATAAAAAGGACAATACTGGCAAAACATTACTTTTAAATGCAATATCTGCCTTTTCTGAATCATTTTCAGCTCATATGTTGATAATATAATGATCATCCTCTGTGTCATCAAGAGATTTGTTTTTTAAGTAATCAATTACTGTCTCTATTATTTTCTCCCAGGCTGTGTGATAGGACAATCCTTTGTATGTACCTCAGTAATAAAACATTCAAAACTTAGCACTGTTACATCTAATTTTCAGAATCTTCTTATTTTAGGTTCTTCTAAGTAGCCCTTCTCACACTTCATTGTGTATGCAAATCTCTTTAATATTTTGCCCAATTTGTTTTCATCTATATCTATCTATATGTATGTTTTTTAAAATTTATTTCTTTGTATACATTAAAATTATATTTATTCACAATCCTGTAAGCTTTGACAAATGCATAGAGCAGCAATTTGAACTGGTGTGCCACAAGAATTTTTAAAACATGCAATACCAGATCTATTTAGTCAGGGGCACTTTTCCCTTCAATTATCAAATTAAAAAAATGACAATAGCCAATACAATAGTTGCCCAGTGCAAATGAATCAAAATTATAACTATTTTTTGTCAGATAAGCAAAAAATACATTTTTTTGGTGTGCCACAGAATTTTAGTAGTTTGTGTGTCATGAAATGAAAAGGTTGAAAATCTCTGGCATCAAGTATAGCAACTACCACCAAAATCCGGATAGAGAAGAGTTCTCTCAGTCCCCAAAATTCCCTGTGCTGTTCCTTTGTAGTTAAGCCTTCTTACTCCACCTAGTCCCAAATAATCAGTGATCTATGCTCCATTCCTATGGATTTCCTTTCCGAGATTGCCATATAAAATAAACTCACATAGTCATGATCTTGTGAATCTGCATAATGCATTTGAGTTTGAGTTGCACCCATGTTGTTGTGTATATCAATTAGGAACTAGATTTAACTGGCAGCGGGGGGGGTGGGGGGGGAAGGTAATTGTTAGTTTAGAAGGTTTTACTTTAAAATATTATTAGGTAGCCTGGCGTGGCTCAGTGGCTGAGCATAGACCTATGAACCAGGAGGTCATGGTTCCATTTCCTGTCGGGGTTCGTGCCTGGATTGCAGGCTCAATCCACAGTGTGGGGCATGCCAGAGGCAATTGATCAATGATTCTCTTTTATCATTGATCTTTCGCTCTTTCTCTTCCTCTCCCTTCCTCTCACACATAGTAATTTGTATACACATAGTATCAATGAAGAAACAAGAACAGTCTTTTATATTGTCTTTAATCTTAAACGCAGAACAACCATATTTTTAGAATGGTGTGACCTTAAGCGAGAAATTATTTAACTAAATTATTAATTATACTGAGTTCTTTGGGTCTATAAAACAACAAGAAACATTTCCCCTTTTAGAGATTTAAGTTACTACATAAATAGTCATTGTTACATAAGTAATGCAATACAATTCCCACCTGATCATCATCTTCTACCACCACCAGGGTTAATTTAGTCTTCTTAAAATCCAATCTAGTTATCTTGGGCCTGTAACAATATGAGAATAGTAGCCAGATTTAAAAAATGTCCTCTAAATTTTTTTTAAAATGTTGTTGTTACTTCAAGCACATTAATCATCTAACTTCTGAACTGAAAATTGGTAAGGGTAAAATAAAATAAACATTACCTGCACTGGCCATCAAAAAGGCCTCCAACCTAAAATATAGCTAAGACAATAGAAAAAAAATTTCAAAAGCAACACTTCTAGCAAAACTGATGCTGCACATTTATCAGGCATTAAAAATGCTAAAGAGTGCTGGCTGGATGGCTCATTGGTTGGAACACTGTCCCACCCACCAAAAGGTTTCAGGTTCAATTCCCAATCAAGGCACATACACTAGGTTGTGGGTCTGATCCCCAATTGGGGGCCATAGAGGAGGGAACTGATCGATATTTCTCTCTCTCTCTCTCTCTCTTCCTCTCTCTTTTAAAATAAAACATCTTCAGGTGAAGATTAAAAAAATGAAAAAATCCATATAAATATTTCATAGGCCCCAACTATGGTGTAAGAAATTCTCCAGGAACTGGATAAAGACTACAAAGCTTTTTAAAAGGCATAAAGGAAAACATATTATTGATTATTGTCTATAGCAATTTTGGTTTGAGGAAATATATTTTTTAAACCTCATTTTATGACCCACTTTCCAACTCTATCTCCCATTTGAACTAAAATCCTAAACAGCCTACCACATTTGAACTCTGTACTTCTATGAACTGTAATGTCAAAACAATGCAACTCTCACTAATTTTTAAATATCACTTATGTAAAATATAATTGTAAAACACAGCTTGTTTGCAAGAACTGTACTAACAGTAAGTAAGTGTAATAGGTGAAGGAGGGGGAGGATCTAGCACTTATTTAAGTGGAACCAATGCTTACATATAACGCCTACCAAGTATCAGGTACTCTTCTAAATGTTTTACAGGTATTAATTCAATTCATTCTCACAGCTATCTGTGAGGTGGTACAAAAGATGCTGTCTTTATCTCTCAGCCTAGAGCGTTTTCTGGCTATGAATCCTATCATCACCCCACAGGTCCAGTTGGAAGTGTAAGAGAATTAACACTCAAGGACTGAGTAAATAAATGCCCCAGCTCCCTCACCCAGTGAGGGGCAATTGTAAAGGTGTTCCATTCAAGTCTCTCAAAGAGTCCCTAACAGAGACACCTGGATGCAAAAACAAATGGAATACTATCTTCAACTTTTTAAGAGGAAATAATTTTCAACCTAAAATTCTATTCTCAGCTCAATTATCAAGAAAGCATAAGAATATAACATTTTAAGGCATCCAAGGATTCAAATAATTTACTTTCCATATCCTTTTATCAGGCAGTTACTTGGGGGATATATATATATATATATTTTTTTTTTTTTCAGAAAAACAAAAGCAAAGAAAGGAAAATATGGGAAGAGGACACAGAATCCTAGCTGAAAACAGAAAATGGAAGTCCCAAGATAAAAATTGTACAGCAGTTTGGAGAGCAAACAGTTCCCACTGAAATATAATCATTTCATATAGCCCTTGAGAATTTGAAAGAACTTAAGGAGACCACAAAAACAGGTAATTTAAAGAGATGTGTGTGATGCTGTACATGACATTGGAGGAGGGGGAGCCAAGAGCTCTAGGAAAAACAAAAAGGTACATGGAAGGGAAATGTAATCCCACTTGTGAGTTCAAGGATTTCAGGTTTGATCAGGAAAAGGACAGAGATAGCAGTACTGCACAGATCTCTACTGAGGTGTTAGGACAGGCTGCACGAGCGGAAGTCCTTCACAGCAAAACAGGCAGAGACAAATGGCACAGAGCCCCCAGCAAGAAGGGGAAGAAGGTATGGGGACGGCCAGAAAAGAGGGGAATCAGAGAGGGGCTTATGTACCTAGGCAATGGCATTCAGCAGCAAGGGGGGAGTGTCTGGGTCAGAGAGCTCTAAAAGGCAGTAGTGGTTTGGAGTCTTTTATAGCTACAAGATTTACCTTATCTATAGCTAGTAGTTTTTAGTGGGATATGCAAAGAAGACAGACTCTAAATGGCTGAAAATATACTTAACCCTGACCAGTGTTCCCACTGGTTAGAACATCGACCCATGCACCGAGGGGTCTGCAGCAGGTTCAATTCCAGTCAAGGGCATGTACTGGGTTGCAGGTTCCATTCCAAGCCCTGGTCAGGTTGTGTGCAGGAGGCAACCAATCAATGTGTGTGTGTGTGTGTGTGTGTGTGTGTGTGTATGTGTGCACGCGCGCGTGCACGCATCTCCCTCTCTCACCTCCCATCCACTCTCTCTAAAAAACAATGAAAAAATATATTATTAGGATATACATAAAGCAAATGGACGTGTAAGAAGTTGAGTTTGGTGCTGAGGGCTTTGAGCTAACGGTCCTCACATGCTATGAAGAAGTAAACAACATAAGAGCCAATACACAGGGCCATGTTAGCCCACGTTTACACCACCAGTACACTGCTCAAAGCTGTGACACTTCTGACACAGATCCAATAATGTAAACGCTATTTTTTGATTTTCAGCTTTAGACAAAACCTGGAGAACTTAATTATGATTATGAAATCCAACTTATACACAAATATAATTTAAGTTTGGATAATAGAAGTTGGGACACAGAAAGAGCATAGCTTAAAAGGAGACATAAAAGTATTAATATCTTCCTCTCACACAATAAGGAGTAGTGAGTAAAAAGACTGCCTATGGCAGTGGTCAGCAAACTGCGGCTTGCGAGCCACATGCGGCTCTTTGGCCCCTTGAGTGTGGCCACGAAGTTTCAATCGCACTGTACGTGCAGACCCGCATGTGGTATTTTGTGGAAGAGCCACACTCAAGGGGCTGCAGTTTGCCGACCACTGGCCTATGGAATAAGAAATAGCAAAAATAGTGACACTGAGGCAGGACAGTAAGAAGCTAGGAAAATTCCTTGGCAAGTAGAATAGGGAAGCTGAGCACACAGCTGAACAAACTGGATGGGCACTTTACAAACAGATACAGGTCACCTCCCTACAGACAACAGCTAGGCCTCAGCTGTATTTCAGCTCCAGGCCCAGGAAAGCAGCAAACCCAGATGGGCTATGCCAGGACCAGCTGCAATGACTAATGGCCCCTGCCCTGGTGGACACCACGACCCTGAAGGGCACATCTGGGAAAGGTGATGTATAATCTGTGGAAGTCTCCCCTAAGACCTCCCCTAAACTCCCAGCCTTTGAAAATCCTCAAAACAAAGGACCCAACTTGTGCTCCCCATCCCAGAGCATACCCAAGCTTTCCCTTTCCCCTTTGCTTCCCCCACAGGCATGTATCTTCTAAACCAGTGGTTCTCAACCTTGGTTGCACATTAGAATCACCTGGGAATCTTTTTAAAATCCTAATTTCTGGGCCTCAGGTGATTCTAATGTGCAGCCAAGGTTGAGAACCACTGTTAAACAGTAAGATTCCCCAGAGACTTGCAGCCAGGGGAAATGGGCAACAGCAGCTCTTCCCAGGCTAACCCCCTGCACCTGTCTCCAAAGACTCTTTCTCTCTGACTTTCCAGTGAGCCAGAGCAGCCCCACCTCAGCTCTCCTGTTGCTTCTTCTATCCTAAGCCCTTCCTTGTTCCACTCCCCCCAGCTTTAATAAATGTACTCTCAAAATCACCTGCAGGCCAGCCCTAGTAGAACATACCTACATGTGAACATTTAACATACCTAGAAATACATAATACTTACATTAGAACAGCAGTTCTCAACCTGTGGGTCGCCGACCCCTTTGGGGGTCGAACGACCCTTTCACAGGGATCGCCTAAGACCATTGGAAAACACGTATAGAATGACATATTGTTTTTGTGATTAATCACTATGCTTTAATTATTTTCAATTTGTAACAATGAAAATACATCCTGAATATCAGATATTTACATTAAGATTCATAACAGTAGCAAAATTACAGTTGTGAAGTAGCAACGAAAATAATTTTATGGTTGGGGGTCACCACAACATGAGGAACTGTATTAAAGGGTCGCGGCATTAGGAAGGTTGAGAACCACTGCATTAGAACATGTACTTTGACATACCTTGGAACTAATGGAAAATGCAGCTAGAAGAGTTTTAAAAATTGCCCCTGGGTTGTGAAACTAAAGAGGTAGGATTATGACAGGAGACAGTTTCAATTAATTTATAAACTTTTCAGAACTATTTGTTTTCCAAATTCTATTTTGTGTATTAACTTCATATTAAAATACAAAACAACAATAAATATCTTTGACACTGACTCTACTTACCAAAAAAATAAGCCAATTTTGGTCTCTCCTTCAAAAACAAGAACTCCTGTTGGGGTTAGTCCCAAACTATAGTCATTCCCGTCTCGAGCCTAATTTAAGAAACGGGAAATGTGTTAATTTATTTGCATAAAATAGGCTTCACATTTTCATACAATTGCTTAATTTTATTTTCACGTTGAATTATATTAATTATTCACAGGTAATATTAATATGCAAGGTATTTTCAACAGTTAGAGTTTCCAAAACAACATTCTCAGGAGAATTAATGTGTACATTTAGTTCATTGAAACACTACAGGTTAAGGTATGTCTTCACTGAAAATAGTTACACTCCCACTACAACAAAAGCTCTTTCCAGATTCTTCTCACATTCTATTCACCACTTAAATCACAAATTTTGAAAAATAAAACTGCCTTTCTGGGAAAATTTAGCTACTCAAACTAAAAATAACTTAAATCACTATACCAGCAACAGTTTAACAAAGTCCTCTCAAGTTACAGATTTTCAACTTTGCTTCCTAAATTACTTTAATTTTTATAGAGCCTTCTTAGCTTACATGATATGAGACTATATCAATGTGAAGTGAAAGACTAAAAAGTGGTTTAAAATCTTTAATAAGTAACAGCTTAAAAGGACAGACATACTTTTGGGAAATTTTGGTTGTTTCTCTTCTTTCTTATATTAACCTTTATGTGAGATTCTTAACATTCAGTACTTAATCTCAGCCTTTATAACCACCTACCTCAAGTACCTAGTACTAGCCCATACAAACCCCATAGCCTCTCTCACATGAAAAAATTTCATAGTCACCTTGTATCTTGAAGGAATAAATTTTTTAATAAAAGTATCACAATATAATGCTTACCTTGACCACATGCATATCAACCCCATACATTTCTAGCCATTTGGCTTTATTCAGATAATTGGTTTCAGCTTGTGCTGGTGTCTGACCTCTGAAATAAAAAATAATATTTTTTTAAATAATAAAAATGTAAAATTAAGTCTATACCAAGTACAGAAATAGAAGAAAATATAAGATCACTATCATGGTGATGTTAAGGAAAGTGTGGTCAAATATCAAGTACCTGTATTCCTTCCATTTCTCAAAAATAGCCAACTCCATCTCTTCAGTCTGAATGGGCATGAACCTGAACTCAGTTACAAGTTCAGGACTATGCTCAGCAAGATCACAGTCACCAAGTTCAGCTACAAACATAAGTTTTACAAAGTTATATTTTGTTAACAAGTTTATTTCCTGATGAATCTTTCTTTAAAACCAATTTTATTAAAAAGTACTGCTAGGATTAGAAAGATTCTTTCTTAAACAACCAGGAATTCATAACACCCAAACCTCCCAAAAATAAATGTAGCTTATTACACTTGTGATTTATCTGTCTATACACACAAATCACGTATTTCTGTTTGGTGGTGTATTTCTGATTAAATGTCTTCAATTTATTCAAACCTTATTATAATGCTTAACCTTTGAGAACCTCTTTCTAGACTTCCACAGAGAAATACATTTGACCTTATAATGAATAAATAAGAATATTTAGCAATCCTTAACACTTAGCTGGCATCTGTTAAGAACCTAATATGCAAAGAATGTGAAATAAATTATTAATCCCAAAGACATAACAAAGAAAAATTGCTAAAAAGTATTTGGGGAAGGAAGGCAGTAGGAAAAGAACTGAACAATGCACAAACATATATGTACTCATCTGTGCTGAGCTCTGAACTGTGGGTTTGGGGGAAAAGGGAAAACATTCTAGTTTTCTATACTTAAGAATGTTTTCCTTTAAAATAATATTTTACTCATTAAAAATGAAAATATTTCGCCGGGACCGGTTTGGCTCAGTGGATAGAGCATCGGCTTGCGGACTGAAGGGTCCCAGGTTCGATTCCGGTCAAGGGCATGTACCTGGGTTGCGGGCACATCCCCAGTGGGAGATGTGCAGGAGGCAGCTGATCGATGTTCCTCTCTCATTGATGTTTCTAACTCTCTCTCTCCCTTCCTCTCTGTAAAAAAATCAATAAAATATATTTAAAAAAAATGAAAATATTTCCATTTTTATTTTAAAAAATCTAGCTGTGGAGAGAAAAAATACATGAGAACTACATTGAGATAATCATACAAATGATAACATTATTTATTGAGCACCCACTCTAAACACATATTACAAATATATTGTCACTTAACTTCCTTGAAGATTTTATTACACCCTTTTATTGCTGAAGAAATTGCTCTTTTGTCTGGACTACAGTGACTTTAAGGAGCTCTAAACCAAATCTGCTATATAATGTTGTTTAGAATGTTTACTAAAATGGTTCAGAAAAGTGAACTTGAGAGTATGAGAAAAAGCTAATAACAACTACCCTAATAAAATATAAAATCATTGCCGAAACCGGTTTGGCTCAGTGGATAGAGCGTCGGCCTGCGGACTGAAAGGTCCCAGGTTCGATTCCGGTCAAGGGCATGTACCTGGGTTGCGGGCATATCCCCAGTGGGAGATGTGCAGGAGGCAGCTGATCGATGTTTCTCTCTCATCGATGTTTCTAACTCTCTATCTCTTTCCCTTCCTCTCTGTAAAAAATCAATAAAAAATATACTTAAAAAAAATATATAAAATCATAAATGAAACAAGAAGCTCCTTTTATGAAGATGGAAGTAATACTTCAGCAAATTTATTTTTAAGAACCTTAAGAATTAATAGGATTTGATAAACTATTAGGCAGGAGACAAAGAGAGATGCATAGGACAAAACATAAAATTTTAAGAAATCCAAACTAATGGTGCCATGGATGAAAAGTTCAAGAAAAAATTTTATTTAGGAAAGAAATATAAGAAGAATTAAGAAATAATGTATTAGTCACATGTACCAATCAAACATTAAGTAATTAGTAAACACTACTCTGAATAGTGTTTTATTAAATACACAAAAATGTATAAAAACCATATTTTCAAGAAGCATATACTTTGCTTGTCATGAAAATTACACAATATGACAAAGACAGACCAGCTGATGGAATATCCTATATAATAAAAGGGTAATATGCAAATTGACCCTAACGGACCACTGGGAACAAACGGTTGCTATGACACGCACTGACCACCAAGGGGCAGACGCTCAGTGCTAAGGATGTCCCACCGAGGGCTCCCGGGCTGCCAGAGGGATGTCTGACTGCCAGCTTAGGCCCGATCCCTCCCGGGGAGCAGGCAGACATCCCCCGAGAGGTCCCAGACTGCGAGAGGGCACAGGCTGGGCTGAGGGACCGCCCCCCCCCCCCAAGTGCACGAATTTTCATGCACTGGGCCTATAGTATGGTATAACAGATATTGAAAATGATAGCTCTTCAATAGATCAAAAAATTTTAGAATTAACAACTTCATATAGGAATCAATAAAATGTAAAATACGTGCTTTCAAGAAAGATGCACGCAGTTATATACTTCTGATTGTTACAATGCTAGAAGCATAGCATTTCCAAACTAGTATCGTTAATATTCTGCAGACGAGAAAAGTTTTAATTTGTAGACAGACTATGATAGTAGATGGAGATGGATAGGTAACAATTATCCTAGAGGTATATTTTTGAAGTACAGAAATTTCGTCCATTCACAATCCTTCTATCAATAGGAAAATATGCTTTCTTAAATATTGGAAGCACAAAATGAGCAAAATATTAGGTTTATCATGAAAACATTAACATTTTAGTATTATTATCTTTACAATGGCAAATAAGTGCTACTGATCTTAGAGGGATTGGAGATAAATATAGAATCAGCCCCCTCACCCAAAGCATAAAATTATAATCAGAATTTTTTTTCCATTTTGTGAACAAGTACTGAAATTAATGTTTTATAAGAATTTCAATTTTTTAGAAGAAAATTCCTAAATTTAACACTATATGATTAATGTAACAAGGTACAAGATTTGAGTTTTTCATTACTCTCATTTACTGAAAAAAATACTTTTTTATCCTTAAAATAGCCATCAGGAACTTTTAAATACATGCTAAGTATTTCTTTCATGTATTTGTTTTTAAGAATACTACTAAAAGCAAACCATATAGCTGTGGCAACTTTCTAATATATAACTGTATTCTTTTTAAGGAAAAAAATAGCTGATGGCCAAATATAACATTTATGGAATTATCAAGTAGACTGTAATAATAATTTGAAAACTTATAGACAGAAAAAGCACAAATTAAATGAAAGGCACGAGAAAGAAGGCAATGTTCTAAAACTTGTGTAAGTAAAGTCAGAGTTGGATATTGATACAAATTTACACAAAATCAGTGCTGCTTCTCCCATATCATTTTGAATCTCCTGAAATTCTTTACCTAACCATACACTGAAAATAGTTATGCTTTACTCCCAATAATCAACATGAGAACTGCTTACCTTGCAGATTATAAGCTGCCAACTGAACTGCTGTATCAAATGGACACTCCAATCTGAGACCAAACACAATTGGTTAAACAATTTCACAACCTTCAGTTAAAGAGAAATGGAAATATATACTTTATGCTGGCCATTTCTTTTTCATAATTAGCTATAAAATGATTTTTCAAAAACATTTTTAAACTACTCAAAGAAACTAATACTCACTTTCCACTGAGAATATCTTGTCTTAATTGAAGAACAAATAAATACCTAAGAATAACAAAAGGCACAAATTTAACTGAAGTGAACAATTTTACCCTTCTAATTTGGAAAGAAACATTCTTAATTATACAACTTTGCCCAAAATAAAGTCTATAAAAGAAAAAAGGGACAATAAGCATCAGGAGGATGGTAGCATGTCTGTAAGATGACAGCAAAAAACAGCCTAGCCGGTGAGGCTCAGTGGTTGACCGCCAACCTGTGAACCAGAAGGTCACAGCTCAATTCCCAGTCAGAGCACATGCCTGGGTTGTGGGCTCGATCCCCAGTTGCGGGGAGAAAGGAGAATGTGCAGGAGGTAGCCAATCTATGATTCTCTCTCATCATTGATGTTTCTATCTCTCTCTCTTGTCTCTCTTCCTCTCTGAAATCAATTTTAAAACATAGCAGGCACAGAATACATACAGTAGAAAGAAAAGATTTAAGGCAAAATACTAAGAATGAGCTCTGTGAACTGATTTAACTGTGCTTTGACAATGCAGCCATCCCATATGTGAAAGGATACTAGCATGCATATAACTGAATACTAGCTATAATCTCATTGGCAGAGTAGTCAAGAGCAAAGTCCTCCTGAAGGGATTCAACAATTCAATATTTTACTTAATAAATAGTAAGTAGAATGAGTCATGGATTTGGGGAGGGATTTGTAATATCATCTATTAAGAAATACCAGGAGGGCAAGAAAAAGTAAAAATAGGTATATATAACCTACTTAAAGTTTATTCAAAATTATTCAAAACAAATTAAAATCTAACATTTTTTATTAATCAATGGCATTTCAATAGGTAAAGCAAATCAGGAGCCTACTTGAATAAACTCTCAGTGGCCAAAGATAGATCATTTTGGACATCAATAAACATGGCAATGTATTTAAACACATCAGCCCCGTTTAAAATCCATGAGTTGATAATGACACTTAAAAAAAGAACTCACTAGTTACCTTTGGAGGATGCTGGGGAACTAACTCTTTATTTTGAAAACTGATTAAAAAAAAAAAAAGGAAAATAATCCTACACTTAAAAAGCACTATCCCAAATGACAGTCTATTGTCTGAG
Organism: Myotis nattereri; assembly: GCF_964212035.1. Lineage (NCBI taxonomy): Eukaryota > Metazoa > Chordata > Mammalia > Chiroptera > Vespertilionidae > Myotis > Myotis nattereri. The sequence goes on along the minus strand of NC_138082.1, from coordinate 85,636,425 downwards.
GTCTGTTACAAAGGCAAGGAATACATTTCATTAGCTATCTATAAACTGGAAAGAATTATGGACAATCTTCCAATATTTTAGCTAGCCTGACTAAACTTTACCCGTGTTCAACTATGTCTTACCGGGTTAGCTCTTCACGAAGATTATTTGGTTCCGAGGAATAAAACTTAACTCGAAAATGCAGACAATAGGGTGAACCAACTGCCATTAAAAAAAAGAAAAAAAGCTTTAATTTTTATAACTATTTAAATAATAAGAATTTACAGTCAGTAAATCTGTCAAAAATCCACTGAACTGGGGACAAAAGATAACAGGTTTTAATATATTTCAGTTTACAGTGTAGGTTTGATTAAACCTAATACAAAAAGAGCTATCTTTTTTTGAACTATACCATCATACAGTACTATTAAAATAATCTGTCTTCCTAAGAATAGATAGCTCTAATTTAATTCTAACAGTTCAGGGCCAATATCTATCTATACTAATAAAAGGGTAATATGCTAATTAGACCGGAATTTTTCCGGACGACCTTCCGGACAAAAGCCATGGTGGCACTACCGAGGCAGAGGTGGTTAGGGGCGATCAGGCTGGCAGGGTAGAGCAGTTAAGGCGATCCAGCCGGCAGGCAGGTGAGTGCTTAGGGGCCAGCGGTCCTGGATTGCGAGATGGATGTCCAACTCCCCGCAGGGATCAGGCCTAAACTGGCAGTCAGACATCCCCCAAGGGGTCTCAGATTGGAGAGGGTGCTGGCCAGGCTGAGGGACCCCTTTGCCCCCATGCACGAATTTCGTGCACCTGGCATCTAGTATACATATAATAGCCTAAGCGACCGTTACAACCGATTGACCAAATGATGGGTCGACCAGTCGCTATATGCACACTGACCACCAGGGAGCAGACTCTCAACGCAGGAGCTGCCCCGTAGTAGTCAGTGCACTCCCACAGCCAAACTCCCATGGCCAACTTCCTGCAGTCCTTCCTGTTGGCCAGCCAACCTCCCGAACCTCCCCGCCTCCGCCCCCGGCCGGCCCCTATTAGCCCTGATTGGGTGGGTCAGCCAGCCAACCTCCCGTGGGGAGGGATCCTGATCAGCCCGATCGCTGGCCAGGTCGAGGGACCCCACCCATGCACAAATTCGTGCACCAGGCCTCTAGTATCAAGTAAAAAAGTTCTGACTGAGCCCTGACCAGTATTCCTCAGGTTTAATTCCCAGTCAAGGGCATGTACTTGGGTTGCAGGTTGGATCCTGGGGCCCAATTGGGGCAAGTGCGGGAGGCAACCAATCAATGTGTCTCTCACATTGATGTTTCCCTCCTCTCTCTCTCTCTTTCTTTCTATATCCCTTCCTTCCTCTCTCCCTCCCCGCTCCCTGTTCCTCCTCCATCTCCTCCTTCTTTTTCTCTTTTCTCTCACTCCTTCTCTCCCCCCTCCTCTGCTCTCTCTAAAAATCAATAGAAAAAGTATCCTTGGGTGAGGATTAACAACAACAAAAGTTCTGACTGTGCAATCTGACAGCCCTGACAATCTGCAGAGCTGTATTTCTTAAAAGCACAGAGGAACACTTATGTTATTAATTGTTCATGGCAAATCCTCCCATACACTTTCCAATTCACTTCACCTACTTCGTTAACATCTATATTTTCAGTGGTTCCATTATTTAGTAACGACAAGAGTTGCAATGCCCTGAAATCTGTTACTATACAGGATAAGGTATACTAAGGATTGAATACTAAGGTATTTTCCTGACTACTGATAGGAATAACACTGGCATTTTATGTGAAACGCTTCTTTTCACTGTTCTTAATTTTTTAAAAAGTTACAGCTTTGCCTAACTGGTGTGGCTCAGTGGTTGAGCACTGACCTATGAACCAGGAGATCACGGTTCAATTCCCAGTCAGGGCACATGCCCAGATTGCAGGCTGGATCCCCAGTAGGGAGCATGCAGGAGGCACCAATCAATGACTCTCTCTCATCATTGATGTTTCTATGTCTCCCTGTCCCTTTCTCTCTGAAATCAATCAACAAAAATATATATATTTTTTAAAGTCACAGCCTTAAAGCCTCAAAATATTTTTCACAAAAAGCTGGACAAATGCCAAACAAGAAAATTCCAACATAAGAAATTACTAAATAAAGGTTAAGCATCTCATGGGAACTTAATCTCATTTGCAAGCTGCAAGGCTTTCTCCTGGAAACAAACTGTAAGGCACTTCAATCTAATTACCATCAATCCTATATAATTTAGAATCAGTATTCCAGGTTTAAATTATTTTTAGAAAGTAGAAATGCTAAGAAATTAATCTGAAACGATTGTTAAGTCCTTACTATTAGAAATAACTTATAATTATATATAATTCAATTTCTATTTTTTTCACAATTTTTTCAACACTTACTTTTAACTTGCTTTTTGATACTCTTTGTAACATCCAACCAATGCTGAAAACAAAAAAATTCAGTTGTTAAGCAGATGACAGAACTTAGCATTTTAATTATTAAAAGTTTAATTTTCATCATGCTTTTACTGTAATCACAAGGAAATATTTCACAAGAGAAAAAAGAGTGAAAATGAGCAGAAGGGTTATCTACACAAAATCCATAGTAAGCTTATGAATAGAAATGAGCAAAAAAAGACCTAAAACCAAATATATGACTTCTTAAAATATTACCTTTACTCTCAGTAACAAAGATAGTCTAAATTTTGCCCTTAGTTCTAAGAAAAAAAAGAGAGACTCACAACTATTAAAATTTGACAGAAGAAAAGTTATCTTCATGTTCCATATTCTTATAATAAAAATAAGATTTATTAACAGATCATGACCCCATATTAGGTGCAATAATAATGCCATGTCTATTATACAAAACTAGAGGCCCAGTGCATGAAATTTGTGCACAGGAGGAGGGTTCCCCTCAGCCCAACCTGCACCCTCTCCAATCCAGGACCCCTCGGGGGATGTCCGATTGCCGATTTAGGCTGGCAGTCGGGCATCCCTCTCACAATCCGGGACCTGACTGCCTGATTGCCCCTAACTGCCCACCATGCCAGCCTGGTCACCCCCAACTGCCACCCTCTGCCAGTCTAGTTGCCCCTAACTGCCCCCCCCCGCCAGCCTGGTCACCCCTTATTGCCTCCCCTGCTGGCCTGGTTGCCCCCAACTGCCCCCCTTGCCAGCCTGGTCACCCCACACAGCCTGTTCAGTCGTTTGGTCGTCCCTCACTAACCCCCCTGCTGGCCTGGTCGCCCCATGTAGCCTGCTGTTCAGTCATTTGGTCGTCCTTCATTAACCCTCCTGCCACCTGGTTGCCCCACACAGCCTACTGTTCAGTCGTTTGGTCGTCCCTCACTAACCTCCCTGCCGGTCCTGTCGCCCCAGGCAGCCTGCTGGTCATTACTATTACTGTGACAGCATCCTGGACAATTTGCATATTCCTCTATTATTAGTATAGATAGACCTAGCCAGTTTTACTCACTGGTTAGAGTGTTGGACCACAGATTGGAGGGTTGTGGGTTCAATTACCAGTCAAGGGCATGTACCTCAGTTGCAGGTTGGAGCTTGGCCTGGGTCAGGGCACATGAGGGAGGTAGCCTATCAATGTGTCTCTCTCATATAGATGTGTTTTTCTCTCTCTCTCCCTCCTCCCTCCCTTCCATTCTCTCTAAAAATCAATGGAAAAATATCCTTGGGTGAGGGTTAAAACAAACAAACAAAAAAAGACACTACTCAGAACAGCCTGCACAATAAAATTAGATTTTCTCATAATCAAGGCCATATTTATTAAGTGAAGCAGTCTTTGCCCCTCTATTTAACAAATAAAAAAATGTTAATATCGTAACTAGCATATTTCTGGTTTCATGAGTAACAGCCTTTTGATACCTGTAACCTCTTCACTCTCAAATGTCCATAATATAAACAGACCTAAGAACCAATTCCAAAGACTTCCACTCTAAACCATTCCCAGCTTACTTCTCCTGCATTAATCCTTTTACAACACCAAGTCCTAACAATGACAGGAGGCATGCATCCAACTAAGATATACATAATAGTGTTCTCTCCAGCATGCTTACAATTCCAAGAACCCTAAAGGAAAAGAGTGCTCTTGTGCTAACTAGTTCAGAGCGAAGGAATCCAGTTTCAGAAATCCAGATAGACAAAGAGTGGGTACACAAGGCTGCATTGTAAACAGACTTGTAACAATTTGCTTTTCTTGCCAATTATTTGCCCTAGCCTGTTCTCATTCTTTCCCAAGATCCAAAAGTAAAATTCACAGAACTACTAGAATGCCAGCAAAGTACCTCTGCACGTTGAAATAAGATGGTCAGTAAACATTTTCAAAGGCAATTAAATACTGTGCAATATTTTCTCTGGATTCCAAGTGTGTAGGCTACTTAGTTAGCTGTCTCTCGTTTTTTAAAAAATTCAGTTGGACTCCACATTTAAACATATTTCAATCTAACAAATGTTCAGTTTACATAGACCTCTATTAATAAAATGCTAGGCCAGCCAGTAGGCATAACATAATTCAATATATTAGCAGAAAAGGTTTCAATCTAGGACATCAAAAATTCCATCCATCATGGTCAATATTCAATATCCAAAAATCCCAGATTAAACTATGCAAAATATTTACTACAGCCTGATGTCAACTACATACTAGGTGTAAAGTAAAATTAGTTTCCATGCCCCAGATTTTTCTCCCCACAACCATGGACCTAGGAGTTGCCCTTTCTTCAGGTTTTACCTATTATACTGCAACAAACAATTTTATGGTTAGTCACCTGGGCAGCCTCTTGTAGCCTTAGTTTTAGGGAGACTCTCATACACCATGAGTGCAAATTAGCACAACCATTCCAGGAGGTAATATGACAATAGCTTTAAAAAAATAATTATGAATGTGTTCTGATTTACCTACAAGGAATTACATCAGGGAAAGTTAAGACAATTTATATATCCAACTGCCTACATAAAGTATTGCAATATAATAAAACAGCAGGCAACAATTAAAATGAATGCAAGCAAATACTTAAGATTCTAGAAAATTACTTACAACATACTGTTAAATTTTAAAAGCAGGCTATAAAATATTATAAATTATTTTTGTCAAAAGGTACAAATTTGTATATATAGTCATGCGCTTTCTTTTGGACTGAGACAATCTATAACAAAATAGTAACAGAGTCGTTATCTAGGTGGTTGAGATTACTGGTGGTACTTTTTTCTTTGTTGTTTCCTATATTTTCAACTTACTCTACCAAGAGCACATATTACTTGAAACAATAATCATCGACCCCCTTACTTAAATATTTTATGTAACTAATATATTCATATCGTTTTATTTTTTTGATAACATTAAAAGGTACATGGTCAACAGTCCTTTCAACATCTGCAACAAGCCAAGGCCGTCCCCCCCATATACCCAATTTCTATCATCACACTCACAAACATACCCCCCAAGGTGTTATTGGTTTCTGATTCTTTCCAGAATTTCTTCAAACAGAGAAGAAAAAACAACTGTGTGTTTGTGCTGATAAAGAGTAAAGAACATTAACAGCAGACTGACAATCAACAGGCTAAATATAAATTTTGGCAAAATAAACTTTGAGGAATATAAAAAACATTAATACAAGACAGACCACTTACTATTTCAAGAACCACCTAAAATCTTTACTTAGACAATTATAACTTAAATTTCATCCAGTTTAAGAAATTTAGGGCTAGTCTCATAAATACTCCTTAAATCTCTAGTTTGTTTCCTACTAGTCTAAGCAGCACAGTAAACATAAAATCATCCCAGTGAGATAAAGGATCAGAGTTTTTCCCCAAGTAGGCATTTTAGTCTCTTTTCTACCTGCATGGAATAGCTTTCTAATATCAGGCACATCCCTGAGACAACCCAAAATTCAGATAAAGCACCAAACACATTTTAAAGTGAAATTTAGGAGCTGGGGGAGTTCTGGGTGAAGTTCTGGGGAAGGTCTGAGCTCATGTTTGTATATTCTCAAGTCTGTTTTCTTTCATCTCCTCCACATTCCAAGCCCAGGGACTGGAAAATGCAGAGCTCAGAGACAGGCACTGAGAGTAGTTTTCCTTGATTCAGGCTCTTTAGGAGTTGAGTTTAAATTACATCAGAAGATAAAGGTGAGAGCATGCAGATATATATACATAGCTTTGTATGTTTGGTGTGAAATGAATATGGTTCTCTTTCCTCATGGTACTTTAAAAACTTCCTTCTAATTTCCTACTTTTAAAGTTTGGCTGATAAACTTTTATGCCAAAGGATGTGGAAAGTCAGATTTCTTTTGATGCTATTAAGCTGGGCATGAAAGATTTATTTACTTGTATGTCTTAAAATATAAATAACATATAATCACAAACACAACAGACATAATTAAATCAAACAAAGAATCACCTAGGGAGCTTCCAAAACCCTAACATACACACACCTTCATCCCAGGCACTATTGCCAAATAATCTGTAAACAGCTCTTCAAATGATTATCTGATTTCTAACTGCCTACATTACTTTGCTAAAGAAAAGCACCATATTTTGCTTAAAAAGCCAAGACCACAAAGCAGAGAAGCATTAGTCATCTTTCAAAATAATTTCCTCTGCAAAAAATATTTCTCCTGTGAGTAGTAGAAGCTTATGTCCTGAGTTAAAGGACTGATTTAAAGCATATTTAATCATATTAAACAGTTAATAAAATGTTTTTAAAAATCTATGCTATGAAAACAGAGGGCCAATATATTGCATTGCTGTAATCTAACTGAACACAATTCAGTTTAGTGTCGATTCCATTCTAAATACTTCCTGAGTAATTACTTTTTTGGCATTAACAATTTGTGATATAAAACATTCTAAATTTATTACTAGTATACTCTCTTAGGATTCTTGTGGAAATGCAGGCAATTAGGTAGGATATAAAGACACTCTTCAGAAATAGAGCACATGATCTACTTTGGAAATACGTTTTTCACAGACCCTCCTCATTTAGCAAATGTGTGTGCTACAATATATACATATATATATTTAATATATTCATATTTATTTATATATATTTCTCACTTCCCACTAGTTTACTGAATCCTATTTGTGTTAAGTTCTCAGGTACAACCTAATGCAATCACCTCCCAACAGTGATAATTTTGCCTCCTCCTTTCTAACCTTTATAACATCAATAACTACATTTGCTTACTACTATTATGAAATTACACAACAGCCCTAACCGGTTTGGCTCAGTGGATAGAGCATCGGCCTTCGGACTGAAGGGTCCCAAGGTTCGATTCCGGTCAAGGGCATGTACCTTGGTTGCAGTCACATCCCCAGTGTGCAAGAGGCAGCTGATCAATGTTTCTACCTCTCTATCCCTCTCCCTTCCTCTCTGTAAAAACTCAATAAAATTTTTTTTTAAAAAAAGAAATTACACAACAGTGGTAATAATGAGCATCTTTGTCACATTTCTGTCTTAAGTATGAAAGCTTCTATTGTTTCTCTATTAATCTACAATTATTATGGTTTTTTAAAAAAAATAATTAAAAATTAGTATAGAAAGAGAGCAGAACCCTGAGCAACCACCAGGTCTACTCTCCATAGGTGCTGCCTGTTGGCCCTGCACCCAGTACCACCCTTGAATATGGGCACACCTTCCAAAGGTTGGCTAAACCTACACAGAGAGAAATGTCAATTCCATACAGGCCAAATTCCATTAGGTTTATTCAAGGTGTTATGGGGTAAGAAAGAAAGGGCTTAACAGGCCACAAAAAAAAAAAATACACGATCAGAATTCTAGAGTATTATGCTATCTACTCAACCTCAGATGTGTGAGGTCGGCAAGCCAAACTTACAGCTCACCACATTATGCGTACAGTACCTAAAATAGCTGAATCCTAAAATTGTGACAAGAATTGCCTCTTACCTTCTTAGCTCAATGGTCTCGGATTTGCTACTGTTGTAGCCTCCAGGTGTGCACTTACAAAACATTTACCCAATGTTCCACTGGACAATTGTTTTCTAGCTCTCAGCTATTCTAGCTCTAACATCTCCGTTTCTATTTGTGTTGAATTTTGTCTTTAGACTAAATGCCATAAACTTCAACTAATCAAGTTACACATCTTATTTTCTAAAGATTTTAGTTTCAATCTTGTTGAATGTCGTTTCACTTAAGTATACAAAAAAGCAGTAACAGCATAAATTAGTTAACCTGTTCAGAATTGGCACACATCACATCACCTCACCTCACCTCACATTCCATGGCCAAAAGCAAGTCACATAGCCAAACCTGATATCAACTGAACAAGAAAGTATAATCCCCTTATAAGCAAAGGCAAGAAACAATCCCATGATATACTTACCATATATAATAAATTTCATCAACTGATAGTGAATCATCTTTGCATTTCTGAGAATAAACCCCACTGGATTATAATGTATTATTTATACTTTCAATAGGCTGCTGACATTTTATTTAGGAGTTTTACATAGAAAACAAGGGAAATTTAAAATACACATATAAAACAAACCAATACAAGTTATCAAGTCAATTTGAGGAAAAGGCAAAATATAACTACTACTGACATGTTGAGTTCTTTTTCCATATTTTCCAAATATTAGGAGAAATACTATCTATGTTTTCCTTTACTGAAGCCTAAGTGTCTACATTCTAACTCATTCTTTTTTAAAAACCTAATTGGACCAGTTAAAATTCTAATCTATAAATATGAAAATTTTAAAACTTCAAGCAGAGGTCACACACATATAGGTCAGAGGGTTGAATCTTGGCCTAGAGCCATGTTTTACTTGGCCCACACTATATTTTTCTTATTTCTTTAAAAATAATTTTATTATGAAATATTCACAGAAAGTTGCAATAACAAGAGGTCCTGTGTACTCTTTATCCACCTTTCCCCAATGCTTACATCTTACATAACTATAGTACAGTATTAAAATCAAGAAACTGACATTAGTACAATTTGTATACTGTAAGTCCCCACTTAACGTTGTTATTGTCAACAGGTTCTTGGAAACTGCAACTTTAAGCAAAATGGCATATAACAAAACCAATTTTACCATGGGCTGATTGATATAAATAAGAATTAAGTTTAAACACCATATTTCTGGTCATAAAAACAACACTAAACTTCTAAATAAAGACCCCAAACATTTCTAATATTTAACAGTGAAATAAATGTGAGCTACACATACATTTAAGAAAGATAAATAAAAACACATAAAATAATTACTTTCCAACATGCTTATTCCAGTTCAGTGTCACAGGTGGCCAGAGCCTGTCCAGGCTGCTCAAGGTGGGACTCCACCTGGACAGAAGTACTCACACACACACACACACACACACTCAGTCACTCAGACTAGGATAATGTAAACACACCAATTCACCCAACTTGCACATTTTTGGGCTGTGGGAGGTAACAAAAGAAAACCCATGCAGACATGGAGAGAGCATGCAAACCACACAGACAGTGGCCCTGGCCAGCAATTATTGTTGTTGTTTTCTCATCAATGTTAGAACAAAACGACATTGAACAAAATTACATTATTCAAGGACCTGCTGCATATAGTTCCACATCATTTTATCACTCATTTAGATTCCTATAACACCACAATCAAGATAAATAAATACTCCATTACCACAAAGAGTTCTCTCAGACTACTCCTTTATAGTCATACCCACCTCCTATCTCCAATATCCTTAAACCTTGGCAACCATTAATTTGATCTCTCTATATATAATTTTGACATTTTAAGAATGTTATATAAATGGAATCATACAGTATGTGACCTTCTGAGATTGGCTGTTTTCACTCAACATAAAGCCCTTGAGATCTACCTAAGTTGTGTATCAACAGACTTTTCTTTTCTAATGATGAGTAGGATCCAGTGGAATACATGTGCCAGCCTATTTACGTTTTTTGTTTTTTTCCCAGTGTTTTGTTATTACAACTAAAGTTGCTATGAGCAACCATGCACCAGTTTTTATGAGAAAATAAGTCTTTATTTCACTGGGATAAATGGCCAGGCATATAAATGCTGTCATATGGTAAGAGTATGTTTAGTTTTTTAAGAAACTGCTAGACTATATCCCATACTGGTTGTACCATTTTCACATTCCCAAACCCAATATGAGATCCAGTTTCTCGACATCCTCACTAGCACTACTAAGTTGTCACTAGTTTTTATTTCAGATGTTCTAATAGATGTGTAGTGCTGATGCTCCTCAAGGTCTTAATTTGCATTTCCCTTTTGTCCATTGACGTTTAACATCTTTTCATGTGTTTATTTGCCACCAGTATATCCTCTAATCCTGTTCTAAACTCTAGAGGAGATAAATCTACAACACTATTTGCAAAAAATGTCTGTATTTATAAAACAATTGGAAAAATCAGAAGCTTCATATAAGCCCTTCCTCTTCCCAAATAATTCAGTCCAGAAGTAATTAGGTGGTCTGAGCAAGGTCAGCATCATGCAGGGAGAGGCTAGAGATGAATTCCATAGAGATCGAGTAGTCAAGCAAATATACTGATTATAATCAAAGCCTGGTTTCTGTAGAAGAGAACTGCAAATAGAAGAAAATCAAAACAAAACACAAAAACACTGCAAGTAAGGCCTGTGATATTGGACTAAAATCGGAGTTATGGGTGTGAAGTCATAGTGTATGATATCTCTCTCTATACACACACACACAGAGACACAGAAAGAGAGATTGAGAAATGTAAACATATAGTCCCTAAATCTAGCCAAAAAATTCTTTAGAGAACTGGCCAATTCCAGGGCTAGAGAAGGGAAATATAAGATGAAAATCTTCTCGGGCCAGATAGTCAGGAAATGCTCCAAGAATGATGCGTGCATCTTAAATGAATATAGAATCCATCTTGAACATCAAAATAAATTATAGTAACAGGTTATGATCCATTGAATAAAACAGAAATCCATTAGTTCATAAATAAATAAATAAACAAATAAATAAATACAAAGTTTGATGAGAAAGCCTCAAAGTAACTGTCCACAAAAAAATAAGTACAAAAGTAAAATAAGTTTATAATGGATAGGACCTGGCCGACACCACCTTAATCAAGGGATTGAAGTTAATATCAACAGTAATGGGACACAATGAAATTAAGGTCACCAGATAGGACGGGTGAGAACACAGGATCACTTCTCTGTTATTTCCTACCAAAGGAGTCTAAGATTAGCCTACTCCATGAGGAAACTTCAGAGAACACCAAAATGGAGATAACCTACAAAATAACTGTCCTGTATCTTCAAAAGTGTAAAGGTCTTGGAAGTCAAGGAAAGACTGAGGAACTGTGATATTCTAGTCTGAAGACCACGAAAAGACATGACAACTAATGTAAAGTGTGATTCTGAACTGGATCTTATGGCTATAAAGAACACTCAAGGGGCAATTGGCTTAACTTCAATGGAGGGTGGTCATGCCACAATGTTAAATTAACTTTCTGGTTTTGTCAGTTGTATTGAGTTATCCAAGAGAATATGCTTGTTTGTAGGAAACATACACTGAAGAATTCAGGGGTGATGGAACATCTTATCTGCAACTCTCTCTCAGATGGTTCCAGAAAATATTTATAATGTCCTGCAACTTTGCTGTAAATAGGAGATTGTTTCAACTACAAAATTAAATATAGCACAGCCAGTGTGTCACAATGGTTGAGCATCAACCCATGAACCAAGAGTTCACCAGTTCAATTCCTGGTCAGGGCACATGTCTGAGTTCTGGGCTCAGTCCCCAGTGGGCGGCATGCAGGAGGCAGCCGATTGATGACACTCTCTCATCATTGATGTTTCTCTCTCTCCCTCTTCCTAGCTCTCTGAAATGAATAAAAATGTTTTTTTAATTAAATATAAACACATATTCACATAAAATAAGCTAGTATAAGCAAAGGTAAACAACTTTTTAAAAAGCAAAATTTCCAGGCAAATGGAAATGAAAAAAAAAAAAAAAAAAGCTGGGATAGCAATACTTATATCTGAAAAAAATAGACCTTAAAGTGAAGGCCATAATAAGAGATAAGGAAGACCACTTCATAATACTAAAGGGATCAATACAAGAGGCTATAACTCTGGTAAACATATATGCACCCAATACAGGAGCATCTAAACATATAAAAAAACTTCTGAGGATATCAAGGAGAGGTTGACAGCAATACAATCACAGTAGGGGCCTGACAACACTGGATGAATCTTCTAGACAAAAAATCAACAAGGCAACAGCAATCCTAAATGACAGTCTAGAACAGATGAAACTAACTGATATCTTCCACCCCAAAGCTACAGAATATACATTCTTCTCAAGTGCACACAGGGCATTTTCAAAGATTGACCTCATGTTAGGACACAAGCTAAATCTCTACAAATTCAAGAAAACTGAAAAAACATCAAGCACCTTCTCAGACCACAATGGCATGGAATTAGAAATCAGCTACAATAAAAACACTCAAAAACAATCAAATACCTGGAGGCTAAATAGCTTGCTATCCTATATAATAAAAGGGTAATATGCAAAGCGACCAAAAGGCAGAATGACCAGTCAAGACACGCACTGACCACCAGGGGGCAGTACGCTCCAATGGGGGAGCGCCGCTTAACCACAAGCCGGCCTGACAACTGGCGAGCAAAGCTAGCCACCACCACCACAGCAGCGCTAAGGATGTCCAACTGACAGCATAGGCCCTCTCCATGAAAAGCCGTCAGTCAGACATCCCCCAAGGGCTCCCAGACTGCAAAAGGGCGCAGGCCGGGCTGAGGGACACCCCCACAAACACACACACACACACACACACACACACACACACACTGCACAAATGTCATGCAATGGGCCTCTAGTTAAACAATGATTGGGTTACCAAAGAGATCAAAGAAGGAATAAAAAAAGCACACCTTGGAAACAAATGAAATGAACATAAAACAATCTAAAAGCTATGTGGCACAGTGAAAGCAGTCCTGAGAGGGAAGCTCATAGCACTATAGGCCTACCTCAAAAAAAACAAGAAAAAGTGGTAATAAGTTATCTAACACTACAACTTAAAGAATTAGAAAAAGAATAACAAGAAACGCCAAGAATAAGTAGAAGGAAGGAAATAATAATAATCAGAGCTGAAATAAATGATAGAGAGACCAAAAAAAAAACCCAATACAAAATATCAATAAAACCAAGACCTGGTTCTTCAAAAGGATAAACAAGATTGATGAACCTCTAGCCAGACTCACCAGGAAACAGAGAGAGAGGACCCAAATAAACAAAATCAGAAACAGAAAGAGGTGAAGTAACAACTGACCCCACAGAAATACAACAGATCATAAAAAAAAATCATGAACTACTTTATTCCAACAAATGGGACAGCCTGGACAAAATGGACATATTCCTAGAAAAATACAACCTTCCAAAACTCAATCAGGAAGAATCAGAAAACCTGAATAGGCCAATAACTACTGATGAAATTGAAGCAATAATCAAAAAACTCCTAGGCAACAAAGCCCTGGTCCAGATGGGTTCATAGAGGAGTTTCACCAAATACTCAAAGAAGAACACCTATTTTCCTCAAACTATTCCAAAAAATTCAAGAGGAAAGAACACTTCCAAACTCTTCCTAAGAAGCCAGCATTACCCTAATTCCAAAACCAGATAAAGACACTACAAACAAAGAGAACAACAAGCCAACATCCCTGATGAACATAGATGCTAAAATCCTCAAGAAAATTTTAGCAAATCAGATCCTGCAATACATTAAATAGATCATACATCATGACCAAGTGGGATTTATTCAGGGGATGCAAGTCTGGCACAATATTTGCAAATCAATAAATGTTATATTGACAAACAGATTGCAAAACCAAAATCACATGATCATATCAACTGATGCAGAAAAAGCATTCGACAAAATCCAACACCCTTTTTTGATAAAAACTCTCAGCAAAGTTGGAATAGAGGAATCATACCTCCACATAATAAAGGCCATATATGACAAACATACAGCCAACATCATAGTCAATGGGCAAAAACTAAAACCATTACCCCTAAGAACAGGAGCAAGACAGGGAAGTCCGCTTTCCCCACTCTTGTTCAACATAGTACTCACTTCCAATCAGACAAGAAGAAACAAAAGGCATCCAAATTGGAAAGGAGGAACTAAAACTCTCATTATTCCCAGATAGCATGATACTGTACATAGAAAACCCTAAAGACTCCATCAAAACACTACTAGACTTAATAAACGAATTCGGAAAAGCAGAATACAAAAATAACACCCAAAAATCCATAGCATTTTTATACATAATAGTGAACTCTCAAAAAGAGAAAATAAAAAAACAATCCCATTTACCATTGCAACCAAAAAATTAAGATACTTAGGAATGAACTTAGTCAAAGAGGTAAAAGACCTGTACTCCAAAAACTGCAGAATGTAGAAAAAAGAGACAAAGGAAGATATAAACAAGTGGAAGAATATACCATGTTTATGGATTGGTAGAATTAACATTAAATTATCCTTACTCCTCAAAGCAATCTACAGATTCAATGCAATCCCTATTAAAATACCAATGGCATATTTCACAAACTTAGAACAAACATTCCAAAAATGTATATAAAACCAAAAAAGACCCTGCAGCAATCTCAAGAAAGAAGAACAAAGTTGGAGGAATCACAATTCCAGATATCAAGTTATACTACAAATTCATTGTGCTCTAAACAGCCTGGTACTGGCACAAGAACGGGCATATAGAACAATGGAACAGAACAAAGAACCCAGAAATCAACCCAAGCGATTATGCTCAATTAATATTTGACAAAGGAGGCAAGAGCATACAATGGAGTAAGACAGTCTCTTTAATAAATGGTGTTGGGAGAATTGGACAGATACATGCAAAATAATGAAACTAGACCACCAACTTACACCATACACAAGAATAAACTCAACATAGATAAAATACTTAAATGTTAGACGTGAAACCATAAAAGTCCTAGAGGAAACCATAGACAGCAAAATCTCAGACATCTCTCGTAGCAGTATGTTTACCAATACATCTCCTAGGACAATGGAAACTAAGGAGAAAATAAACAAACGGGACTACATCAAAATAAAAAGCTTCTGCACTGCAAAAGAAACCATCAACAAAACAAAAAGTGAGCCCACTGTGGGAGAACATATTTGGCAATGATACATCTGCTAAGGGATTAATCTCCTAAATATATAGGAAACTCATACAACAAAAGGAAGACAAACAATTCCATCACAAAATGGGCAAAGGACCTAAATAGACACTTCTCCAAAGTGGACATACAGATGGCCAAGAGACATATTAAAAAATGCTCAAAGTCACTAATCATCCGAGATATGCAAATCAAAAAGACACTACAAAGAAAGAGAACAACAGGTCAACATCCTGATACCACCTCACACCTGTCAGAATGGCTATCATCAACAAATCAACAAACGACAAGTGTTGGCAAGGATGTGGAGAAAAGGGAAGTTAGTATACTGCTAGGGGGAATGCAGACTGGTGCAGCCACTGTGGAAAACAGTATGGAGTTTCCCCAAAAAATTAAAAATGGAACTGCCATTTGACCCAGTAACCCCACTTCTAGGAATATAACCTAAGAAACCCAAAACACCAGTCAGAAAGGATATATGCAC
Source organism: Myotis nattereri (assembly GCF_964212035.1). Taxonomy (NCBI): domain Eukaryota; kingdom Metazoa; phylum Chordata; class Mammalia; order Chiroptera; family Vespertilionidae; genus Myotis; species Myotis nattereri. Next base: position 85,620,764 of record NC_138082.1, on the reverse strand, counting down.
CCCTATGTTCCTAGCAGTGTAATTTACAACTGCCTAATAACTCCCTTTTGATTCTACAGTTTTGTCAACACAGTAAATATGACAAAGAAATATGAAAATCATTGTGTTTACATAAATGATCCTGGCCAAAAAATCCACTTGAGCTATCATTATGTTCACTATTTTCACCAAAAAATTGAAGTGTTTTATAAATTTCAATTTTGTGTCATGCTGGAGTTAAAACTGGCCACACAACAAATAACTAACAGTCTTCTCTACGTTTATTTAATGTCATTACGACTGTCATAGAACCAAGTGAGTCAGCACTTTAAAAATACTTAAAGTGTCATCTAGAGGGGTCTTTTTGTTTGTTTTTTGTTAATCCTCACCCAAGAATATTTTTCCATTGATTTTTAGATAGAGTAGAAGGGAGGGTGCAAAACAGAGAGAGAGAGAAAGAGAAACATCTATGTGAGAGACACATCGATTGGTTGCCTCCTGCACATGCCCCAACCAGGGCTGGGGATTAAGCCTGCAACCAAGGTACGTGTCCTCAACCAAAATCTAACTGAGGGCCCTTCAAACCCAGGATCCTTTAGTACATGGGCGGACACTCCATCCAGTCAGGGCTAGAGTTTATTTTTAATAGTTATGGAATCAAGTGAGGGCTAGAGTTTATTTTCAACTAGAGGCCCAGTGCACAAAATTCGTACACAGTAGGGTCCCTAGAGGCTGCTGGCTGCCGGCAGGGGCCTCCCTTCCCCCAGTTGCCTGCCACCGCTGCAGGCCGGGGCCAGGCCGGGCCCAGGCCAGGCCATCTGGGAGGAGGGGCTGTGGACAGTTGGCCTCACCCCCTAGTCGAACTTCTGATCGAAGGGACAATTTGCATATTAGGCTTTTCTTATATAGAACAGTTATGGAATCAAGTGATTTAGCACTTTAAGAATATTTAAAGTACTATCTAGAGTTTATTTTTAATAGTTTTCATCTACCAATTATTGTTCTTTCAACTCAATTCACATAATTTAGAGCAGTGATTTTCAACTGATATGCCACAAGAATTTTTAAGACACAATACCTGATTATTTAAGTCAGGGGCACTGACCTCTTTTCCCTGAGATTGTAAAATTTAAAAAACAACAACAGCCAATACAACAACAGCTGTCTAGTGTGAATGAATCAAAATTACACCTATTTTGTTTTTGCCAGAATAGTAAAAATATATTTTTTGGTGTGCTGCAGAATTTTAGTAATTAGTTTGCATGTCATGCAATGAAAAGGGTTAAAAATCGCTGGTTTAGAGTATTTTAGTGACAGCAAAAACAGAAAATAAGTAAGCCTGCATAAATTTAATCTTAATGCCTAGATTTCTGGGTATTAGAAGGGATAAACTAGAACTAAAGAGTAGAGAACGAAAAGGCAAGAAAGGCATTTCCCCTTTGATATGTATCAAATAAAAGGGAAAATAATCATTTGGGGATTTAGAATTCAATAATTACTGATATTGGCAAAGAGTGAATAATACAACTTAGCAATAACTGAATGTCTATTTTTTTCCACAAGCACTTAAATATTTTAAGTGCCTGAAACTTAACATTGGCATACTTCTACCTCTTTCCCCCTTGACTCCTTGAAAAACTGTATGTCCCTAAAAGCATTTATTTTTTTATCTGATTGCAAGACTTTAATCCCTTATTCTAGAGATGAGAGTTGAATGATATTAAACTAGTCAAGCAAGCCTTCATCAGACTAGGTAGCAGACCAGAAATGAATTCAATAAACATTTTGTGTGCCTAAACATATCCAAACATAGAAAAGGCACAGTAAAACACAGCATAAAAAATTTAAAATGGTACACCTGTGTAGGGCACTTAGCATGAATGGAACTTGCAGCACTGAAAGTTGCTCTAGGTGAGTCAGTGAATGAATGAGTGGTGAGTGAATGGGAAGGCATAGGATATGTCTGTATACTACTGTAAACTTTGTAAACACTGAATACTTAGGCAACACTAAATTTATTTAAAATAGCATAGCACTGCACTACTACATCACTAGGCAACAGAAATTTTTAGCTCCATTGTAATCTTTTGGAACCACTGTGGTATATGTGATCTGTCACTGACATGTTATGTGGTACATGAACATATTTAACACTTCTGGTATTCAGTTTGGATGAGATCACTAATTCACCTTTCAATCTTACCTGCTACTTTCTTCCAAATATCCTCCAGTTAAATCTTAGTACAATACGCAGTTCTTTAAAAAGCCTCCAACTTCCTACACTATTACATACACAGTTCTCTCATTTGAAATGCACATATCAAAAACCATCTATTTATTGATCCATAATCACAGATCTGGAAGGGATCTGAGTCCACTCGCCTTAAATTTGCAAGTTGGAAACTTCTCACCTACAAAACTGGCATTCTTTCCATTGCACAGTGCTTCTCCAATTCTCATATGCCCAAGAACAAACTCCACTGGTTATTAAAAACACAGATTTCCATTCCTCACCCACAAAAATCATACTCTAATAATTTGGGTTAGGGCTAGAACTCACTTTAAAAAAAAAATAAGCATATCATAATAAGAAGGAAATCAAAGGGAAAAAGAGCACATTAAGAATATGTAGCCTTTGCCGAAACCGGTTTGGCTCAGTGGATAGAGCGTTGGCCTGTGGACCGAAAGGTCCTGGGTTCGATTCCGGTCAAGGGCATGTACCTGGGTTGTGGGCACATCCCCAGTAGGAGATGTGCAGGAGGCAGCTGATCGATGTTTCTCTCTCATCGATGTTTCTAACTCTCTCTCTCCCTTCCTCTCTGTAAAAAATCAATAAAATATATTTTTTTAAAAAAGAGTATGTAGCCTTAAAAAAAAAAAAGTAGCCTGTAGCACTTAGCACATTATCTAAAATTTTCCATTTCTGCCCCCATATTAGAACCTCCAAAAAACAGCTACTCACTGCTACTTGTGCTGAATCCATAAATCTCAGTCCGAAATAGTCGCTTTCAATAAGATCCAAGTGGTATGTAATCTGATCAAACAGCTCTTGACCTTTGGCTTTTTTCTGAAATGGAAAGAAAATAAATGAATCAGTAAGTAGCCTACAGGGAGGAGAAGGTGTGGGTGGAGGGCAGCAAAGGAGGGAAAATGGGGGATATCTGTAATAATATCAACAATAAAAAAAAATGACTTGCAGTATCAACAAGCCTAAACAGAAGATGGTTTTAGTTATAAAGATCTCTTAAAAGAAAAAGAAAAAGAAAAAAGAAACCATTACTTGTATACCAAAAGTATTACCATGTAGCAGATACTATAGTTTTCTAATAAAACATTTAAGGCCAAGAGAATTTGTGATCTCTATGTGCTCTCCTGGAGAATGTTACTTCCTATCAACCAACAAATATTACTTTGTACCTAACACTGTGCTAGGAGAAACTCTTCCTTTGTCTTGTCAATTTTTAGAGTCCCTGCTTTAAAAAAAAAAGAAAAAGAAAAAAAAAAGAGCTTTATAATGTAACTGGAAAGAGAAAACACACAAGAAAACTTAGAACACTTAAATATCCTCCAGTTAGCCAACTATATTTGCCAATAAATTTTGAAGAAGAGATAGTCACAGACACTAGAATTATCAGTGAAGACTTGAAGATCAATCTGAATAACAAGTAAGGTAGGAAATAAAAAACAAAAATGGAAGGTGGGAGGGAATACAGAAAACTATAATCAATACAGAAGACACCAAATTGGAGGAAGAGGGGCAACAGCAAAGAAATTTGTACAGAAAAAGCAATTTTCAAAGTGTGACCCCCGAGGGTTCCCCAGACTGTTTCAAAAGATCTACAAGACCTAGGTACAAGACCTCATGTACCTCAATCAAAACAACATATTGCAACAGAGTGAATGCAAAAGAAGATAACAGGCCCTTAGTATGTTTTATTAAATCAGATGGCTAAAGAAATTTACGAAAATGCATAAAATACTATTACTCTTCCCATTAAAATCCTTTGCTGTTTAGTACAATAGTTATTTTTAATTAAAATGTTACTTATGTTAACATACGAGGGATATATTATTGCTATTTTTAAACTTTTTTTTTAATTTTCAGTTTTAATTTCTAATATAACTATCAATAGATATAACATCCTCATAAGCAAGTGCTTTGTTAGTATGCTCAATTTTCAGATATTTTCATATACATCTGATCCATGCCCCTCCACCTATATTGCTGGGGTCCAGCCCCAGCGGGTCCAGGGGTTCCCCAAGGTGTGGACGGAGTCGGCGAAGAATGAAGGACACGGAGTCAGTGTTTAGGTGATCATCATAGCCAGGTTCTTCCTTTATTGTCATCTAGCATCTGTATTTATACTATTTGGTCCCAATCCTATCCATTCTATATAAAAGGCCAGCGGGCGTCCCATCTCCATTCAAAGGTTACTCTATTGCTCCACTAAGCTACAAGGAAGTAACTGAAGGAGGTCACTCCAAGCAAAGATCAAAGCGACCAACCACCCCTCTGGGGAAACAACCTTTCTCAGGGAGGTGGTCCTGTTTAAAACACATAGCTGTTAAGAGGGGAGCAAACATATTAAGAACAATATGCCATATACACCAGGTCCCTTGAAACATCCCTGCAGGGACTGCCTCAAGCAGCCAGGGTGGATCGGCTGCCAACACTGTATGACTTTATATTATGATTTAGGTTATTTCTTATAAACAAACATATATTGGATTTTTTTGAGTCATCAATCTCTGCCTTTTAACTGACTTTATTATTTCAATTTGTCCATTGCTTTTTCTGAACTTCTTTTTACATTCTTTCCTATTGGTAACTAAAACGTTTTACCTTTTATCAAGCCAAGAACTTTACCATGCCCTCATGTCCCTGATCTACCTTCTAACCAATCTTCATCATGTGTTATTGATATACCTACTCTATTTCTTTTCTTTAACCTGGCTAATTTTTTAGACAATCTTTACTTTGGTACTTGATCATTCTTTACACATCTTACATGTGTACATTACACATCTAATAGGATCTGCTAGATTTCTCTACTCATCTGCGTTCTTCCTCAGAAATGTTCCCCCTGTTGGACTCTGTATGGCTGATCTTCAATATCTTGAGAATATTTTAATATTCAATACATTGGAGAATATTTTAATCATGCTCTTCTACTTGAACAACAGTTGGTTGAATTCAGGGTTTAAAGTTATTTTCTTTCAATAATCTTTTCAATACTCAAAATATATTACTCTATCATAATAAGAGCATAATGTACTAATTAGACCGGACAGCCGGACGTCATTCCAGACAAAACCATGCAGCGGGGGCCAAGGCAGAGGTAGTTAGGGCTGATCAGGCAGAGTGGTTAGGGGCAATCAGGCAGAGGCCGTTAGGGGTGATCAGGCAGGCAGGCGAATGGTCAGGGGTGATCAGACAGGCAGGCGAGTGATTTGGGGCAATCAGGCAGGCAGGCAGGCAGGCGAGCAGTTAGGAGCCAGCAGTCCCAGATTGCGAGAGGGATGTCCAACTGCCGATTTAGGCCCGGGATTGGGCCTAAACTGGCAGTCGGACATCCCCCAAGGGGCCCCGGATTTCGAGAGGGTGCAGGCCAGGCTGAGGGGACACCCTTCCCCCTCCCCCACCCCGTTCATGAATTTCATGCACCAGGCCTCTAGTAGTCTATATTGCTGTTTAAAAGAGTGATGTCAATTTGAATCTTGTTCCTTAATAATATTTATTCTCTTGGGTAAGCTTTAGACTTTTCTCTTTCTCTGACAATCTTAAATTTCACTATAATGTGTCTAGATGGAGGCGTGTGTTTTTTTTAACTCTATTTGGTATCATATTTGGGCCTTTTCAATATGAGATCTCTCATCTCTTTTTAATTCTGGAGAATCGATCTCTATTATTTCCTCAAATATTTCTCCTCTATTTTTGTCATTTTAAGTTTCCTACCTATGTGTTAGCACTTCTAGTTTGTGGGTTTTTTACCAGTCACTTAATCAATAATCTTAATGACTACAGTTTTTCAACAAATACAAAAAGGACAAAAGTTCAGAAAGCTTTAGTTATATGACAAAATGACAGGGCTGAAAAAAAATGACAAGGCTAGAATTTGAATTTTGCTGTCTCCCAAGCTCAAATTCCCTAAGGGTTACACATTCCAGATTTTATCTGGAATATCACTTCTCAAACCAATAATCAGATACCCCAACCTTTATCATAACCTCCTTTTCTAACATGTTCAGAAATTACTCTCAATGTCTAGATTATCCAACCACATGGGAACTTTTGGTACTCCTGATCCCATTTAACAAGCATCAGCCCAAGCCCCAATTTTTCTTCTTTCTTTAACATAAAATTTACCATTTTAAAAAGTACAATTCTGTGCCATTAAATATATTCACATTTACCATCCCAATCAGAAACTTTGTACCCATTAAACAATCACTCCTCATACCCCCTCCTTTACCACCTCATAACTTCTTTCATACTTTCCCCCACTGAATGGGATTAGCATCTTTGTGGAAAATCATTTGACCATATTATTTAAGGGTTTATTTCTAGATTCTCTATGTCTGGTGTATGCCAGAACCACACTGCTTTGATTACTACAGCTTTGTAGAAGTTTTGAAATAAAGATGTGTAAGTCCAACTGTTTTCTTCTTTCAAGATTGTTTTGGCTATTTGGAGTCCCTTGAGATTCCACATATATTTTAGGATGGACTTTCCTATGTTGCAAAAAATGTCCTTGGAATTTTGACAGGGATTACAATGAATCTATAGATGGCTTTGATTGGTACTGTCCTCTTAACAATATTAAGTTTTCCAATTCATAAACATAGGATATCTTTCCATTTATTTAGATATTCTTTCATATCTCTCAGCAATGCTTTGTAGTTTTCAGTGTACAGGCATACCTCAGAATTACGGTTCCAGACCACTACAATAAAACAAATATCATGAAGCAAGTCAGATGAATTTTTTGGTTTCCCACTGCATATACACTGAGTGGACAGATTATTATGAACATCCCATCCGTACTTCATTGACACTTCCAAAAATACTGAATATTGAAAACTTCCTAAGCAAATACTCTCAAGGTTTTATTATTATTATTATTATTATTATTATTTGCATAACTAATTCACTTCATTGCACTGATGGGGTGGTCATAATAATCTGGCCGGTCATAATAATCTGGCCACTCAGTGTAAATGTTTACACTATACTGTAGTCTATTAAGTGTGCAATAGCATTATGTCTAAAACAATGTACATTCCTTAATTAAAAAACACTTTATTACTAAAAATGCTAACCATCATCTGAGCCTTCAGCGAGTCATACTTTTTTGCTGGTGCAGTCTTACCTTCAGTTGAAAAAATACAGTTCCTGGAAAGTGCAATAAAGTGAAGCACAACAAAACAAGATATGCTGACACTATTCAAGCTTTTTGCCTCCTTGGTTACATTTATTCCTAAGCATCTTATTCTCTTTAATGCTATTATAAAGGGATTTTCTTAATTTCTGTTTTGAACTGTTCATTGCTAGTATACAGAAGTACAACTGATTTTTCTTGATTTTGTATCCTGCCATGTTGCAAGATTTATTAGCCCTAATTGTTTTTTTGTATGTGGAATCTTTAGGGTTTTCTACTTATAAGATCATGTCATCTCCAAAAGAGAAAAGTAAAGTAACATTGGGAAGGATACATTCCTTTCATTATTTCTTTTATTTTCTCTCTTTTTAAAAAATAATTCTTTATTGTTGAAAGAATTACATATGTCCCCTATTTTCCCCCACTGACTCCCTCTAGCCTGCCCCTTCACCCCAGCCCAGGCCTTCAGAACCCTATTGTCTGTGTCCATGGGTTATACATATATTCATTCAAGCTCTTTGGTTGATTTCCTCCCACCCACCCACCCTCCCCTGCCTTCCTTCTTAGATTCTGCACTCTGTTCCATGTCTCTGAATCTACTCCGTTCATCAGTTTATTTTGTTCATTAGATTCCACATATGAGTGCGATCACTGATACTTGTCTTTCTGATTTACATCACTTAGCATGATACTCTCCAGGTCCCTCTATGCTTTCTCAAAAAAGTAAGAGATTCTTTTTTTTTTCACTGCTGCATAATATTCCATGGTATAAATGTAACACAGCTTTTTTATCCACTCATCTACTGATGGGCACTTGGGCTGTTTCCAGATCTTAGCTATTGTAAATTGTGCTGCTATGAACATAGGGTGCATACAGTCTTTCTGATTGGTGCTTCGGGTTTCTTAGGATATAATCCTAGACGTGGATCACAGGGTCAAATGGCAGATCAATATTTAATTTTTTGAGGAAACTCCTTAAGACTTTCCACAGTGGCTGCACCAGTCTGCATTCCCACCAGCAGTATCCACATCCTTGCCAGCACTTGTCATTTGTTGATTTGTTGATGGTAACCATTCTGAGAGGTGTGAGATGGTTCCTCATTGTCGTTTTGATTTGCATCTCTCAGATTATTAGTGACTTTGAGCATTTTTTAATATGTCTCTTAGCCATCTGTATATCCATTTTGGAGATGTGTCTATTTAGGTTCTTTGCTCATTTTTTTTTTTTTGGATTGTTTGTCTTCCTTTTGTTAAGTTGTATGAGTTCCTTATATATTTTGAATATTAACCCTTTATCAGATGTATCATTGCCAAATACGTTTTCCCATACAGTGGGCTCCCTTTTCATTTTGTTGATGATTTCTTTTGCTGTGCAGAAGCTTTTCATTTTGACGTAGTCCACTTTATTTTCTCCTTACTTTCCTTTGCCCTAGTAGATATATCAGGAAACATATTGCTACGAGAGATATCTGAGATTTTGCTGCCTATGGTTTCTTCTAGGATTTTTATGGTTTCAAAACTTACATTTAAGTCTTTTATATATTTGAGTTTATTCTTGTGTATGATATAAGTTGGTGGTCTAGTTTCATTATTTTGCATGTATCTGTCTAATTTTCCCAACACCATTTATTGAAGAGACTGTCTTGACTCCACTGTATGCTCTTGCCTCCTGTGTCAAATATTAATTGAGCATAATGACTTGGATCGATTTCTGTGTTCTCTATATTGTTCCATTTCTTGTGCCAGGCTGTTTTGTTTATGGTGGCTTTGTAGTATAAATTGAAATCTGGTATTGTGATTCCTCCAACTTTTTTTTTTTTTTAATATATTTTATTGATTTTTTACAGAGAGGAAGGGAGAAGGAGAGGGATAGAGTTAGAAACATCGATGAGAGAGAAACATTGATTCAGCTGCCTCTTGCATGACCCCTACTGGGAATGTGCCCACAATCCAGGTACATGCCCTTGACCAGAATCGAACCCGGGACCCTTCAGTCCGCAGGCCGATGCTCTATCCACTGAGCCAAATCGGTTAGGGCCAACTTTGTTTTTCTTTCTCAAAATTGCTGCAGGTATTTTGGGTCTTTTTTTATTCCGTATAAATTTTTAGAGTATTTGTTCTAACTCTATGGAATATGCCATTGGCATTTTAATAAGGACTGCACTGAATCTGTAGATTGCCTTGGGTAGTATGGACACTTTAATGATGTTGATTCTATCAATCCATGAACACGGTATACTAGTATTCTTCCACTTGTTTATATCTTCTTCTATCTCATATATATATATATATATATATATATATATATATATATATATATATATATATATTATTGATTTTTTACAGAGAGGAAGGGAGAGAGATAGAGAGTCAGAAACTTCAATGAGAGAAACATCAATCAGCTGCCTCCTGCACATCTCCTACTGGGGATGTGCCCACAACCCAGGTACATGCCCTTGACCAGAATCGAACCCGGGACCCTTCAGTCCGCAGGCTGAAGCTCTATCCACTGAGCCAAACCGGTTTCAGCTTCTATCTCTTTTTTCAATGTCCTGTAGTTTTCCCATTCCTGTCATTATAATTCACCACTCCCTCAGAGTTTGGTGAAAGAGGGTTAGGGAATTTGAGTAAGGGAAGTTTAGGGGTGAGAAATTTTAGAGGTAGCTTTTTTTTTAATATATTTTATTGATTTTTTACAGAGAGGAAGGGAGAGAGATAGAGAGTTAGAAACATCGATGAGAGAGAAACATCGATCAGCTGCCTCCTGCACATCTCCCACTGGGGATGTGCCCGCAACCCAGGTACGTGCCCTTGACCGGAATCGAACCTGGGCCCTTTCAGTCCGCAGGCCGACGCTCTATCCACTGAGCCAAACTGGTTTCGGCTTAGAGGTAGCTTTATCATGATTTATTTTTGAGGGCACTTGCACCCACTGTATGAGTCACTGCTATCACATCACTCAGTCAGGGGCAGATACTAATTGTCAAGACAACAGTGGTAGGTAAGGATCAAGACCTGATCAGATGGCAATCCTCCCCCCGCCCCGGGCCCCCCCGATAAGCAGTTCTACTTCCACAGCCCCACTAACGTACAACCACCACCGTGGTTGTGAGATGTATCCCTCTCATACATGGGATACACACACACACACACACACCAGTACCAATACCCCCTCGCTGGGGCTTTCTAATTATTCTTTTTATTTATTATATTTCATGATCTTTCCTTTAAGGATTAATTTTGGGGGAGAAAGCCAGCAGCTGGTTTATTACAAGGACCAGCAAGTTCAGTGGCTAAAGCAAAGTGAACAAGAGAAAAATAGTCAACAATATGACAGAAAACAGTGAAAGGCCATGAAATCTTAAACCCATGCAGGCAATAAGACAAACTAATTCAATATTTGAACATATTTGTTCTGTTAATATGATGAAAAAGAGAACTATGGACTTAGGAAGGGAAGAGACAGACCGTCGTTACCAGAAATGACAAAGAAAACTTATGATTTTAAGTCATACTTATAATAACCAAGTCATAAAGAACTCAACTTAAATAACAAATACAAATTATGCACAACTTTGCAAATGGCAATGACCCTAACGGAACACAAAATATTTCTAAATTAAGCAGAAAACCACAGAAATCATCTGCAGTATTCATTTAGTGGTATCAAACTTAAATGCTGCCATGACCTTAATTGTAAGGTACATTTCTAAAATCAATTTTAAATTCCATCAACATTCTTTTTTAAAAATATATATTTTATTGATTTCTGAGAGGAAAAAAGAGGGAGAGAGAAAAACACCAATGATGAGAGAGAATCATTAATCGACTGACTCCTGCATACCTGCCACTGGGAATCAAGCCCGAAACCCAGACATGTGCCCTGACCAGGAATAGAACTGTAACCTCCTGGTCAATGCTCAACCACTGAGCCACACTGGTCAGGCTCCGTTAGCATTCTTTATTTGCTTCAAAGACTAAAAGAAAACACAACTAAAAAAATATATATACTCTCATCCTTATTCTGTCAAAGCATCATTTGCCAGCCTTTGAAACATGATAGTGTGTTCTGAAGAAAAAGAATTGACTTCTGCCAACTAGATAGCTGCTCCTCAGAATAAAACACTTCTCAAGGGTGCCCTAGCCGGTTTGGCTCAGTGGACATAGGGTCAGACTGTAGGCAAAAGGGTCCCCGGTTCGATTCCGGTCCAGGGCATGTACCTTGGTTGCAGGCTCCTCTGGCCCAGGCCCTGGTCAGAGCTAGTGCAGGAGGCAACCAATCAATGTGTTTCTCTGACACTGATGTTTCTCTCTGTCTTTCCCTCTCTCTTCCACTCTCCCTAAAAAAAAAAAAAAAAAAGTCAATGGGAAAAAAAAACCAACTTCTCAAGCATATGTATTGACCCCTTAATAGAGGCTAATTGAAGGCAAACCAAAGTGAACACAAGGCATTTGCAGGTTCCTAATGTTAATAATACTCAATCTGACCTGGCTGATGTGGTTCATTTGGTTGAGCATCATCCCATGCACCAAGAGATCTCTGGTTGATTCTGCATCAGAGCACATGCCACCCAAGCTTGATCCCCAGCAAAAGGCAGCTGATCAATGTTTCTCTTTCATATCCATATTTCTATTTCTCTCTCTCCTCTCTCTCTCTCTCTCTCTCTCTCTCCCTCCTTCCCTCCCTCCCTCTCCCTTCTTCTGTAGAAAGTCAACAAAAATATATTTTTAAAAAATCCTATATAATAAAGAGGTAATATGCAAATTAACCCTCATGCCCTTACAAGATGGCTGCCTATGACCAGACCTGCAGGGGGGTTAGTGAGGGACGACCAAACAACTGAACAAGCAGGCTGCGTGGGGCGACCAGGCCGGCGGGGGTGGGGGGTGGGGGGGGGCAGTTGGGGGCGACCAGGCTGGAGAGGGGGGTGCAGTTGGAGGTGGCCAGGCAAGCAGGGGGGGCAGAGAGGGGCGACTAGGCCAGCGGGGGGGGGGCAGTTGGAAGTGACCAGGCTGGCTTGGGGGGCAGTAAGGGGTGATCAGGCCGGCAGGGAGGGGGCAGTTGGGGGCAACCTGGCCAGCAGCAGAGGACAGTTGGGGGCAATTAGGCTGGTATGCAGAGGCAGTCAGGGGTGACCAGGCAGGCAGGCAGGTGAGCGATTAGTAACCAGTGGTCCAGGATTATGAGAGGGATGTCCGACTGCTGGTCGGGCCTAAACCGGCAGTCGGACATCCCCCAAGGGGTCCAGGATGGGAGAGGGTGCAGGCTGGGCTGAGGGAACTCCCTTACATGAATTTCATACACCGGGCCTCTAGTAATAATAATGCTTAATCTAACAAATCTGACATTTCAAAGAATATCTCTCAAAACACTTGAGGACTGCCAGTTTTCCAAATCAACTATACCACCTTACATTTCTGCCCAAAAATGGGAGCAATTTTCAGATTTCTCCACATCCTCACCAAGACTTGCTATTATCAGATTTTTTATTTTAGCCTTCCTAACTGGTGTGAAGTAGTATGTCACTGTGGTTTTAATTTCCCTGATGATTAATGATGTCAAGCATCTTTTCATGTGCTTATTGATCATTTATATATTCTATCTGGAGAAATGGCCATTCAGATCCTTTACCCATTTTTAAACTGGATAATTTATCTTTCTATTGTTGTTATAACAATTCTTGATATATACTGAATACAAGTGCTTATAAGATATAAAATTATGCAAACATTTTCTCCCATTTTGTGAGTGTTTTTACTTTCTTAATGGTGTCCGTTGAGGTGCAAAAACTTTTTTTTTTTAAATATATTTCTTTATTGATTTCAGAGAGGAAGGGAGAAGGAGAGAGATAGAAACATCAATGACTAGAGATAATCACCGATTGGCTGCCTCCTGCACACACCACATTGGGGATGGAGCCCGCAACCCAGGCATGTGCCCTTGGCCGGAATCAAACCCGGGACCCCGCAGTCCACAGGCCGATGCTCTATCCACTGAGCCAAGCCGGCTAGGGCAAAACTTTTAACTTTGATAAAGTCCAATTTATTTTTCCTTTTGTTGTTCACGTTTTTGGTGACATATCTAAGAAACTGGTGTCAAATCTAAGGACATGAAGTTTTATCACTATATTTTCTCCTAAGAGTTTTATAGTCTTAGTTGTTTAAGTCTTTGACCCATTTTGAGTTAATTTTTATATATAGTGTGAAGTATGGTCCTAATTTCATTCTTTTGCATCTGGCTATCTAGTTCTCCCAGCAACACTTGTGGAAAAAACTTTCCTTGCTGCCACTGAATGGTTCTGGCAACCCTGTCAAGTAGCAAATAATCATAGTCTTATGGATTTATTTCTGGGTTCTCTATTCTGTTCCACTGATCTATATGTGTCTATCCTTGAACCAGGAGGACACCACCTTGATTACCATTGCTTTACAGTAAGTCTTAAAACTGGGAAATATATGAGTCCTACTACTCTGTTCTTTTTTAACATTGTTTTGGCTACTCTGGGTCCCTTGCAAATGCATATGAATTTTAAAATCAACTTGTCAATTTCTGCCAATAAGTCAGCTGGTATTCTGGTAGGAATTATGTTGAATCTGTAGATCAGTTTGGGGTATATTGCCATCTTAACAATGTTAAGTCTTTCAATCTGTGCACATAAGATGTTTTCTCACTTATTTAAGGTATAATAATACATGGTCTATATAAAGACTTGAGCATCTATATCAGCAAAGTAGGTATATAAAATTATTATCTAACAGTTAATCAAATATATCCTATTAACTTAAAATTTAGGAGATAGTTTTAAAAGACAGGCTATTTACTAAGCAGTACTAAACTCATAATCAAAGGAGTTACTGTGGCATTTCCAAAGAGAAATTTTTAAAGTCAGATAGAAATTTCTATCTGATGTTTTCACATCATTCACTGAATTAGTATTAGTTCTTTAAAAAGAAGAAGGAAGCAGAAGGTATGTAAGCCCCCAACCCCAGTTTTGAGACAATAGGAGAACAGAAAGAAGAAATTGACCATTAATACTTCTACATACTAATTTGAAGTCCATAGACTTAAATTACCCTACTTTAATCACAAATAATCCCTTACATATTGCCTGCTCAATCATCTTAATTCCAATCTGGCTTGCAACAATCACTAGTGACCCAAATCCTAATGGGAATAAATATGTGCTTCCTTCAATTTCCAAAATCAATTCTAAACCTTTTTTTCAGAATCATACTAGACTGGTTGAGAAGCTAAATCAGAAAAAGGGAAGATCTTTCTTCTCAGAAATTAATATTCCTCTGGCCTATTTTTTCTTTTAGTGAACCAGTTTAGCTGGCAGGACAATGCTCATTTTATATCCATGCAAGCATCTAGAGTTAGTTTACTAACTCTAGGATTTCACCTGCAGACCTGAAAAGGTAATTGTTCTAGTTCCACAAAGAGACAAATCTAAAATGCTTGGCTTTTTCACTGCAATTGCCTGCATGAGAGGCCAGCTTGCATTTCTGGCCTTGGTCAAGCATCACATACACCCCCCTGAGCATACCAAGCACAGGAAACCATTTTATACCAGTCACCAGCCATTTGTTCCACTGCTTTAAAACCCAGTGCTGTTTCTCCTCCACAATACACGGCCTTCTTTAAAAGCTCCTACAAATTCTACTTTCCTAGTACCAGCATCTCCATTAATAACCATGAGACTTCATACTTCAAACATTAGGTAATAAGAAATTTATTTCCAGTCTCTTACACAGCAATCTCAAGCTTTTCACCACACACCTAATTATATTTTAACAGAATAGTACACAAAAATCTTGATATTTATCATTAAGAAATAAATATGAAAACTACCCTCATAAAGTATCACATATTGCAATATCTGACAAACCTTCAAGAAGCCCTTACAGAAAGAAAATTTAAATGTCTTAAAGTCTTCTAAAATCAAAAACCCTAAAAATGTCAAGTATAATGTAAAAGTTAATATATATAATAATGACTTTAAAACACGTTAAGCAATCCTGTGTCTTTAATTTTATATTCCAATATTTTAAAAATGTGAAAGGTACATACTTAGTACATTCTAAATAATTCAATAATCACAATATTCATTTAAACAAACTATCCAATCTCTCACTCTGAGTTTATGGACTTCCCGAGTTATTCCACTAACATATTGTTGCAGCAACCAGGCTATCACCTCTCACAAAAAGACCTTAAAAGGAGAGAAACCAAGATGGTGGCACAGGTAAACACCGGAAATTGCTGCCTCCCAAAACAAATTCGAAAAATACAACTAAAAGACAAAACGGACGTCATCCAGAACCACAGGAAGGCTGGCTGAGTGGAAATTCTACAACTAGAAGGAAAGAGAAAAGCACACTGAGACTCAGAGGAGGTGCGGGAGTGCAGAGGTACGGAGGCGCACACGGCAAGGGCTGGCAACTGAAGACGCGGCTGGCTGTCTTTTTGAATCAGGAGGGAGTCTCAAGCCCCCAACTGCTCTGAACTCCAGTTCCGGGTGAGTCTCTGGAAATGTAGACTCATACGGGAAGAAACTGGACTGTCTGGCAGCGGGCAGAACTCGGAACTCGAGGGCGGCTTTCTCTCAGAGGTGCTTGCAGCAATTACCGAGACACTGAAACGCAGGGCCCCTTAGGGCAGGGCTGAGGATCAGCCATAGCTCTTTGCTCCGCCCTATTGATCCCGAGACCCTGCCCCACCCAAGCTGCGGCAGAGGCTTTTGCATATGAGTGCCTTGGCCCTTTGCAATATGAAAATTACCTAACAAACTGCAGCTGGGCCAGAGAGACCCAGAACTTCCAAGAGAAGGCCCAAGGCCCCACAGCAGCTTGCACTGCTTCACAGCTGGACCTCATCTGGGCACCTCCAAACCCCCCTCAAAAAAGGGGACTCTGCAGATCTCTTTGTAGCTCCTACTGGGTAGCCTCAGGCAGAGACTAAATTAGCACCTTCTTAGATCCAAGAGCCAGTATACCCAGTGGTCAGAGTGGGACCATCCAGATTACAACTCCTCAAATCCATGAGGGACACACTTAGGGGGCAGACTCAGTGAGCACCAAAGCCCCACTGAAGCAAGTCTTGCCTCATAAGGGTGTCTTTAGCACAGAAATTCTCCCAGTGTAGACACAGCTGATTCTCACAGACAACTGGCCTGGAGGTCAATTCCTCCCAGTGATACCAACAACAATCAAGGCTTAACTACAACAAGACTGTGCACAAAGACCACAAGGGGGTGCACCAAGAGTGTCCACCTCAGATAATTGGGGAGGCTGAGCCACTGGGCCCTATAGGACACCTAGCACACAAAGCCACTCTACCAACACAGGGAAGCATAAAAAATGCGGAGACAAAGAAACAGGTCACAACTGACAGAAATGGAGGAAAGCAAATGACTGGATACAGAGTTCAAAACGACACTTTTAAGATTTTTCAAGAACTTTCTAGAAACCACCGATGAATTTAGTAAGACCCTCAAAAAGTCTGGTGAGACCACCAATAAATGTAGTGAGACCCTCAAGAAATCTAGTGAGACCCTTGAGGTTATGAAAAAGGACCAACTAGAAATTAAGCATACACTGACTGAAATAACGAATATTATACAGACTCCCAACAGCAGACCAGAGGAGCACAAGAATCAAGTCAAAGATCTGAAATGCGAAGAAGCAAAAAACACCCAACCGGAAAAGCAAAATGAAAAAAGAATCCAAAAATACAAAGATAGTGTAAGGAGCCTCTGGGACAGCTTCAAGCGTGCCAACATCAGAATTATAGGGGTGCTAGAAGATGAGAGAGAGCAAGATATTGAAAGCCTATTTGAAGAAATAATGACAGAAAACTTCCCCTACCTCGTGAAAGAAATAGACTTACAAGTCCAGGAAGCACAGAGAACCCCAAACAAAAGGAATCCAAAGAGGACCACACCAAGACACATCATCATTAAAATGCCAAGAGCAAAAGACAAAAAGAGAATCTTAAAAGCAGCAAGAGAAAGAAACCCAGTTACCTACAAGGGAGTACCCATACGATTGTCAGCTGATTTCTCAACAGAAACTTTGCAGGCCAGAAGAGAGTGGCAAGAAATATTCAAAGTGATGAATACCAAGAACCTACAACCAAGATTACTTTATCCAGCAAAGCTATCATTCAGAATAGAAGGTCAGATAAAGAGCTTCACAGATAAGAAAAAGCTAAAGAGGTTCATCACCACCAAACCAGTATTATATGAAATGCTGAACGGTATCCTTTAAGAAGAGGAAGAAGAAGAAAAAGGGAAAGATACAAATTATGAACAACAAATACACATCTATCAACAAGTGAATCTAAAAATCAAGTGAATAAATAATCTGATGAACAGAATAAACTGGTGATTATAATAGAATCAGGAGCATAGAAAGGGAGTGGGCTATTCTTGGGGGGAAAGGGGTGTGGGGGATGCGGGAAGAGACTGGACAAAAATCGTGCACCTATGGGGGAGCGAAACCAACGCCTAGCTCGGAGTGTCTCTCCCTCCAGTCTACAGCATGGGGAATATCTTTGCGAACCTCTTCAAGGGCCTTTTTGGCAAAAAAGAAATGCGCATTCTCATGGTGGGCCTGGATGCTGCGGGGAAGACCACCATCCTGTACAAACTGAAGCTGGGTAAGATCGTGACCACCATCCCCACCATAGGTTTCAACGTGGAGACTGTGGAGTATAAGAACATCAGCTTCACTGTGTGGGGAGTGAGTGGCCAGGACAAGATCCGGCCTCTGTGGCGCCACTACTTCCAGAATACACAAGGTCTCATCTTTGTGGTTGACAGCAATGACCGAGAGCGTGTGAATGAGGCTCGAGAGGAGCTTATGCGGATGCTGGCGGAGGATGAGCTCAGGGATGCTGTCCTGCTTGTGTTCACAAACAAGCAGGACCTCCCCAATGCCATGAACGCAGCTGAGATCACGGACAAGCTGGGCCTCCACTCTCTGCGCCACAGGAACTGGTACATTCAGGATACCTGTGCCACCAGTGGGGATGGGCTCTATGAGGGACTGGACTGGCTGTCCAATCAGCTCCAGAACCAGAAGTGAACCGAACTCCTCTCTTCCCCCTCACTCCCTCCTTCACCCTTGCTTTCCTCTCATGTGGCAGATGTGCCCCTGTGGTGTGAGTGCCAGAAGCTGTCTCCCTGGTCGGTCCCAGTGTGCTTCATCATGCTGTACACGTGCAGACGCAGCCTGCAACCGGGTTTTTATTTAATGTAAATAGTTCTTGTTTCCAATGAGGCAGTTTCTGGTACTCCAATGCAATATTACTCAGCTTTTTTTATTGTAAAAAAAAAAAAAAGTATCAACCCACTGTTTAGTACTGAGAAGGGATTTTGGGCACCCAGGGCGGGGCCTCTAGGAGTTGCTATGAGATCACCTCAATGCTCCTCCTCTGGGCTTTAAATCTGTGTTGAGATCCATTTTGGTGGTTGGTTTTTAACCCAAACTCAGTACATTTTTTATAATATAAATACAAGGTAAGGAGACACTTGAACACAGAGAAGGGAGAAATGTGCCTAGTGTAGGTTCTGCAGTAAAGGCTTGAGTCCAGTCTGCCTGTGGCCTGTCTCCCATCTGGAGCGTGCAGTGGGCAGAACCAGCCACCATACATTCTGCATGGTCACATACGGTCCCTGATTGGCTTTGTCTCGCTGGGTCATCTGCATCCCATAGCATTTGTGCTTGTACCTGTGCTTACACCACTGCCTATGGGGGTGGGCTGGGGGCTGCGGCCACCACTCAGGCCCCTTGGAGGGACCCCAGCCTTCCCTTCGGTCAGTGTGGGTCAGCTTAGGTGCTTTGGTGGGGCCACTCTGGCCAGAACGGGAGGCCCCCATGGTCCCTACACACACTCACTTGCTCCAGGTTGTCTGGATCTCACCAGTAGGAATGCAGGCAGGCGACCCGTCATCTTAGAGCCTAACTCCTCAGAGCCCCCATCCACATGCGCTTTCACTCCCTCAGCCTGCAAGGGTCAGACTGACATCAAAAACAACAACCTCTACTTTTTTCTTTTGTATTTTGATAAACACTGAAGAAATTAGAGCTGTTAAAATTTATCTTGGGGAAAACCTCAGAACTGGTTTATCTGGTGTTGTGGAACCTCTTACTGCTTTCAATACACGATTAGTAATCAAAAAAAAAATCGTGCACCTATGGATGAGGACAGTGGGAAGGGGGAGGTCAGGGCAGAGGGCGGGGTGGGAACCGGGTGGAGGGGAACTATGGGGAGAAAAAAGAGGAACAACTGTAATAATCTGAACAATAAAGATTTAATTTTAAAAAAAAGACCTTAAAAATTTTTATTTTGGGTAAATGAATGTGTACTGAGTTTGTGGGGAGGGGAGACATTGTGGAACATCCAATGATGCTCTCTCTCATCAAATCACAGACTTTACAGTGTATTCTTGCAATGCAGGATAAAGTGAAGAAAGAGATTTGCCATTAGTAAGAAACCGCCTGTAAGGAATAAGTTAATTCCTTTCAAATATTTTGGACTATTTCACACTGTGAGCTAGGATTATTCATAACTGTAAAGGAAATCTACACAGCCCTACCCAGTTTGGCTCAGTGCATAGAGCATGGGCTTGTGCAGAAGGCAACCAATCGATGTGTTTCTCTCACATTGATGATTCTCTCTGTCTTTCCCTCTCTCTAAAAAAAAAATATCAATGGAAAAATCTCCTCAGGTGAAGATTAAAAAAAAAAAAATCTACCCAAAATTTGAATATAATTATAATACCCTGTCTTGAAATAAGAATCACAGTGTATGAAAAACCTCCCCAGCAAAAGACTTCAGGAGCAAAAAGACAGGCAGTCAGAACTGAGGAATATAAAGAAAGTCCTTTTTCTCACTTCATTTCATTACAATTTCTGCAAGCATACCACAGGAGAAGTATTTGTTCTGAGGAAGGTAAAGAATGTTTTAAAAACTGCAGAAGAGATAGAGAAATAAAAGTCTTACAATATGCATATAAGTATCATTCTGGTTCCCAAAGATTTTCATTGCTTTAATAATTGCTCAACAACCATTGTGAGAAATCCACTGGAGTACATTATATACTACCATTGTAAAGAACACACACACATAAATGACTCGCACCAATAACTGCCCTATCATTTAAACGTTTAAGTAACGGCCACTAATTCCAGATAAATACTATCAGGCCAGGTTCCTAAGGTTACCTGATATATGTACCTGTACATTACAGTGCCTGATCCACACTAACCCTTATTATCTATTCCCCCAGGAGTTATCAAGTAGAAAGCTCAAATGAAGAAAGTGATCTCATATAGAATTGCAGGTCAGTGAGACCTACGTACCGGCAAGTCCACACTAACATCAGTACCATCCAGAAGGGACACCCGACACGTGATGATGGACTTGGAATCTCCAGCTGCAGGAATGTGTGTGGCAGCTCGTTGAGCTTCTCGGAGTCGTTCCTTCTCAGCATGTTTGCGCATTGACCGACGCCCAAGCGTTCTACGGAAGAATCTCAGCATTTTTGTCACTATAAAACGGAAAGAAAAAGATATCAGAAGGATCCTGAATTTGCAAAATGGTGTTATTTAGTAAAGTTCTGTGGCCATTCGTAAATATGTTATTTAAAAGGGCTCCTGGTAAAGTAAATTTGAAAAACTAATTAAAACTGGCCACTTCAAAGTTTTTAAAGACTTTATATAAAATAGAATTATGGCTTACAGCATTTCTAAACATAGTGGACTATTTGATAAGGAGATGATCTGGTAGGAGAGGGCAAACATTTATGAAGTTTATCATGTCTTTTGGATCACTAAATTATAGCCATATCCCCACAAACATTAGGAGAAAATGCCATACACTAAGCATGTCAAATCTGTGGCCCAGCCAATGTAACGATATGTAAGAAATGTTTTAATAAAAATTTTGATACTTAATTTTTATATCATGTTATATATATAACCCTATATAATAAAAGCCTAATATGCCAAGTGTTCAACAATTCGTTCGACCAGTCGCTATGACGCACACTGATCACCAGGGGGCAGACACTCCGACCAATAAGTTAGCCTGCTGTTGGAGTCCAGCTGATCGGGACTGGGTGAGATGGGCTGGACATGCCCTGGAGCCCTCCAGCGGTCCCACCCGGCTCTGATCGTACACCGGTGGGGTCCCTTGGCCTGGCCTGCGGGGATCGGGCCAAAACCGGCAGTCTGACATCCCCCAAGGGGTCCCAGATTGCGAGAGGGCACAGGCCAGGCCAAGGGACCCCACTGGTGCATGAATCCATGCACCAGGCCTCTAGTCTATATATATAAAAGCCTAAGCAACCGAATGACCGAATGACCAGTTGATCAGTTGCTGTGATGCGCACTGACCACCAGGCGGCAGACACTCAATGCAGAGTTAGCCCCTGGTGGTCAGTGCGCTCCCAGAGCCAACCTCCCCACCCCCTGGCCAGCTGGCCCGATGGCCCCGATCAGGGCGGCCAACCTCCCGCAACTCCTCCCCACCCCCCAGGCCGGCCTCCTCCCCCTGGCCATCCAGCCGGCCAACCTCCCACGCCCCAATCGGCCCTGATCACCGGCCAGGCTGAGGGACCCCACCACTGCACAAATTCATGCACCTGGCCTCTAGTTATTAATAACAAACTACAACTTCAGCTAATGACTGATTACTATAATCGTGTTGCATTCATTTCCTTTACACGCCTTATACGCAGTCGCACCATTTCTCTCCACTAATACTAGCAGCAAATATTTTAGCAGCAGATTGCCATGTCATTAGTCTTGTACTGACTTGTTTGGTGTGCGCAATAGGAAATATTTCGCTTTTGGAGAACAAAAATAGGTTTATTGCATTACATTATTAATTTGTGCAGTTATTCAGTGTCTGGTAAGTTAATGTTCAAGAAAAAAATATTAATTTTTATTAAACTGTTCTATTTTGTGTTAACAATTATTCATTTATTTCAGCCTTTGTATTCAGCCTGTCTCTATCGATATATATCTATGTTTCTATGAAAATTGAAGCTTTTGTTGCTTTGCAGCCCACATAAACTTAAACCTTGTTTATGTGGCCCGTTTTAGCCTTTGAGTTTGACATGCTTGCCATACTCTAAGGCAGCAGTTCTCAACCTGTGGGTCGTGACCCCTTTAGTGGTCGAATGACCCTTTCACAGGGATAGCCTATATAATCCTGCATATCAGATATTTACATTATGATTCATAACAGTAGCGATATTACAGTTATGAAGTAGCAACGAAAATAATTTTATGGTTGGGTCACAACATGAGGAACTGTATTTAAAGGGCCAGAAGGTTGAGAACCACTGCTCTAAGGTATCCTTTGATGATAATAATCCTAAGAGTTCCATTTATCTTCTGAGCTTCCATAATAAAAATGAAAAATAATCACTTTTTTCAACTAAAATACAAATATATTTCAAGTATATGTTTTTTATCAAATATTCCATTATTAGTTACAGATTTTAAACTGCCACTTAATATAAACAATTCTTTATAATATCAAATTAATGTTACTTTGTTCCTTATCTCTATTAAGAACATTAAAGTTAATAAAAATGGGTATTAGTCATTTAAAAATATAATACACATAAAATGGGAATACCATAAAAACTACCATGTTAACCTAATGTTTGAATTTACAAAACTAAGAGTTTGAGAAAAATACATATATCTAAGCCAACAAACAAAAAAAGACAATTATTCATTCCAGAGAAAACAGGAAGTTATGTAAAAAAAGGAAAGTAATCACAGTACACTACATGGCTCAGCCAACAATTTAATCATCTACTTATATAAAAACCCTGGGTATAACATCACGGCCAGAAGCTCGGCCAACTGGAAGGAAGTCAGTTCTATAGGGGTTCTCTTGGAAACGGCTGTGTCCTCCCCCAGCTGTTTTCTGGAGGGCGAGGTTTCAGGCAGGAACCCTCCCTCGGAGCGGAGCGTGGAAGTGAAATGATTTGTAATGGATCTATTATTGAAGCTACCTTTGGAAATACTATATCTATAGATCAGTGGTCCTCAACCTTGGCTGCACATTAGAACCACCTGGGAATCTTTTTAAAATCCTGATTTCTGGGCCTCATCCTCCGGAAATTCTGTTTCTTTGTTACTAACGTTGTGGGACCACCCCATAACAAAGAAACAATATATATATATTTATATATTTATATATCTAAACATGCAATTCTTTGTCCAAAAAATGAGCATGTTCAAAAATTAAATGAAGAAACTTTGGATATACTCGATGGAGATTTTCACACAGATTTGAGTGATGATTCCATTGATTCCACAGATGATGCTGAAAAGGAAAATTTTCCCATCGAATTTCTTAACAGTATTACTCCTTCGGGAATGCCGTGTCATAAATTAAAATTGAAAGTGGGTGCAATCATCATGCTATTGAGAAATCTCAATAGTAAATGGGGTCTTTGTAATGGTACCAGATTTATTATCAAATGATTAGGACCTAACATTATCGAAGCTGAAGTATTAACAGGATCTGCAGAGGGAGAGGTTGTTCTGATTCCAAGAATTAATTTGTCCCCATCTGACACTGGCCTCCCATTTAAATTGATTCGACGACAGTTTCCTGTGATGCCAGCATTTGTGATGACTATTAATAAATCACAAGGACAAACTCTAGACAAAGTAGGCATATTCCTACCTGAACCCGTTTTCGCACATGGTCAGTTATATGTTGCTTTCTCTCGAGTTTGAAGAGCATGTGACGTTACTGTTAAAGTTCTAAATACTTCATCACAAGGGAAATTAGTCAAGCACTCTGAAAGTGTTTTCACTCTTAATGTGGTGTACAGGGAGATATTAGAATAAGTTTAATCACTTTATCAGTCATTGTTTGCATCACTGTTGTTTTCATATTATGTTTTTGTTGTTTTCATATCATGTTTTTGTCATTTTTATATCATGCCTCTTTTGTTGTTATATCCTTTTGTATTATTTTCATATACATTTTACTAATTTCCTTTCATCTCTCACACTTCTATTACAGAGAAAGGGCAAATAGCAATATTAAAATATCTCTGCTAATTAATTCCCTTTTTTGAAAAACATATATTTTATTGATTTTTTACAGAGAGGACGGGAGAAGGATAGAGAGTTATAAACATCGATGAGAGAGAAACATCGATTAGCTGCCTCCTGCACACTTCCCACTGGGGATGTGCCCGCAACCAAGGTACATGCCCTTGACTGGAATCGAACCTGGGACCCTTGAGTCTGCAGGCCGATGCTCTATCCACTGAGCCAAACCGGTTAGGGCAATTAATTCCCTTTTGATGTGCATGAATGTCGTGCACAGGGCTACTAGTAATATTATAAATACTAAATACTGACCTAACCAGAACTAAATGAAGGGTATAGCAGAGCCAGGTGTGGACAGAGAGCTAATTCCTCATCTTGCCAGTAGGAATTCAACAGATAATTCCTAAAACTAAAAATCAAGAAGTAGCAATAACAGCATGTTATTAAAAATGTGACAGTGGTTATCTTGAGGAGGGAAATAATTCAGGGATTCTGATTTTCAAAAGAAGCCTTTCCATTAGATGACTCAATTAGATAACATTTATAAACTTGGCAAAAATAAAAGCTAACTTTAAATAAATACTATCACATTTTTTTAAAAAGTGTTCATTGCCCTGGCTGGTAATGCTCAGTTTTTGGAGCATTTGCCCACAGACCGAAGAGTCATGGGTTCAATTCCCTGTCAATAGCATGTACGTTGGTGCAGGTTCCCCAGCTGCAGGAGTATGAACAGGAGGCAATCAATCGATGTGTCTCTCTCACATCCATATCTGTGTGTCTGTCTGTCTGTCTGTCTGTCTCTCCCCTCTCCCCTCCTTCTCTGCCACTCTCTCTAAAAGTCAATAGCCAGAGTATCCTTGGGTGAGGATTAAGAAAATAAAAAAATAAATGTCTATAAATTAAAAGTTATCAACATATACATATTACATGTATGGATATTCCTACATAATTAGGTAAATTGGAAAAGCCATGGTACTTGTCATTTGTACATTCATCTGCTTAAATCCTAAGGAAATAACTAAAATTTTAGATAGCTTTCAAGTTTACTAAGCATCCATAAATAACCTCTGGCTCCAGTCTCTCTCTCCAGATGTGTTTTTCAGGCACTGCTCCTTTTGCACCTTGCTATCCAGTCTCATTTCAGCTGCCTATGAAAGGTCATACTTGTTATCCCAGACTTCTGTCAGAGAATCGCTCCTTATTCCTATTAACTCAGCAACTCTACCTACATCTCCCCCGAGAAACAGTTAGTTATAAACCCTGAAAATATTTTACTGCTTCACTAATCAGATTTTAATTATTCACTTGTTTGTCTCTTTTACTGTAAAGTCCTTGATGAAATAATTCCTACTTTGAATAGTGAGCCACCTGGCACATTTCATTATTAAGTACAACAAATATTTAGTAAACTAGAGGCCAGGTGCATGAAATTTGTGCGGGGGGGGTGGGGGGGGGGGAGTCCCTCAGCCTGGCCTGTGCCCTCTCGCAGTCCAGGACCCCTCGGGGGATATCGGCCTGCTGGGGGGGTATAGGGCCTAAGCTGGCACGCAGACATCCCTCTCACACTCAGGGCTCTCGCAGTCCAGAACCCTTGCTCCTTACCGCCCGCCTGCCATGGAGGAGGGAGAGGATCCCACCACCACTGCTGCACTTGCCAGCCATGAGCCCGGCTTCTGGCTGAGCGGGGGGAGGGGAGAGGGGAGTGCCACTCAACCAGAAACCGGGCTCACTGCTCCTTAGCACTGGCCCCGCCCTCCACCCACTGGTGGGGGAGGAGGGGATATCTGGGATCAGGCTGGCTGGGGAAGGGGCCGTGGGAGGTTGAGGAGCCCCGGTCATGCCCCATCCTGTCTCTGTGGAGGACCTGGGACCGCACCGCCCCCTCTCCCACTGCCTCTGCGGAAGGGGCAGCACCAGGATGGGACCCACACTGCGGACCTCTCCTGCTGCCTCTGTGGAAGGGGGGGCACCAGGACCACCATGGCTGGCCTGGCAAAGCAGGCTCGCTGGCCCTGCCCCCCACCCACTGGTTATCCGGAAGGTCGTTCTGCTGTCAGGTCTAATAAGCATATTAGCTCTTTATCACCCATACTAATAAAAGGGTAATATGCAAATTAACCATCACTCCGAAACAAAGATGGTGGCGCCAGATGGAGCCACAGAGCCGGCCAGAGCGGGTGCGATGTTTGGCTTCCTTCGTTGCCCTAGCGACAAAGGAAGCCAAGTCTCCTGCAAGCCTCGGCCGGCCCGCCAAGGGCAGGCCTCTTGGAGGCGGCCACGGAGCAGGCTGGAGCGAGCGGAAGGCGGCTCCAGCCTGGAGCCAAGGCGGAAGGCGGCGGCCAGAGCGAAGGCCGGGGTCCCGGGTACCAGAGGGAAGCCAGTGCCGGCAGCCAGAGAAAGGAAGGCCTATTCTTGCACAAATCTTCGTGCTTTGGGCCTCTAGTATAGAATAATCTTACTTAGTCCTCAGAAAAACTCCCTGAAGTACTATCTTATTTGCATGAGTAAACTCAGGGTCAGAGAAATTAAACCACTGGCCAAGTCCATTATTTTTTTTTTAAATATATTTTATTGATTTTTTACAGAGAGGAAGGGAGAGAGATAGAGAGTTAGAAACATCGATCAGCTGCCTCCTGCACATCTCCTACTGGGGATATGCCCGCAACCCAGGTACATGCCCTTGACAGGAATCGAACCTGGGACCTTTCAGTCTGCAGGCTGACGCTCTATCCACTGAGCCAAACCGGTTTCAGCAAGTCCATTATTTTTAAAAATATATATTTTATTGAATTTTTACAGAGAGGAAGGGAGAGGGAGAGTTAGAAACATCAATGAGAGAGAAACATCAATCAGCTGCCTCCTGCACGCCCCACACTGGGGATCCAGCCCCCAAACTGGGCATGTACCCTGACCAGGAATCGAACTGTGATCTCCTGGTTCATACATCAAAGCTCAACCACTGAGGCACACCAGCCAGGCGGCCAAGACCATTATTTAGTAAATAATGAAGACAGGGCTCAAACCCTGATTTTCTGACTCCAAATCTTGGTCTCTCTTTCTACTACATCACAGTATCATTCATGTAAAACACTCACTTTAGAAATAAATTATCAAAGAGCACAGGTTAAAAAAGAAAGGAAGAAAGAAAAAGGTGAATGAAAATGCAAACAAAGCATACGGGATGAATGTATTTTTCAAAAATATTAATTCAGCATTTTCAACAAATAGAAAGGGGGAAATAAAGAGATGCAAAGGTACAGTTTAAAAGAGACTTAAAATACATATCAAATAATCACAATGTGTGGACCTATTTTAGATTCTAATTAAAATAATCTTTTTTTTTTAGTTGTCTGATGTTATCATTGGGGAAAGCTAGGTGAAACGTATATGGGAACTCTGTACTATTGTTTTAACTTCTACCAGTGTTTCTCAACCTTCCTAATGCCGCGACCCTTTAATACAGTTCTTCATGTTATGGTGACCCCCAACCATAAAATTATTTTCGTTGCTACTTCATAACTGTAATTTTGCTACTGTTATGAATCGTAATGTAAATATCTGATATGCAGGATGTATTTTCATTGTTCGCGACCCCCAGGTTGAGAACCACTATAACAGTCTAAAATTATTCCAAAATAAAATAATTTTAAGACACATTTGTTGTTTTATATATACATACACATATAAAATTAACAAATCTTGCATAACCAGTTGATGCTTTAAACTAGATGCATTTGTAAACATAAATATAAAATATGAAATATTAACATAAACACCAACATAGTAAAAAATAATTCAATAGCTATAAATTGAGGATTATATCCTCCTTTTACAAGTAGGCATACTCCTATGTAATTATGTAAACTGGCAAAGCCATGACAGTTGTCATTTGAACTTCCCAAGGATATAAATCATATACACACACATTTGAACACTGACTGGATTGTTTATGATAGATAACTAAAGAATTACTGGTCCTAGCTGGTTTGGCTCAGTGGATAGAACGTCCGCCTGCAGACTGAAGGGTCCCAGGTTCGATTCTGGTCAAGGGCACATGCCCAGGTTGCGGGCTCGATCCCCAGTGTGGGGCATGCAGGAGGCAGCCAATCAATGATTCTCTCTTATCATTGATGTTCCTATCTCTCTCTCCCTCTTCCTTCCTTTCTGAAATCAATAAAACACATTTTTTAAAAAGAATCACTGCCATTTTTATTTTTAGATAAAATAGTAGTATTAAAAATGTTTTAAAAAGTCCTTATCTGTTTTTTTTTAACCTACAAAAATGTGTCCTCTTTTATGTTAATGAGAATACTATACACAACAAAGATATAACTTAAACACCGTGCTTTGATTTGGGTTCAGGTATTAAATTTTTAATTACAAAAATGTTATTTCAAAGTTATACTCTCATCAGGAAAATGTGAAAAGATAGATACATTTTCTGTGATTTTTATAAATTTTTTAGAATAACTTGAATGATTATATTTAAGAGTCCTTATCTCTTCAAGATACATATTGATATTTTTATAGAAGGCATTATATGAGGTCTAGTATTTGCATTAAAATAATATAAGAAAGTGGGACTAGAGATTAAACAAACTGGCCAGATAACTGGCCAATAACTGTTGAAGCTGGATAATGGGTACATGTGGTTTATTATACTTTCCTGACTACTTTGGTATATGTTGAACTTTTCCATAAAGTTTTTTAAGGAAAAGAATATTCAAAATGTACTACACCTTTGAGGTTTCTAGAAAACAAGTGAATTATAAAACAAGTTTTGTGACTTTCACTTCTACACCTTCAAAATAGACTCACTATACAGAATTAACCTGCTAAGAAAAAACCCAGCTTCTTCTCGATTTAGAATTTCAATAACTATGTACTTAGAACTATAAAAACCAATTCCACAAATCAGTTCTTTTTACAAAAACATAAAAGCAACTTACATGAAAATAAATTTCAGATGAACTAAAGATTTAAAGTGAAAGGAATGAATACTAGAAGGAAACAGTACACTAAAAAAAAAACAAAACAAAAAATTTCTGAAAGATTAACATGCAGTTTATTTAAGAATTATCACAAATCATTAAGTAAGCCCAAAAGAAAAACAAATGGGGAAGATATGAAGAAACAAGCTCCAAAAAGTGATAAGCAATGAAAATATCCATTAAAATGATGTTCAACCTCAACATTATTAACCAAGAAAATCCAAACTTAAAAAATAAGATACTGCCCTAACCGGTTTGGCTCAGTGGATAGAGCATCGGCCTGCGGACTCAAGGGTCCCAGGTTCGATTCCAGTCCAGGGCATGTACCTTGGTTGCGGGCACGTCCCCAGTAGGGAGTGTGCAGGAAGCAGCTGATCGATGTTTCTCTCTCATCGATGTTTCTAACTCTCTATCCCTCTCCCTTCCTCTCTGTAAAAAATCAATAAAATATATTTAAAAAAAATAAATAAATAAGATACTGTCTGTCATTTAAGAGACTTACAGATGGCCAGTGTGGAAAAGGATATGGGGAAAAAACACTGTCCTCTTTGGAGGAGGATCAAGACAACAAAGTTTTAACGTGCATATCCTTCGCTCAGCAATTCTATTTCTGGTGAGATATCCTAAAGAAATAGTCCCACATGTGCTTCAAGTTGTAGAAACAAGGATTTTTCAGGACATAATTAACCTAAGAAAACTTTAAATATGCCCCTCAACATGCAAGTAGTTAAATTATGGTACATACAATGGCATACAACATAGCTGTTTTTAAAATACAGTTGATCTTAGACACAAACAAAATATTAAGTGAAAAATGAAATCAAGAGAAAAAGGAATATAGTTTTATCCCACACTGAGGTGGAACACGTACATATATATTTACTTATTATATCTTATAGACACAAAAGGAATAGAAGGACATGCAAACTGTTAAGTGAAGTTATCTCTGGAGAGGGTCATGTTGGTAGTTAAATTTTCTATCAGAACATAAGATGTCAAGAGTTTTTTCAATTTTGTTAAAAAAATGTCCCCATATTCACGCGTTTCCCACACCCACCTCCCACGTTCTGCATGCTGATTTTTTGCAACCACCAATCTGACCCCTGCTTAGAAGGGTCAATGTCCTTCCTTGCTCCCTGGCCCAGCTCCTCCACTTGGCTGGATCGCTGGTGGCAGCGCACCGCCAGCTGCTGGTTCCGCTCGGTGCCCTTCCGCTCCGCCCGAGTCTCTCCCCTTCTGCTCCATCTGTTAGGAATGCTCCTTGCCCACCTCTCCCACTCCCCCGCCCGCTCCCACTCCACATGACTAACTTCAGGTTTCTGGCTGAAATGTCTTTTCCTCAGAAAAACATTCCTGACTCCTGACTCCTTTTATTACCCTGAGCCTTTTCGTTATGACCCTTAAAGAAACTGTAATTAAACACCCAATTGTTTAAATTACTTGTGTTACTGGGCACGTCCCTCACGAAGATACCAGGACAGGGACCTACTGGGATTCATTCACATCACGGCTGAGCGGGCACTGAGCGGGCACAGCAAGACGCAGAGTAGGCACTCAATAAGGAATGTGTCTGACACAAATCCTACAGGGGAAATTGTGGATGGTAGGTTAAAAAAAAAAATACTAATTTTTAATCTGCTGTTTCTAATTTTCTGGCAGTACCCTAACAAGAAGGGTTTCCTTCACAATCATAAAAATACAGATTGCCTGTGCGACCTAAATTAAGTGCTTATGCCGATGTAAAACTCAAAAGTTTGTGTGTACTTTCATACATGGCTGGTGGCCACAATCTTTGGTAAGCAATTGCTTTTAATAAAGCAATATATCAATACGCAGCAAGTGCCGTAAACACAGGACTATCTTCTGTCCCGGTAATCTCAACATACTTTCCTGTAAGAGGATTTTTATTTGTAAGGGAATAATTCAACACAAGGCATACTGTACATATCGTTTTAAATGACGTTTACCTAGAGAAAAGCGGTAAAGCCCTGAAAACTAGTTTATATGCACAAATAACCCACTATGTTAGGCGGAGTTCAACGACATGTTAGTTGTGTTAGAAACCGAGTTATGCTTTTGATATTCATTTGAAATGCCCCAAGAGACGTGGGTCTCTGGAATTCCTGAGACGCGGTAAACGTGGAGACAGTGACCAATACAATTCGCATTTAGGGCCGAAGGACCGCCATTCGCCCGCCCCGACCGGGGAGGGTCCTTCGGAATCGTCGTCCGGGCCACACCTGCTTTCACGACCCCCGGGACCAAAGTTCCAGCCAAACGAGAATGAGCGCCCAGATGCCCCGGTTTGTCGTGGGACCGTGACGAGCTCCGGGCGCGCCAACCGCGGACCTGCCCCACCCACCTCGCCAGCTGGACGGCAAGCCACCCCCTCGCAGGTGCCGGACAGCGCGGCCTCCCTCCGCGCCCGGACCCGCTCCCCTCCGCTCCGCGCCCGGACCCCGCTCCCCTCCCCTCCGCGCCCGCGACCCCCGCCCGCCACTCGGGGCGGCCAGGCGGCCGGCGCACCTTCACCCGCTTCGCCCCCGGTGCCCCGATCCAGCCGCGCCGCACGGGTCGCCCGAAACTCGGCGGCCCTGCGCATTGGCCGCCGCCGCCCCTCCCCTCCCGGCGGGTTTAATGTGTAGCCGGACAGGGCGGGAAGCTCCGGGCGGCACACGGTCCCGGCGAGAGGCCGCAGCCCCGGTCGCGAGCGCAGAGCCCCCGAGCGAACGAGGACGGGCCCGAGCTGAGGGGTGCGGGGCGTGGGACGAGCCGGGGCGGCGGGGCCTGGGCCTCGCGCTTACCTGGGGGGAGGACGGCGCAGCGGCGACCGAGCGAGGCAGAGGTGGGGGCGGCCCCTCGGGAGATGCCAAGCAATGGCGGCCCGCGGCGCGAGCCCACAAGACCCAGATCCCCGGGAGACCCCGCTGCCCGCCGGCCCGCCCCTTAAAGTCCCCTGAGGCTCCGCCCTCGGGGGCGGAGCGGGCGCACCGATCTTAAAGGGGCAATGACACCGCCCCGGAAATTGCCCGGCCTGTGAGAGTCCGGTTAAAGGGGCGATGCCCGGTTCTCCCGGCATAGACCTGCTCTGTGGTCGGGGACCATCAGGCCTCCGCCCTCGGGGTGCGGACCCCCAGCCACCCTCAAGATTACCCCTATCACAAAGGCAGCTTCCCGGGGCTGATAATTCGTTCAAGAAGTTCACTTACCAAATATTTACAGCCTTGTTGTTAAAGGAATATGTACAGTCGACATGCTAATCTATTAACAGGCTAATATGCTAAGTGTCCGACCATCCCGGTAATGACGTCAGGTAGCCACACCTGGCTTCCTCTCCTAGCCCCGAACAGCCTCAGGTGCAAACATTTCACACTCTAACAAGCGTCTGTGAGGGCTTGCCCCTGCCTCACCTCATTTGACCCTCACAGAAGTCCTGGAGGAGATAGATAGGAGACTCGATAGAAACCTATTTTCTTTTCATTAGCTGGAAAACGGAGATTAAGAGAGCTTAGAAACTTGACCCGACTGAAAAGAAGTAAGAAATGGTGGACCTTGAAAATGTCTTCAGGTTTTCTCACTGCGCAGAATATAGTCAATCACTGCCGCAGTTAAATAGTTCACCCTTCGTTCTCCCTGCGTGATCTACAATAAGAATGAAACGG
Organism: Myotis nattereri; assembly: GCF_964212035.1. Taxonomy (NCBI): domain Eukaryota; kingdom Metazoa; phylum Chordata; class Mammalia; order Chiroptera; family Vespertilionidae; genus Myotis; species Myotis nattereri. Next base: position 85,587,656 of record NC_138082.1, on the reverse strand, counting down.
AATTTTGGGACTGGAACACACGGTATTCCCCTGGGTAGACTGGTTCCCCGGCTCTTTGTCCCTGGAAAACGAAGAATGAATCCATGGGCAGAAGGTGGTATACCAAAGGTGGAAATTTATTGAAGAACAAGTATAGGTTCCCATGTGGGGAGGGAGAAAGGGTCCCACAGAACAGACTCCCACGTGGGCAGGGGGAACAATCCCACTCAGTTCCTTTTCCCTATCCTATCTAATAAAAGAGAAACATGGTAATTAGCCGTAACTTCGCTACCCTCCCCATTGGCTAATCAGGGCGATATGCAAATTAACTGCCAACCAAGATAGCGGCGGGCAGCCAGGTAACTGACACGAACAGGAGGCTTGCTTGCTCCAGTGACGGAGGAAGCCAAGGTACCCCGCCTGCTGCTGCTGGGCTCTGAGCTGCTCTCTAAGAAACATTGTTACAAATACAGAAGCTAAACAAAACCCCAGAAACCTGTTTTCAGTCAGCCGGGATCTCAGAGCTGGAGTTGCACCAAAGTTTCAAATACAGAAGGTAAACAAAGCCAGAAACCTGCTTTCAGCAGCCAAGGTCTCAGAGCTGGAGCCGGCTCTCAGCTCCAGTGACAGCCATAGAAGATAAATAAATTCCAGAATAAAAAAAAAAGGAAAAAATGAGAGGTTGGGAGCTTCAGTCACCTGCCAGGCTGAAAATGGCCCTCAGCCCCTCACCCAGACGGTCCAGGCACCCCAGTGGGGACCCCCACCCTGAAGGGGGTGTGACCAGCTGCAAACAGCCATTATCCCCTCACCCAGGCTGGCCAGGCACCCCAGTGGGGACCCCCACCCTGAAGGGGGTGTGACCAGCTGCAAACAGCCATCATCCCCTCACCCAGGCTGGCCAGGCACCCCAGTGGGGACCCCCACCCTGAAGGGGGTGTGACCAGCTGCAAACAGCCATCATCCCCTCACCCAGGCTGGCCAGGCACCCCAGTGGGGACCCCCAACCTGATCCAGGACACCCTTCAGGGCAAACCAGCCGGCCCCGACCCATGCACCAGGCCTCTATCCTAATAGTAAAAGGGTAATATGCCTCCCAGCACCGGGATCAGCGGAGCCACGGGGCCTCCCAGCACCGGGATCAGCAGAGCAGCAATGCCTCCTGGCCCCTGAAGCAGTGTGACAGGGGGCAGCGCCCAAACCCCCTGATTGCCCTGCGGCTCTGTTCGTGACAGGGGAAGGCGCCCCAACCCCCTGATAGGCCCTGCTCTGTGTGTGACAGGGTGCGGCGCCCCAAACCCCCCATGGGTCCTGCTCTGTGTGTGACGGGGTGGAGCCACAACCTCCCCATTGGCCCTGCCCTGAGTGTGACAGGGGGGAGTGCCCCAACCCCCTGATTGGCCCTGCTCTGTGGGTGACAGGGGGCAACACCCCAACCTCCCCATCGACCCTGCCTTGAGTGTGACAGGGGGCGGCGCCCCAACCCCCCAATCGGCCCTACCCTGAGCGTGACTGAGGTTGGCATCACAACCTCCTGATTGGCCCTGCTCTGTGCATGACGGGGGGAGCTCCCCAACCCCCTGATCAGCCCTGCTCTGTGTGTGACAGGGGGCAGCGCCCCAACCCCCTGATTGGCCGGCTCTGTATGTGACAGGGGTGGCACCACAACCCCCTGATTCACCCTGCTCTGTGCATGACAGGGGGTGGCACCACAACCTCCCCATCGACCCTGCCTTGAGTGTGACAGGGGGCGGCGCCCCAACCCCCCAATCGGCCCTACCCTGAGCATGACTGAGGGTGGCATCGCAACCTCCTGATCCACCCTGCTCTGTGCATGACAGGGGGCGGCGCCCCAACTCCCCAATCGGCCCTGCTCTAAGCCCAACCAGGAGCTGCGGGGCAGGCACCTAGGGATTGGGCCTGCCCTTTGCCACCTGGGAGTGGGCCTAAGCCAGCAGGTCGTTATCTCCTGAGGGGTCCCAGACTGTGAGAGAGCACAAGTGGGGCTGAGGGACACACACCCCCTGCCAGTGCACAAATTTTTGTGCACCGGGCCTCTAGTCCTATATAATAAAAGGGTAATATGCAAATTGTCCCCTTGACCAGAAGTTTGACCAGGGGGCGGGGCTGGCCCACCAACTGCCCACAGCCCCTCCCCCTGGCCACCCAGCCCAATTGGCTGCATCAGGGCAGGCTGGCCGGACCCCAACTGCTCACAAATTTGTGCACCAGGCCTCTAGTGGCTTATAAAGGCCCCAGATCTTTGTGCGTTGATATCCCTCTGATTGGTCACTATTCCCTTGGACTGGTCACTATGGTAACTCCTGAGCTCAAAGGTTGAACCTCTTTCCTTATTGTTTTCCTATTCCTTTTGGGCTTTCCTCTCCTTTCAGATGAGGAGCTTCCTTCCCTTTATTTTGTAAATATAGACCTTTTGCTGTTCCCTGCTCCCTCATTCTATGGAAATGTACCTGTTGCAGCTTTTCAGCTCTTCTATTCTATGGAAATATACCTTCTGCTGCTCTGTAGCCTATGCTTCTTCCATGGTCCCCTTAATTTCTAAAATTTCCCAAACCTGTCTTTTTCACTCCTAAAAATTCCCTTTCAATAATGTATTTTGTGTTGATAGTTACTGCTGTGTTGCTGACAATTACCTGAAAGAGGAGTTCGGGTGCTTCACTAGGCTGGAAAAAGTTTAGCTACATCAGAAAGCAGGTCTAATTAAGCAAATTTGTTCTATATCTATAAAAGGCTAAGTTTACTCGCACATGCACGATACATATAAAGCTCTCGCTGGCGCCAATTGCATGCAAGTATTTCTATCTGTCATTGTCGATTGTGAATTTGGTTGTTTTTGCTGACATTCTGAAGCTGAAAGAAAGTGGTAGCGTCTCATGGAAGTAACAATGGCAATTAAATATGATCGTAATAGTGATCGGGTAGATATAATTCTCCCTGTGTAACGGAAGTTGCACTCGTATTCATAAACGAAGATGGAGGACCTCCTTTTGAAAGGGACTTGCTCATTCTTTGTAAACCAGGTCCCAGTAATCCGAATGCCACTAAAATGAAGCAAATCAGTATCCTGTTTCCTACATTAGATTCAATGATGTATCCTATTTTTTTCCCACATGGTGGAAAAGGCTGGGGAACGGATATTGCTTTAAGACTCAGAGACGACAGTATAATCGACAATTATACTAGATTCAACAGATGATGCTGAAAAGGAAAATTTTTCCATCAAATTTCTTAAAAGTATTACTTCTTCGAGAATGCCATGTCATAAATTAGAATTGAAAGTAGGTGCAATCATGATACTACTGAGAAATCTTAATAGTAAACGGGGTCTTTGTAATGGTACTAGATTTATTATCAAAAGATTGTCACTTGGGAGAACCAAGATGGCGGCGTAAGGTACAGACCTGTGCGTGCTGCCTCCCACAACAACATCGAGACTACCAACTATAAAAGAAACAGTTGTCATTCAGAACCATGGGAAAGCTGGCCCAGTGGAAGCTCTACAACTGGAAGGAAAGAAAGAAGAGCATTGAGACTGAATAGGTTGTGCAGAAGCTCCAAGAACGGAGGTACGGAGTCGCACGCCAAGCTGGCTGCAACTGGCTGCATGGTTTTTTTCAAACAGAAGGGAATGCAGACTCTCAAATCCACTGAGCATGTTTGGGGTGGGATCGTGAGGTCCCAGAACCCTACGGGGAGAAGCAGGAAGGCCTTGCAACAGGCCGGAGAGCGAGAGTGGCTGTCTCGCGGAGCTGCTCACCAGCACTCGGGGATGCGAGTCACTGAGTTGCAGAGAGGCGAGTAGATGCGAAGACGCCATTGCCCTTGGCCCTGCCCTGGTGATTCCCGGGGACCGCGCCCTACTCAAATTACATCCCCACCCAAGCTGTGCTAGTGACACAAAGAGAACCACCGACACTTTTGCAGCCCAGCCCAGCAGAATGCAGATTTCAACTCCTCGCATACATAAGGGACACAATAAAGAAGCAGAATCAGGTTTGGAGGAAACCGGAGCCAGACATGGCTGAGCCGGTGATGTGGAACCGCTGTACCAGCAAACGCACAGGCAGGCCCACCAGATCCAGTCTCACATGGGACACTGGTAGATGGCAGACAGGCAGTCTGTGCACTTGGTAGAAAACGAAATCCAAGCAAGCATACCAGGTATTCAGCCACCATGAACACCTGGAGATTTTGTCCATCAAGGAGCCGCCCGACAAAGGACAGAATGCCAAACTTCGTGTTGCTGAGACGGCCCCCGTGAGGCCGAGGCAGCCCCTGTAGGGCCGAGGCGGCCCTTGAGAGGCTGGGACAGCCCCAGTGAGGCTGAGGCGGCCCCGGTGAGGCTGGGACGGCCCTGGTGGGGGTGGGACAGTCCTGATGAGGCTGAGACGGCCCCGGTGAGGTTGAATCGGCCCCGGTGAAGTCAAGATGGCACCAGTGAGGTTGAATCGGCCCCGGTGAGGTTGAAACGGCCCCTGTGAGGTTGAGACGGCCCCTGTGAGGTTGAGACGGCCCCGGTGAGGCTGGGACGGCCCCGGTGAGGTTGAGACAGCCCCGGTGAGGTTGAAACAGCCCCAGTGAGTTTGAAACGGCCCTGGTGAGGTTGAGACAGCCCCGGTGAGTTCAAGACAGCCCTGGTGGTTGAATCGGACCCGGTGAGGTTGAATTGGACCCAGTGAGGCTGAAACAGCCCCGGTGAGGCTGAAACGGCCCCGGTGAGGCTGAATAGGCCCCGGTGATGTTTAGACGGCCCCGGTAAGGTTGAGACGGCCCCGGTGGGGTTGAAACTGCCCCAATGAGGTTGAAACGGCCCCTGTGAGGTTGAGGCGGCCCCTGTGAGACTGAGATGGCCGCTGGGAAGCTGAGAAAAATACCACATGAACTCACTCATTTATGGATAATAAGAAACATAGACTGATGAAGAAAAATGGGTACAGAGGCAGAGCAGCATTGAGCAGAATGTCAAACTACAGTGGGAACCGTGGGGAGGGTTGGGAGGAGTAGGAGATCAACCGAAGGACTTATATGCATGCATATGAGAATAACTAATGGACACAAGACACCGGGGGGGTGGGGGAAGCTGGGGGAATGTCCAGGGGGAGAAAAAAGGAGACATGTGTAATACTCTTTGTAATACTTTAAGAAATAAAAAAAGATTGTGACTTAACATAATCGAAGCTGAACTATTAACAGAATCTGCGGAGTAGAGGTTGTTCTGATTCCAAGAATTGATTTGTCCCTGTCTGACACTGGCCTCAGTGTTAGAATAAGTTTAATCAACTTATCAGTCATTGTTTTTATCAATGTTGTTTTTATATCATGTTTTTGTTGTTTCTAGATCATGTGTTGTTGTTATATCATGTTGTTATTGTTTATTTATTAATCAATTTATATATTATTATCATATACATTATACTAATTTTATTTCATCTCTGATACTTCTATTATAGAGAAAGGGTGGATAGCGATATTAAAATATTTCTTCTAATTAATTTCCTTTCGATGTGTACAAATTTGTGCAGCAGGCCACTAGTTCCTAATAATTTATCACCTTCCAAAATCCTCTCTCCCAGACATTAAATATCCTCTGTAACATCCCTGTTTTGTGGTACACTAGTCCGCTAATTGACTCCCACCAGAGAAAGAGAAGTCTCTCTCCTTGAACACAGCTGAATTAAGTAAAAATGAATTTGGCTGCAAGTAATAGGGAAACAATTAACAGTACTTAGCCCAGTGGTTCTCAACCTTGGCTGCACATTAGAATCATCAGGGAATCTTTTTTTATATATATATTTTATTGATTTTTTACAGAGAGGAAGGGAGAGAGATAGAGAGTTAGAAACATCGATGAGAGAGAAACATCGATCAGCTGCCTCCTGCACATCTCCCACTGGGGATATGCCCGCAACCCAGGTACATACCCTTGACCGGAATCGAACCTGGGACCCTTCAGTCCGCAGGCCGACGCTCTATCCACTGAGCCAAACCGGTTTCGGCCAGGGAATCTTTTTAAAATCCTGATTTCTGGGCCTCATCCTCTGGAAATTCTGTTTCTTTGTTATGGGGTGAGGCCACAACATTAGTAACAAAGAAACAGAATTTCCGGAGGATGAGGCCCAGAAATCAGGATTTTAAAAAGATTCCCAGGTGATTTTAATGTGCAGCCAAGGTTGAGAACCACTGATTTAGCCAAATAAGGAGTTTATTCTTCTCACATAAGTAATCTAGAGGCAGGCAGGTGCCTAGTACTGGTTCAGCTCCTCAACAATGCTGTAAGAATCCCAAACGCTTACTCTCTCATTTCTCCATCCTTGGCATGTTGAGTCTGGTTTTCCTGCTTCCAGCCTCTGACCACAGGAGGGCTGCCGTAGCTCCAGCTCTCCTATCTGAGTTTCAGAAATAAAAGGAAAGGGGAAAAGATCTTCTCTTCCTGAAGCTTTGTCTTTTAGTTCAGGAAATAACTGAGGACTTTTGTCCCACTTGAGCAACAATCTTCTCCGCATCCTGATTTCCAAGCTCTTTACTTTCTTGGTCAATTTCTCCACACTGGTGGAGTCATTCATGCCAAGGGATTCTGAGCAGAGTGGAGCAGAGGAAATTCAATATGAGTTTCAGTCCTCCTGGAGATTGAAGAAGTCCTGCATTCCAACGTCTCCATTGAAAAGAAAACACCATCAGGGGACGGGGAGAATGGAGGACATTTGTAGTAACAGCAACAATTTTTAAAAGGCAATTAGTGAAAAAAATAAGAAAACACATCAAGAGAGTAGGTATGAAGAATTTATCAGACACTGGATCTAAAAGGGCACCACCTCTTCCAAAAAATGGACACAGATAAAATACAGCCATGTGCCACATAAGAACATTAGGTCAATGATGACTGAAGAAAGACCAAAATGGCACATAGAGAAATGCCTGTACTCGCCACCTCCCACAACCACATCAAAATTACAATTAAGTACAGAACAAACATCATTCAGAATCACCTGAAATCTGGCTAAATGGAAGTCCTGCAACCAGAGATGTAAAGAAGAAACACATTGAGACTAGTAGGAGGGGCAGAGGTATAGAACGGGCTGGTCTGACACCCATGTGTGCCGTTTCTGTTTTGTTTTTTAATCTGGAGGGAGATTGCCTCCAGGGAGGCCCCCATGAGGAGCAAGGGGTCCCAGCCCCACACCAGACCCCCAGTGCAGGGTTCCAGAGCTGGGAAGAGAGGTCCCCACAACTATTGCTGTAAAAAATAGTGGGAATTGTGGCTGAGTGATATGAAGGCTGCTGGAGACCCAGGTGTTGCGTTTAAAGGGCAAGCACATAAACTTACTCAGACTGGCAGCATCAGGCAGCTTTGGGGGTCCCAGACACATACGGGGAGAAACTGGATTGTCTGGCACTGGGGCAGTAACTTGGGAGTGGCTTTCTCCCAGTTGGGGGTGCTCAAAAGAGTCATAGTTCCTGTGCTAGGACCTCCCCCATCACAGAGCTGACTGACAGCCATGTCTGAGTCTCCATCAGTCTATTCCACCTTGGGGATTCTTTAAGACCCCGCCCCATCCAATTTGCAGCCACAACCAAGCTTTTTGCACCAACGTTTCCTTATGAATGGCCTGTCTTTGCTCATGCTTCAGACTTTGCTAAGATAGCTCAAATAAGCTGCAACTGGTGACCTATCAATAAAAGGCCCAAGATGGGGCACTAGCACCAGCATGCCTCGCCTCACAGCTGGGCCTTGTCTGGGCACCTCCAAGCCCAATATAAATAGCAAATAGCAGCTGTCTGCAGATCCCTCAAAAGCTCCTGCTGGGTGGCCCCAGGCAGTGGCTGACATTCCACCTCCCTGGAGGCCCTATAGCCAGTGCATCCAGTGGACAGTTTCAGACCATACCTGATTATAACTCTACACATCTACAACTGTCACACTTAAAAGACGGATTCAGTGAACACGAAAGCCCCACTGAAGCAAGCTGTGCTCCAGAGGGGGTGTCTCCTGCACAGCAGCTCTCCCACTGTGGTCACAGCTGGTCCTCATAGCCAATTGGCCTGAACAACAACTCCTCCCAGTGACTCCAACAGCAATCAAGGCTCAACTATAAGGCTGTGTACACAGCCCACATAGGGATGCACCTAGAGTACCTAGCTCAGGTGACTGGAGAGGCTGAGGTACTGGGCCCTACAGGACACCTACTACACAAGGGCACTCTACCAACTCCAGGAGGCATAGCAGCGCTACCTAATATACAGAAACAAACACAGGGAACCAGCCAAAATTCGGAGACAAAGAAATACGTCACAAATGAAAAAAATGGAAGCAAGTAAACTAATGAATACAGAGTTCAAAACCATGGATATAAGCTTACTCAAGGATCTTCATGAGACTTTTAAGAATCTTAATGAGAATGTTAAAGACATGAAAAAGGGCCAGTTAAGTATACACTAACTGAAATAAAGAATAATTTACAGGGATTCAACAGTAGATTAGAAGATTCCAAGAATCAAATCAATGATTTGGAATATGAGGAAGCAAAAAACACCCAATCAGAAGAGCAAAAAGAAAAAATATAGAAAAATATGAAGATAGTGTAAGGAGCCTCTGGGACTACTTCAAGCATACCAACATTTGCATTATGGGGGTGCCAGAAGGAGAAGAGAGAGAGCAAGGTATTAAAAACCTATTTGAAGAAATAATGACAGAAAACTTCCCCTACCTCGTGAAAGAAATAGACTTACAAGTTCAGGAAGCACTGAGAGTCCCAAACAAGAGAAACCCAAAGAGGCCTACACCAAGACACATCATAATTAAAATGCCAAGTGTTAAAGACAAAGAGAGACTCTTAAAAGCAGCATGAGAAAAGCAGTTACTTACCAACAAGAAAGCGCCCATACAACTGTCAGCTGATATCTCAACAGAAACTTTGCAGGCCAGAAGGGAGTGGCAAGAAATATTCAAAGTGATGAATAGCAAAGACCTACAACCAAGATTACTCTGCCCAGCAAAGCTATCATTTAAAGTTGAAGGTCAGATAACACACAGACAAGAAAAAGCTAAAGTACTTCATCACTAAACCAGTATTACATGAAATGTTGAAGGGTCTTGTTTAAGGAAGGGAGAAGAAGAAGAAGAAGAAGAAGAAGAAGAAGAAGAAGAAGAAGAAGAAGGAGAAGAAGAAGAAGGGGGAGGAGGAGGAGGAGGAGGAGGGGGGAGGGGGAGGAGGGGGAAGAAAAGAAGAAGAAAAGAAGAAGAAGGAGAAGAAGAAAATGGCAATAAATACATAGCACTTTAAGGGAGAGATTGAAAATGTTACATTCGTAGTAGAGGACTTTATCACCCCTCTGACTTCACTGGATAGATCTTCCAGACAAAAAAATTAACAAGGAAACAGTGACTCTGAAGGACACACTGGACCAGATGAATTTAATTGACATTTATAGAACATTTCACCTCAACGCAGAATATACATTCTCCTCAAGTGCACATGAGTCATTCACAAAGATAGACCACATGTTAAAACACAAAACAAGTCTCTACAAGTTCAAGAAGATTGAAATCATATCAAGCATCTCCTCAGATCACAGTGGAATGAAATTAGCAATCAACTACAGTAAAAACACTCAAAAACATTCAAACTCATGGAAGCTAAATAGCATGTTATTAAGCAATGAATGGGTTACCAACAAGATCAAGAAAGAAATAAAAAACTTCCTGGGAATAAATGAAAATAAACACACAACAGCCTAAAATCTCTGGGACACAACAAAATCAGCCCTGAGAGGGAAATTCATAGCACTACAGGCCTACCTCAAAAACAAGAAAAATAAAAAATAAACTATTTAACCCTAAAAGTTAAAGAACTAGAAAGAGAACAAAAAGAAAAGCCCAGAATAAGTAGAAGGAAGGAAATAATAAAGATTAGAGTAGAAATAAATAACATAGAGACTAAAAAAACAATACAAAAAAATCAATGAAACCAAGAGCTGGTTCTTTGAAGGGATAAACAAGATTGATGAACTGTTAGCCAGCCTCATCAAGAAACAAAGAGAGAGGACCCAAATAAATAAAATCAGAAACAAAAGTGGAGAAGTAACCACTGACACCACAGAAATACAAAGGATTGTAAGAAAATATTAAGAACAACTATATGCCAGTAAGCTGGACAATGTGGATGAAATGGACAAATTCCTAGAAAAATACAATCTACTAAAACTGAATCAGGAAGAATCAGAAAACCTGAACAGGCCAATAACAGAAAATAGAAGCAATAATAATAATAATAATAATAATAATAATTTAAGAATAAAAAACTCCCAGCAAAAAACAGCCTGGGTACAGATGGCTTCCCAGGGGAGTTTTACCAAACATTCAAAGAACTAAAATTTATACTCCTCAAACTATTCCAAAAAATCCAAGAGGAATGAACACTTCCAAGTTCTTTTTGTGAGGCCAGCATTATCCTAATTCCAAAACCAGACAAAGACACTACAAAAAAAGAGAATTTTTTTTTGACCAATATCCCTGATGAACATAGGTGCTAAAATCCTCAACAAAATATTAGCAAATTCGGATCCAGCAATATATTAAAAAGATCATACACCATGACCAAGTGGGATTTATTCCAGGGATGCAAGGCTGGTACAATATTTGCAAATCAATAAACGTGATACATTACATAAACAAATTAAAAGACAAAAATCACAGGACATTGGGAAAAAAAGATAGAAGAAGATATAAACAAGTGAAACAATACTTCTTGTTCATGGATTGGTATACTCAACATCATTAAAATGTCCATACTACCCAGGGCAATCTACAGATTCAATGCAATCCCAACAGCATATTTCAGCATAAAATATCAATAGCATATTTCACAGATTTAGAACTAATACTCCAAAAATGTATATGGGACTAAAAAAAAACACAACAACTCAAATAGCTGCAGCAATCTTAAGAGGAACAAAATAGGAGGAATCACAATTCCAGATATTAAGTTATACTACAAAGTCACTGTAATCAAAACATCTTGGTACTGGCACAGGAACAGACATATAGGTCAATGGAACAGAACAGAGACCCCAGAAATCGAACAAAGCCGATTATGCTTAATTAATTATGCTTAATTAATATTTGACACAGGAGGCAAGCACATACAGTGGAGTCAAGACAGTTTCTTCAATAAATGGTGTTGGGAAAATTGCACAGATACACACACACAAAAAAAATGAAACTAAACCACCAACTTACACCATACACAAGAATAAACTCAAAATGGATCAAAGACTTCAATGTAAGTCATGAAACCATAAAAATCCTAGAAGAAACCATAGGCAGCAAAATCTCATACATCTCTCGTAGCAATTTGTTTACAGATATATCTCCTAGAGCAAAGGAAACTAAGGAGAAAATAAACAAATGGAACTACATCAAAATAAAAAGCTTTTGCACAGCAAAGGAAACCATCAACACAGTGTGTATAGACAGTCTACAGTCGAGTACAGTAAGTCCTGGCCCTGACATTCACTCACCACTCACTCACTGACTTTCCCAGAGCAACTTCCAGTCCTGCACACTCCATTCATGATAAGTTCCCCGTACAGGTATACCATTTTTTAATCTTTTATACCTTATTTTTACTGTACCTTTTCTATGTTTAGATATGTTTAAATACATAAATACTGTGGTTTTGCTATAATTGCCTACAGTACTCAGTACAGTAACATGCTGTTCAGGCGATAGTCTAGGAGCAGTAGGTTAGACCACGTAGCCTAGGTGTGGAGGAGGCTGTGCCATGGAGGCTTGTGTCAGTGCGCTCTGCTGTTTGCACAACGACAAAATCATGGAAAGTAACCCTATTATTAAGTGATGCATGACTGTAAATTAAAAGATGAAACCAGTCATCGGGAAACACCACTAAGAGCGAGAATTTTATTAGCATATGGAGTCTAGACTTGAGTTCAGAAGCTGAAATATCTGAAGCAACTTTAAAGTGTGTGAACTGAGGACGATGCTACCTTCCTCACAGGGCAGTCCTAAGCACTACAGAAAGTAAGTTATTTGAAAATGGTTTTAAAAGCATACAGTACTCTATATAAGATCATGTAAATTTATGCACCAAGGAACAACATTCCTGGGCCTAATTTCATGGAATTGGATAACTCCCTTTCCCAGCTAAACCTTTCCTGAGCCAGAATCTCATATTTGAAGAGCCACCCTTCCTCTCTTTGCAAGTATTCCTGGGAGGAGTAAGCCCTGAAACAAAAGTATTAACCACATAGGCTAATTGAAAGACACCTTAAAAGAATAGGGGATGCTAAGCGAAATAAGCCAGTCAGAGAAAGATAAATATCACATGATCTCACTCATTTGTGGAATATAATGAACAACACAAACTGATGAACAAAAACAGAACCAGAGACATAGAAGCATCAAACAGACTGTACAACCTATGAGGGAAGGAAGGGGGTGAGGGGGTAAGAGATCAACCAAAGGACTTGTATGCATGCATATGAGCAAAACCAATGGACACAGACAGTAGGGGGGTGAGGGCTTGTGCTCGGTGGAGGGTGTGGTGGGGGAAAGGTCAATGGGGGGAAAAGGAGACTCATGTAATACTCTAAACAATAAATAATTTTTAAAAAAAGATTTTTAAAAAGCATGGGGGATGGCTGCGGTAGAGGGATGCAGAGAAGGGACATGAAGGGTGATTTGAAGGTAAGTCACTTCCTTCTCCAGAACACTCAGGCTTCTCCCTATTTCTCAAAACTCAGGGCAAAACACCTAAACATTCATATTCCAGGAATCAATATTTCATGCATCACTCTGTTCACAGCCCTACTGACCTGGTGGCCTACGCGCCTTCTTTTTGCTGATAGGAAGGACATTTCAGAAAACCATGGCTGGCTTCAGGCAAGGTCATAATACAAGTATAAGAGAGGCAGAAGTGAAGCATTTGCCATGAGGTTTCCCTAGTGGTGAAACCGTCATGAAACCAAGACTCAAGGGAGGAAAAGGAAAGAGCCAAGACTCGGTGCTCTAGGAGGTAATGTGCATCTGAGTCACTTGGAGATCCTGTTAAAAGGCTTAAGTTTGGGGTGGGGCCTGAGAGCTGGCTTTACCCACAAGCTTGAAGTTTGTTGCTACTGCTCACTCGTGAGCTAGGCTTTGAATAAGTCGTCTTTGGATGACTGCCCCACACCTGTGACGACTGTGGGACACCAGGCTTGTGGGGGTATTAGGAGATTACATAGTAGAAAGATCAGTGGTGACCATCCTGCCACTAAGTCACTTGGACAAAGATTCTTCGTTCCTGGCATCAATTTGCTCATCTATAAAATGAGGGAATTAGCCCTGGCCAGGTAGCTCAGTTGTTGGAGCATCCGCCCAATACGCCAAGGTTGTGGGTTTGATCCCCAATCAGGACACATACAAGAATCAACCAATGAATGCATCAATAAGTGGAACACAAATTGACATTTCTCTCTCTCTCTCTCTCTCTCTCTCTCTCTCTCTCTCTCTCTCTCTCTGTAAAATCAATAAAATAAAATAAAATAAAATAAGATATTGAAAATGAGGTAATTAGAATGGATGATTCCTGAGATCTCTTTCAGATCTTTTTCTTTTTGTCTAAACTCTTCCAGTTTTTTTTTTAATTAAATCTTTATTGTACAGATTATTACAGTTGTTCCTTTTTTCCCCCCCATAGCTCCCCTCCACCCGGTTCCCCTCCTGCCCTCCGCCCTCACCCCCCTCCACTGTCCTCATCCATAGGTGCATGATTTTTGTCCAGTCTCTTCCCGCATCCCCCACACCCCTTTTCCCCCACAAGAATAGCCAGTCCACTCCCTTTCTATACCCCTGATTCTATTATAATCACCAGTTTATTCTGTTCATCAGATTATTTATTCACTTGATTTTTAGATTCACTTGTTGATAGTTGTGTATTTGTTGTTCATAATTTGTATCTTCCCCTTTTTCTTCTTCTTCCTCTTCTTAAAGGATACCTTTCAGCATTTCATATAATACTGGTTTGGTGGTGATGAACCCCTTTAGCTTTTCCTTATCTGTGAAGCTCTTTATCTGACTTTCAATTCTGAATGATAGCTTTGCTGGATAAAGTAATCTTGGTTATAGGTTCTTGGCATTCATCACTTTGAATATTTCTTGCCACTCCCTTCTGGCCTGCAGTTTCTGTTGAGAAATAAGCTGACAGTCGTATGGGTACTCCCTTGTAGGTAACTGGGTTTCTTTCTCTTGCTGCTTTTAAGATTCTCTCTTTGCCTTTACTCTTGGCATTTTAATAATGATGTGTCTTGGTGTGGTCCTCTTTGGATTCCTTTTGTTTGGGGTTCTCTGCGCTTCCTGGACTTGTAAGTCTATTTCTTTCACCAGGTAGGGGAAGTTTTCTGTCATTATTTCTTCAAATAGGCTTTCAATATCTTGCTCTCTCTCTTCTTCTGGCACCCCTGTAATTCAGATGTTCGTACACTTGAAGCTGTCCCAGAAGCTCCTTACACTATCTTTGTATTTTTGGATTCTTTTTTCATTTTGCTTTTCCAGTTGGGTGTTTTTTGCTTCTTCATATTTCAAATCTTTGACTTGATTCTTGAGATCCTCTGGTCTGCTATTGGGAGTCTGTATAATATTCTTTATTTCAGTCAGTGTATGCTTAATTTCTAGTTGGTCCTTTATCACAACCTCGAGGGTCTCACTAGATTTCTTGAGGGTCTCATTAAGTTTATTGGTGGTTTCTAGAAAATTCTTGAAAAACCTTAAAAGTGTGGTTTTGAACTCTATATCCAGTAGTTTGCTTTCCTCCATTTCTGTCATTGGTGTCCTGTTTCTTTGTCTCAGCATTTTTTATGCTTCGCTGTGTCGATAGAGTGGCTTTCTGTGCTAAGTGTCCTATAGGGCCCAGTGGCTCAGCCTCCCCAATTACCTGAGGTAGACACTCTTGGTGCACCCCCTTGTATGCTTTGTGCACAGTCTTGTTGTAGTTAAGCCTTGATTGTTGTAGGTATCACTGGGAGGAATTGACCTCCAGGCCAATTGGCTGTGAGAATCAGCTGTTTCTGCAGTGGGAGAACTTCTGTGCTAGAGACACCCCTCCGGGACAAGACTTTCTTCAGTGGGGCTTTGGTGCTCACTGAGTCTGCCCCCTGAGTGTGTCCTTTATGGATCCGAGGAGCTGCAATCTGGATTGTCCCACTCTGACCACCGGGAACACTGGCTCCTGGATCTCTAAGGAGGTGCTAATCTAGCCTCCGCCTGAGGCTACCCAGCAGAAGCCAGCTGTGAAGCAATGAAAGTTGCCCTGGGGCCTTGGGCCAGCTGCAGTTTGTTAAGTAATTTTCAGATTGCAAAGGGCCGGGCCTTTCATATGCAAAAGCCTTTGTGCACGGCTCGGGCAGGGTGGGGTCCCAGAGGATCAACATGGCAGGTGGAGCGAGCAGTTATGGCTGCCCTCAGAGGCCCTGCTTCTCAGTGTCCCAGCTATCGCTGCGAGCTCCTCGGAGAGAAAGCTGCCCTCGAGTTCCCGTTTCTCCCATATGAGTCTGGGTCCCCAGAGACTCACCCGGAACTGGAGCTCAGAGCTTGAGGCTCCCTCCTGATTGAAAAAGACAACCGTGTCCTCAGCCACCAGCCCTCTCCGCATGCACCTGCGCACCTTTGTATTTTACTTCCGCACCACACCTCTGAGTCTCGGTATGCTCTTCTCTTTCCTTCTAGTTGTAGAATTTCCACTCAGCCAGCCTTCCTGTGGTTCTGGATGATGTCCATTCCGTCTTTTAGTTGTATTTTTGAAGTGGTTGTGCGAGGCAGCAATCTCCGGTGTTTACCTATGCTGCCATTTTGTTTTCTCCTCATATCTTAATTATAAATGTATTTTTGTTTTTATTCTTTTATAATAGCTTCTACCACTAAACTCCCCAAGGACAAAGATCTCCCTCTGGTTCATCCAACATTTAGCAAGATCCCTGGCACCTGGTTCAAATGTTCAAGGAACATTTGTTAAGTGACTAAGTGAATGAACAGCAAATATGGATCACACCAAACCTACCTAAACTACTTGGTAACATTCAATAAACAGTGAATATCCTATTGTGCTAAGGATTGGAGATGCTAATTTGCCCTGACTTTTAGAACGTTATATTCTATGAAAAAGATATTTTTAATAATATTAATAGCTAACATTTTAGTCAGCGTTCCAAGCATATTACACTGTTAACTTATTGATTCCAACTACACTAGAAAGTAGATGCTATGATTATCTCCATTCCAAAGATGCGGAAACTGAGGCTCAGAGAGGTTAATTTGCCCAAGGTCACACATCTAGTACAGGCTAGACTTTTATGTGAACACAGGTAGTCTTTCTCCAGAAGTTGTATTATTTTTTGTTTTTATTATTTTTATTTTATTTTACTAATATATATTTTTATTGATTTTAGAGAGAGAGGAAGGGAGAGGGAGAGAGGAAATATCAATGTGAGAAACATCAATTGGCCGCCTCCTGCATACCCCCTATTGGGGATCAAGCCTGCAACCAGGGCATGTGCCCTGATCAGGAATCAAACCAACTGGCGACTTTTTGGTACATGGAATGATGCTCACCCCATGGAGCCAACAGGTGAGGGCATGCATTTTTTTTAAAAAAAATTTTTCTACTATAGTTTACGTTTGATATTATTTGTATTAGTTTTAAGTGTACAGCTTAGTGGTTAGACAATCGTGTATTTTACATAATGTTCCCCCTGTTATTTCCCGTACTAACTGAAACTATACATAGTTATTACAATATTATTGACTATATCTCTATGCTGTACTTTACATCCCCATCATTATTTTATAGCTACCAATCTGACCACCCAAAGCCTTCCCCTCTGGCAACCATCAGTCTGTTCTCCATATCTGTGAGTCCGTTTCTGCTTTGTTTGGTCATTTATATTGCTCTTTAATTTCCACATAAGAGTGAAATCATATGATATTTGTCTTTCTTTAACTTATTTCACTTAGCATAATACTTTCCATACTGTTGCAAATTCTAGAATGTCATTCTCTTATATGGCTGAGTAGTATTCCATTATATACCTGTTCTTTATGGGCACGTGGGTTGTTCCCAGATCTTGGCTATTGTAAATAGTGCTGCAGTGCCCAAATTAGTGTTTCTTTAATATATAGTACCCAGAAGTGGAATCACTAGGTCAAAAGGCAGTTCCATTTTTAATTTTTTGAGGAACCTCCATATTGTTTCCCACCAATCTGCCATCCCACCAACAATGCACAAGGGTTTCCTTCTCTTCACATCCTTGCCAACATTTGCTATTTGTTGATTTATTGATGATAGCCATTCTGATGGGTGTGAGGTGATCTCACTGTGGTTTTAATTTGCATCTCTCTGATAAGTGACAAGCTTCTTTTCATATGTCTAGTGGCCATCTGTATGTCCCCCTTAGAGAACTGTCTATTCAGGTCCTTTGCCCATTTTTTCATCGGATTGCTTATTATTTTGGTGTTGACTTTTTTTAAAATATATTTTTATTGATTTTTTACAAAGAGGAAGGGAGAGGGATAGAGAGTTAGAAACATCGATGAGAGAGAAGCATCGATCAGCTGCCTCCTGCACATCCCCTACTGGGGATGTGCCCGCAACCAAGGTACATGCCCCTGACCGGAATCGAACCTGGGACTCTTCAGTCCCCAGGCCAATGCTCTATCCAGTGAGCCCAACCGGCTAGGGCTGGTGTTGACTTTTATGAGTTGTTTTTTTCTTTTTTTTTTTTAATCTTCACCCAAAGGCATTCTTAGTGTGAGAGACAGAGAGACAGAGAGAGGGGGATTGGGTGGAGGAAGAAACATTGATGTCAGAGAAAAATCAATCCGTTGCCTTCTATACGCTCCCCGATTAGGGATCAAACCCTAAATGCAAGTATGTGCCCTGGCTGGGAATTGAATTGGCAACCTTTCTATGCACAGGTTGACATCCAGAAAACTGAACCACTCAGGCTGGGTGAGTTGTATGAGTTTTTCATAAATTTTGGATATTAACTTCTTATCAGACAGATGTATCATTGGCACATATGTTCTCCCATTCAATGAACTGTCTTTTCATTTTGTTATGGTTTCCTTTGCAGTGCAAAAACTTTTTAGTTTGATGTAGTCCCATTTGTTTATTTTATCTTTTGTTTCCTTCGCCTTCTGAGAAAATATATCAGAAAAAAAATTACTAACAGAAATGTCCAAGATTTTATTGCCTATGTTTTCTTCTAGGAGTTTTATGATTTTGAGTCTTACATTTAAGTCTTTAACCCATTTTGGGTTTATTCTTGCATATGGTGTAAGAAGGTGTTCTAGTTTCATTTTTTGCATGTATCTGTCCAATTTTCCCAACACCTTTTATTGAATAGATTGTCTTTATCCCACTGTATGCTCATGCCTCCTTTGTCAAATATTAATTGTCTATAAAGGTGGGGTTTATTTCTGGGCTCTCTCTTCTGTTCCATTGATCTATATGCCAGTACTGTGCTGTTTTGACTACTGTGGCCTGGCAGTATAGTTTGATATCAGGACGCATGATTCCTCCAACTTTGTTCTCCTTTCTCAAGATTACTGTGACTCTCTGGTGTCTTTTGTGGTTCCATATAAAATTTTGAGTTATTTATTTTAGTTCTGTGAATTACATCATTGATATTTTGATAGGAATTGTGTTGAACTATATATATTGCTTTGGGTAGTATGGACACTAACACTGTTTATGCTTCCATTTATTTGTATCTTCTTTAATTTCTTTCTTTAGTGTCTTATAATTTTCTGAGTAGAGATCTTTTACTTCTTTGGTTAAATTTGCTCCTACATATTTTTTGATACAATTGTAAATGGGATTGTTTTCCTAATTTCCCTTTCTGAGAGTTCATTATTGGTGTATAAAAATGCTACTAATTTCTGGTTATTTATTTTGTATCCTGCTACTTTACTGAATTCATTGATCAGTTCTAGTAATTCATTTGTGGAATCTTTAGGGTTTTCTATATATAGTATCATGTCATCTGCAAATAATGACAGTTTTACAACGTCCTTTTCAGTTTGGATGCCTTTTATTTTTTCTTCTTGTCTAATTGCTGTGGCTAGGACTTCCAGTACTATGTTGAATAAAAGTGTTGAAAGCAGACATCCCTGGCTTGTTCCTGATCTTAAGGGGAATGCTTTCAGTTTTCCCCCTTAGAATATGATATTAGCTATGGGTTTGTCATATATGGCCTTTATTATGTTGAAGTATGTTCCCTCTATTCCCACTTTGCTGAGAATTTTTATCATAAATGGGTCCTGGATTTTATCAAATGACTTTTCTGCATCTATTGGTATGATCATGTGATTTTTATACTGCATTTTGTTTATGTGGTATATCACATTAATTGATTTATGGATATTGTACCAAACTTGCATCCCAGGAATAAATCCCACTTGATCATGGTATATGATCTTTTTAATGTATTGCTGGGTTTGGCTTGCTAACATTTTGAGTATTTTTGCATGTATGTTCATCAGAACTATTTGCCTTTAATTTTTTTTATTTATAGTGTCTTTATCTGGTTTTGGAATTAGGATAATACTGTCCTCATAAAATGAGCCTGGGAAACTTTTCTCCACTTGAATTTTTTGGAAGAGTTTAAGGATTGGTGTCAGTTCTTTGAATGGTTGGTAAAATTCACCTGTGAAGTCATCTGGTCCAGGACTTTTGTTTGTTAGAAGTCTTTTTATTACAGCTTCAATTTCATTAGTTGTAATCAGTCTATTCAGATTTTCTCTTTCTTCTTGATTCAGTTTGTGGAGATTGTATTTTTCTAGGAATTTATTCATTTCTTTCAAATTGTCCAATTTGTGGTCATATATTTGTTTGTAATATTTTCTTATAATCCTTTGTATTTTTGGTGTCAGTTGTTACTTCTCCTTTTTCATTTCTGATTTTATTTATTTGGGTCCTCTCTTTTTTCTTGATGAGTCTGATGAAAGGTTTATCAATTATACCTTTTCAAAGAACCAGCTCTTGGTTTTATCAATCTTTATATTCTTTAGACTCCATTTTGTTTATTTCAATTCTGATCTTTCTTCTTGACCCTTATACTCACTTTAGACTTTTTGTTCTTTTTCAAGTCCTTTAAGTGCAAGGTTAGATTGTTGTGGATTTTTTTTTTAATATATTTTATTGATTTTTTTTTTTTTTTTTTTTTTTTTTTTTTTTTTTTTTTTACAGAGAGGAAGGGAGAGGGATAGAGAGTCAGAAACATTGATGAGAGAGAAACATCGAATGGGTGCTTCCTGCACACCCCCTACTGGGGACGCGCCCACAACCAAGGCACATGCCCTTGACCGGAATCGAACCTGGGACCCTTCAGTTGGCAGGCCGACGCTCCATCCACTGAGCCAACTGGCCAGGGCTGTTGTGGATTTTAAAAAAAATAACAATTTTCTTGCTTCTTGAGGTGAGCCTGTAATGCTTTGAATTTCCCTCTTAGGACTGCTGCCTTTGTGTCCCATAGATTTGGGGGTGTTTTGTTTTCATTTATATTTGTCTCAAGGTATCTTTTGATTTCTTCTTCAATCTCATTGTTTACTCATTCATTGTTCACCTCTGGCAACCATCAGTCTGTTCATTGTTTAGCCTTCTTGTGTTTGTTTTTCAGTTTATTTTTCTTATAATTGAGTTCTAGTTTCATACCATTGTGGTCAGAGAAAATGCTGTATATGATTTCAATCTTCTTAAATTTATTGAGAGTTGTTTTGTGTACTAACATGTGGTATATTCTAGAAAATGTTCCACGTGTACTTGAAAATAATGTATATCCTGCTGCTTTGGCATGAAATGCTCTGAAAATATAAATTAAATCCATTTGCTCAAATGTGTCATTTAAGGCTGCGGTTTCCTTGTTGATTTTCTGTCTGGAAGATCTATCCAATGATGTCAATTGGCTGCTAACATCTTTTACTATGATTGTATTACTGTCTTCTATTATGATTGTATTATTGTATTATTGTATTATTGTAAACTCCCCCTTTATGCCCATCAAGATTTTCTTTATATATTTAGGTGCTCTGTGTTGAGTGAATAAATGTTTATAAGGGTTATATCCTCTTGTTGGATTGATCCCTTTATCATTATCATTATCTCTTATAATAACCTTTGTTTTAAAGTTTATTTTGTCTGATATAAGTATTGCTACTCCAGCTTTTTAAAAGTTTCCATTTGCATAAAATATAATTTTTCATCCCTTTATTTTTAACCTATGTATGTCTTTCATTCTGAGATGGGTCTCCTGTAGACAGTATATATGTGGGTTTTGTTTTCTTATCCATTCAGCTATCCTATGCCTTTTGATTGGAGCATTTAAGCCATTTACATTTAAAGTGATTATTGATAAGTATTATTTTTTGCCATTTTTCTTCATAACTATCATTCTCTTTTTTTTCCCTCAGATCGACCTGCACCCTCTCCAATCCTGGGGCCCTAAGGGGATGTCCTACTGATGGCTTGGGCCCACTCCCTGTGGGTCTCTGCTCTCTGCAGGGCCTGCCTGCTCCACACCATGGCGATGGGCAAGCAGGCCCTACTGGGTGCTGCCTGCAGGCTGCGCTTGCCTGCTGGGCTCACATTGCCAGGATGATGCTGCCAGCGTCCACTATGGGCACTGCCATCTTTGTTGCGAAGTGATGGTTAATTTGCATATCACTCTTTTATTAGATAGGATTTTTAGATTCAATTGTTGATAGATATGTATTTATTGCCATTTTATTTCTTCTTCTTCTTCTTCTTCTTCTTCTTCTTCTTCTTCTTCTTCTTCTTCTCCTTCTCCTCCTCCTCCTCTTCCTCCTCCTGTCCCTCCTTCTTTGTCTTCATCTTCTTCCTCTTCTTAAAGAATACCCTTCAACATTTAATGTAATACTGCTTTGGTGGTCATGAACTCCTTTAGCTTTTTCTTGTCTGTGAGGCTCTTTATCTGACCTTCAATTCTACATGACAGCTTTGCTGGGTAGAGTATTCCTGGTTGTAGGTCCTTGCTATTCATCACTTTGAATATTTCTTGCCACTCCCTTTTGGCCTGCATAGTTTCTGTTGAGAAATCAGCTGACAGTTGTATGGGTGCTTCCTTGTTGGTAAGTAACTGCTTTTCTCTTGCTGCTTTTAAGATTCTCTCTTTGTCTTTAACACTTGGCATTTTAATTATGATGTATCTTGGTGTGGGCCTCTTTGGGTTTCTCTTGTTTCGAATGTTCTGTGCTTCCTTAACTTGTAAGTCTATTTCTTTCACTAGGTAGGGGAAGTTTTCTGTCATTATTTCTTCAAATAGGTTTTTAATACCTTGCTCTCTCTCTTCTCCTTCTGGCACCCCCATAAAGCAAATGTTGGTATGCTTAAAGTTGTCCCAGAGGCTCCTTACACTATCTTCATATATTTTTATTCTTTCTTCTTTTTGCTCTTCTGATTGGGTGTTTTTTGCTTCCTCATATTCCAAATCATTGATTTGATTCTTGGAATCTTCTATTCTACTGTTGAATTCTCTATAAATTATTCTTTATTTCAGTTAGTGTATGCTTAATTTCTGACTGGTCCTTTTTCATGTCTTTGACATTCTCACTAAGATCCTTGAAAGTCTCATTAAGTCCCTTGAAGTTCTCATTGAGTCCCTTGAAGCTCTCATTAAGATCCTTCAGCAACCTTATCACCATTGTTTTGAACTCTATATCCAGTAGTTTGCTTGCTTCTACTTCATTTGGAGATTTCTTCTGTTCTTTCATTTGTGACATGTTTCTTTGTCTCCACATTTTGGCAGCTTCCCTGTATTTGTTTCTCTGTATTAGGTAGAGCTATGTATCCTGAAATTGGTAGAGTGGCCTTGTGTACAAGGTGTCCTGTAGGGCCCAGAGGCTCAGCCTCTCCAGTCATCTGAGCTGGGCACTCTAGATATGCCCCTGTGTGGTCTGTGTGCACAGTCTTGTTATAGTTGAGCATTGATTGTTGTTGGTGTCACTGGGAGGAGTTGTTGTCCAGGCCAATTGGCTGTGAGGACCAGCTGCAACTACAGTGAAAGAGTTGCTTTACAGGAGACACCCCTATGAAGCAGGACTTGCTTCAGTGGGGCCTTGGTGTTGAGTCTACCCTTTGAGTGTGTCACTTGTGGATGTGTAGAGTTGTAATCTGGTATGGTCTGAAGCTCTTCACCAGGTACACTGGCTCTGGGGCCCCCTGGGAAGTGCAAATTTAGTCACTGTCTGGGGTCACCCAGCAGGAGCTACAGACCTATATGCAGATGGCTGCTACTTGTATTGGGCTTGGAAGTGCCCAGGCAAGGCCCAGTTTTGGAAGTAAGGCAGGCTGGTGGTAGTGCCAAGCCTTGGGCCTCTTGTTGAGAGACTTTAGGAAAGTCTGCAGACTAAGCCAGGACAGGCCATTCATATGGAAAAGCTGCTGCAAACATCTTTGGTGGGGCTGTAAATTGGATGGGGTGAGGCTTCAGGAAATCACCAGGGCGGAGTGGACAGTGTGAGCCATACTGATGGAAACTCAGATGTGGCTGCCAGTGAGCTATGCAATGGAGGAAGTCCTAGCACAGGAACAATGACCCCTGCGAGCAACCCCATCTGGGAGAAAGCCATACTCGAGTTACTCTCCCCTTGCCAGACAATCCCGTTCTTCCATGTATGTCTTTGGTTGCCCTGATGCTGCTGCCCAGAGCTGGAGCTCAGAGGAAGTAAGACCGTGCAAGTTTGTGTGCCAGCCCTTTAAGAGGAACTGCCTGGGTCTCCAGCAGCTTCTGTGTCATGCAGCCACAGTCTCCACTGTCTTTTACAGCCTAAAGTTATGGGGACTTTTCTTCCCAGCAGTGAAGCCCTGGACTGGGGGTCTGATATGGGGCTGGGACCTTTTGTACCTCACAGGAGGCATCTGCAGTAGAGATATCCCTCCCAATTAGAAAAACACCATACCAGTGTTAATCTCATCATCAGTCAGATGTCTCCAATAAAATCAAACTGAAAGGACTGCAGAGTCTAGGAAAATTTTTGAACAGCTGAGGCATAATCATGTGGTTTCCACTTTCTGTCCTTGGTTATCCCGGTTCTATCTAGCTAATCTTCAGTTGATTATTCGGGAATTTTTAAAATTGTAATTGTAATTCCAGTTTGGTCCCAGGGAACGTGTCTGTGTAGCACCCACTTACCCTCGCTGTCATTTTGAGTGTGTATCCTTTTTTTAATAGCCAAAGTTTAAAAACAGAGGAATTATTTAATAAATTATGGTAGAAACCCACATATCTAATGTGATCAGTGTGGGGAGCCGATATAAGGTTAAGCCTCGGACTGACCTGTTAGCAAAATCACAAACAAGTCTTCTTCTGAGTCTTAAACAACCCAATCCAAGAGGTGGCCACTGATTTACACGTGCTGTCATTTAAAAATAAAAAATGGGGGAATTTGCCGGAAGCCAGTCCACCCTTGCTGCTTGACAGTCGCTGCAGGGAAGAAACATCTGCACAGCTTACATTTCAAGGGACCTGGCGTATATGACATATGTTTGCTCTCCATCTTAGCGCTACATGTTTTAAACAGGACCACCTCCCCGAGAAAGGTTGTTTCCCCAGGTTAGGGATTAACAGGACTAAGGAAGAGAATAAATCAGTGAAACCCCCTAGTGTTACAGAAATACCATGTACTACTTATGAAGAACTTGGACTAAGACTGTTGGCAATAAATTTGGGACTTGTTGGGCCCACATCCCCAGGGGTCTGCCCACCAGGGAAAGCATCAAAGCCTACACCCCTGGAGATCCACAGACACAGGGAAGTCCCAGGGAAGGCAAGCAGCGAGGCTGGGAGGACATAACCTTTACTGGGTAGGATAATCCCCTTCAGTCACTTCCTAGTAGCCTATCAGTAGAGCAGCGACCTTGGAATAGCCCTTGTAATGGAAACACAGAGATTAACCTAGACAAGATTAAAATCAACAGAACTAGATAGAGACAGGATTTTTGGCAAAGGTCAGATAAGAAACAAGGAACTGTAGAACGTTACCCAAAACATACCATGATGTGATTATAGAGGCATGCTTAGGATCAAATGGTATAAATATAAATGTAATCCTATCTAATAAAAGAGAAACATGGTAATTAGCAGTACATCAGCTACCCTTCCCATTGGCTAATCAGGGCGATGTGCAAATTAACTGCCAGCCAAGATGGCGGCCAGCAGCCAGGTTACTGACACGAACAGGAGGCTTGCTTGCTTCAGTGACAGAGGACTCCAACGTTCCCCGCCTGCCGCTGCTGGCCTCTGAGCTGCTAAGAAATGTTACAAATACAGAAGCTAAACAAAACCCCAGAAACCTGTTTTCAGTCAGCCAGGATCTCAGAGCGGAGTTGCAACAAAGTTTCAAATACAGAAGGTAAACAAAGCCAGAAACCTGCTTTCAGCAGCGAGGTCTCACAGCTAAAGCCAGCTCTCAGCTCCAGTTACAGCCATAAATCCAAGAATAAAAAAAAAAAAAAAGGAAAAAAGGAGCAGTTGGGAGCTTCAGTTACCCGCCAGCCTAAAAACGACCCTCAGCCCCTCACCCAGACTGGCCAGGCACCCCAGTGGGGACCCCCATCCTGAAGGGGGTGTGACCAGCTGCAAACAGCCATCATCCCCTCCCCCAGGCTGGCCAGGCACCCCAGTGGGGACCCCCACCCTGATCCAGGACACCCTTCAGGGCAAACCAGCCGGCCCCCACCCGTGCACCAGGCCTCTATCCTATATAGTAAAAGGGTAATATGCCTCCCAGCACCAGGATCAGTGGAGCCACGAGGCCTCCCAGCACCAGGATCAGCAGAGCAGCAAGGCCTCCTGGCCCCTGGAGCAGTGTGACAGGGGGCAGCGCCCAAACCCCCTGATTGCCCTGTGGCTCTGTATGTGACAGGGGGCGGGGCCAAAACCTCCCTATCCACCCTGCTCTGTTCGTGACAGGGGAAGGCGCCCCAACCCCCTGATCGGCCCTGCTCTGTGCCTGATAGGGGGGAGCTTCCCAACCCCCTGATAGGCCCTGCTCTGTGTGTGACAGGGTGTGGCGCCCCAAACCCCCCATGGGTCCTGCTCTGTGTGTGACGGGGTGGAGCCACAACCTCCCCATTGGCCCTGCCCTGAGTGTGACAGGGGGGAGTGCCCCAATCCCCCGATTGGCCCTGCTCTGTGGGTGACAGGGGGCAATGCCCCAACCTCCCCATCGACCCTGCCTTGAGTGTGACAGGGGGCAGCGCCCCCACCCCCTGATCGGCCGGCTCTGTATGAGACAGGGGTGGCACCACAACCCCCTGATCCACCCTGCTCTGTGCGTGACAGGGGGTAGCGCTGCAACCTCCCCATCGACCCTGCCTTGAGTGTGACAGGGGCCGGCGCCCCAACCCCCCAATTGGCCCTACCCTGAGCGTGACTGAGGGTGGCATCGCAACCTCCTGATCCTCCCTGCTCTGTGCATGACAGGGGCCGGCGCTCCAACTCCCCGATCGGCCCTGCTCTGAGCCCGACCAGGGGCTGCACCTAGGGATTGGGCTTGCCCTCTGCCACCTGGGAGTGGGCCTAAGCCAGCAGGTCATTATCTCCTGAGGGGTCCCAGACTGTGAGAGGGCACAAGTGGGGCTGAGGGACACCCCCCCCCCCCAGTGCACAAATTTTTGTGCACCGGGCCTCTAGTAGGAGAATAAAAAGAGATCAACTGAACGCTGTCTCAGTGTCATTCCTTCTTCGCTGACTCTGTCCATACCTTTGGGAACCCCTGGACCTGCTGGGGCTGGACCCCAACAGATCAGAAGTAATGGTTGGCTGAATAAAAAAAAAAGAACATTTAAAGGAGCAATTAGAAAACACATGTACTTTGTTTTAGCTAAAGGTATATAAATGTATATTCATTTGTGACTCCTTTTATGTAAGGTGTGAGCCCAATTATAATCCCTTTGTCTTTGTTGCAAAAAACAGACTCTAAGTGCATTAACTATTTTTTATCAGTCTCTCATCTATTCCTTTTTCTTTTATTCTCTCACAGTTGTCTTGCTCATACTATTTTATTTTATTTTCTCCTTTTCCTTTCTTTCTTCCTTTCTTCTTCCTTTCTTGTTTTTCTTTCTTTCTTTTTCTTTCTTTCTTTCTTTCTTTCTTTCTTTCTTTCTTTCTTTCTTCTTTCTTTCTTTCTTTCTTCTTTTCTTTCTTTCTCTCTCTCTCTCTCTCTCTCTCTCTCTCTCTCTCTCATTGGTTAAGGTATTACAAATGTAGAATAAAGTTTTAATGAGTTATAAGGCTTTTTGCAAACACCCCACCCTCTCTTCTTTTTCACACTCACATTTCATTGGCTTATTTAATACATAAATATAGTAAAGGCAAACACATTTGCATATGCAGGTTAGCAAATAAACACATGATTTTCATTTTCATAAGCTTACAACTTAATTGCTGAAACTAGAAGAGTTCCGGCATGACTGAGAACAGTCCACAGTGGCCAGGGGAGCACACAACAGGAAGACAAGTGTCAGTACTGAGTAGGTTAGTTTGATGGTGGTTAAGAGAGCCTCAGTCATAGATGGCGAGCTAATAGGAATTAGAACAAGTTTTTGCAGGTATACCCCAAGCTCAGATGTCATTAAAAAGATTGATACATTTGCTTACAAAAGTATTAAAAACGTCATCATACCACCCGAGCCCTCAAAAAGAAGTCAAAGGTCACACCATAAGAAACAGGTTTTGCAGCATGACTAATTTCCAAAATCTCATAATGAATAAAGCATCATACAACTTGATATAAAGATAGCAATATGAAATTTAGAAAACAAGAAATACAAGAGGTCAGTAAATATAAAAGTCTGTTTAATCTTGTAGAAGAAATACATCAAAATAAAATGTTTCGTTTATAAGGTGAGCAAAAAAATTAAGTAGGATAGCAGTTCTAATAAGAATGAGGGGAAACATTCTCATATGCTTTGGCTGGAAGCATAAACTGGTAGATTCTTCTCTGAGAACAATTACACAATATTTATTAAAATTTAAGTGTAGGTAGGTGTCCTATGACTTAGCAATCCCACTGCTAGAAATGTGCTCTATGCATATACTTGCAATGATTAATAACAATATTTGTATAAGAATGCTCATTGTAGCATTGCTTGTACAGTATAAACTAAAAACAAGCCAGGTGTCCATCAAGAAATTAAATTCTATGATGGAGTACAAGGCAGTGATTAAAAAGAATGAGGAAGACCTGAATATGCAGATATGGAAATATTCCCAAGACGACAAAGCATGCCGGGGTCCAACCCCAGCAGGTCCAGGGGTTCCCAAAGGCATAGACGGAGTCGGCGAAGAAGGAATGACAGGGAGACAGCGTTCAGTTGATCAGCAGCCTAGCCAGGATCTCCAGCCAAGTTCTGGTCTCGATCTCCAGAGAGGTTCTGCTTAGGTTCTCCAGCCAGGTTCAGTCACCAGGTTCTAGTCAGGTTCTCTTGCCAATTTCTGTAGTCAGGTTCAGTCCAGGATCTTTTGCCATGTTCTATCCAGGTTCCATAGCCAGGTTCTGTCTCTAGGTTCTTTGGCCAGGTTCAGTAGCCAGCATCTCCAGCCAAGTTCTGTCTGGTTATGTTCTGTCTTCTAAGTTCTGTGTTCTTGCATCTGTATTTATACCAGTTGATTCCAATCCTATCAATCTCTATTCCAAAGGTTAGGGCATTTCTTATCTCCATTCCAGGGAGTAAAGATTATGTAGCTTAAGCATGATTGTTCGTAAAGTGATTAATTACCCGCCTGGCACTTAGTTAAGAGGTTTTATTCCCTCCCTAACTTCAGGGGAAAATCCCTACCTGGGGAAACAACCTTTCTCAGAGACCTTGGTTAAAACACATAGTGCCAAGAAGGTGAGCAAACATATTAAGAATAGTATGCCATATATGCCAGGTCCCTTGAAACAGCAAGCATGGACCGGCTCCCGGCAAAAGCAAACTGCAGAATGTATTGTACAACCTCTCTGACATTAACAAAATGTATATGAACACACAAATGCAGGCACATTCCCCCCCCACCCCCCATAACAAAATACAAGAAATTTAACAGAGGTTGCCACTTTGAGGGGAACTATCCTTAGTTGTGGAGAATGTGGCTTTCAGAACTCCTTTTGGATCTTCCTTATATTGCTTATATTTTTATCATCGTGTACATAAGAACAGTCATGGCATAATCATAAATGTTTTTTTTTGTCTTTTTAATATAATTTTGATGTAAAAGTATTTAAATATTAATACTTTCTCTAACAATTATTTCCTTTCTGATGAAAAACGGCAAGCTTAACTGCACTTGGGGAAGATATGAAGCTGACTCAGGAATAGAAATAAAGTTCCTTTATTTTGATTGACAAGGTCTTACATTAGGAATACCAGAGTAGAGGGGCTGGTGCTAGATCATCAGTCTCCTAAATGTCTCCTACTTCCTACACACCCTCTCCCTCCCCCAGTACAGCCACTATGTGAGCCTGTAATTCTAGAAATCCCCTCCAATCACCCGTTAAATGAACATAACCATTGTCAGAGAGCCAACAACGAATCCCCATAAACAACCTTCCGCACCCCTACATTTGGGACAAAGCACATCTTTATTTAGCAACTGAGTGACTACGCCACAGCTCGAGTTTCTCACGTTTGTACCTGGACAACTACGTCTCAATCAAATGAATACGGCCAACAAAATGCAGGTCACGGCGTTTTATATAACATCACTCACTCTCAGGACTACAACAGTTTTAATGCATTTTTATCCTGTTTGCTGCTAGTATTCTAGATACTTTTACATGAATTAACAGTAGGGATTATAATTCCATTGATATTAAGACAAGTAACTACACAGGCCTTTCAAGCATACAGTAAATTACATGACACACAGTGATTTCAAATTACCCAGTGTTGACCAAATTCAAGCTTACACATTTAAAAAACAAACAACCCTAAGCTTCTTTGCCTCTTAATTAGGGAACAAACCCTATTGATGGAGATATATTTTTGTAAAGTGGGAGAGGAGTTAGTTTAAAAAATTAGGGAGATAATTCCATTGCTACAAGTTCAGTACAATGAAATGTGAAATGGCAGCAGAAATGCAAAACTATATATTTAATTAGTAAATAAACTAGACTTTTAAGTAAGTGACTTTTTGCCCTTTATATTTACATATAGCACCTGTTACAAGAAAAAAATTCCAAATTAAAACACCCTCTACATGGAATTATAAACATCACCAATGAATATATAGTAAACTATTTGTCATAAAGTTAAGCCTACACTGTAGAAAATAAAGACTAGCTTTTCTTATTTGAAAAGATTACAGCAATGGATTATAAATGCAATGTCATGATGCTGTAGAAACAGTGAATTGGGCAGTTCTAATTTCTTAAGCACATATATTCTAATGATAGAAAATGAAAACAGCTTAATGTAAACCGTTTTTATTCTCTTAAATCCCGTCCCTTGACATGTATCTGAAGTGTCAGGTTTTTACCCTTTCAACTTATTTGTGGTGCAGTATTGACTTAACCCCTAAGCACAACACAAACCTAAACAAATGGATTTCCAAATATTTATGTAATGCACAAAAATACAAAGCAGAAATGGTTATCGTAAACCGAACTTGGCTGAAGCTAGCTGCGAGAACTCAGCGTCGAGCAACATAGTCAAGTGCGCAGCCTCTATTGTACTAAATAAATTACAGAAAAATGGAAAAGCTAAATATCACACAGTTACCTTTCAAATATCAAATGATCAAGAGATCATTAAAAAAAGAGAGAGATCATTGTAAAGCATTTAAATTTGGGTCTAATCCAATGACCTCTACATACTAACCCATTACATCTTTTTCATATTTACAAGACTCCTAGGATATTTTTAAATGTATAAATTAAGTCAGTAGTAAGCATGAAATAAAGTGCTACTATTTGAAATTCAAGGAATCAATTTCAGCATTAAAATCTGGCCTACTCTACAGAATACAAGAAAACATGAAAAATCTTGCCAGCTCCCTAAAGATGGGAAAAGGTGGGGTCAAGAGAATCCCAGAATTGGGTTGAAATTTTCTTGCCCAGAAAGGCAAATAATTGGAACACTACAATTCAAAGTAAAAACTAAAAGCTTCTTTTAAGTATAAGGTAAAATGGACTCAACTGTGACTACAGTGGATTTGGGGAAACCACAAATCAGTACCTATCTGGGTCTAAGATTGCAAACAGGGGTGAGCCCCTTTGATGGCTTTATGGTGACAATTTCACTTAGCAATGTGGCATTTTAAGGTTATCACAAATAATCCTGCTAAATTTGGAAACTCCCAGGGTTAAGGGGCCCTGAGACTAATCTTTTAAGAACTGTTAACAAAAGTTAATGAGGGAAGAGATCACCTCACAGTTGCTCAGGGTACTTCACAAAGACTCAACTGCATAAGGGAAAGTAATGATTTTTTACAAGTCGGGGGGTGGAAGCAAGGTGTCAATAGAATGCATCAAGGTAGTAAGTAACAAATAGTAAATACTACCCTTTAAACAAATTGTTGAGTAAATGAATCATACCTAAAGATGTTGGCTTAAGATACAGGGGGAGAGGGAGGGTTTGGTTGTATTTTGCTCAGTTGACTTAATAAACCCTTAAACATATAAGACAAGTCAGAGTTGGGCTTATCTGTCTGATACTGAGAATAAAAAGGCAAAACTCTTTGTCAGGGGCCTCTGCACATATTTACCGTGCTAAATCTTAGGCATGGTTTCCTGGCTTCATCAAAGTCACACTCTCACAATGATGTCCTCATTTGTGGCTGCAGTAGTGACAAAGCCTGAGAACTTTCCTTCATGGTAAACATGTCAGCACAATGTTTTCCGTCACACAAAAAGAACCTTCCACACTAGAGAAATCTAGAATTCAGTTGTATTACATTTAAAAACAGTATGCAAACATTTTCTTGAAAGTTCCTATTCTAGAGCTAAAACAAAGCAAAATGAAAAAGAATGTGAAATTAATTTGAAATATGCCTCAACAATGACTGCTCTTATTTATTTTATTAATCTTCACCCAAGGATATTTTTCCATTGGTTTTTAGGGAGAGTGGAAGAGAGAGGGAGAGACAGAGAGAAACATCGATGTGAGAGAAACACATCGATTGGCTGCCTCCTGCAGGAGCCCTTTACCAGGGCCAGGGGTGGGGGAGGAGCCTGGACCAGAATCAAACCCAGGAACTTTTGGTCCTCAGGCCAACACTCTATCCACTGCGCCAAACTGGCTAGGGCAATGATTGCTCTTCTTTATAATGAAATTACATTTTCTTCTAAGATTGCATTTTCTATAATGAAGTGGAATACACGCTTCCTTTCCTTTTTAATCTCACTGACTTTTCTTTTAAACCAAAGAGTATCCCCATAATCAAGTCATAATTCTCATAACATTGAAAGATACATTCATTTTCTTTACAGCATGAAAGACAAGTATCATTTTATCCTTTTTAAACAACGAAGTAAAGAGGTTTCAATCTTTTGCCCATAGAAAAATATTTTCTATATCATTTACACCACAATAGAAAAATTCGACAGTATTTAACTAAAACTTCTATGAGCACAACAAGGTTTTAAAACGTTTTCATTCCTGTATTTGAAATTTTGAAATGTTTCAGGAAGTTAAACATTAGGATTTCTTCCTAAAATTGTAGCTTTTAACTTGAACTACTACTAATACCTTTCCCTTTGTAAATTTAAAAAAGATCAGTTTACTTATTTATGCAATGAACCATATCTAGCCAGTGTTGATGAATTGCACCCCAGCAGATACTACTTCTGGCTGCCCATTTAGCTTGCATTACTAAAATGAAAACAATGAATATTAAACTTTAGAAATCACAGGAAACTGCCGTAGAAAACATACAAATAAATAGCAGCAAATTTAGATAGGAAACAGGAATAAAATTGGTATTTTCACCACGATTTTGGAAATAAAATATCTAATTTCTGACTGAAATAGGGCTTGTTTTTGATAACATTGAAAGGCTTATTGTAATTGCTACTAAGAATGAAATCTGTATACAATAAAAAATTGTGTTGATGATAGTTATAGACATTGTAAAGAAAGTTGAATCCCCCAAATTCAATTTAGAGATTCATTTCATGGGCTCTTTATAAAATTGCTGAAATTATCTATTAGCAGTTAGTCCTAAAATGTTTTATTATGTAAATGTGTTTCTATATAACTCTCAAAGAATTTCACAAAAGGGTTGCTACAACTTGTGTTGTGATCGCACTGAGGCACCAATAGATTCTTGCCAATGGATCAGAAATTCTGATATTTGACTCAATTAATCCAGTGGGTTTCAATTAACATAGCTCTTTTACTTGGAGGAAACAACACACACACACACACACACACACAAAAATGCTGCCAGAACAGTGGTGGGATAGTTGAAGCAAACGTGGCGAGTAAGCAGTCCTAATAGAGTCACTTCATTGATGTGGCAATTACATAAAAGCAAACTGTGGCATAATTTATCTTGGTCTTGTCATGTTATTAAGAGATGTTTATTCCAACAAATATTTACCATAATGTGTAACTCTAAGGGACTTAAATGAAAATTCACCTAAACTACAAAATAATTACAACAAAATAAAAGAGATGTAAACATACCCCACATTATTGTTGTATAATTTTTATGAATTCAAACCTACTTTGGCAACCTTACCGTCAGAATATTTTAAACATTCAAAACATAGATATTAAATAGAACACTGTTAAAAATTCTTGTTTCCTTCTTCTCCCTTCCTGATAAGATTATAAAACAAGTAATGCTACTACATGTTCACATTATGCACATAAATTATTTGATTGCAAGTGGACATATATTCTAAATCTTAGTTTTATGTTTTAAGTGCTTTTAAAAATTAGCCTTCTAATTTGCATTTTAGAATGTTTTTGCACCGCACATATACACCTTACAAAAGCTTATGATCTGTCAAGAAAGCATGGCTAGCAAACTGAATCAGGTCCCACTGAGGATCACTTTGAAAAGTCTACTTATTTCTAAACTAAGTGACATCAAAGTGAAATCACTGCCTGAATAGAATTCTTGCGCTGAAACCCTAAAATTCATAAGAATTTATGATAATCACACATGCTGCCTAAAATAACGGAGTGAAATTAGATAAAAGTCTTTCAGGTTCCTTTTAGCTCTAATGTTGTACATGGTACTGCCTGTGGAAACAGGAGGCTTTTGCTCAAATACCTGATTAGATCTGATCAGACCTGCCAACAAATTATAAACAACTATATGGTTAAAATAATCCTTTACCTCTCTTAGCATTAGCTTTTGTGAAACACACAAAAGTATCTTATGTGTAATATTAGTACTTGAAACCTTCAAGCAATTGTCTTAATGACTTAACATACCTTTAAACATTTGAAGCCAGTTTTTATATATCAGTATACATTTTCTCTTTACTCTTCAAAATGACCAACCCTTTCCCCATCTCCTACTTTTACTAGGAGGCCACACAAAAGAAATAAAAATAGATGCTGTTACTCTGCGTCTATTTTGAATGAGTGCACTGGTTTAACAAATACTACCAATTCTTTTTGTGAATGTAAAGTCTATTCCAAAATATTCCTGTGTACAGAGTGCTGACACAAATCAGATGCTCAAACATACATTTGAAATGAACATTGTAAAACCATCATATAAATCAGAGAGGTTCACCAATAACTATTTCCACTTGTGAGAATAACAGTCAATGTTGATTAATTGGGGGTGGGGGTGGGGAGTGGAAGGGGAGAGTAGTTTAGATGTAAGTAATCTGGCATTTTTATCACTTGATGTTACATGATATGAGTGAAATCTAGACCTACTTGGTGTACCAAAGCTAGGATAATTCTAGAACCCTACATAGATCAATAAACAGGTTAAAAAATTCTTAGGTGTAATGGATAATGTCTTATCTGTTGAGTGAACAGGGAAGCATAATTAGCATATTTTTAAATTTAAGACCCCAATAAATATGCCTTTAAAGAAGAATCTTTTTGTACATAACAATACTGACCGAGAACACCTCTCAGATGAACAATTGATATATGTGGGATTTACAGACTGGCCTTAACAGTTAAAAAAGGCAGCAGTGCTCACTGCCAACAATTATTAGCTAATCTCAGAAGTGTAAACATTAAGCCCTAAAGAACATGCCAACCATGTCACTTATCTGTTTATCTCTATACAACTGTATCTTTTGTTTTTAAATCTGTGGTTATCATCTTCTATCTACATAGAACAGACCAATTTTCTTTTTAATTCATGTGAAAAACTTCCCAGTTTTTAATTATGTAGACCTGAACATGATTTCACTTTTCAGCTGATCATCATGTCATAGAGCAGCCTATATTACATTTATCTGTTGGCAGAGAATGGAATGTTCAAATAAAACTACAGCTTATTTACTCTTATACTGTCTTGATTATGAAATTCAGAAATAGATAAGAGAATTTCTCTTAGACATACTGGTTATGTTTACTATTCTTTTTAGAAAACTTAAAATATTTTAATAATAATTTATTTGGTATCTTGGCTATTAATGATTAGGACTTAACTTCCTAAAATTGATTACTATGGATTTTGACTATCTGAAAGAACATCATTTAGATTATACTGAAGATTTTAAAATGTACATTTCCCTCCTCATACTACATGGCATTCCAAAATATCCACCATTCAACCCTAAATTTTATCAATACTATTCTGAAATATTCAGAAAACACCAGTAAAAGTAAATTTCAACAATAATCCATATAAAATAATTGTGTAATTATAACATTTCAATAGGTGAGCAAATTTCCACTTATATTAAAACAGGGCAATTTTAAAGTTCTATCTCCCTGTAGACTTAAAAATTAAAATAAAAAAACCTGAAAAGGAAAATATTCAAGTCCTTAAAGGGCATCAGATCCTCCATCAGGCAGGACAGCCAACAGTCTCCATGAAGTAACATGCTTATAACCTCATAAGTACATGTAAATTGGAGTAACTTAACGGTATACAAAAATGACCAGAAAAACCCTCATTTCAGTTATTGAGGGATTTCATTTCATTTCAGTTACTGAGGGATTATACTTTGAAACAAGTCAACAATGTTTCATTCCTTGTTTGAAGTATCCTGACTAATAGACTAGTGTGAACAAAATGTGGTATGAACTGAAATGAATGCTGAAGAGTAATAATTCCATTAGTAATAGAAATAAGCCACAACTAACTGGTCTAACTCTAGCTTAGAGTATCAGTATGTTTAACTTTAATGTGCATATTAGATGACATTTGTAAAGCAAGGGATAAAATAAATATAAATTTGAAGAATAAAGCATCTTTTAACTTGAGCTGCTAACCTGTAACCCTGTCTTTCAGGAAAGGAATGTGCAGATTTAAACAATTCCATAGCAGCAGAGCTCTCACTCAGAAGAACACTAATTACCTTTGCTTCCTGTGACAAAATACAGGGTCTGAGTAAGAAACAGAATTTCCTTACCCTTCTTTGACTGCATAAGTCTCAATACAGGAAGTTATTTGCAAATGTGAACTGATTAAAAATGCATAAAAATGTAAGTGTACAGTATACATACATACCTCCTAGTGGGTCAAATGAGTGCCTATTCATTAGACATACACAGATGTCTCAAGGCACTTACGGGGTTAAGACATAATACATGCATTCCTTTATATCAAGTACATGAAATCACATGATTTGGAATAAGCCAACTTTAAGGTAAATATGTTACATTATTAAATTCAAGAAAATCTGTAGATTCATATTTATACTTTCTGTAAGATGCTGGTAAATGGACAATGTGCAGCATTTCCTGGGAAAAGCAATTCCACCTTTCTTCTTATGAACAGCAGGTCTCTACAGGGGGAGTGTAGGGAAAGATGTGCTGCATCCATAGGCAGTGTATTGGCTAATATTGAAAATGATATTGCTAAAATTTAAAAAATAAAATCTGGTAATCAAGTAATATAGTAAGTACATGAATCACTGCAAACACCAGAGCTGACTCCTGATGTTTACTTCTTTTTGCTTTCAAAGTACAGGTGTAACAGAGATGATGAGAATTCTGAGCCTTGTTTGTGGCAATTCTTCTGGAAGGGGACTGCATGGCACCACTACAAAATTTCATAAGTTACCCTGAACATACTCAGTTATTCACTATTTGTTCGAGACAAAGCATGAAATAGTCTTTAAACACATGAATTATAGGTTTTGAGAATGATTTTTTTTTTAAACATAAAGTGCAACAGTGCTGAAGTTTTCAGTTTTTGTCAGTTCTTCATTTTTTGTTTAGATGCCATTTCCTGCAAGCAGTATTATGGCACAGTGAATATAATTGGAAAGCAGTTTTCTAACACATATCCCAGATTTTTTGCTTTCTTATTTATTTGATGATGTCTTTAAGGGTCTAACAAATCCTTCTTCATAAACTTTCAAAATAGCTTCACATACAAATCTGTATTGACTCTGAAAAATAAAATATGAAAAATAGAATTGGTCAGAAAAACTGGAAAATAAAACAAAGAAATGACAAGTCACTTGACTTGCTTATAAAAGAAATACAAAGTAAAACAGCACAGGGATACCATTCTTCATGAACAGACTAACAAAAAATAACAGTCAGACAACATATTTTGTTGGCAAACTTCCTCATGCATTGCTAATATTCCTAGCACTGCCACAATCTCTATGGATGGCAATTTGGCAGCATCTAACAAAATTACATTAATTTATCTATTGACCCAGCAATCTTACTTTTAGGAATCTATCAAAGATAAATTAGAAAAAGATATTTAAAACATATATTCATAAGTGAGGCTAATATATTATTTATAATAATTAAAAAGTAAAAGCGATCCACTCGCCATCAGGAAAGGCCTGGTGAGTAATCTGTGGCACATCCTCACAGTGGATACGATGTAGTAGGGGAGGAAGAAAAGTCTAAAGATTACTACAGAATGATTCCAGGATATGTTAAGTAAAAACAGCAAGGTAGAGAAAACAGCATATAATATGTTATTTTTATAAAAGAAAGGAGGATATAAAGCTCTCTCAATATACGGGGTGAGGCAAAAGTAGGTTTACAGTTGTGAGTACACAAAACACAGGGTTTATTCTTGTATTATAAAAGCAAGGGAAGGATATATCATTAAAAAATGATTTCCTGTAAAAGGAAGAAAAAAATAAGGTGCAGGAGAAGGCTAGAGACTAGACTTCATTGAATACACTTCCTTCTTTTACAGATTTTACTTTGGAACCATATAAATATACCCCATAATTAAACCAATTTAAAAAAAATCTACAAATTGAAAATAACATGAACAAATCAATGTGTGTATCTAGTTGATGGCAGAACTAAACAGAAAGAAACTATATCAAGGGACTTTGAAACAGTAATTTGTCTGTATATCTTTTGTAGAATATATCCGAAAAGCACTGTAGAAAAAATTTAAGTTATGTTCAGTAACCATACTGTCGGTGGTAGTTGTGTTAGTTTAGTTGTTCTGAGAATGTTCTTGTATAATCAACTTAAAACAAATGGATATTTGTGATATTTTAAGTCTTTCATTGCTGGTTTTGTAGAGAACCAACATTTCTGTTAAAGAAGAAAGGTAGTAAAGATATAAGGTAGAAGACATTAAGCAAAAATACTGTGCTCCTGAATTTGTATTGGAAACACCAGTATTAATTCATAAGTTTGTTTTCCTACTTCTAGCTATTGAAGATTTCTACAGACAAATACCAACACTAACCCCAAAGCAACAGGAAACCTTAGTGCTCACAGGTGCTCCCTAATATAATTTCTCAATAAAAAGAACCAGTACTTTTTGGAGAAATTACAGATTCTAAGTTTGGGGCAGAAAGTGTACAAAGCTGGAGGCTAGTTATCTTTATTGATGACTAGAGGCCCGGTGCACAGATTCGTGCACAGGTGGGATCCCTCAGCCTGGCCTGCAGGGATCAGGCTGAAACTGACTCTCCGACATCCCCCCACGGGGTCCTGGACTGTGAGGGTGGTTCTCGGGTGACACAGTCTGCAATTGGGCTCCCTCCTCTCTGGTTCCAGGTGTGTCACCTGAGAACCGCAGCTCCTGCATTGAGCGCCTGCCCCCTGGTGGTTAGTGCGTGTCATAACTACTGGTTGGAGCTTCTGTCCCCTGGTGGTCATTGCACGTCATAACTACCGGTCGGATGGTCATTTAGGCTTTTATATCCTATAGTAGAGGCCCGGTGCACAAAAATTTGTGCACTGGGGGGGGGGGGTGTCCCTCAGCCTGACCTGTGCCCTCTCCCAGTCTGGGACCCCTCGGGGGATTACCACCTGCTGGCTTAGGCCTGCTCCCTGAGGGATTGGGCCTAAGATGGCAGTCAGACATCCCTCTGGCAGCCCGGCAGCCCTCGGGACATGTCCACTTGCCAGTGGGGAGCAGACCTAAGCTACAGTCGGACATCCTTAGCGCTGCTGAGGAGACAGGAGAGGCTCCCACCACCACCGCTGTACTGGCAGCCATCAGCCTGGCTTGTGGCTAAGCAGAGCGCCCCCTGTGGGAGTGCACTGACCACCAGAGGGCAGCTCCTGCATTGAGCGTCGGCCACCTGGTAGTCAGTGTGTGTCATAGGGACCAGTCATTCCCAGTCTTTCTGCTGTTAGGGTCAGTTTGCATATTACCCTTTTACTATATAGGACAGAGGCCTGGTGCACAGGTGGGGGTTGGCTGGTTTGCCCTGAAGGGTGTCCGGATCAGGGTGGGGGTCCTGCTTGGGTGCCTGGCCAGCCTGGGTGAGGGGCTGATGGCTGTTTGCAGCTGGTCACACCCCCTTCAGGGTGGGGGTCCCCACTGGGGTGCCTGGCCAGCCTGGATGAGGGGCTGATGGCTGTTTTCAGGCTGGCCACACCCTCTTTAGGGTGGGGGTCCCCACAGGGGTGCCTGGCCAGTCTGGGTGAGGGGTTGAGGGCTATTTTCAGGCTGGCCTGCGAGTGAAGCTCCCAGCCTCTCCTTTTTCTTCTTTTTTTTATTCTGGGATTTATTTACCTTCCATAATTGAAACTCTGTTGCTGTCACTGGCACTCCCAGCTCTGAGGCCACTGCTGGCTGAAAGCAGGTATCTGGGGTTTGTTTAGCTTCTATAATTGAAACTTTGTTGCTTTTGGAGCTCAGAGCAGGCCGCGGCATGCGGGGAACCTTGGCTTCCTCCATCACTGGAGCAAGCAAACCTCCTGCTCACTTCAGCTGAGTGGCTGCTGGCCTGTATCTTGGTTGGCAGTTAATTTGAATATCTTGCTGATTAGCCAATGGGAAGCGTAGCGGAGGTACAGTTAATTACTCTTTTTGTCTTTTATTAGATAGGAAAATAAAAGGGTAATGTGCAAATTGACCCCAAGGGCGGAACTACCAGGAACGACTGGTTGCTATGATGTGCACTGACCACCAAGGGGCAGACGCTCAATGCAAGAGCTGCCCCCTGGTGGTCAGTGAGCTTCCACAGGGGGAGCTCCACTCAGCCATAAGCTGGGCTGAAGGCTGAGAGTGCAGCGGGGTGGAGGGAGCCTCTCCTGTCTCCTTGGCAGTGCTAAGTTTGTCCGACTGTGGCTTAGTCCCGCTTCCCCGAGGGGTCCCGGACTGTGAGAGGATGCCGGCTGGGCTGAGGGACCCCCCTGAGTGCACGAATTTTCATGCACCGGGCCTCTAGTATATAGATAAGGAAGCTATCTAAGTTACTAGGGTCTTGACAGAAAGGCCCAGGAGCTAAGCTGAATAGGGTTCTGCTCCCACTGGCCCCAAATAGAACAATTTAGGCATTGTTAAGAAAAATAACTACAATGGATTGAAACATCACATATGTACAGATCCATGATTTAAAAATAATACCAAAACAGACAAAATAAGTGGTAACCACTGGGAGAGGGAAGTGAACCAACTAATTATATTAAAAACTTTACAAATAAAGGGAAAGCATCAAGTGTTTATCTTGCCTTTACTATATAGATAGTACCACTGGTTAACCAAATAGCTGATGACAAGTTCCTCCTTAAAAAAGGATTCCAGCCATTAATAAGTAAGGAAGAACAGAATGCTATCATTTAGAAAGCCCAATGAATGCTGCTAACATCACACAAAAAAACCACAGACATTATGGGCCTCTTACAGGAAGAACACAATACCATCTAAGCTGTTCAAGCATATAGATACAGTTACCACTTCTAGAAAATGCAGTGAAACCTTGACAAAACAGACTAATTTGGCCGAGGGAGTGTCCGTTAAAGCTGAAAGTCTGTTATATGATAAAGTATGTTTTCTGAATGTGTATGTTAAAAATTTGACAAATTAGTTAACCTGTTTTTACTTACGTAGACATGTTTGTGTAATTAAAAATAAGTGTGTATGAAAAGTTTAATTTCACAGAAGTTTTCTATACGTATTTCTATATTACAGTAATTGTTAAATTTATACTGAATAGGTCTATAAGTGCATGCATTTACCAGTCACCTTGAGTAAACAAATGACCACATCTAGAGTGTAGCTTAGTGTAAGTGGGAACATAGGGGCTTAAGTTAAAACTGCTGCAGAAGCCCTGGCTGGTTTGGCTCAGTGGATAGAGCGTCAGCATGCAGACTGAAGGAACCCGGGTTTGATTAGAGTCAAGGCACATACCTTGGTTGCAGGCTCAATCCCTGGCCCTGGTCAGAGCTTGTGTGGCAGGCAACCAATCACTGTGTCTCTCTCACATTGATGTTTCTCTCTCTGTGTTTCTCCCCCTCCCTTCCATTCTTTCTAAAAATTAATGGAAAAATATCCTTGGGTGAGGATTAACAAAAAACTAAAACACAAAAACAAACAACAACTGCTGCAGAATGTCCAATGACAACATAACCAATTACCATGAGCAATGTGGTGTGATCACATGCTAATCACTTGCTGAACATTGTTCATGAGCAGTGACTCTTAGATTTAAATATGTAGACTACAGTTGTAGATATGTAATATTTACTTATGTTAGTGAAATTACTAGTGCTTTTTCCAACATATGGTTTATTCACTAAAATTTGTAAAAACAGTGAATTACTAACAAAAAACTTGTTAATTATAAGCAAATCTTGGTTAAAAGCATTTTAAAATTAATAGGATGTTAATTTTCACATATGACATATGGACTGGAAATTTTGTCTGTTAAATCTGAGGTCCGTTAAACTGAGGTCTGCAAATAAGGGTTTACAGTGGGAAACTATGTAGCACAAACCACCTGACTTGGTCATCAAATAAATGGTAAGAAACAAGAAAAAAGATGTTTGTGGAAGCTATACATTAAAAGATTTTGGAGACATATAAACTAATCAAAATGTGTGAACCACATCTGAAACCTGATTTTACATACAATGCAAAAACAAAACTCATTAAGTATGGTATGATCCAGCAATTTGACTTCCATGCATATATTCAAAAAAATTGAAAGCAGCGTCTCAAAGAGATATGCATATACATCCATGTGCATAACAGCATTATTTGCAATCACCAAGAGGTGGAAACAACCCAAATGTCCATTGACAGGTCAGAGAATAAACAAACTGTGGTCTATACACACAATGAAGTATTTTTAGCCTTAAAAGAAAGGAAATTCTGACACATGCTAAAAACTGGATGAACCTCAAAGATATTATGCTAAGTGAAATAAGCCAATTACAAAAAGATAAAACCTATATGATTGTACGTATATGAGGTATCTAGAAAGTCAAATTCATAAAAACAGAAAGTAAAATGGTGGTTATCAGGGGCTGGGAGGAGAGGGGATGACAAGTTGTTGTTTAAGGGGTAGAGTTTTAGTTTGCAAGATGAAAAATTTTAGAGATTGCCTATAGTAGTGTGAATATACTTAAGGCTACTGAACTGTACACTTAAAAATTGTTAAGTTTTATGTTGTGTACTTTACCACAATTAAAAATAAAAAAATCCATTATGTGTGAATATAGATACAAAAACCTCTAGAAAATACTAGAAAAACAAATGAAGCAACATATTAAAAGAATTATACACTATCTTCAAGTAAGATTTATCCCAGAAATGAAAGGTTAGTTTAATATCCAAAAATCAATCAATGTAATAGACAGTAATAAAATGAAATACAAAATCCACATGATCATCTCAATAGACCCAGAAAAAGCATTTGACAAAATTGAATACCTTTTCATGATGAAATACTCAACAGTCTTGTAACAGAGGAAACTTTGTCAACTTGCTAAAGGGCATTTTCACAAACCCTTTATATATTATGCTAATTAAAAGAATCCAATTACAAAGACCAAACTGTATGATTCCTTCATATGAAAGGTCCAGAATAGTAAACTTATAGAGACAAAGTAGATGAGTTGGTGCCTAGGGCTGGGCCAAGGGAGATTGGGGAAGGTATGAAGGAAGATAAGTATAGAGTTTCTTTTTGGGGTGATGAAACATTCTAAAATCAGATAGTAATGAAGGTTGTAAAACTGTGATATACTAAAAACAATTGAAGTGTAAACTTTAAAAAGGTAAATTTTATGGTATATGAATTACATTTCAATACAGTTAATTCTAAAATTTAAAAATCATTAACTGGAAGTTTGAATACTGTTATTTGATAATATTAAGGAATTACTTGTTATTATACTTGGATGTGATACTGGTATTGTGATTTTGTTTAGAAGGAAAAATACTTCTTATCTATTTGGGATACATATTAAAATATTTATAGACAAAATTATATGATGTCTAGATTTGCTTCAAATATGGAGAGTAGGTGGAAGTATAGATTAAACAATATGGCAAATGTTGCTGGACCTGAGTACTCAACATACTAGTAGTGTTAATTATATTGTCTACTTGTGTATGTTGGAAATTTTTTTATAATTTAAAGGTTAAAAAAAAGGCACTTACTAGGTCATATATGTCAATTCACTTCAGTAAGTTTAGTGCTAACATTCCACAATGGCTTACTATAAAAAGTTATCATAACATTAACTCTAAAATCCCATGATTCCCCTGTGATCTTGAAACATTATTCAGAGTCAGTGTGGAATTTCTATGATTTTTCTTGTTGCAATTTAAGTTCTTATATAAAAGAGAAAGGCATTTTGCCACAGCTGTGTCACAGAGCAGGTCTATCAAGAGTCTCTAGGTCAGGGACACTCTCATTCTT
Source organism: Myotis nattereri (assembly GCF_964212035.1). Classification (NCBI taxonomy): domain Eukaryota; kingdom Metazoa; phylum Chordata; class Mammalia; order Chiroptera; family Vespertilionidae; genus Myotis; species Myotis nattereri. Next base: position 85,543,417 of record NC_138082.1, on the reverse strand, counting down.
AGCATTCCCCTTGACTAAGTAATACAGGGCAAGTTCCTCTGAGCCTGTCTAAACATTCAAAAATTATCATGCTACAGTGGCATTGACAAACATTTTCTGTAAAAGACCAGATAGTAAATATTTTAGGTTTTTCAGAACATATGGTGTCTGTTGCAACTTCTCAACTTTGCTATTATAGTGTGAAAGCAGGCATAAGTAATATATAAACAAATGAGCATGGCTATATTCCAATAAAACTCTATTTACAAAAACAAGTGGAAGGCCAGACTTGGCTCACAGGCAGTATTTGACAAACTCCTTTGTTAGGAATTATTTGCTCCTGGCAGGATATTAAGAAGCTATGAATCTGGTTTAGAATATACACTGATAACAAAAATCATCATGTTGAGAATGCATGAAGCACAGTACTTACAGGTGTCTGGATCATCATGGCTCGTTGATCTCTCATTGTTCTTACAATGTCTAGTGGATAAACTGGTTGGTTGCATTCAATGAGACACATGGCTGTTTCCATAGTAATCAGAACCCCAGTTCTTCCAATCCCAGCACTGAAAAAGGCAAATATGGGGCAAGGTATTACTGATACTGTTCCGTTAAACTTTGTGGATTTTGTGCAGAAAATTAAAGTTTCGAATCATAAAACAGAACAATTTGATTTATGTTTAATATCATGAAAGTAGCAAGCCAACTAGAAATATTTTCAAAATTGACAAAAATCTCACACAATACAGATTAAAATGGTTTATATCAACACTATCCCCCATAATTAGCTGTAAAAAATACTATTTTAAAAGTTACATTTCAGTTTTTAAAATATGAACAAGATATAAAAGCTTATTGGAGCAACTCCACTTTAAAATGAAAAATAATAGAGGAAGGGATCCAAGATGGCAATGGAGTAAGTAGAAGATACACCCAGGACCTAATTGGAAGTAGAACTAAAATACAGAATTATAACCTGAGTCACCAACTGAAGACTAGCTGAATAGAAGGCTTATAACCAAAGATTTACAGAAGCAGCCAATGGAGACTGGTAGGAAGTGTGGAGGTGTGTGTGGACGTGTGAAAGGGCTGGCCCCAATCCCACAGGCAGTGGCTGAGGTTCTGGAGGAATATCTCAGCTGCAGGGTATTTCCCCTGATAAGCGTGGGATCTCAAGTCCAACCCTGGCTCCCCAGCCCAAAGCACCAGAGCCTGGAAGAGGCGCACACATAACATCTGGTTGTGAATGGCAGCGGGATTTCTGTTTCCACCAGGGAGAGATGAAGTCCCCTAAAAACTCAGGAGCTGTCTTAAAGGGCCAACATGCATAATTTTGTTTATAGCCACTCACCCTAGCTCTGGCCACTCACCTAGGAAGGGAAAAACAGATGGGTCATGTGAGGAGAGACTGGGGTTTGTGGCTCTGGGGACAGAGCTGAGGGAACAATTGCTAGGACCCCCTGTGCTAAGTCACTGTACTGCACGCAGACACCATCTTTCTTGGGTGGAACATGCCTCTCCATGCAGCATCAGCTTGGGGGAAGCAATTGCCCCACCCTCTGGTCTTCCTGTTGAACCACTCTACGGAGCTTCTGCTCTGCTAATGATTCAATGGCTTGGGCCATTAGAGGTCTGGCCAATTCAAGGGATGTCAGTGATTGAGTTGTATGACTTAGGGGTGGGGGCCATTCCCTCAACCCTTTCCTGTGATCCTGATCAGCACCTTCCCCTCACGGTAGATCCTCTAGCCCCACTCTCTAAGCTCCTGGAGTTCCCACCCTCTTGACTCTTGGTGGTTCCACTCTGCTGAGGTCTGGTCAGAATCCAGGACAGTCTGAACTGTGTGGCTCTGGGGTAGGGGCCAAACCCTCCAACTTCCCCCAAACCTGAACAGCACCCCCCCATCTCTTGACTCCCAGTGGCCCCTTCCTGCTGAGATCAGGCTCCTGGCAGAATCTGGGGCAGACTGAGTTGTAATGGGTCTAGGAAAGAGGAAAATTTCCCCTCATATACTCGACTGGTGCACACCTTCCCTTCACTCAGCCAGTTTCAGACAACACCAGAGCAGGATTCAATTAGCTTCATAAGTAGCATATCCAAAGTAGGTCTTGGCAGGCAGCAAACCCTGCTGAGGTGAACTCTACTTCATGTGGTCAGCACCTGCCAGCTGCCCATACACTGTGGTTAGGGTTGATCTTCACAGTCAGTCAGCCTGAGGGGTGATCCCACACATGAATGGGCCAATAGCAATCAAAAATCAATTACAACAGGAGGACTTATCCCGTGATGGTATTGGGTAGATAGGGCCATTCCAAGAGAGGTGAGAGAGCTCAGCAAATGTGCTGAGAGGGGCCATAGGCCAGCAAGGAGTACCTTGTTGGGAGGGGGAAAACTAAATCTAATGCCTACATTATTGTATTTCATCAAGTCTAAGATACCATCAATCGTATAACAAATCCCATTTTCAGAGATGTTAAACTGTAAAAATGACAAGCTTCTAACAGTCAGTGCAATAAAGTATTTTTACGTCTTATTATAAACTTTCTGCCAATCATATTGGAACATACCCTTTGCTTTCTACCTTCAGAGCACACTTGTGAGTTCCTTCTAATTATAGTAAAAGTTACAACTTAAGGACAAAATAAAATACATACTCCCCTTTAAAAATGTCAGCTATTTAAGCATAGAAGACAGAAAATAGAATACCTGCAATGAACAACAACAGGTTCTTCCTTGCCAGCCCTCTTATTTCGTACGTGACAAACAAAATCCAGAAAGTCACTGGAATCATCAGGGACACCATGGTCAGGCCAGGCTGTGTACTGGATCTGAGTAAGTTGACGACTCTCATTTTTCTAAGTGTAAAAGAAAAATTATACACTTTGATTTAGGAATTATCTTTAAAATAGAAATAAATACTCATATAATTTTAATTTTAGAAGAAAAATAAAATAAACTACTCCCACTACCTCTCCCCAAAGTAATACATATGCACAATAAAACCCAAAATTTCAATAAAAAAGAAAGAAACCATTTTATAGAAACAGTTGTATCCATTTAAGTATCTGCTGCTGGATCATTCCTCTTCTTATAACTCAATTTCTATATTTGTAAAGTATGTTTCAAGATGATAATCAAGTAAACAGGCAAAGACAAGTTCTAGAAAAACATTTAAAGAAAACTAAAGAACTGTTGGATGAACAAATATGGTGAAATAAAAACGTTTTTTATAAACAAAGTTGAGCTAATCCTAAAAAATAAGTGAAATCATGGAAATCAGGAAAATAAACTTTCAAAATGAATGCAGATTAAAAACTTGAAGATAAAAAAAACCACAAAGTCAAATCGGGGCTTAATTCTTTTTGGGAGCCAAGAGTTGGTAGAAAAGAGAATAAGATTTTGGATTTATACATCTTGACTCTGTCTGTTAAGGTATTTAATATTTCAGAATCTCACTTTCTTCAGTTAAAATGAAACAACATCTACACCTCAAAGGGAGAGTCTTATGTTGAAAGGATTCTAGAAGAGAAACTGCAAATCTCCCAATCAGCTGTTTGGAATCTTATGCTCAATAATAGATATAGTCATTCAACAATATGAAATCTGGTTACTGTCATTTACACTAAAGGGCATTTCCAGAAAAGACCATGAAAATAAAAATTAATTAAGAAAATGACCGATATGCCAAGCTGGTGTGGCTCAGTGGTTTAATGTCAATCTATGAACCAGGAAGTCATGGTTCGATTATGGTCAGGGCACATGCCAGGGCTGCAGGCTCGATCCCCACTAGGAGGAGTGCAGGAGGCAGCTGATCAATGATTCTCAACATTGATGTTTCTATTTCTCTCTCCTCTCCCTTCCTATCTGAAATCAACAAAAATATATTTTAAAAAAAGAAAGGGACTGATAAAAGAATTCCATGATACCCCAGTATAATGTAATAACTAATTTTTCAGAATCCTTAACAATATAGAATGAATGAAAACCATCTAATATATATATAGACTACTTTTGATTACTATTAAAAAAAAACAAAAAAGGATTTGCCCTGGCCTGTGTTTCTCATAAAGGTACCGAAAAATATGGCTGCACAAATTCCAGGATCTGATCAGATAAAACCGTTTAAAGAATTTCTTGGAACCTACAATAAACTTACAGAAACCTGCTTTTTGGACTGTGTTAAAGTCTTCACAACAAGAGATGTAAAACCTGAAGCGACCACCTGTTCAGAACATTGCTTACAGAAATATTTAAAAATGACGCAAAGAATATCCATGAGATTTCAGGAAAATCATATTCAGCAGGATGAAGCCCTGGCAGCCAAAGCAGGACTCCTTGGCCAGCCACGATAGAGACGTCCTGAGGGGTGGACTTTCCCTGAAAGGTTGCCAATAGCTTTGCACTAGAAGTGAGGATTCATCTAATAGAATCCCCTGAAAGCAGTAGCCACCATGTTAACCATCTGTCATGACTGGCAAATGGAAACCACTGGAGAAACAAAATTGCTATTTACCAGGGATAATCAAAATAGAAGGTCTTATTGTCCAATCAATATGTAAGATGCAACATTTGTTGAGGCCTTATGATTCAGGAGCTTAATCACTTGATTAGAAAAATAAACCATTATTTCTTCAATAGTGCCTATTAATTTTAAAGCAAAATCATGAATGAGATAGAAACAATTTTTATTTCTAAAAGTTAAATAAATGGAAATATCACTGGAAAAAAAAAAAAGAGGGTCACAGGTTTGATTCCTGGTCAGGGCACATACCTGGGTTGCAGGTTTTATCCACAGCATGGGCCAGGGAGAGTGAGGGAGGCAACCAATCGATTTATCTCAAGACACATTGATGCTTTTCTCTCTCTCCCTCTCCACCCCTCCCCCTTATACTCTCTCTAAAAGTCAATGGAAAAAATATCCTTGGGTGAGGATTAACAAAAAAAAAAGGGTGGGTGGGTAGGTATTTAATGGTATCAATAACCTATAAGAATGGGTCATGTAAAAATCATATTTTAATTAGTTTTGACATAGTGTTTGTCTCTGTCTCTCCATCTAAGTAGGTATGTGTTTATATGGTAGCAAATTTATTTTCTTTCTTTTTGTTTTTTCCTCCCATAAATTTTTTTTGTAATCTTTATTGTTCAGATTATTTCAGATGTTCTCTTTTTTCCCCCATAGTTCCCCTCCATCCAGATCCCACCCCACCCAGGCCCTTGTCACCCACTGTCCGTGTCCACAGGTACTGCATACATGCATATAAGATCTTCGTCCAAGGAGAGAAACCAAGATGGCGGCATAGGTAAACACCTGAAATTGCTGCCTCGCACAACCACTTCAAAAATACAACTAAAAGACAAAACAGATATCATCCAGAACCACAGGAAGGCTGGCTGAGTGGAAATTCTACAACTAGAAGGAAAGAGAAAAGCACACTGAGACTCAGAGGAGCTGCGGAAGTAAAGTGCAGAGGTACGGAGGCTCGAGCATGCGAGGAAAGAGGCTGGCAACAGAGGACGCCAGTGTCTTTTGTAATCGGGAGGAATGCACAAGCTCCCAACGGCCCTGACTCCAGTTCCGGGCGAGTCTCTGGGGACCCAGACTCATACGGGGAGAAACTGGACTGTCTGGCAGCGGGTGGAGCTCAAGGGCAGCTTTCTATCAGAGGTGCTTGCAGCGATTACCAGGACACTGAGACCAGGGACCTCTTAGGGCAGGACTGAGGTTCACCCATAGCTGTTTGCTCTACCCTGTTGATTCCCTGAGACCCTGCCCTACCCAAGCTGTGCGCAGAGGCTTTTGCATATGAATGCTGGAAGCCGGTCCATCCTTGCTGCTTGACACAGTTGCTGCTGGGAAGAAACATCTGCACAGCATATGTCTCAAGGGACCTGGCGTATATGGCATACTGTTCTTAATAAGTTTGCTCCCCTTCTTGGCAATATGTGTTTTAACCAAGGTCACCTCTCCAAGAAAGGTTGTTTCCCCAGGTAGGGATTTTTCCCTGAAGTTAGGGAGGGGATTAAACCCCTTAACTAAGTGCCAGGTGGGTAGTTAATCACTTTAACTGCAAACAATCATGCTTAAGCTACATAATCTTTACTCCCTGGAATGGAGATAAGAAACGCCCTAACCTTTGCAATACAAATTGACAGGATTAAAATCAACTGGTATAAATACAGATGTAACAAGACAATAAACGCCAGAACTTGGCTAGAGATCCTGGCTAGGCTGCTGATCAACTGAATGTTGTCTCCATGTCATTCCTTCTTCACCAACTCCATCCACATCTTTGGGGACCCCTGGACCTGCTGGGGTTGGACCCCAGCATATGAATGGGCTGGCCCTTTGAGATCTAAAATTACCTAACAAACTGCAGCTGGGTCAGAAAGACCCAGAACATCCAAAAGGAGGCCCAAGGCCCCACAGCAGCTTGCATTGCTTCACAGCTGGGCTTCATCTGGGCACCTCCAAAACCCAAACAAGGAAGAGGAACCTACAGATCTCTCCATAGCTCCTGCTGTGTAGCCTCAGGCAGAGGCTAAATTAGCACCTCCTTAGAGATCCAAGAGACTGTGTACCCAGTGGTCAGAGTGGGACCATCCAGATTACAACTCCTCAGACCCATAAGGGACACACTTAGGGGGCAGACTCAGTGAGCACCAAAGCCCCACTGAAGCAAGTCTTGCCCCAGAAGGGTGTCTTCAGGACAGAAGTTCTCCCACTGTAGACACAGCTGATTCTCACAGACAACTGGCCTGGAGGTCATATCCTCCCAGTGATACCTACAACAATCAAGGCTTCACTACAACAAGACTGTGCACACAGCCCACAAAGGGGTACACCAGGAGTGCCCACCCCAGGTAATTGGGGAGGCTGAGCCAGTGGGCCCTATAGAACACCTAACACACAAAGCCACTCTACCAACACAGGAAGCATAAAAAATGCGAAGACAAAGAAACAGGTCACAAATGACAGAAATGGAGGAAAACAAACTACTGGATATAGAGTTCAAAACCACATTTTTAAGGTTTTTCAAGAATTTTCTAGAAACCCTCAAGAAATCTAGTGAGACCCTCGAGGATAAGAAAAAGGAACAACTAGAAATTAAGCATACACTGACTGAAATAAAGAATAATATACAGAGATCCAACAGCAGACAAGAGGATCCCAAGAATCAAGTCAAAGATCTGAAATACAAAGAAGTAAAAAACACCCAACTGGAAAAGCAAAAAGAAAAAAGAATCCAAAAATATCAAGATAGTGTAAGGAGCCTCTGGGACAGCTTCAAGCTTACCAAAAGGAGGAACTGTAATAATCTGAACAATAAAGATTAAAAAAAAAAAAGATCTTTGTCCAATATCTTTCCGCACCCCCGTCCACACCCCCTTCACCCTGAGAATTGTCGGTCTGCTCCATTTCCATGCCCCTGATTCTATTACATTCACTAATTTATTCTGTTCATCAGATTTTTTTATTCATTTGATTTTTAGATTCACTTGTTGATAGATATGTATTTGTTGTCACTTTGTTGTTCATAATTTTTTATCTTTACCTTTTTCTTCTTCTTCCTCTTCTTAAAGAATACCCTTCAGCATTTCATATAATACTAGCTTGGTGGTGATGAACTCCTTTAACTTTTTCTTGTCTTTATCTGACCTTCAATTCTAAATGATAGCTTTGCTGGGTAAAGTAATCTTGGTTGTAGGTTCTTGGCATTCATCACTTTGAATATTTCTTGCCAATCCCTCCTGGCCTGCACAGTTTCTGTTGAGAAATCAGTTGACAGTCGTATGGGTACTCCCTTGTAGGTAACTAACTGTTTTTCTCTTGCTGCTTTTAAGATTCTCTCTTTGTCTTTTGCCCTCGGCATTTTAATTATGATTTGTCTTGGTGTGGTCCACTTTGGATCCTCTTGCTTAGGGTTCTCTGAGCTTCTTGGACTTGTAAGTCTATTTCTTTCACCAGGTAGGGGAAGTTTTCTGTCATTATTTCTTCAAATAGGTTTTCAATATCTTGCTCTCTCTCTTTTTCTGGCACCCCCATAATTCGGATGTTGGTATGCTTGAAGCTGTCCCAGAGGCTACTTACACTATCTTCATATTTTTGGATTATTTTTTCTTTTTTGCTCTTTCATTTGGGTGTTTTTCTGCTTCCTCGTATTTCAAATCTTTGACTTCATTCTTGGATCCTCTAGTCAACTGTTGAATCCCTGTATATTATTCTTTATTTCAGTTAGTGTATGCTAAATTTTTGAGTGGCCCTTTTCTTTTGGCATTCTCACCAAGATCCTTGAAGGTCTCAGTAAGTTCCTCGGATGTTTCTAGAAGGTTCTTGAGTAACCTTATAACTGGTTTTGAACTCTGTATCCAGTAGTTTGCTTTTTTCCATTTGTGACATGTTCCTTTGCCTCCACATTTTGGATGCTTCCCTGTTTGTTTCTATGTATTGGGTAGCTGCTAAGTCTCCTTGAGTTGATAGAGTGGCCTTGTGTGGTAGGTGTCCTATAGGGCCCAGTGGCTTGGCCTCCCCAATCACCTGATGTGGACACTCTTGGTGCACCCCTTTGTGGGCTGTGTGCACAGTCTTGTTGTAGTTGAGCCTTGATTGCTGTTGGTATCACTGGGAGGAATTGATCTCTAGGCCAGTTGGCTGTGAGGACCAGCTGTGTCTACAATGGAAGAACTGCTATGCAGGAGACACCCTTATGGGGCAGGACTTGCTTTAGTGGGGCTTTGGTGCTCCCGGAGTCTGCCCCTTTAGTGTGTCACTTATGGATGTGAAGAGTTATAATCTGGTATGGTCTCACACTGACCACTTGATACACTGGCTCTTGGATTTCCAAGGAGGTGCAAAGTCAGCCACTGCCTGGGACCACCCAGCAGGAGCTACAGAGAGATCTGCAGATTCCTCCTCTTTGTATCAGGTTCGGAAGTGCTCAGATGAGGCCCAGCTGTGAAGCAAGGAAGGCTGGTGTGGCCTTGGGCCTTCTTTTGATAGCTTTGGGAGCTCCCTGACCCAGCTGCACCTTGTTTGACAGGTTTTAGGCTAAGAAAGGATAGGCCATTCATATGCAAAAGCCACTGAAGCACAGCTTGGTGGCTTTGTAAATTGGGTAGGGCAGGGTCTCAGGGAATCTCCAGTGCAGAGCAAACAGACATGGCTGCCAGTCAGCCCTGCACAGGGCAGGTCCCAGTACAGGAACAATGACTGTTGCGAGCACCTCAGTCTGGAAGAAAGCTGCCCCTACATTCCTGCCCCAATGCCAGGTAGTCGTTTCTCCCCATATGTGTCTGGGTCCCCCCAAGTCTCCCTCGGCACTGGAGCTCACAGCAAGCGGGAACTTGCATCCCCCTCTCAATGAAAAAAGCAGCACACCTGGGTGTCAGCATGTTCTGTGCCTCTGCACCTGCTACCAGTCTCAATGCACTTTCTTATTTACCTCTCTAGTTGTAGTACTTCCACTCAGCCAGGTTTCCCAAGGTTCTGGATGATAGTTATGTATTTTAGTTGTAATTTTGATGTGGTTGTGGGAGGCAGCAAGTACAGCTGTTTACCTATGCTGCCATCTTGGTTTTCTCTGCAAATTTATTTTCTTAATTACATTTGGGTCACACTTTAGAATCTAATTTGCGTCTTAGGCTAGTTTTGACGTATTCAGGTTTTGTAAAGAAAAGCCATTACAGTATATAAAACTGTTGTGAATAATCTACAGGTGGAGTACAATAAAGAGACTATGCTGAAGATATCAGTATTAGTCTATGTAGTTATTTACAACCTCTCATATCTACTTGAGAAAATGAAGAAATATTTTACTGGCTTGCCTTGTTATGTTAGACTATGAGCTATATAGTATATAACCCTAAACACTAAATTCATTCTGATGGAATCTCTAGCCCATAAGATTTTCGAACTATTCAATTTTTAATTTCTTATAACTTTAGCTTTAATCAATGTCAGATTCCTTTAATATAAGTCAGCACAACATCTAGCTCCTTCCTTTTTGGTAAGGCTCTATCTTGCTAGGCTCTTTTAATCATACTCAGGGGGGTGGAAGGGAATGGAGTTCTCATTTCCAATGGGATAGGCCTGTGTCTTCACAGTTTGTGTTGTTTGCTCTTTTCTAGCAATTGCTTCTTTTTCTCACAGCACTCTTCAAAACCAAAGGTGGCAGGGGAATATCTAGTTGCAGGCAGTAAAAGTGGGGTACACTGTTTCTAGCAGACTGACAGCAATGCCACCTTCCACATACATCTTCCAATTGGGTTATTAATCCATCATTTATTAATCAATTTCCATCTCTGGGTCTGGATTTGGAAGCTAAGGAGAGTGACTCAAGTGGCAATAAGAAGAAATTAGAAAGCTATGATAGCCTGGCTGGTGTCGCTCAGTGGTTGAGCATTGACCTATAAACCAGGAGGTCACGGTTCGATTCCCTATGAGGCCATATGCTCGACCCCCAGTGTAGGGCATGCAGGAGGTGGCCAATCAATGATTCTCTCTCATCATTGATGTTTCTCTCTCTCCTTCTCCTTTCCTTGCTAAAATCAATAAAAATATATTTAAAAAGAAAGATATGATCTATCTGCTGTAGGAGGGTCCTGCCTACGATCTTTCCTCTTTAATACTGAGGAGACTGAAATATCTCTCCTGTACTCTCTTCAAAAAGAGGAATAATTTGATAACTTACAATTAATTGTTCTTTCCATTTCCACAAATGTACTAAAATATTTGATTGATATTATTTGGAGGGGAAAAATCATTATAACCAAAAACATCTAAGGTATACTTTCTATGAGTACGCATAGTTATTTATTTATTTATTTTTTTAAAATATATTTTTATTGATTTTTTACAGAGAGGAGGGGAGAGGGATAGAGAATTAGAAACATCAATGAGGGAGAAACATCGATCAGCTGCCTCTTGCACGCCCCCTACTGGGGATGCGCCCGCAACCAAGGTACATGCCCTTGACTGGAATCGAACCTGGGACCCTTGAGTCCGCAGGCTGACGCTCTATCCGCTGAGCCAAACCGGTTAGGGCCGCATAGTTATTTTTTTAAAAAATATATTTTTATTGATTTCAGAGAGGAAGGTAGAGGGAGAGATAGAAACATCAATGATGAGAGAGAATCATTGATCAACTGCCTCCTGCATGCACACTGGGGATCGAGCCCGCAACCTGAGTATGTGCCCTGACTGGGAATTGAACTGTGACCTCCTGGTTCATAGGTCAATGCTCAACCACTGAGTCAGGCCGGCAGGGCATGAATATCCTTAGTTTTAAGAGTAATAAGTATTTGTTTACTAGATTATTTTCTCACTGACCACTCATATTTAACTATAGAAATTGGAAATTTATTATAGAAAGGAAATACACGTCATGAGATTCCAAAGCATCCCCAAAAATCAAATAGTTCAATAATTAAAAAAAATATTTTTTAGTAACCAGAACTCAGACTGAAAACATTTTCAGCTTTCAGTCTTCACCTTGAACATAACAGTTCTAATGAACAGTACTTATCTTGCTTCCTACCTCTTGGTTAAATAGTGTCATCTTCCTGAAGATATATGCAGTATTTCCTTCTTCCGAGTGGCAGGTGACTTGGTAGCATCCATAGGATGAACTTCCTGTGGGCTCTGGCCAATACTGGTGGCACTTCACCTAAAATCAATTGATTAAAAATATATATATTAAAAATTATAATATTTTAATATAACTTTCAAACTTACAGAAAAATTTAATAAACTCTCATACATGCTGCACCTAGTTCTGTCAACTATTAATATTTCTTTGTCATTTTTTTCTCTTTGTAATAATCTGTTTGGATATATTTTGAGACTGCAAATATCCTGTATACAATAAGCTTTCACTTAGTGTTTTACCATGTGTGATGAATTCTTGCCTGAGTCAATTATTACTATGAGAATGGCAAAATGCTGCACTAATTTTAATCTTTTTAGATTTAAGTTAACAATCTTCAACTAAAATGCCAAATGCAATCCATTTATTTTCACAATTAGATTTAAAAAACAACAACAGCTTTCTTGATATATAACTCACCCATTTAAACTACACAATTCAGCTTCCAGTCAAGATGGCAGTATAGGTAAATGCTGTGCTCACTTCCTCCCACAACTACATCAAAATTACAACTAAACTACAAAACAACTTCCATTCAGAACTGCCTGAAGCCTAGCTGAACTAAAGTCCTATAACTAAGGATATACAGACGCCATGTCTAGACTGGTAGGAGGGACAGAGATGCAGAATGGGCTAGTGCCATACCCATGTGTAACAGTTAAAAATCAGGAGGGATATGGGGGCTGTGGAGGGACCCCCTGAGGAGCAAGGAGTACCAGCACCACACCAAGCCCCTGACCAATGTTTCAGTACTAGGAAGTGAAGTCCCCTTAACTTTTCCCTGTGAAAACTAGCAGGGATTATGGTTGAGTAAGACAGAGAGAGGGGCTGCTGGAATCCCAGGCATTGCCCTTTTTTAAAAATTTAAGTTGACTTAATTTTTTCTATCACCAGGCGTTCCTCTTAAAGGGACCATACAGAGACTTACTTGGACTCACAGCAGCTTGAAAGGCACCAGGGACACAAAGGGAAAAACTGCATGGTCCGTCGAGGGCTGGAAGGGCAGCTTTCTCCCAGCTAGAAGTGCTGGCAGAGACCCTCGTTTCTTTACTGAGCCTTCCCTCCATAGAGCCAGAAGGTGGATGCCATATCTGAGTCTCCATCAACCTGGCTAACACTGTTGTGACTCTATGAGACCACCCCACCCAACCTGTGGGCCCACCAATCTCTTTCCAGTGCCTTTTCTATATAAACAATTCTCCCAAAATCTCTCAAACAAGCAGCATCTGGCCTCAGTGTGCCCCGTACCTCTTGCAAAGTGGCCCCAGTCCTAGCACTCGAGGTAGCCTGCCTTGGTTAGCAGCTTGGCCTCTCCTGGGCACCTCTAAACTCAGGACAAATAGTAGCCAACTGCAAATCACTATGTGCTCAGGTCTGGTGACCCCAGGCAGGGCATAGGTGGCACCTGGTGAACAGCTTCAGAAAACGTCAAAGCACCACCACACAACCACCTCCACAAGTGACACACACAAGGGGCGGATCCAGCAGGCATCAGAGCCCTGCTGTAAAGTCCTGCTCTGTGGGGTCTGCCCCTGCACAGCTGATCCTGCAAGGTAGTCATAGTGAGTCCTTGCAGCCAAGTGGCCTGGGCGTAAATCCTCCCTTTGAAGTGCCAACAGCAATCAAGGTTCAACTACAACAGGAGGGTGTACGTAGCCCAGCCCGCATGGGGGGCCCACCTGGAGCAGCTTGGATGACTGGGAAGGCCGTGTCGTTGGGCCCTACAAGACACCTATTACTGGTATATAAGGCTAATCTACCAAGCCTGGGAGACTAACAGCCCTACTTAATACATGGAAACAAACACAGGGAGGCAGCCAAAATGAGGATACAAAGGAACATGTCCCAAATGAAGGAACAGAATAAAACTCCAGAAAGAGAACGAACAAATCGAAGACAATCTGTTGGAAGTAGAGTTCAAAACACTGGCTATAAGGGGGCTCAATGAACTTAGGGGAAGAGTAGATGAACGTAGTGAGAACTTCAACAAATAAATAGGAAATATAAAATGGAGATAAAAACATAAAAATGGAGATAGAAAGCATAAAAAAGCACTAATCAGAAATGAAGAATACAACAACTGAAATAAAGAATACATTACAGGGGGCTCTGGCAGGTAACTCAGTTGGTTGTCCTGATATGCCAAGGTTGATCCTGGTCATGGCACATACAAGAATCAACCAATGAATGCATAAAATCAATCAATCAATAAAAAATAAAAAGAATACATTATAGGAAACCAACAGTAGAGGATAGATAAAGCAGAGGATCAAATCAGTGATTTGGCAGATAAGGAAGCAGAAAACACCCAGTCAGAACAGAAAGGAAAAAAAAATCCAAAAAATGAGGACAGTATAAGAAGCCTCTGGGACAATTTCGAGTGTACCAACATTAGAATCATGGGGATACCAGAAGGAGAAGAAAAGAGCAAGAACTCGAAACCTATTTGAGAAAAGTAACGACAGAAAACTACCTTAACCCAATGAAGGAAGCAGATATACAAGTCTTGGAAGCCCAGAGAGTTACATACAAGATGAATCCAAAGAAGCCCCAACCAAGACACATCATTAAAATGCCAAAGGTTGCCCTGGCTGGTGTGGCTCGGTTGGTTGGAGAGCAGTCCTATACACCAAGAGGTTGTGGGTTCAATCCCTGATAGAGGTGTGTGCAGGGAGTAAAGGGGGGGGGGGGCAATCAATTGATGTTTCTTTCTCACATTGATGTTTCTCGCTCTCTCTCTCATCAATAACAACAATAACAAAAAGCCAAAGGTTAAAGACAAAGAGAGATTCTTGAAAGTAGCATGAGGAAAGTAATTAGTTACTTACAAGGGAGCTCCCATAAGACTGTCAGCTGATTTCTTAACAGAAACTTTGCAGACCAGAAGGGATTGGCAAGAAATATTCAAACTGATGAGAAGAAGGACCTATAACCAAGATTACTCAGCAAAACTATCATTAAGAATTGAAAAAGAGATAAAAGAGCTTCCCAGATAAGAAAAAGCTAAAGAAATTCATCACCACCAAACCAGTATTACAAGAAATGTTCAAGGGTCTTCTCTAAAAGAAGGGGAAAAAATACATAAAAATTATGAACAAAAATGGCAATAAATATCCATCAACAATTACTTTAAATGCAAATGGATTAAATGCTTCAAACAAAACACATATGGTGTATGAATGGATAACAATACAAGACCACTATATACGCTGTCTACAAAAGACTCACTTCAGATCAAAAGACACACACAGACTGAAAATAAAAGGATGGAAAAGGACATTTCATAAAAATGGAAATAAAAAGAAAAGCTGGGGTAACAATATTTATACCAGACAAAATATACTTTTTAAAAAAGGCTATAACAAGAGACAGGGAGGGACCCAGCAATTCCACTTATGGGTATTTATCTGAAGAAACACAAAACACAAAATTGAAAAGACATATATGTTCACTGAAACATTATTTACAATAGCCAAGATATGGAAGCAACCAAGTTGTTCATCAATAGATGAATGGATAAAGAAGAAGAACTGGATATATACGATGAACTATGATTCAGGCATAAAAAAGAATAAAACTTTGCCACCTGCAACAACATGGATGGACCTAGAGCAGTGATGGCAAACCTTTTGAGCTCGATGTGTAAGCATTTTGAAAAACCCTAACTTAACTCTGGTGCCGTGTCACATATAGAAATTTTTTGATATTTGCAACTATAGTAAAACAAAGACTTGTGTATATATATATATATGTGTATGTGTATATATATATATATGTGTATGTGTATATATATATATATATATATATATATATATATATATACTTTTTACTTTTTTAAAAAAATGGAACGCTTCACGAATTTGCGTGTCATCCTTGTGCAGGGGCCATGCCAATCTTCTCTGTATCGTTCCAATTTTAGTAAATGTGCTGCTGAAGCAAGCACAGACTTATATTTTTGATATTTATTTTATATATTTAAATGCCATTTAACAAAGAAAAACAACCAAAAAAATGAGTTCACGTGTCACCTGACACGCATGTCATAGGTTTGCCATCACTGACCTAGAGGGTACTGTGCTGAGTGAAATAAATCAGAGAAAGACAAATGACAGAAGATATCACTTGTATGCTGACTCTGAAAACCAAAATAAACAATCAGAACAGAAACAGACTCATAGATATAGAGAACATTTTGATGGTTGCCAGATGCAAGGGGGCTTGGAGGAATGGGTAAAAAAAGTGAAGGGATTAAGAAGTAGAAATTGGTAGTTACAGAATAGTCATAGGAACGTAAAGTAGAGCATAAGAATACAGTCAACAGTACTGTAATAACTATGCGTGGTGTCAGATGGGTCATAGATTTATCCAGTTGATCACTTCATAAGTTATATAAAATGTCTAATCACCTGCATCTAATATAATACTGTACACCAACAGTAATTGAAATTTTTTTTAAAAGTACACAATTCAATTATCTACACTAATAAAAGAGGAACATGTAAATTAACCACCACTCCGCTACACCCACCAGCCAATCAGAGTGACTATGCAAATTAACCCAACAAAGATGGTGGTTAATTTGCATACACAGACACAGAGCGAAGACTGAAGATGACTGAAGATGGCGGCGGCCACAGAGCTGGAGTGAGCAGAAGGCTTGAGTTGCTCCTGGCGACAGAGAAAGCCAAGCTTCCCGCTGGCCCTGGGCTCTGCTCAAGGAGGGGCTGGGGGCCTGGGCTCCACTCAAGGAGTGAAAAAAAAAGGGAGGAGCTGGGAGCAGCCGGAGTGGAGAAGTCAAGCCTCGCTGCTGCGGCTGGACCAAGGGCCTGGATCCCGGGTGCCGGAGAAAAACCGGTGCTGGCAGCCAGGGGTAGGAAGGCCGATTGCGTGAATCTTCGTGCAATGGGCCACTAGATTTTAATATATTCACAGAGCTGTGCAACCATCACCACAATCACTTCATCACTTCCAAGAGAAATCCCATACCCATTAGTAACCAATGTGCATTCATTCATCTCTATCCCACTCCTCTAAACCCAACTCCAGACTTAGACAAGCACTAATCTACTTTCTGCCCTCTATGGGTGTAAAGGTTATGAAAAAGACTAAATCAATGTGAACATTTTGACTATAAGTATATGCAATGTAATGTGAAGAAGGCCCAAGCAATGTGTGAGATTCAAGTACAACTTACTCTGCCACGTTCAACTTGTGTGGTCAACATTACAACCATGGAGGAGCCTTGTTCCCAAGTCATCTGCCAAAAATCTGTACAAGTGTGTGGTAACGGCCCTTGGCAAGCAATGTACTGATTTATAATGCTAGAAGAAGGAATTTCCATCTTAAAAGAAAAAGACATGAAAATAAAAATCGATTATATTAGTACTTTTTACTATTATCAAGCATATGAAAATCATCCATGAAATAATTGAATGCAACTAATTCTAATAAACTACAAAGTCAGTACAACAAATCTTTAAATAAAAAATTTTTTTTTAAATCTTCACCTGAGGACATGCTTAGAGAGAGGAAGGGACAAAGGGAGGGAAGGAGAGAAGGAGAGGTGGGGGGGGGGGAGACATGTAGAGAAGGGGAGAGAGGGGGAGAGAGAGAGAGAGAGAGAGAGAAACATCAATTGGCTGCCTTGTGTGCCCTGACCGAAGATGGAACCCAGAACCTGGGTATATGCCTTGACCAGGAATTGAGCTGGCAATCTTTCGGTGCACAGGATGAGCCATTCCAGCTGGTAAGCACAACAAATCTTTATCAATACTTTCTTATTTTACCTGTAGAAGAAATTTCTTGGCAACAGCCTATATATATAGAAACAAACAATAGAAACAGAAATCCAAGTATTTTTCAAAGCAGTATTATGGTTTTAAGAGAAATTTTACAGAGAACCCAGTTTCAGAGGCAGAGACTTTGTCTCTAAACACTTACTGGTAAAATTTGTGAGGAGCAAAAGTTCTGCCAATTTAGTTTAGATTTTATAAAATATACCAGAGGCCCAGTGCACAAATTCGTGCACACGGAAAGGAAATTAATTAGAATATTTTAATATCGCTATTCACTCTTTCTCTATAATAGAAGTGTCAACCAAATTCACAATTGACAATGACAGATGGAAACACACGCATGCAATTGGCGCTAACGAGAGCTTTATATATATAGATAAATTTGCTTAATTAGACCTGCTTTCTGACTTAGCTAAACTTTTTCCAGCCCAGTGAAGCACCCCCAACTTCTCTTTCAGGTAATTGTCAGCAACACAGCAGTAAATATCAACACGAAGCAGATTATTATTATACATCATGCAGGGGGAACAAAGGGTGAAATATTTAACTGCAGCAGTGATTGACTATATTCTGCACAGTGAGAAAACCTGAAGTCATTTTCAAGGTCCACCATTTCTTACTTTTTTTCAGTTGGGTCAAGTTTCTAAGCTTTCTAAATCTTGTTTCCTGGCTAATGAAAAGAAAACAGGATTCCACCAAGTCTCCTATCTACCTACTCCAGGACTTCTGTGAGGATCAAATGAGAACAGATATTTGGTTAAAGTGAAAAATGTTTCCACCTGGCTAAAAAGCAAAGTCGTGTTCCTGGGCTGAAGAACCAACAAGGAGATTAGTCACTAGGGAGAGGAAGCCATGCATTGTTATGTGACGTCATTAGCCAGCGCCCACAGCTACCGTTTCCAGGCTCGGCTGGGCTGTGGGCCGCACTTTGCACCATGGGGTCTTGGCAGCGTTGGCTGTGATTTGGTGGGCTGTCGCTCCTGGATGGTGGCAGGGCCTGTGTCCCACTTTGGGGAAGCCGAGTGTTGCTTTATGGGCACCAGGTCCGAGGTGTTATTTCTCTGTAAATGGCCAGTGCATGTCACTGCAGCTCCTGCATTGAGTATCTGCCCCCTGGTGGTCAATGTGTGTCATAGCAACCGGTCAGATGGACAATTAGCATATTAGCCTTTTATATATAGACTAGAGGCCCAGTGCACAAAAATTTGTGCACTCGGGGGGAAAAGAGGCTCCCTCAGCCCAGACTGTGCCCTCTCGCAGCCTGGGACCCCTTGGGAGATAACGACCTGCTGGCTTAGGCCTGCCCCCGGGTGGCAGAGGGCAGGCCCAATCCCTAGGTGCAGCCCCTGGTCGGGCTCAGAGCAGGGCCGATTGGGGAGTTGGGGCGCCGCCCCTATCATGCACAGAGCAGGGCGGATCGGGAGGTTGCGATGCCACCCTCAGTCACGCTCAGGGTAGGGCTGATTGGGGGGTTGGGGCACTGCCCCGTCACACTCAAGGCAGGGTCGATGGGGAGGTTGTGGCGCCACCGCGTCATGCACAGAGCAGGGCCAATCAGGGGGTTGGGGCGCTGCCCCCTGTCACTCACAGAGCAGGGCCCATCAGGGGGGTTGGGGCTCCGCACCCTGTCATGCACAGAGCAGGGTTGATCAGGGGGGTAGGGAGCTCCCCCATCACTCACAGAGTAGGGCCGATAGGGGAGTTGGGGCATTGCCCCCTGTCACACACAGAGCAGGGTGGATCAGGGGGTTGCCGCACCCTGTCACACTCAGGGCAGGGCCGATGGGGAGGTTATGGCTCTACCCTGTCACACACAGAGCAGGGCCCGTGGGGGGCGGTTGGGGTGTTGCCCTCTATCACCCACAGTGCAGGGCTGATCATGGGGTTGGGGCTCCGCCACTGTCACACTCAGGGCAGAGCCGATGGGGAGGTTATGGTTCTACCCAGTCACACACAGAGCAGGGCCCGTGCGGGGAAGGGGGGTTTGGGGCGCCGCATCCTGTCACACACAGAGCAGGGCTGATCAGGGGGTTGGGGCGCTGCACCCTGTCACACACAGAGCCGCAGGGCGATCAGGGGTTTGGGGAGCTCCCCCCTATCAGACACAGAGCAGGGCTGATCAGGGGGTTGGGGCGCCTTCCCCTGTCACGAACAGAGCAGGGCTGATAGGGAGGTTGTGCCCCACCCCGTCACACACAGAGCCGCAGGGAGATCAGGGGGTTTGAGCGCTGCCCCGTCACGCTGATCCCGGTGCCGGGAGGCCTTGCGGCTCCGCTGATCCCGGTGCTGGGAGGCATATTACCCTTTTACTATATAGGATAGAGGCCTGGTGCACGGGTGGGGGCCGGCTGGTTTGCCCTGAAGGGTGTCCTGGATCAGGGTGGGGGTCCCCACTGGGGTGCCTGGCCAGCCTGGGTGAGGGGATGATGGCTGTTTGCAGCTGGTCACACACCCTTCAGGGTGGGGGTCCCCACTGGGGTGCCTGGCTAGTCTGGGTGAGGGGCTGAGAGCTGTTTTCAGGCTGGCGGGTGACGGAAGCGCCCAACCGCTCGTTTTTTTCTTTCTTTTTTTTTTTTCTGGGCCAGCTTTAGCTCTGAGGCTCCAGCTCTTAGGCCTCCGCTGCTGAAAGCAGGTATCTGGTTTGTTTCGGTTCTATAATCGAAACAATGTATAACTCCAGCTCTGAGATCCCGGCGGGCTGAAAGCAGGTTTCTGGGGTTTTGTTTAGCTTCTATATTTGTTACAATGTTTCAAACTGCAGGCTCAGAGGCCGGCAAGGCAGGCGGGGAACGTTGGTTTCCTCCGTCACTGAAGCAAGCAAGCCTCATGTTAGTTTCAAGGTGCCTGGCTGCCGGACGCCATCTTGGCTGGCAGTTAATTTGCATATCGCCCTGATTAGCCAATGGGAAGGGTAGCGGTTGTACGCCAATTACCATGTTTCTCTTTTATTAGATAGGATAACATAAAAGGATATTAAAAAATATTTTAAATTCATTATTATTTTTAGAAAGAGGTTAAGATCATATTTGGGTAAGATAAGTCATCATCCTACTACATTTTGAGATTCAATTTAGAAAAAGAAAAGGTGGCATATGCACATGGCAATTGGAAGAATACCAAAGGGTGAAAAGAGAAAGAAATTTCCCTTTCATCCCAGCCTCCAGTTTATGTCCAGGAGAGCAATCCTATTTTTTAGTTGCTAATATATCCTTTCAGAGATATTCTACATACAACACACAAGTGAACATCAAAACGATTTTTCTTTTTTTTTTCTGTAAAATGTAAGTACATAATGTTGTTCTGCATTTTGTTTCTTCTTTTTTTTTAATCCTCACCTGAAGATATTTTTTCCATTGATTTTGAGAGAGAGTAAAAGGGAGGAAGGAGGGAGAGAGGGAGGGAAAGAAAGAGAGAGGAAGAGAGAGAGAGAGAGAGAGAGAGAGAGAGAGAGAGAGAGAGAGAAAGAAACAATGATGTGAGAGAGATACATCAACTGGTTGCCTCCTGACCAGGGCTGGGGAATCAAACCTGAAACCAAGGTACATGCCCTTGACCGGTCATCGAACCCAAGCCCTTTCGGTCTGAGGGCCAATGCTCTAACCCTCAGCACAAACTGGCCAGGGCCATTTTCTTTTTTCTACTTTATCTTTGAGATCATGTCAGATTAGTAAAAAAATTTCATTCTTTTTAGTGGCTCTACTGTATAAATATATCATACTTTATTTAACAGATATTTAAGTTGCTGCTAATCTTTTTGCTATCATAAACAAAACTGCACTGAATACTTTTGCAAACCTAAAATTTTGGGGCACATTACAAGAAACCTATTTGTGTGGGCAATAGGAAGAAATGACAATGCTGAATCAAAGTATATGTGCATTTAGAATTTTGTCAGAGAGTACCAAATTGCTCTCCAAAGAGATTGCACATATTTATACTTTTACCATAATGTATGAGAAATCATTGTTTCCTGATAATGTCCTTAATAAAAAGTGTAAATCTGTCTTTTTCTTTTGGTACACCTGACCTAACCTGAACTCATTTGACAGGAACATCTGAGTTGATCTCATCTAAGACTGTTAGTGGAAATATCTATAGTAGGCATGTTGAATATAATATACTCATTATAGCCTGCTAAGGTTGTTACCTATATAATATATGATCTATGCACTTAATAACCTTAAAGAAGTCCAAAAAATTTCTAAATTCTGAAGCATCTTTGATCTCAAGTTTTCAGATAAAGGATATAGACTTATATATAGTATTATCAAACTTTCCGACATTTCAGTCTAATAAGTAAAAACTGGTAATTCTTTGCAGTTTTGATTTGCATTTTTCTTTTTAAGAAAAGTGTATTTTTATTTAACTGTTAGTATTATTTTTTAAAGTGTTATAATGGTATTATGGTTTTGTTAAAAAAAATAAAAATAAAAAAGGTCCCCAGAGATACATACTAAAATAGTTAATCATCACTATTCACAGATTCTGTATTTGAAAGTTTGCCTGCTTGCTAAAATTTATTTGTAATCCCAAAGTGCTTGTAGAGCTTTCATGGTTATTTATAGACATGTCCAAAGAGGTAAAAAATCTGAGCCACCCAAAGTGTACATTTCCTGTTAGTGTTGTTAAGATGCTGTTCTGCCTTCTTGCTTCTGCTCTCATACTTAAACAACTGCCCTTTTTACAGTCTATGTAGTGCTATGTTTTAAAATTTCTGTGCTTGTTGTTAGCGATTTCACTGTTTAAAACAGTCCCCAAGTGCTAAAGTGCTGCCTACTGTTCTAAGTGTAAAGAGGCCATGAAATGCCTTATGGAGAAAATACACATTAGATAAGCTTCTTTCAGGCATGAGTTATAGTGCTGTTGGGTGTGAGTTCAATGTTAATTAATCAACAATGTGTATTAAATAAGGTATCTTTAAACAGAAGCAAGGTTATGTACTGATTAACTGACAAAAATGTTGCAAATAGAGGCTCATGGGACCCATACCATATATTTTTCCCTTGCAGCAAGGATTCAGTATTTGCTAATTCAGGGTTAATGAAGACTTTATAGACTATCACAAATAACAAGAATTGATTGTATTTACAAAAAGTGATATATTTGATTTAAATAAATCGGGGGGTGGGGGGGGTAGTGTTTAGATCAGCCGTGGGCAAACTATGGCCCGCGGGCCGGATCCGGCCCGTTTAAATGAATAAAACTAAAAAAAAAAAAAAAAGACCGTACCCTTTTATGTAATGATGTTTACTTTGAATTTATATTAGTTCACACAAACACTCCATCCATGCTTTTGTTCCGGCCCTCCAGTCCAGTTTAAGAACCCATTGTGGCCCTCGAGTCAAAAAGTTTGCCCACCCCTGGTTTAGATGGAACAAGATTGGTCATCCTATATAATAAAAGGCTAATATGCAAATCAACCAAACTGCGGAACAACTGGTCAGTATGACACACACTGACCACCAGGGAGCAGACGCTCAATGCAGGAGCTGCCTCCTGGTGGTCAGTGTGCTGCCACAGGGGGAGTGCTGCTCAGCCACAAGCCAGGCTCACGGCTGGTGAGTGTAGCGGCGGTGGCGGAGACTTATAGAGCTCTTTATATATTGATGAAGTAAGCCCTTTATACTATTTAAAAAATTCAGTTTGTCATTTCATTTTAGTACTTTTCAAAGCATCCCCCAAATTAAAATTTATACATTGCCCAACTCATCAATCTTTTGTTATAGCTCAGACATGTACCTAAGCTTAGAAAAGCCTTCTCCCTTCTGAGATTTTAAACAATTCTCACATATTCCTCAAAGTATTTTCATGTCCATTTCATACATTTATATTTGATACACCTAAAATGTATGCTGGCCTCAAGAATGTGTAAAGTGTTTATAGATCAATTATATGATGTGTGGATTTGTTCCAAAACAATGTGGATGTGTGGGGGCACGGTGGGGGGATAGATGAAACAAGGTTGGCCATTAGTTGGTAATTGTTGAAGCTGAGTCATATGTATAAGAGGTTCATTTTACTTTTTCTCTACTTATGTATGTTTAAAATTTTCTGTAATACAAAGTAAAAATAGTAATCCTCTTTTTGCCCCATGGGGGTGGGAGGAGACCTCCTTACCATGGTATATTCCAGACAGACCTAATTCATTTACTAGATCATCAGTTTTATCTTAAATTGTTTGCGGGTAGTTTTATTGCGTGCTAACAGGTGGCGTGGGCCATTTTTGCTAATTTTTTGTGCAAATGGCAACGTTCAGTAAAATTACGATAACTTTAGTTTACGTATTTATATGTTACCCATGTTCTACCGCTAGTCTATAAAAAACGTATTAATACGTGTCTGGCGCAGCTCTACTACCAGTCAACGTAAAACGTATAAATACGTTTCCCACATACAATGTGTTAAATAATTTAAAAGGCTATCTCTACCGTAAACAAATTCTAGTCTTTATTTCAGCCTATTTCTAGACTAGATTATTCCATTTCACTCTTCTATGTATATATTAATATGCCAGTATCAAACTATTTTTAACATTAATTTTATAATACTTTAAAATATGTAAAAGTTTTAATATTCTCTCCAGGTTAGGCTTTTTTTTTTTAAAATATATTTTATTGATTTTTTACAGAGAGGAAGAGAGAGAGAGAGCTAGAAACATCGATGAGAGAGAAACATCGATCAGCTGCCTCCTGCACATCTCCCACTGGGGATGTGCCCGCAACCCAGGTACATGCCCTTGACTGGAATCGAACCCGGGACCTTTCAGTCTGCAGGCCGATGCTCTATCCACTGAGCCAAACCGGTTTCGGCCCAGGTTAGGCTTTTAACAAAAAGTAATAAATCTCAGTTTATAGTGGCCCTTCTTATACCAATGATATAATAAAAATAAACTTACATTTATATAATTTGCATTGATATAATCTTCATTACCCTTTAAAATGACCCGTGTAGCATCATCTGAAAAAATTTCAAAAGAAAATTTTTTTTAGTAAAGTTATGTTAAAAAGATTAAAGCCTAACATACAGAAATCATAGATACTTACAAGGCGAAATATCTCTGTATCTATTTTTGGAAATATTCTGAGGTAATTTGGCACAAGACATTGTCATTCCAGGTTTTTTCCGATATAGTTGCTAAAACAAAACAAAACAAAAAGGTACGAGATCAGCAAGCCATCAAAAGTTATCATTTTGTTTTTCTGACTTGTTCCTATGCTATGAAACAAGTTTTTTTTTTCCTTAGAATACCTCATCTATACAATGATGTACCTTAGGCTGATAGGATAGTAAACCAGATTTGCAAAGCTAAATTCTGTCCAAATTCTGATATGAATTGTATATCATAATTTAGTAGTGGTTCTCAACCTGTGGGTCGCGACCATCGGAAAACACATATAGCATCCCAGATATTTACATTACGATTCATAACAGTAGCAAAATTACAGTTATGACGTAGCAACGAAAATAATTTTATGCTTGGGGGTCACCACAACATGAGGAACTGTATTAAAGGGTCGCAGCATTAGGAAGGCTGAGAACCACTGATTTAGAGAGTGGCAAAATAAACGAAGATAATTTTTCTTACAGCAAAAAGTACCTGAAGTTTTGAACAGAAAATCTGCAGAAAACATTTAGCTTTTATTTACTTTGTAGAAGTAAATAAAAGAAGCTTATCTAATGTGTATTTTCTCCATAAGTATATGAACCCAGAACTTAAAGAAACAAGCAAAACTGACAGACCTTAAATTTTTTTAGTCACAAATGTTTTAGTCAGTTACCTGCAACATATACTTCAGAGCACAAATACTAATGATGGCTAACTACACTGACAAAAATGAAATATTACAAGGTTCAAGTTATTTTCCTTTAACTTAGGATTTTTAAGTCTGCAATTGCCTACCTTCATCTGCCAACTTTCACAAAAACAGTTATTTAGTTACAGAAAAAAATGTAGTTTGATGACATATGCATAAAAATCTATTTTTCTCTTTTAAGCAGACATCTATTTATGTAACAATAGCTACTGTTTGGGGAGCAATTTTTAAAACTTTGTATTTTAGAACTATTCTCAAATATTTCTCAGAATGCCATTTTAGTTTGTAAATTATAACTGATAGATAAGGCAGTTAAGAAATCATACAGCCCTAGCTGGTTTGGCTCAGTGGATTGAGCATTGGCCTGCGGACTGAAGGGTCCCAAGTTCTACTCCGGTCAAGGGCACATGCCTGGATTGCGGGCTCGATCCCCAGTAGGGGGAGTGCAGGAGGCAGCCAATCAATGATTCTCTCTCATCATTGGTGTTTCTATCTCTCTCTCCCTCTCCCTTTCTCTCTGAAATCAATTAAAAGAAAAAGAAAAAAGAAATCATGCAATATTGCCCTGGCTGGTGTGTCTCAGTTGGTCGGGTGTAGCCCTGTGCACTGAAAGGTTGCTGGTTCAATTCCCTGTCAGGGCACATGCTCAGGTTGCAGGCTTGATCCATCGGGAATGGATATTTCTCTCTCTCTCCTTCCCAATTCTCTCTTTAAATATCAAAATTTGAAAAATCTAAAAAATAAAAAAAAGAAACCATACAATATTACTTACATCAAATTGTGTCAGGACTGTTCCCGTGATAAGCCCCTCAGCTAGCTGGATCATTGACTCTCGCAGGGAATGATCATCCTGATGGACGCTATCTAGTGGAGCTTTTTCAGGAATGTACTGGAAGTCTGGCTCAGTTTCTAGCTTTTCTTCCACTACATCATAGACAGCTAAGACAAAAAAATAAAATAAAAATTTTAATAAAGACACATGAAGAACTTAATGAATTGGGAAAAGAATTTACCAGATTTATTCTTTAATTATGTGTCAGGAAAAATAATTTATTTATTCATAATTCATCAGATCTGAGTCTGATGTCATGGTGTAGGGGCAAACGGTGACTGTGGAGACGAAGAAGTTTGCTGCACCTTAGAGGAAAAGAACAGTTCTTGGCTGTAATTGCTGAAAATCTCCATAACTTGAAGAGACATTAAGAAAAAGAGGAGCTGCCAAGAAGCAGCTCTGAAGAGACCTGCCCTATTGTGGGACATAAGGCAAGAGTACAAATAGAAGCCTATATACTATATGTCTAGATACGAATGGTTATGAAGGAAACAGAGTTCTAAACAAAACATGTTTTATCCTCTCCTTGACATATTTACAAAACAACCTGGGAGTCTGCATTTCAAATGAGAACCTAGGCCAGAATTCATGGCCAAGGCAGTGTGAGGAGAGACAGACCCTAGACCAGCCGTGGGCAAACCACGGCCTGCGGGGAGGATCTGGCCTGTTTGAAATGAATAAAACTAAAAAAAAAAAGATTGTACCCTTTTATGTAATGATGTTTACTTTGAATTTATATTAGTTCACACGAACACTCCATCCATGCTTTTGTTCCGGCCCTCCGGTCCAGTTTAAGAACCCATTGTGGCCCTCGAGTCAAAAAGTTTGCCCACCCCTGCCCTAGACCCTGGTCTGTAGTACACCCTCTTTCTTTTCTTGCCCTCAGATAACATTATTTAACATGGGAGAATATGAACATTCCCATGAACATCCCAATCCATATGTAAGCTTGTTTACAACTCTCTGCAAATTGCTGCATCTTACTAGCAGCCATGCCCCTAAGTCTACACACATCATGTGAGCCACCTTGGGAGAATGGATTTGGGGAAAACGGGCACACAGAATCAGAGCTATTTGGACAGAGAATTGAAAGTTGAAAATAGTGGTTTAGGAAGGATGGGGAAGTCACAGGTGATGCCCTGGCATGTCCCCTTGCTCCTACAAAATCCTGACCCCACGGTGGTGGTGGTGGTGGGAGGCAAGGCTGAAGGAGAGACAGAAAACAGCCCTCTAAAGAATGGAGTCAAGCTAGGGGTCTCTTATATCCTTGACTAAGAGTTTTGGTTCCTGCTCAGATATGAATGTACTTTTGGGAAGAATAAATTTTGGAAATGAAGAACAAAAAAGCAAAAAGGAATGAATGCATATTGTCTAAGAAGAAATAAGATTTAAAGGGGAAAATACCAGAAAAAGAGAAACTCTTTTTCTGATATTTTTGGCAAACATAATTTTAAATTTTGATTATGTAGTAAGTCTTCACTTGACATTGTTGATACTACTTCTAATATTAAATATTGAAATAAATGTGAGCTATTCACAAATTTAATAAAAATTAATAAAAACAGGTAAAATAATTATTTTCCAACCTGCTTATTTTAGTTCAGGATCGCAGGTGGCTAGAACCTCACCTGGCAGTTCAGGGCACCTAGACAGGATGCCCTTCCATCACAGGGCCACTCACACACATTCATACTCGCTCAGACTAGGACAAGGTAGAAACGTTAATTCACCTTACGTGCGTATCTTTGGGATGTGAGAGGAACCCGAGTCAGCAGAGAATACCCGGGAAGACATGGGGAGAATGTGGAAACTTCACACAGTGATCTGGCCAGGGATCTTTTTCTTTATCTCATCAATGTTATATCCGATGTTAAATGAAACATTATTCGATGACCTGCTGTTTGTTATTTTAAGTAAAAAAAAGGACAAGGTAGACCCTGAAAGTGAATACAGGTCTTGCCCAGATTTTGACATTAAATAATAATAGAAAGATGTTTTGTCAAGACCTAGGTGGGTTCCTCTCCTGATTTAAAGTATAAATGAGGTGATTTGAACTGCAAAAAAGCTAAGACTTTTCCATTATATGGACTTTTGTTTATATTTGGGTCCGTACTAGTCATAAATTTGTGAGCAGAAACTGAATGTCTAGGTGTCAAAATGTCCTCAACTATAAAATGGGATGTCACATATGTCACTGGATAGTTGTAAAGATTAAATGAAAATATACAAGAGTTCAGGTGCATCGAAAACATTTAAAAACTATTATTATTATGTTCTTTAATATCTGTTATCAACAGAAAAAAACAGAGAGGATGTTATCCTATCTAATAAAAGAGAAACATGGTAATTAGCCATAACTTCGCTACCCTTCCCATTGGCTAATCAGGGAGATATGCAAATTAACTGCCAACCAAGATGGCGGCCAGTAGCCAGCCAGCTGAAGTGAACAGGGAGGCTTGCTTGCTCCAGTGACGGAGAAAGCCAACGTCCCCGCCTGCCGCTGCTGGGCTCTGAGCTTGCACTGTAAGAAACATTGTTACAAATACAGAAGCTAAACAAAACCCCAGAAACCTGCTTTCAGTCAGCCAGGATTTCAGAGCTGGAGTCGCAGCAAAGTTTCAAATACAGAAGGTAAACAAAGTCCAGAAACCTGCTTTCAGCAGCTGAGGTCTGAGTTAAAGCCGGCTCTCAGCTCCAGTGACAGCCAAAGAACGTAAATAAATCCCAGAATTAAAAAAAAAGGAAAAAAGGAGAGGTTGGGAGGAGCTTCAGTCACCCGCCAGTCTGAAAACAGCCCTGAGCCCCTCACCCAGGATGGCCAGGCACGCCAGTGGGGACCCCCACCCTGAAGGGGGAGTGACCAGCTGCAAACAGCCATCATCCCCTAATCCAGGCTGGCCAGCACTCAAGCAGGACCCCCACCCTGAAGGGGGTGTGACCAGCTGCAAACAGCCATCATCCCCTCACCCAGGTTGGCCAGGCACCCAAGCGGGACCCCCACCCTGATCCAGGACACCCTTTAGGGCAAACCAGCCGGCCCCCACCCGTGCACCAGGCCTCTATCCTATATAGTAAAAGGGTAATATGCCTCCCAGCACCGGGATCAGCAGAGCCGCGAGGCCTCCCGGCCTGGGATCAGCGGAGCCACAAGGCCTCCCGAATCCGGGATCAGCGGAGCAGCGAGGCCTTTTAGCACTGGGATCAGCTGAGCAGTGAGGCCTCACTGCCCCTGTGTCAAGTGGAGCAGTGAGGCCTCCCAGCACCGGGGTCAGGGGAGCCATGAGGCCTCCTGGCCCCTGGAGGAGCGTGACAGAGGGCAGCACCCAAACCCCGATCGCCCTGTGGCTCTGTGGGTGAGAGGGGGCAGGGCCACAACCTCCCTATCCGCTCTGCTCTGTTCATGAAAGGGGAAGGCGCCCCAACCCCCTGATCTGTGCCTGATACGGGGGAGCTCCCCAACCCCCTGATCGGCCCTGCTCTGTGTGTGACAGGGTGCGGCGCCCCAACCCCCCCATTGGCCTTGCCCTGAGTGTGACAGGGGGGAGCTCCCCCATGGGCCCTGCTCTGTGTGTGACGGGGTGCAGCCACAACCTCCCCATAGGCCCTGCCCTGAGTGTGACAGGGGGGAGTGCCCCAACCCCGATTGGCCCTGCTCTGTGGGTGACAGGGGGCAGCGCCCCAACCTCCCCATCGACGCTGCCTTGAGTGTGACAGGGGGCGGCGCCCCAACCCCCCAATCGGCCCTACCCTGAGCGTGACTGAGAGTGGCATCGCAACCTCCTGATCCACCCTGCTCTGTGCATGACAGGGGGCGGCGCCCCAACTCCCCAATCGGCCCTGCTCTGAGCCCGACCAGGAGCTGCGGGGCAAGCACCTAGGGACTGGGCCTGACCTCTGCCACCCGGGAGTGGGCCTAAGCCAGCAGGTTGTTATCTCCTGAGGGGTCCCAGACTGTGAGAGGGCACAAGTGGGGCTGAGGGACAGCCCCAACCCCCGCCAGTGCACAAATTTTTGTGCACTGGGCCTCTAGTCTTAGTATAAAATTTAAGTTGCTTACTTAACAGAAAATGCCTAATAATGAATCACCTAAATATCAGATCTAAATGACTTCCTTGAAAAATCAAAATAGAATGTTGTGTTGGAGTCCTGCAAATTTTCCTAGAATGCAAATTCCAGATCATGAATGTGGAGAGCACCTGGGAAGGCACATGGGCATTTCTTTAATTATTGTCAGCTGAATCCAGTTGGGCAAAGCCATGTCCTGAAAACATCCTTTGCCAAAAGGCAGGAGTGTTGTCAGCTTGACCTTCAGTCCAGGTGCCAGGGGGTAGGTTTTGTTATTTAAATCCAGCCAAGTACCAGGAATGAATACGACTTGGGTCCACCCAAGAATGTGCATAATCTCCTTTGTCTTGACTTTTAGTAAAACTTCCTGTTTTTTTGCTGTATTGGCTTGGGGTCCCTTGTCCCTGTCTCATCATCAGAGGACAATGGTCCCACCTGGCCCCAGCTTTTTTCTTCCATCTCTGTGTCTGTCTCTTTCTTTCATTTTCTCAGTCCCCAGCCGCCCCTACTCAGGAACTGGACTGCTCTCTAGCCGCGATGGACGCAGAGAAGAGAGACATGAAAGCAGAAAAACAAAGTAGAAAAGATGGAATGAAAATGCCTATTTGTACACAACAGGCAAAATGAGTTTTGTATTTTTTTCTTGCAATTTTTACAGGGTTGGGTGTGGTGTGGGAATAGGTAGAGTTCTAATTACATTTTACTTGAATATATACTACAGGTATATATTCAACAACTGGTAATATAGCATTAACCAATAGTTACTCTTATGGCTAAGACTATGATTAATAGTAAACTGTTCAGAATAAAACCAGAAGACTATGTCTAATGCTGGGGATATAGGCATACAAGAATTTTTTCCAGAGGAGATTGATATAGTGTGGAGGGAACTTGAAACAATGCCATATGAACACTCACTGAAGGATCTGGGGTTAGTGAACTGGAGGAAAGGGAGAGGGTTTCTGGTAAAATCATCTATTGCCAAAAACTGAAGGAAGAGGGATTAAATTTATTCTGCATAATACAAAGTGATAGATTTAGGAACAACAGGACTGAAGGAATATGGATTTTAGTTCAAATTAATAGTTCAAGCTATTCAAAGGGGGGGATGAACTACTTCATGAGCTACTGAGTGCTCTGCACCGGTAAGACATTCTTGAGATCGCTACTGAGGAACTCAAGCAGTCAGTAAAGGAGCCAGAGCTTACAGCATTAGGGCTTCTCCAACCCTGGGACTCTGACTCTGAATTAGCACATCAGCTGTCCAGAGCAGGAGATGAAAT
This sequence comes from Myotis nattereri, assembly GCF_964212035.1. NCBI lineage: Eukaryota > Metazoa > Chordata > Mammalia > Chiroptera > Vespertilionidae > Myotis > Myotis nattereri. Next base: position 85,512,004 of record NC_138082.1, on the reverse strand, counting down.
GATTAGGCTACTAGGCATTCTCTACTAAAAACACGGACAGGCTTAAAAAAATGCTTTAACTGTAGCTTGTTACAGAGTTTTCTAAAAGTGGAACAGAGTTCAAAATTTACTAATTCATTCAACAATTATTTATTGATTATCTATTACTATTACTAGAGCAAGTGGGAGAAGAAGGAGGCCATTTTAGCTATGGTAGTCAGAAGGGAAGGACTTTCTGAGGATCACACGTGACAGGAAACCTGAAGGAAGTGAGAGTATAAGTCATACAAAATCAGGAAAATCATACAAAATGTAGGCAGAAGGAATAGCAGGAAAGCCAGCACAGAACAGAGTGAGCAAGGCTGAGTGGTAGGCAAGGAGGTCAAGAACTTACATTTTACTCCAAGTGTGAAGAATGGAAGCCACTATACTTTGAGCAGGAAACTGACATGACAAGACAGGTTTAGGTTTCAAAGCCTACTCTGGCTGCTATTCCAGTAGGAAACACTAATAATTATGAAAACTATCCAGTGCTACGTAGACTACTTACCATTAGGTCGGACTAGAAGTACAAGTTCCCCAGAATGTCTCTCACAGCTAGCTTTAATAAACAGGACAACCTGGTCATGGGTATGTTCTGCAATGTCCCGACCATTGATCAGTACAACTTGGTCCCCTTCATTCAATCGAGGGACACAGAGGTCAGCCTGCAACGTAATGCAAATAAGGTTTCAGATTTGTACATGGCTTTCAAAAAGTAAAGCACAAAAATTTATTTTTATAGACTCTATAGAACTAAAACTACATATAGAAAAACATCTATCCATTCATTCATCTACTCAAAAAAACAAAAAAACAAACCAAACAGAAATCTAGCTTTCCCATGAAGATACTATACTTTTTTCTATTTTCATTCAACAATTTTTCCCCTGATGCCTTATTACATGCATAGCCATACAGATAAGACTAGTTATCTGGAATGCCTAGGCACAGTCAGGCCTCACTTTGCACTATCCAGATACGTACAAATTTCTGTTACCACAGTTTAGTCAAGTAACACCTATCTCTCAACAAGGTGCAAATTTCAGTTTCCACTGTGAATGTATTAATTGTAAATAATCACATAAAATACAATCTTTGCTGCTAGATTGTAGTCCAAAACTCTCTACATAAATAATAGACATATCACGACCAATGACCCAACACATCACTTCCTTCAATGTCTGCTGGTGATCTGTCGCTGGGCACCTGTTACTCAGTTCCTGCAGAGACAGCAAAGTGTATACTTGTGCTGCCTCATCTCCCAACAATAAACCCACATAAAAATGGATAAAAAACAGCTGATGGTGGAAATATACACTGCTACTGTTTAAGACAGTGGTCGCCAACCTTTTGGACCTCACAGACCACCATCTCAGAGACTAGATATACAGAGAAGGGGATTTAGTGAAGGGGAACTTATCAACATGATGAAAGTGGGTATAATAAAAAGGATGAAGTTTTTATTGAGGACATGATGCTGGCATAAAACTTCTCATTAAAGGAGAAGATTTTGGAGATTTTGGAGATATTTTACAACATTAAAAATGCAGAGAACTGCCCAGCTGGTGTGGCCCAGTGGTTGAGTGTTGACCTAGGAACCAAGAGGTAGGTCACAGTTCAATATCAGGCTAGGGTACATGCCTGGGCTGTGCACTGGATCCCTAGTGGGGGGTGTGCAGGAGGCATCCAATCAATGATATTCTCTCATCATCGATGTTTCTATCTCTCTCTCCCTCTCCTTTCCTCTCTGAAATCAATAAAAGTTTACTTAAAAAAATGCAGAGGACCAAACATTGGAAGTAAATTCAAACTTAGAAAGAATTATAACAATTTGCTAAGACAAGAAAGAATGCTCACTCTGTATTTTAATTTATATGACGAGAAGGGCACAAGCCTGTTCAAACTACTTGTTATAAGTTTTCATGAAGAAATAAAATACTTAAGTTCTCAATGTTTCTAATGTTTAGAATGACAGGACAGTAAATCAGTATTAATTTTACTTTTTTTTTTTAAAAAAATAAGCACTGGTTTCACAGATTTTATTTATTTATCCTCTTCTGAGGACATGCACTGATTTTAGAGAGGAGGAAGGGAATGGGAGAGAGAGACATCAATTAGCTGCCTCCCATACGTGCCCCAACTGGGACTGAACCAGCAACCTAGGTATGTGTCCTGACAGGAAATCAAACTGCAATCTTTTGGTGTATGGGACGATGCTCCCACCAACTGAGCAATCTGGCCAGGGCTAGTTTTACTATTTCTCATATCCCTATACATTTATAAGGGAAAGTAAGAGACATTTTAATGAAAAATTTAAAGGTCTTAGAAACAACCATAATTTTCCCCATTGATTATCAAGGTCACTTTATATAGTTTCAGCTTAAATGGTCATTTTTATGGTCCTGTACTACTGTGCAAAGTGATGACTGCCTGTATTTTATTGAGAAAATAAATAATTCAAATGAGATAAACAGAAATATGGACAGCAATAAGGAGGCATGGGAAGAATGTCTGAAGGATGATAGAGCAGATAGAGAAGGAAATGATGGGGCTGGGCCTCACACAAAAAAGGAACTTCCTGTTGCAAAAGCTTGAAGACTTGAAAACATGACTACTCAAATTCACTATAAGCACAGTCAATAAAATCCAACACGATATATTATTAATGAAAAGAACACTGGTCTGGGAACCATATTCTTCCTCTACTGCTTATAAAATGTGTGCTCTGGACACCCGAAACTCTGAAAAGGGAGCAGATATCTGCTCTGATTATAATAACAAAGAGCTGTGAAGATAAAAATGATGTAAGTATGCAAAATGTTAAAATCTGGAGAACTCAAATTTAAGGTTACAACCATTCTCCCTAGTTGCTTTTTTCTATCCTTCTTGTAGTGAAGCAGATGATAGTCCTATACGCTTTCTGTGTATTAGTAGTGTGATACGTTTATGTATCAATTTGGTCCAAGTTTTGTAAACGTCTTCAAGGTACCCAAAGAGTGGTGAACTGGAAGATATTAATGGTTCTGGGAGAAAAGGGTTATAGCGAAAAAAGTTATACTCTCACCTTACTTTGTGGATAGTATAGTTAATGAAAAGAGGAGGTAATCTATGTGCTAAGGAGAAGATAGCTATGAATCTCTAACTGTACCTTCATATAGCCACTGATACAACAAAGGGTTGAGGCGAAAGGGCAGTATTAACCAAAATGCTATATCTAACATGCAGAGATTTTTTTTTTTAAATATATTTTATTGATTTTTTTACAGAGAGGAGGGGAGAGGGATAGAGAGTTAGAAACATCGATGAGAGAGAAACATCGATCAAATGCCTCCTGCACACTCCCCACTGGGGATGTGCCAGCAACCAAGGTACGTGCCCTTGACCAGAATCGAACCTGGGACCCCTCAGTCCCCAGGCCGACGCTCAATCCACTGAGCCAAACCGGTTAGGGCCAGAGATTTTTTTTTTTAACCCATTATCATTGAAGGGAAAGAACTCTCTGATGCTTAATCTGCTTTTTCAGTTATGTTTATAATTTTTTATTTGCATTTCATTCTGATTTGGAAAGTCCAGATGAATTGTATATTAAAATAAATTTTGTTGCATAAACAGCTATTGGCTTAAAGATGATCACACTGGAACAAAAATTTGACTTTACTTGGGAATTATTTTATCCATTTCAGAAGGAGTACAATAAAAAAACATTAAAATATTTAAAACTCTTTTTCCCCCCCACTTAAAATGAGGTTTCCAATTGGGAGATTGTGATGGTCTCCAAATTAGTAAAATAATATAAAAATGATAAACTTCTATTGTTTTAACTTGTCCTAAATTCAGCTAATATATATATGGAACACAGTTCTACGTGCCAAAAAGGAAACATTTACCAATAATCTGTATAGCCTAAAAAGAAAATTTAGAGTCACAGAATTCTGTTTGGAAGTGAACCTACTACCTATAGAATGTTCCCTGAACATCCTTGACTTAATTAATAACTATCCACATTCACTGCTCAGAAAAATCAATATTTCTTTTTTTGTGTCATTCACTGATTATTACAACTGGCATAATAAAAAAGGTTTATTGCATTTTCTAATTATAAAAGCAATGCATACTCACTGTCATGATCTATACAAAAAGGAATATAGAATTGATAAATATCAGTAATTCCACTACTCAGATAAAACACTGTTAACATTTTAAGCATGTATCTAGACTTTTTAATACACATAATTCACATTTTAAAAAACTGGATCAAATATAAATGTAGAATTGTAATACTCATTTTTTATAATATCTTATGAACATATCTACATACTAGAATAGAGCTACATCATCCTTTTCAATAGCTGCAAAGCAACACATAATGTATTTCACCAGCTCTGATGATGTACATTTGATTTGCCCCTGATTTTTTACTGTTATAAACAATACTACAGTGAACATCCTTGTATATCTTTTGTTCCCTAGCACAACTGTTTCATTAGAGGCCATCCATTGTCAGGTCAAAAGATATATATTTAAGTTGTAATTAAAACCATTTCTTGTGTTCTTCCCTCCCATTCCCCTCTCTAGAGTCAACTTCTTTCAACATCTTAGCTACATCTTTTGTGTTTATCTCAGTAACTCCACATATCTCCCCTATTTGTGTTTTTTTTTAGTTTTCTATGTTAGACATTATCTATCTTACTACTTGATCAGAATTTAACAGCCTTTTATCTCTTCATCTGTAGTCAAAACATATACATAGTTATCATTAAATATATACTAAATAAATAATTTTGGACTATTTTTCTCATCTTTGCCCCCGTCCTTCATATGTATAGTAGATTCAAGAGTAATTTTATACATTGTATCCATGTCCTGTCCCCTATGACCTCAAGACTGTTTTTTTTTTTTTTTCTTTCAAGCTTTTAATGAGAGAAAAAAAATCACATGAAGCCCAGGGCTGGCAAATGCTACCCAGGCTCCAAGAGGGAGTGGCTGTGATTATTACTACTTTAATGAACTGTTCTTGAGAACAAAGGAAATGAGGGAACTTCTAGGTGCCTCAGCTCAAGGCGGGAAAGACTGGTTTAAAAGAGGACATCTGACTCAAACTGGATCTCTGATTGGTTTATTTGCCAGGAGCCTGTAATTTGTACATGCTTAATTGTTTTGGGTTGCTGAGCTGGTAATATATAAATATGGAAGTTACTAGTAGTCATATCCTCCTACCATGTGGACTGAGGACAAAATAACAGTAGCTATACAATTTTAATTTAGCAGAGATTTAGGAGTCATAATTATATCTGAAGGCAGAGTGTGTCTGGTGGTGGTGATATTACAGGACTTGACCTGTCACTAAATACACTATTTTTATTCAGACTAATATATTTGAAGTGGTTTGAGAGATGTTGAAGATTCAGTGTACAAAATGGTTTGCACTGAGAGAAGAATGGGACATTCACATAAGAAATATAGATAAAAAGTAGAGAGTGACTGATGAGTACTTTCTGGAGGTGTAAGGGTGTTCCTGTGCTTGGTTTTATGAGACATCTATGTAGCTCTATGTTAATTTTTTTTGTTCTTGATGAAGCAGTAAAAACAGTTAACTTAATTAATCTCAATCCTTGAATATGCACCTTTTAATATATGACAAAATGAAAACTGCAAATAAAACATTTTTGCATCAAACTGAAGTATGATAGAGTCTAAAGAGAAGCTGTAGTTATGCTGAAAGGGATATTCCATAAGTAAATGTCCTATTATTTGCAACCAACAAAGTCCTTCAAAATCAAAACAACAGGTTATGCTATCCTTAATTAATCTTGACTCTGATCTTCAAACTAACTTTGAGGTAGCTGCAAAACACCAAAAAAGACATAAGTGATCTCTTTCTCTCAAGCTGCTGATTTATATACCTTCCCTAGGGGCAGGGAGACAGTTAAATGATAAAGGGTGCTGACTGAAAAGTCCTTGCAGACCATTTAGGTAAAGTAGGCAACAACATAAATGTAAATTTGAAAGCGATATTTGCTGCATGGAAGAGCAATAAAGCTAATGAAGCCATAATTAATTAAGAGCTGTCCATATTGATGAGCATGAAGTTCATGAGTGCTGAGATAAACAATGGGAACAGGGGAAGTCATCACAATGGGTACCTAAAATATTTTCACCCTTTCTGTTTATAATGTTCATAAAAAGTTTAAAAATTGTCCTTATAAAGAAAAAATAATCACTAGTACTATTTCTATTTAAGTTTTTTTTTAAACATAAGAAGGCAAATGGAATCTAAGTAAACAATTCTAAATGAAAAAACAAGCAAAAAACCCCACACAAAATAAATAAAAAATATACATCCTGTCTACATTTAAAGAAATATGTTTTTTTATTGATTTCAGAAAGTAAGGGAAAGGGAGAGAGATAGAAACATCAATGTTAAGAGAGGATCATTGATCGGCTATCTCCTGCACGCCCCCTACTGGGGATCAAGCCTGCAACCCAAGCATGTGTTCTGACTAGTAATCAAACCGTAACCTCTTGGTTTATAGGTCAACACTCAACCTCTGAACCCCACCAGCTGGGCTCCTGTCTACATTTTGCTGTGTAAGGGGTTATTCTGATAAGATCTATTTACACTTTAGAAGCACTGAAAGTCATACACCAGCTTCTTTGTAAACACAAGGATTTTAAAAACTCTTATAGACAGGGAATAAATAAAAACTAACTTTCCAGCAATTTAAGATAGCCAACCAACAACAGTAGATACTTGACAAATTAAAAGAATGATTATTTCTTTTAACTAATTAAAATAAGTACATATTCTTGAAAATTGGGTTTACTTGGGAGATTAAGATAACTCACAGGTGTTCCTGGTGCTACTCGGGACACGATCACAGGCATCTTCTGATCAAATCCTCCCTTAAAAACAGAGCAAATCAAATATTAGCAAAATAGAAACATCTTAATTTAAAAACTGAGTACAATAGAAATTTTAGATTACCTTTACATTGAATCCAAATCTTCCATTTTCGTCAGGTTTCATTCTGATTAGAACAAGATGATCATGTGGAATACCACCATTAGGCTTAAAAAGACAAATATAAATAACTTGTAATTTTCTTTACTTACATACACATTAAGTATGCTTTTTTGTATGTTGACATTATCTATAGTATATAAAGAATCACAATTTAAATTAAAATGTTAACTCAGAAAAGTACATTTTGAATAACAGGACTTAGGGAATGGCGTGTTACCCCAACTAGATTTATTTTCTCATACTTTTGTGCCACCGCATGCTAGACTTTAAGTGCCGAGACAGGAGCTTTATCAATTATTATTTTTAAATTAATTCTTAGAGAGAGAGGAAGAGGGAGAAAGAGAGAAACATCAATTTGTTTTTCCACTTATTTATGCATTTATTGGTTGATTTTGTATGTGTCCTGACTGGGGATTGAACCTGCAACCCTGGTGTATCAGGACGATGCTCTAACCCACTGAGCTATCTGGCCAGGGCTTACCAGTTAATTTTAATTCATTAATTGCAATATCTCTATAACCTGGCTTAAAGCTTTGCATGCAGCAAGTGCTCATAGTGTTACATGAATTCATGTTACTCCCTCTACTTTTAAAAAACAGCCTTATTGAAATATAATTCACATACTATAGACTTTACCCAATCAAGGTGCATAATTCGATAATTTTTCTATCACAGAGTTGTACAAACATCACTACAATTTTATTTTAGAACATTTTCATCACCCCCAAAATAAATCCTGTATCCATTAGCAGTCATTCCCCAACCCTTCACCCCATTCCCTAAGTCCTATTCAACTACAAATCTACTTTCTGTCTCTATAGATGTAATTATTCTGGACATTTCACTTATTTAAAATTATATAATATACTAGAGGCCCGGTGCTCAAAAATTTGTGCACTCGGAGGGGTCCCTCAGCCTGGCCTGTGCCCTCTCGCAGTCTGGGACCCTCGGGGGATATCCACTTGCTGGCTTAGACCTGTTCCCTGGGGACTGGGCCTAAGCTGGCAGTCAGACATCCCTCTGGCAGTCTGGGAACCCTCGGGGGATGTCCACTTGGCAGTGGGGAGCAGGCCTAATCTGCAGTCGGACATCCTTAGCACTGCTGAGGAGGTGGGAGAGGCTCCCATCACCACTGCTGTGCTGGCAGCCATCAGCCTGGCTTGTGGCTGAGCAGAGCTCCCCCTGTGGGAGTGCAATGACCACCAGGGGGCACCTCCTGTATTGAGTGTCTGCCCCCTGGTGGTCAGTGTGTGTCATAGTGACCAGTCGTTCTGCTGTTAGGGTCAATTTGCATATTACCTTTTTATTATATAGAATAGAGGCCTGGTGCACGAGTGGGGGTCGGCTGGTTTGCCCTGAAGGGTGTCCCGGATTAGGTTGGGGGTCACGCTGGGGTTCCTTGCCAGCCTAGGTGAGGAGCTGAGGGCTGTTTTCAGACTGGCCACACCGCCTTCAGGGTGGGGGTCCCTACTGGGGTGCCTGGCCAGCCTGGGTGAGGGGCTGATGGCCGTTGTCAGGCTGGCCACTATCCCGGCGACCCAAGCTCCCAACCTCTTTTTTTTTTTCTTTCTGGGATTTATTTATCTTCTAAAATTGAAACTTTGTAGCCTTGAGTGGAGCCCAGGTCAGCTGGAAGCCTGGGCTCCCGGCCCCTCCTTGGGCAGAGGCCACCGCTGGCTGGAAGCAGGTATCTGGGATTTATTTATCTTCCATAATTGAAACTTTGTAGCCTTGAGCGGAGCCCAGGGCTGGCCAGGGCAGGCGGGAAGCTTGGCTTCCTCCATCGCCGGGGGCAACCCAAGCCTCCTGCTCACTCCAGCTCCGAGGCCACCGCCATCATAGTTGGGTTAATTTGCATACCTGCGCCTGATTGGCTTGTGGGCGTGGCTTGAGCGTAGTGGAGGGATGGTTAATTTGCATGTTTCCCTTTTATTATATAGGACTAGAGGCCCGGTGCACAAAAATTTGTGCACTCGGGGGGGGGGGGGTGGTCCCTCAGCCCGGCCTGTGCCCTCTCGCAGTCTGGGACCCCTCGGGAAATAACGACCTGCTGGCTTAGGCCTGCTCCGGGTGGCAGAGGGCAGGCCCAATCCCTAGGTGCAGCCCCTGGTTGGGCTCAAAGCAGGGCCGATCGGGGAATTGGGGCGCCGCCCCCTGTCATGCACAGAGCAGGGTGGATCGGGAGGTTGCGATGCCACCCTCAGTCACGCTCAGGGTAGGGCTGATTGGGGGGTTGGAGCACCGTCCCGTCACACTCAAGGCAGGGTCAATGGGGAGGTTGCGGCGCCACCCCCTGTCACGCACAGAGCAGAGCCGATCAGGGGGTTGGGGAGCTGCTCCCTGTCACGCACAGAGCTGCAGAGCAATCAGGGGGTTGGGGCGCCTTCCCCTGTCATGAACAGAGCAGGGCGGATAGGGAGGTTGTGGCCCTGCCCCCTGTAACACACAGAGCCGCAGGGCGATCAGGGGGTTTGGACGCTGCCCCCTGTCAGGCACAGAGCAGGGCCAATCAGGGGGCTGGGGTGCCGCCTTCTGTCACACACAGAGCAGGGCCCGTGGGGGGGGGGGGGCGGGGCGTTGGAGCACCGCACCATGTCACACACACAGAGCCGCAGGGCGATCAGGGGGTTGGGGAGCTCCCCTCTATCAGGCACAGAGCGGGGCTAATCAGGGGGTTGGGGCACCGCACCGTCACACACAGAGCAGAGCGGATAGGGAGGTTGTGGCCCCGCCGCCTGTCACACACAGAGCCGCAGGGCAATCGGGGGTTTGGGCGCTGCCCCCTGTCACGTTGATCCTGGTGTTGGGAGGCCTCGTGGCTCTGCTGATCCTGGTGCTGGGAGGCATATTACCCTTTTACTATATAGGATAGAGGTCTGGTGCATGGGTGGGGGCCGGCTGGTTTGCCCTGAAGGGTGTCCTGGATCAGGGTGGGGGTCCCCACTGGGGTGCCTGGCCAGCCTGGGTGAGGGGATGATGGCTGTTTGCAGCTGGTCACACACCCTTCAGGGTGGGGTCCCCACTGGGGTGCCTGGCTAGTCTGGGTGAGGGGCTGAGTGCTGTTTTCAGGCTGGCGGGTGACTGAAGCTCCCAACTGCTCCTTTTATTCTTTTCTTTTTTTATTCTGGGCCAGCTTTAGCTCTGGCTCCAGCTCTGAGGCCTCTGCTGCTGAAAGCAGGTATCTGGTTTGTTTGTGTTCTATAATCAAAACACTGTATCAACTCCAGCTCTGAGATCCTGGCTCGTTGAAAGCAGGTTTCTGGGGTTTTGTTTAGCTTCTATATTTGTAACTATGTTTCAAACTGCAAGCTCAGAGGCCAGCAAGGCAGGCAGGGGAACGTTGGTTTCCTCCGTCACTGAAGCAAGCAAGCCTCATGTTAGTTTCAAGCTGCCTGGCTGCCGGCCGCCATTGTGGCTGGCAGTTAATTTGCATATCGCCCTGATTAGCCAATGGGAAGGGTAGCAGACGTACGCTAATTACCATGTTTCTCTTTTATTAGATAGGATGGTTATTTGTTACTGGCTTCTTTCACTTATCATGTTTTATGCCTGCTCTTTGAGGGTAAGTATCTGGCTAATTCTTACTTATCCTTCAAGTCACAGTTCAGAGATGATCACTTCTGGGAAGTCTTTCCTTAACCCCACAGCTGCATTAGTTATTTATATATACTTGTAAATTCTCTATAATCACTTCTAATTATAAACTTTATATTGCCTTCAAATTGTCTTCCTACTTGCTTGCTCTAGATCCCATCCTCTCTTCCATACTCAAGAATATTGCTATAGCAATTCTTTACCCTCCTGCCTTATCCATTTCCCTCATCCTCTTGGAAATACTCTTATTTCTCCCATTAAAACAACAACAACTCCTCTCCTCTGGACTCCACTTCCCCATCTAGCTACTGCCCTTTCTTTCCTTCCTCTTACTGCTAAACTTTTGTTTTGTTGTTGTTGATTACCACCCACGCACCCACCCTCCCCCACCTTCTCTCTGAGATTCCCCACTCTGTTCCATGTCTCTGGGTCCATTCTGTTCATCAGTTTATTTTGTTACTTAGATTCCACATCTGAGTGAGATCATGTGATACTTGTCTTTCTCTAAACTTCTTGAAAGAGTGTTCCCATTTGCTGTCCTTCTCACTCCATCCTAGAGTCTGGTTTTCATCCCTAGCACTTCACTAAAACTGTTCCCATTACGGTCACCAGAGGTTTTCACATTGTTCCAGTGTTCAATTCTCAGTCCTCATCTTACTTGACTTACCAGTAGCATTTGACAAAGTTGATTATTCTCTCTGTGACTTTATTCCCACAAGTCAGTTGACTACCTTTCTATCTGCGTCTCCTCAGTCTCAGTTGCTGGTTGTTTTTTTTTCTTATCTCCCTACTGTTTAGAATTTAGAGGGCCAAAGCTCAATTTCTAGAATCTCTTATTTAGAAATCTATACACAACACACCTCCTTGGTGATTTCTTCCTACCTCATGGTTTAACATATTGTCTATAGACCATCAGTTTTCAATGTCACAACTCCAGCTTGAACCTCAAATCCAGAATCCCATCTCCAAATGGATTTCTGATAGACATCTCAAACTTAGCATGTCCAAAACTGAGCTCCTGATATTCCACCCATACCTGCTCTACTTGTAGTCTTTCAGACCTTAGTAAATGGAAACTTCACCTTTCTAGTTGTTCAGGGCAAAAACCTTGCTTCTATCCTTCATCTCTCTTTCTCTAGTACACCCCATCTAATCCATCAGCATATTATGTTAGTTTTACTCTAAAAATATATCCAGAATAAAGTCATGTCTTATTCCTTCTGTGGCTACCATTACTTGCTTGGAATACTTCAATATGTTATAACAACTATCTCTACTACCCTGCTCTCAGGCTATTTTCAATAGAACAGCTAGAGCGAAACAGGTCACATTACGCTACTTCTCTCCTCAGATCTGTATGTGCATTTGCTTCCTACCTCACTCAGGGTTTAAAACAAAGTCTTTATAAGACAAGGCTTTCAGGATCTGACCCTGTCCTGTACCCATTTCCTCCTCATTTGCTGACTTTGCTCTAGCCACACTGACTTCCTTGATTGTATCAGTCATATCCCTGCCTTTGTACCTACCATTCCCTCAACTTATCTAAATGGCTTATCACTAAGTTCATTCCTGGCTATATTATCTAAAATTGTAACACTCTTGAAATTCCCTATGCCTCTGGCTTTATGTTTCGCCCTAGGATTTATACTATCTAATATGCTATAGACTTAAATTACGTGCCTTGTTTACTATTTGTCTCACCCTAATACCCAGAATGTAAGTTTCTTGAAGGCAAGGTGGTTTTTTTTTTTAATTCCATAAAATCCTCAAACCCACAACAATGCATGGCATACAGTAGCTACTCAATAAAGAAATGAATGAAAAAACTAACTACACTGTAGATTGTTTAATAGCAGGGACCATGTCTTACCTGTCTCTGTATTCCTACTACCTACCGAAGTACCTTAGCACACAGAAAGATCTCAATAACTATGAACCAATGAATGAATAAATGATACAAAAGACTCACCACAGAGGTAACACTAAAGTTGCCATTTTTGGTAAGGATTCTTCTTTCTTTTTGATGTGTCTATGGTGGTGGGACAACAATAAGTGTGGGAGACTAGAGTGAGTGAGTGCCTCTTGCCTTTCAACTTGAGATAACGTGGGAGGGCCATAGGTGGAAAAACGAGAGGGCCATGTGTTCAATGGCTACCAGAAATTTCTGGCAGTGCCAAACCTGCTGTGGACCCTTTTCTCCCTGCATCTTATTTTATTTCCTGATGTCCCTATTAAGTTTCCTGAAATATACCCATACTTTGTCTGTCCTTATCCATCTCATGAACACTGTGTATCCTTAAAATTTATTGATAATCTCACTTTTGCTTTAATCTCTCATCTATCTACAAAAGCAATAAAAATTTGTAAATCAGGGGATTTTAACAATTTATCATTTGTTGTGGTAAAAACATGTTCTCTAAGGCAAAAGTACCAACATAATCCATATATATAGTCAAAAGGTTGATGAAAATGATAGTCTCTGCACTCAGTGAATTATAATCAAGTTAATGATATTTAATGGACTATTAGCATTTGTTCTAGAAATGTGTTTTACAAGACTAAAATCAACATATATTTATTAAAAATTAATGTCTAGAGCAGGGGTAGGCAAACTTTTTGACTAGAGGGCCACAATGGGTTCTTAAACTGGACCGGAGGGCCGGAACAAAAGCATGGATGGAATGTTTGTGTGAACTAATATAAATTCAAAGTAAACATCATTACATGAAAGGGTATGGTCTTTTTTTTTTTTTAGTTTTATTCATTTCAAATGGGCTGTAGTTTGCCCACGGCTGGTCTAGAGTAATGAGCATTTTATAAATGATGATAAAAGGAAATTCCAGTTAGGTTATATCATGTCATAATTTATGAGCAAACATATGATAAAAAAGAGAAAATGCTACAAAACATGCCACTGTACAAAAATAACTTCATTTATAATTTTAAAATTTCAAAGAAATATGAGAATATTTGAAGCTACTTACAGTAGATTTTTCAGGGGAAGATGGAACATCAAATGCCTCGTTAATATGGTTTTCCAGATCTTGTTGCGAATATGAATAATACATCTGGTTCCAGCTGTTTTTCTTCGATTGTTTGGGCGGTAAAGCTGGAGGCTGCCCATCCCCAGGGGTCTCTTGTGATCTAGATAGGAAAAAGGAAAAGAATGAATTGTTACTAAAAGCTAGAGTCAAGCAACTCAGATATTTACGATGTCTAGTAAGAGACAAGCTTTAGCCCTGACCTGTTTGGCTCAGTGGATAGAGCATCGGCCTGCAGACTCTAAGGTCCCAGGTTCGATTCCAGTCAAGGGCATGTACTTTGGTTGCGGGCACATCCCCAGTAGGAGGTGTGCAGGAGGCAGCTGATCGATGTTTCTCTCTCTTTATCCCTTTCCCTTCCTCTCTGTAAAAAATCAATAAAATACATTTTAAAAAAAACAACAAGCTTTAAATACCATATTGATTTGCAAATGCCACTGTTTAATGAAATATTTTTACGGTTGAAGTTTAAATAGCATATTTAATTTCCTACTTCATCAAATCTGTAATCAATACTACATATAATAAAATCTATGTCAAGGGTATCCACGTGAAGATGTTTATTAATCTACTCTAACAGTGTATATACCTTTCCAAAAACCTTTTTAAAAAAGTTTTCAGTGCAGTCATACGAATAGCCAGGGAACAAGGCAGGCAAAGAGAAATAAGAACTGAGAGGTGAGCCATTCCACAGGTAAAACAACTGGTAGTCTAGAGAAGTTAAGTGGCCCAATTTATTTAGAAATAAAACACAATTAATGAAAGTAATGAACTCAATGCTGCAACCAGGATTAGAATCTGATTAAAAATGCTGAGATCACCAAAAAGACAAAACTGAATGAGACCTTGTTAGAGCATATAACTTAAGGGGAAAAAGCGAAAATCCAATTAACATTAGAGAACATAAGCCACAGTCTGTAACAGGAGGTACTGATAAAAAAAAAAGAAAAGCTAGGTATAATAGGGGAAGTGTCAAGGTAAAAAATTGTAGCTTTTGAGAATAGAGAACAGATGATGGTTGCCAGAGGTGAGAGGGGCTTGGGTACTGGGTGAAAAAGGTGAAGGGAATAGAAAGTACAAATTGGTAGTTACAAAATAGTCAAGGGAATGTAAAGTACAGCAAAGGGAATATAGTCAATAATATTGTAATAACTATATATTGTGCCAGGTGGGTACTGAAAATATTGGGGGAAACACTTTGTAAAATATGTGATTTGTCTAACTACAATGCTGTATACCTGGAACTAATTCAAATAATATTGAATGTAAACTGTAATTGAGACACAAAATAATAAAAGTGCAAGTACAGAGTATGTTAACATTACTTGTGAATTTCTCACAAAGACCAGAAGGGGGAGCCAGTGGTTCAACTTGTATGCTAGAAGGCATGCATCCAGGAAGCTGTGGAGTTGAGGAGACGAGGCAAGGGAAAAATGGTCCTTGATAAGAGCACTGACCATCGCTGGGCTTATTATTTATCTCTGAGATGGCAGGAGGTCCTTTGGGGAGAATAAAATAATTACCGTCCATTGCTTAAGGACAGATAAGAAGTTAATAGCTGCTGTAATACTCAGGCATGTATTTTACTCAGTTTCTGTTTATTTTTGTTGACTAACAACATATGCCTAAGATACAAGTTATAAGGCCTTGAGGAAGTAGAACGGTATTCGATTATATTGCTGTTCAAAAATCATTCTTCACCCTTCCCATTTGACATTAAGCTTGGCTGTATGACCTGCTCTGGCCAATAAAATATGAATAGAAGTGGTATGCTTCTCCTTTTGAAAGGGAGCTTTAAGAAACGGTTCTGGACTCATTATGCTTCTCTTTTTCTTCAGCCATGATCAGCCACGTCCCAAACAGGGGCTGGAGTCAGTCTGGGTCCTGGAATAAAAAAGACATGGGTCGAGGCATAGTCGATCCATGATGTACATATGGTATAAGAAAAAAATAATCTGTGTTGCCAGTCACTGTAAGCGGGGGTAATTTGCTACAGCACGGCATACTTTAGCTCAACAACTAATACACAGATTACTGCCGCAGTGGCCCTTAGATACATATGCTCTCCCTTGGTAGAGAAGCTGTGAACTTAGAGGCTCCCTGCTAAATATCTGGTGACTATTGGTAGGGAACTAAAAATCTGATTAGTGCCAAGGAAGTCAGAGGGATTAATAATGAATGGTGTAACTTTATGTCCTCCAGGGAGGGTTCCCTAATGAGAATCATACTCCTTCTGAAATTGAATAAGCCATTGTAAAATATAATAATTAAGTAGGTAAACAAGAATGCCCACTCAGTCTAACTTTCTACATAGAAGTCTGCAGAGCATAAAATGCTCTCAATTCTGATAAACCTATAATACTGCATCAGAGAATATACCTCTCCTTTTTAGCAAAAGCTTCCTTGAGGTCTATCTTGATGGCCAGGGATTCCAGGTACTAAACATACTAGTTTTTATTCTATTAGTTTCAACTGCTAAGAAACCATGCCTCTAAGGTTCAATACAATCTAATGCTGTGAGTCCAAAAAAAATGTTCCCACAGATTAGAATACAGACATGAATGCCGTGCTACAAGGGATTAAGAAAGATGAAGATGGACATCTCTTGGCGGAGCCTCACAGATGTGACATTTCTAAAAAGCAGTTGATTAAAAGCCTCCAAGACTTAAAAAAAAAACAACCCAGAAGTTCCTGGATTCCACATATTTCGATCGGTAGGTCTCATTATTCCTTACTTAGGCAAGGTGAAGAGAAACTTTTCCTAATTTTGTATTCAGCTGTCATACTCAAGAAGCATTTAGCTTCAAACTAAAAGTCTGTAGGGAAGAGTGTAAGGGCCGAGATCAGATAGGAATGGAGTCAGAGCGACTTTCTTTATCCTTTGTCCACTAATAGTCTAAACATAGTGCCAAAATATGCTACAAACTGATGCCCGATCTGTAGAGTAACTGCTCAGTGAGCCAAACCTGGTGCGTCTGGGCCTAACAATGGCGATGCTCAGTTACAAGAGAGGGACAGCACCGGCATTACAGGACATTTTGCTAAAACCACTGAATCTGCATTTCCGGGGTAAGATAAGGCAAATATGGCAAAATAAGCTTGAGAAGTGATTTTTATTATGTACTTCTGAATAGAAATCACTGTCTTAGGATAGTGGCCGCAAATTTGCAGATTGTGAAACAATTTTAGTCAACATACATTTGGCTCATTCACTGCTTTTGTAAAATGTGAGTTAATTGACATTAAAAATTACATGCAAATATGGATTTCCAGAACGAAAAGTTTGGAAGTTCTGGGAAGAATGGACCTAAATTATAGGTTGTCAACCACTGGACAAAGCCAAGGGGTAGCTGCTGCCATTAAATGGGTCATGGGCATTCAAGACCACATAAATCTCACCCTGTGTTACTTGCCAGACTCCAGTGGGTATTTGAGTATAACTCTCCTTTAAGCATTCCTAGCTGCAGGAAGGCAACAATAGGAAGAGAACACAAGCATACAGGTTTAGGTTGGCATTTAAGCCAAATTCTGAAGAAAAGGTGAAGAGAATGGAGTGTAGACAGAGCATCAGCCAAGGTGTAACAGAGGAAAGAACATAATTTTGGGTTTCAGAACATGGGCTATCTACCTTCCTTTATGGTTTTGTGTAACTTTCTTTTTAAAATAACTTCTCAGAGGATGGTAGACAGGTTCTTGACATGCATGGTTGCTATTAGGGCTAAGAAGCTTGGGGAAGCTTCTACAAACTATTTGCTCTCCCAGTAACTGCTTTCCCTTTCTACCTTTCCACTTCAATAACCAAACTATCTCTCTACCTACATACCTGTTTACCTACATACCTATTTACTTACCTACCTAAAATACAGTCTCTAAAAGTAATTAAGGATGCCAACATAGACTACTGAAATTCGTATTTTGGACAAAGGTTACCAATTATATTTTAAAGACATACTCCAAAAGTATTAACTCAATTTATGATAACTTCCTTCTACATATCTAATGTACAGGTGTCATATACTCACTCAGTTATATACAAACATGACTTTCATAGGTAAACCATGCATTATAAATATAAATTATAATATGTTTAAATACTGTCATGAATCAGGCCAGTTCTAAAAAAATATATACCATTTCTAGGCCAAAAGAATCCACACCCCAAAATCAAAAGCAAAACCAAACAAAAAAAACCCTGCTAAGTATAACAGAATGAACAGACATCATATACATGGTAAAAACATCCAAGCAGCATAGTGGAAGATAGCCTCACTAGAAATAACAGCTGGCACCCTGAAAGAAGGGACCTATAACTTAACAAGAAGGCCAGCATTCACTATCAGGCGTCTTGGACAGGACTAGGGAAATAGAAACCAAAGAGAAAGGTTGGGATCAGAGGTGTGGCTGGAGTCTTACAAGTAGAGATAATTATTTGGCTTTAAAGTGAGAGTTGGAAAAGATCTAATAGGAAGAATATAGAAAAAAAATGATACTTATAGATAGAAAAATTACAAGATAAACACTAAAAATTGTGAATTAAAAATATGCTAAAGGTTTAACTGTACATACATACCTTTCATAGAAGCATAAAGTTTATTCTAATTTAAGATTAGAAAACAAACAAAAACCAGATTCTTGGTAGACACTAATATAAACTTACCAGGAATAACAGCTCCCTTTAAAACTCTTATTTTCTAGGGTACATACCAGGAGCTCATATCCTATTCAACTATAATCACCAGTGTCACCCCAGTCTTCACTGGGCCTTTAACCCTACTATAAATAAAATACAGATAAAATTCTGGTTCAAAATTCAGACTTTCTCAATACTGGCTAATTTATAGTGACATTCAGAGTATTTCAAAGTAAACAACATTTCATGCGTTGGTGGTATAGTGGTGAGCATAGCTGCCTTCCAAAGTAAACACCATTTCAGACTGATTGCTAATGAGGTCCCAGAACTGAGATTCAGGGGTTCAACCAAATTCCAAGTCCCTGACCTTAGCTGCCAAATGCCAGTAGTGGAGACTTGCCAGAGATGGAGGGCAGGTAAGTATACTGCGACCTGCAATTAGTCTTGTCATAAGTACAACATCTAAGATAGTGCATCTTCTAAGTCCCTAGGGCTTGATACCTCCTTCCATCCACACCCTCTTTGGTTCTTTTATTTCCTTACCCTAGAGCAGCCTAATATTAGCAGATCCATAGTATACTGCTAGATGTAATCAAGATTGGCATGGGAATTGGGCTAAGCTGAGTCTGGAGATGAAGTTATCTGTACTAACAGCTCAGAGGAGCAGAGGGAAGGCAAATCTTTGAAGACTAAGCAGAAGAACTGAAGAGGTACAAACAAAGCTGTGGTGACTCATTAGATAAGACTAGAATGGGACAGGCCAGAAGAAAAATGGCTTAGGGAAATGGATTTAATACTTGAAGATTATGAAGTCTGCATAGAATTTCTCATGATTAGGGACCTAAGGACAAAGTTGAGAATTTAGGGGATTCATCATTGTGCTCAATCAGACATCCATACTTCAAACATGCCAACAGATGAATGGTTGACAAATACTTAAAGCTACCAGTATAAATCCCCCAAAATATTAACTGAAAAAGTTATATAATTATTATAGTTAATATCTAACAAGCATTTTTTTTCTCTGCTGAACTATGCATCTCATTAAATGTTTATAGCAATTCTATGAGGTAGTTATAATCATCTTGTTTTTATAGGTGTGGAGATTGAGGCTTACAGAGATAAAATAATTATCCTAAGGTCACATAATTAGAAGTGGTAGAACCAAGTTTGAAACCCAGTCTGAATTCAAACCCTGTGCTCTTTTTCTTAAATATTATTTTTTAATTGATTTTTTTAGAGAGAGGAAGGTAGAGAGAGATAGATAGATAGATTTGTTGTTCTACTTATTTATGTATTCCTGATTGATCCTTGTATGTGGCCTCACCAGGGATAGAACCCACAACCTTCTGGCCCTTTAAATACAGTTCCTCATATTGTGACCCAACCATAAAATTATTTTCGTTGCTACTTCATAACTGTAATGTTGCTACTGTTATGAATCATAATGTAAATATCTGATATGCAGGATGGTCTTAGGTGACCCCTGTGAAAGGGTCGTTCGACCGCCAAAGGGGTCGCGACCCACAGGTTGAGAACCGCTGTTATATTGGGATGACACTCTAACCAACTGAGCTACCCAGCCAGTGCCATGGTGCTTTTTACATTATGTTATATTGTACCTCAAAGAAAACAACTGCAAAAAGCAGGAGCAAAGTTGTTTTATTTTATTTTTATTATTTATTTTTTAAATTAAATTTATTAGGATTACATTGGTTAACCAGATCCTATAGGTTTGAGAGAACATTTCTTTGATACATGATCTGTGTGCCCACCATCTACAGTCAAATTGTTTTCCGTCATCATACATTTGGCCCCCTTTTCCTTTTACTATCCCCCACCCCTTCCCTCTGGTAACCACCATACTGTTGTCTGTGTCTATGAGTTTCAGTTTTATAAGCAAAGTTATTTTAAATCAGGGGTTTCCAAATATTTTGTAGCAGTGAACTCTTTTATTCAAATAAAGTGTTTCAAATGAAAAGCCAACTTAAACAACAGCGAAAGCTAAGCAATCCTCTTACAGTATCTGAGGCCTCAACAGACCTATATTTTTTTCATTTCATTTTGGTTATAAGTGGAAATACTGTTATATTTAAATTCTAATACAAACTATTTATATTTAAATGAACGAATTGCAAGATCAGTAGAGACCAGGAAAGCATCCTTATTTATTTTAATTAATAATATATTTCTAACTCAATAATTTTAATATATTCAAACCAATAATTTGCCTAAAATAATCCAAAGATGGGGTGGAAACCAGGGTTCAAAACATACACCGTTCAAAATTTACACACATAAAAAATTTTGTGGACAAATTACTACCTGTGTTAACTTTTGGATGCTTAGAAAAAACAAAGGGGAGGATGGAAATCTACAGCTGACCCTTAAACAATATGGGGGGTTGGGCACTGACTCCTGCACAGTGGAAAATCCATGTGTAACTTTTGACTTCCCCAAAATTTCAGCTATCCCTTGGTATACACAGGGGATTGGTTCTAGGACCCCCGCAGATACCAAAATCCACAGATGTTCAGTCCCTTATATAAAACTAGAGGCCCAGTGTATGAAATTCGTGCATGGGGGCGAGGGGGGGGGGTTGTCCCCTCAGCCCAGCGTGCACCCTCTCCAATCTGGGACATCCCTCTCACAATCCTGGACTGCTGGCTCCTAATCGCTCACCTGCCTGCCTGGTCACCCCTAACTGGCCCCCGCTGCTGGCCAGGTCGCCCGGAACAGCCTGCTTCCTGCCAGCCTGGTCGCTCCTAAGTGGCCCCCTCTGCTGGCCTGGTCGCCCCTCACTGCACCCACCTCGTCCCCCTCCCCCCGGCCTAGTCACCCCTCACTGACCTGCTGCCAACCTAGTCGCCCCCAAGTGCCCCCTGCCGCCAGCCTGGTCACCCCATGCAGCCTGCTGTTCAGTAGTTTGGTCGTCCCTCACTAACCCCCCTGTCAGCCTGGTGATAGGTATGAGTGTTAATTTGCATATTACCACTTTATTATATAGGACTAGAGGCCTGGTGCACAAAATTCATGCACAGGGTGGTGGTGGGAGTCCCTCAGCCCGGTCTGCACCCTTTCGCAATCAGGGACCACTCAGGAGATGTCTGACTGCCAGTTTAGGCCTGATCCCTAGAACTGCAGTGATGGGGCCTAAAACGGCAGTTGGACATCCCTCTTGCAATCTGGGACCGCTGGCTTCTAACCACTTGCTTGCCTGCCTGCCTGATTGTCCCTAACCGCCTCTGCCTGCATGCCTGATCACCCCTAACCACTCACCTGCCTGCCTGATTGCCCCAACCCCTCTGCCTGCCTGATTGTCCCTATCTGCCTCGGACCCTGCTGCCGTGGCTTTGTCCGGAAGGACGTCCAGAAGGTCGTTCGGCTGTCCAGTCTAATTAGCATATTAAGCTTTTATTATTATAGACTAGAGGCCTGGTGCACAAAAATTTGTGCACTTGGGGGGAAGGAGGGCCCCTCAGTGCGGCCTGTGCCCTCTCGCAGTCTGGGACCCCTCGGGAGATAACGACCTGCTGGCTTAGGCCTGCTCCCGGGTGGCAGAGGGCAGGCCCAATCCCTAGGTGCAGCCCCTGGTCAGGCTCAGAGCAGGGCCGATTGGGGAGCTGGGGCACCACCCCGTCATGCACAGAGCAGGGCGGATCGGGAGGTTGCGATGCCACCCTCAGTCACGCTCAGGGTAGGGCCGACTGGGGGGTTGGGGCACCGCCCCCTGTAACACTCAAGGCAGGGTCGATGGGGAGGTTGTGGCGCCACCCCCTGTCATGCACAGAGCAGGGCCAATCAGGGGGTTGGGGCTCTGCCCCGTCATGCACAGAGCAGGGCCCATCAGGGGTGTTGGGGCTCCATACCCTGTCACCCACGGAGAAGGGTCCATCATGGGGGTTGGGGATCCATACCATGTCACACACAGAGCAGGGCTCATCAGGGGGTTGGGAGCTCCCCCCTGTCACACACAGAGCAGGGCCAATCAGGGGGTTGGGGCGCCACCACTGTCACACTCAGGGCAAGGCCGATGGGGAGGTTATGGCTCTACCCCATCACACACAGAGCAGGGCCCGTGGACGGGGGGTTGGAGCGCCGCCCTCTATCACTCACAGAGCAGGGCCGATCAGGGGGTTGGGGCGCCGCCACTCTCACACTCAGGGCAGGGCCGATGGGGAGGTTATGGCTCTACCCCGTCACACACAGAGCAGGGCCCATTGTGGGGGTTGGGGCGCTGCACCCTGTCACACACAGAGCAGGGCCAATCAGGGGGTTGGGGCGACACACCGTCACACAGAGCTGCAGGGCGATAAGGAGGTTGGGGAGCTCCCCCCTATCAGGCACAGAGCAGGGCTGATCAGGGGGTTGGGGCACCTTCCCCTGTCACGAACAGAGCAGGGTGGATAGGGAGGTTGTGGCCCCGCCACCTGTCACACACAGAGCCACAGGGTGATCAGGGGGTTTGGGTGCTGCTCCTGTCACACTGATCCCGGTGCTGGGAGGCCTCTCAGCTCCGCCAATCCTGGTGCTGGGAGGCATATAACCCTTTTACTATATAGGATAGAGGCCTGGTGCATGGGTGGGGGCAGGTGGTTTGCCCTGAAGGGTGCCCTGGATCAGGGTGGGGGTCCTCACTGGGGTGCCTGGCCAGCCTGGGTGAGGGACTGAGAGCTGTTTTCAGGCTGGCGGGTGACTGAAGCTCCCAACCACTCCTTTTTTTCTTTTTTTATTCTGGGCCAGCTTTAGCTCTAGCTCCAGCTCTGAGTACTCTGCTGCTGAAAGCAGGTATCTGGTTTGTTTGTGTTCTATAATCAAAACACTGTATCAACTCCAGCTCTGAGATCCTGGCTCGCTGAAAGCAGGTTTCTGGGGTTTTGTTTAGCTTCTATATTTGTAACTATGTTTCAAACTGCAAGCTCAGAGGCCGGCAAGGCAGGCGGGGAACGTTGGTTTCCTCCGTCACTGAAGCAAGCAAGCCTCATGTTAGTTTCAAGCTGCCTGGCTGCCTGCCGCCATCTTGGCTGGCAATTAATTTGCATATGGCCCTGATTAGCCAATGGGAAGGGTAGCGGACGTACGCTAATTACGATGTTTCTCTTTTATTAGATAGGATGGTCTAAGGGCAATGTATACAGCCAGCCCTTCATATCTGTAGACTTCCAACTGTGGACAGAAAATACTGTTTTCAGTATGGGTCTTACAGATTTAGTGACATTTTCCTAGAGCACCTATAATAACTGCTTTGCTGATCACTCTATCTACCCTTCCATCTTTTCTTTAATCCTAATCACATTCACTGTATCTTATACCCCTTTCTCTTTCTCAAAAATTAATGAATCTTCTTACCTATCTATGTATCTTATAAAGTATTTTACTTTTATCTTAATTCTCACACTGTATTTTCACTTGCTTATGAACTGCATTATATAAACCAATAAATCAAGATGTTGCATATTATTATCAAGGGAGAGATCGACAACAATACAATCATAGTAGGGGACTTTAATACATCACTGACATCACTTGATAAATCCTCTAGACAAAAAATCAGCAAAGAAACAGCAATCCTAAATGACTCACTAGATCAGATGGACTTAATTGACATCTTTGGAACATTTCACCCCAAAGCCACAGAATATACATTCTTCTCAAGTGCTCATAGGACACATTAAAAAATAGACCACATATTGGGTCACAAAGAAAGCCTCCCCAAATTCAAGAAGACTGAAATCATACCAAGCATCTTCTCAGACCACAATGGCATAATATTAGAAATAAACTACAATAAAAACAATCCAAAACACTCAAACACTTGGAAGCTGAATAACATGTTATTAAATATTGATTGGGTTACCAATGAGATCAAAGAAGAAATGAAAAACATCCTGGAGCAGAACCTCTCTGGAGATCCAGACCAGAACTTGGCTGGAGATCCTGGCTGGAGATCCTGGCTAGGCTGCTGATCAACTGAACACTGTCTCCGTGTCCTTCCTTCTTCGCCGACTCCGTCTACGCCTTTGGGAACCCCTGGACCTGCTGGGGTTGGACCCCAGCATCTGGCGCCCGAACAGGGACCCTTAGGACACAGACTCACCTGTGTGGATTCCAGACCGTCTAGTCCGACCTTATGTCTCACCGCCCGCCATCTCTGCCTCATCATAGCACACCTGACCAGTGCCCGTCTGCAGCAGATGTGCAGCCCTGAGCTGGAACAATCTGTCCATTGGGAGGATCACATGTGCCTCCTTTTTGTCTTTCCACATGTCCCAGCTTTGTCCCACATCTCCTTTCCTTTTTCCTTTTTTTTAAAAATCTAACTACTTGTTTGCTGGTTCTTTGGCCTTTCTCTTTCTTTCCTGAACACAGCCTCTTCTAGAATCTCCCTACCCTACTGTTCCAGGAAGGGCACCTCCCTTTTATGCCGTGACTAGGGATGCTTGGTATATGTCCCATACATGGAGTTGTCTTGTGCCAAGAGCCTGGGCTGAGAAAGCCCTGTTCCGGGAATCTCCTTTGTCCTGTATTGGCCCCTCTTACCCTTGTGTCAAGAGGGACCCTCTTCTTACAATCCAATTGCCCATAGCTGTTGCCTGAGCTCTCTGTTCATGCTGAGGCTGAAGCCTCATGGTGGCTGGTACCATAGATCTGTCTCTCACCCAATAGTGTGAGCTGGGCCCTCCCTGGAGAAGAAACCTGGGTTCCCCAAGATATGTGATCAATGCCAGGGACCCGCCAGCAGGCAAGGGGATCCCAAGGCAGTTGCTGGGCATGGAGGCCAGAGGGACATAGGCTACCAAGGAGACAGAACTGAACCTCACATCACCCTACTTGGCCCAGAGATGGCTGGTAGTCAAAGACGGGTAAGACCCCACAGGGTGGGGCATCCTAAGACAGGCACAGTCGGGGGGCCAGTAGGAGAGAAATTGGGGTCCAACAGAGGTGGGGCACATATCCTCACCCCCCCAATGGTTCAGGGGCTTGAACACTTGCCCCTTCTGAGGAAGGTCTCCTGTCCCCATGGCTGCTTCCTGCTTCCCACGCCCAGCTCAGATCGGGACCCAGGTAAAGATAGAGACTGGCTGACAGCAGCTGCCCTCTCACTGCAACAGGACTTGTTTCCCATTTCTACCTTGGACCACAGGGAAAGGGGTAGCTGAAGGAAAGGGCTGTGTCAGGATGCTGCCTTCTTCCCTTTCTTCTCGCTCTTTTTTCTAAACACTTCCATGCCTTGTAGTTCTTTTGCTTTCTCTTCTTTTTCTCTCTACTACCCTCCATCTTCCATATCAGCTGACCCAGAGGGCACAGCTTACTCCTCTTCGGACACCGACACCACCATCAACCATGGCCCTGATGGACCCTTTGATGCAGCCCTTCAACTCGCTGACGCTTCGGGAAGCCCGTTGCCAGTGATGCCGCCCGCTAGCCAGAATAACAAAGACAATCAAACCAACAACTTGAGGACAGCTGTAATCCCTTGACTGAAGAGGCCGGCAACCTTCTACATGAATGGGGCTCCTTGTGCACTCCATCCACTATGTTTATAGTTATGCTCACTGTCATTGCTTGCCAGTCTTCTTCCGAGTTTTAAACGGCCCAATCTGAGAGGTGGCCACTGATTTGCATGCGCTATCCTTTAAAAAATAAAAAAGGGTGAATTTGCCGGAAGCCGGTCCATCCTTGCTGCTTGACACAGTCGCTGCAGGATAGAAACATCTGCACAGCATATGTTTCAAGGGACCTGGCGTATATAGCATACTGTTCTTAATATGTTTGCTCCCCTTAGCGCTGTGTGTTTTAACCAAGGTCACCTCTCCGAGAAAGGTTGTTTCCCCAGGTAGGGATTTTTCCCTGAAGTTATGGAGGGGATGAAACTCCTTAACTAAGTGCCAGGCGGGTAGTTAATCACTTTAACTACAAACAATCATGCTTAAACTACATGATCTTTACTCCCTGGAATGGAGATAAGAAACGCCCTAACCTTTGTAATAGAAATTGACAGGATTAAAATCAACTGGTATAAATACGGATGTAACAAGACAATAAACAGCAGAACCTCTCTGGAAATCCAGACCAGAACTTGGCTGGAGATCCTGACTGGAGATCCTGGCTAGGCTGCTGATCAACTGAAAAAAAAAAAAAGAAAAAAAAAAGAAAAACATCCTGGAAACTAATGACAATGAAAACACAACAACCCAAAACCTATGGGATACAATGAAAGCAGTCCTGAGAGGAAAGTTTATAGCTCTACAGGCCTACCTCAAAAAAGAAAAAGAAAGAAAGAAAAAATGGTAGTAAATCATCTAACTCTACATCTCAAAGAATTAGAAAGAGAGCAACAAGAAAACCCCAGAGTGAGCAGAAGGAAGAAGATAATAAAGATTAGAGCAGAAATAAATGACATAGAGACCAAAAAAATAATACATAAGATCAATGAAACCAAGAGCTGGTTCTTTGAAAGGATAAACAAATTTGATGAACCTCTAGCCAGGCTCACCAAGAAACAAAGAGAGAGGACCCAAATAAACAAAATCAGAAATGATAGAGGCAAAATAAGAACAGACTCCACAGAAATACAAATGACTGTTAAAAAATACTGTGAACAACTCTACTCCAACAAACTAGACAACCTGGAGGAAATGGACATATTCCTAGAAAAACACAACATTCCAAAACTCAATCAGGAAGAATCTAAAAATCTCAATAGGCCAATAACTATGGAAGAAATTGAAGCAGTCATCAAAAAGCTTCCAGCAAACAAAAGCCCAGGACCAGACGGCTTCACAGGGGAGTTTTACCAAACATTCAAAGAAGAACTAAAACCTATCCTCCTCAGACTATTCCAAAAAATTCAAGAGGAAGGAACACTTCCAAGCTCATTCTATGAAGCCAGCATCACCCTCATACCAAAACCAGATAAAGACAACACAATGAAAGAGAATTACAGGCCAATATCCCTCATGAACATAGATGCCAAAATCCTCAACAAAATCTTAGCAAATCAGATCCAGCAGTACATCAGAAAGATCATACACCATGACCAAGTAGGATTTATCCTAGGGATACAAGGATGGTACAATATCCGCAAATCAATAAACATGATACATCACATAAACAAATTGAGAGAAAAAAACCCACATAGTCCTATGAATTAATGCCGAAAAAGCATTTGACAAAATCCAACACCCATTTCTGATAAAAACTCAGCAAGGTGGGAATAGAAGGATCATACCTCAACATAATTAAAGCCATATATGACAAACCCACAGCCAACATCATATTCAATGGGCAAAAACTAACACCATTTCCCTTAAGAACAGGAACAAGACAGGGATGCCCACTCTCACCACTCCTGTTCGACATAGTACTGGAAGTACTAGCCATTGCAATTAGACAAGAAGAAGAAATAAAAGGCATCCAAATTGGAAAAGAAGAAGTAAAACTGTCTTTATTTGCAGATGATATGATATTGTACATAAAAAACCCTAAAGACTCCATCATAAACTGTTAGACTTAATAAATGAATTCGGCAATGTAGCAGGATACAAAATTAACGCCAAGAAATCTATGGCATTTCTATACACCAATAGTGAATTTACAGAAAGAGAGACTAAAAAAAGCAATCCCATTTACCATCGCACCAAAAAAATTAAGCTACCTAGGAATAAACTTAACTAAAGAGGTAAAAGACCTCTACTCAGAAAACTACAGGATGTTGAAAAAAGAGAATGAGGAAGACATAAACAGATGGAAGAACATACCATGTTCATGGATTGGTAGAATCAACATCATTAAAATGTCCATACTACTCAAAGCAATCTATAAATTCAACACACTTCCCATTAAAATACCAATGGCATATTTCACAGACCTAGAACGAACTCTCCAAAAATTCATCTGGAATAAAAAAAGACCCTGAATAGCTGCAGCGATCCTGAGAAAGAAGAACAAAGTAGGTGGGATCTCAATACCTGATATCAAGCTGTATTACAAAGCCACTGTTCTCAAAACTGCCTGGTACTGGCACAAGAACAAACATATATATATATACTGCCCTGACTGGTTTGGCTCAGCGGATAGAGCATCGGCCTGCGGACTGAAAGGTCCCAGGGTCGATTCCGATCAAGGGCATGTACCTTGGTTGTGGGCACATCCCCAGTAGGGGGTGTGCAGGAGGCAGCTAATCAATGTTTGTCTCTCGTCTATGTTTCTGACTCTCTATCTCTCTCTCTTCCTCTCTGTAAGAAATCAATAAATACATTTAAAAAAAAAAAAAAAGAACAGACATATAGATCAATGGAATAGAATAGAGAGCCCAGAAATCGAACCGAACCAATATGCGCAATTAATATTTCACGAAGGAGGCAAGAACATACAATGGAGTCAAGACAGTCTCTTCAATAAATGGGGTTGGGAAAATTGGACAGATACATGAAAAAAAAATGAAACTAGACCACCAACTTACACAATACACAAAAATAAACTCAAAATGAGTAAAGGACTTAAATGTAAGACGGGAAACCATAAAAATCCTACAAGACTCCATAGGTAACAAAATCTCAGATATATGCCAAAGCAATTTCTTCACTGATATTGCTCCTAGGGCATTGGAAACTAAAGAGAAAATAAACAAATGGGACTACATAAAAATAAAAAGCTTCTGCACAGCAAGAGAAACCATCAACAAAACAACAAGAAAGCCCACTGCATGGGAGGACATATTTGCCAAAGTTATCACTGATAAGGGTTTAATCTCCAACATTTATAGGAAACTCATACAACTTAACAAAAGGAAGATAAACAATCCAACAAAAATGGGCAAAGGACCTAAATAGACACTTTTCAAAAGAGGACATTCAGAAAGCCAAGAGACATATGAAAACATGCTCAAAGTCACTAACTATCTGAGAGATGCAAATCAAAACAACAATGAGGTACCATCTCACACCTATCAGAATGGCTATCATCAACAAATCAACAAACGACAAGTGCTGGAGAGTTTGCAGAGAAAAGGGAATCCTCGTGCACTGCTGGTGGGAATGCAGACTGGTGCAGCCACTAGGGAAGACAGTATGGAGTTTCCTCAAAAAGTTAAAAATGGAACTCCCATTTGACCCAGTGATCCCACTTCTAGGAATATATCCCAAGAAACCAGAAACACCAATCAGAAAGGATATATGCATCCCTATGTTCATAGCAGCACAATTTACCATAGCGAAGATGTGGAAACAGCCTAAGTGCCCATCAGCGGATGAATGGATTAGAAAACTGTGGTATATCTACACAATGGAATACTATGCTGCTGTAAAAAAGAAGGAATTCTTACCATTTGCAACAGCATGGATGGAACTGGAGAGCATTATGCTAAGTGAAATAAGCCAGTCAATGAAAGAAAAATACCACATGATCTCACTCATTTATGGATAATAAAGACCATTATAAACTGATGAACAAAAAATATATACAGAGGCAGAGCAGCATTGAACAGACTGTCAAACTACAGCGGGAAGGCTGGGGAGGGTTGGGGGGCGGAAGGGGGAGGGTAAGATATCAACTGAAGGACTTGTATGCATGCATATAAGCATAACCAATGGACACAAGACCCTGAGAGGTAGGGGAGGTCAGGGGATTGTCAAGGGGAGGGGGGGAGGAAAGATATGTAATACTCTTTGTAATACTTTAAGCAATAAAAGAAGAAAAAAAAGAAAGACAGTTCAGAAAAAAAGATGTTGCATATTAATATGAGGGGAAAGCATTTTGTACATTAAACTGATGACATATAGATACTGACTTATGAAGTTGAATTTGTATATCAGTATATAATATGAAATAGGAATGAATTTTAGAAATGTGTACATGGTTTCTATAATTTATTTTCAGTGTGACAGTCATCTTACTTAGTTCTCCTCTGCTACCTAATGTTTCCAAACTGTCTAGTCATCTCATGGGTCCCTTCCTGAAAAATATTTTTAAAAACTCTACCTTTCACTACCTTACTGACTACCACAGTGCTATAGTATCTGCAGAAATATTTAAGTGTATGCACTAAAAGTTCAAAACATATTGAGTCAATAAAATAATGGAGATTTCTCTTTGGTGAGGGGAGCACCAAGAAGTCTCAGAGACAAGTAAGTACATTTGCAAATATATAAAATTTTAAAACAGTGCAAAAATAAAATCTTATATCAAATACCCTAATTTCCAAGAATATTTCAAGTGAAACAATTTGGGGCATTATTATTTACAAGAAGGAAATTGAACAGGAAAAGGTCTTACGGTGATGATTCCAGAATGATGCTGTTAGCTTGTGTTGAAGATGGAGATCTGTGATTCACAAATACTTCGCTTGGGGAAGTGTGAACCACACGGTCTACCAAATGACCAACTGAAGATGGTCGTAACCGGGGTCCCTCTTGTGTGAATGCAGAATTTCGACTACACAAAGAGGAAGAAAAGTGAGTGAAAATGTGCTTAATTCAATTTTTAAAATGTTATTTACATGATTCCTTCAAAAAATGGGTGTGTACTTTAAAGACTAACCACATCAACTACTCAGAGTCTCTGACAAAAACAGTGTGACATAAACAGAAAGAACACAGAATAAGAAGTCAAAAACTGAGCTATAGATAATCATCTACCACAAGGATTTTACCTATTTAGTCATCTATTATCTCTACCAACCTCAATGTTTCTAGGTTTTAGTTACTACAATTTTGTTTTAATCAATACTTATAAAATAAAGGGATAGAATAAATGATTCAGAAATATCTTCTTGCCTGAATTATTTTTGTCATTGTATATTGCATTGTGCACCCACCATCCACAGTCTAATAATAGTCTTCCATCACCATATATTTGGCTCCCTTTTCCTCCCTTCCCTCTGGTAACCACCATACTGTTGTTTGTGTCAATGAGTTTCAGTTTTATATGCCACATCTGAATGAAATCATATGGTTCTTAGCTTTCTCTGATTGACTGATTTCACTTAGCATGTTCTTTTTGAATTCTTATGAATGTTTTTATTTATGGGACTTGATTTACTTCCTACGAATAAATACTGAATAACATATTTTTATCCTCATACATGACATAGTCACATGAATTACTATCATTACTACTATTAATTATGCAAGTTAACATTTGAGTACTTATTGTGTGCATTTTGTGCTAGGCATTATTCTAAGCATTTTACTTACAGCATCTCATATAGTTACAGCATCTCAAACAATAGTATAAGACACTATTATTATAAATATAATTTTATAGATAAAGGACATGGGACAAAGATTAATTAATTTGCTCAAAATTCCAATGTACAGTGACACTAGGACCCATGCTCTTAACCACTATACTGTACTGTCTCTTTAAAATTTAGAAAAAAGCCAATCTTTTCAGATCATACCTAAAATTGTTTCATTATCAGAGCTACTGCTAATTAATTCAATCATCTAGTTTAAATACCTTGTTCCTGATCACAAATGGATAAATGGCTGGCTGGAAAAGAGCCCAGAAAAAGAAATTTCTGGATATTCTTCTAACAAGTTAATTAGCCTTTGAATACAAACAATCTCTTTTAAAGAAAGATGATTTAGCAACCTGCAATTAGCAAGACAGAAACTTTTTAGTCTATTTTTTCTGTAGTAAGAAAGACATCTAGGTATTAGGTATCATTCTGTGAACCAAACTTTTGATGTATACTTTACTGGCAATATGGTAGAAGTGTATTCTTTGGCTCATATACATCTACCAGTGACACAATTTTAATGTAGTGTACACTTATTGGATATTAATGTGTATGAGATATTTTTAAAGAAAGACTTGTTCAAATATTGTATTCCATAACAAAATTCAAATATTTTGACTATCAACCTATGGGTTAACAAGGTCTGTCAATGTACTGACTCACATCTGTTTATTAGTATCTTAATTACATATATATATATATTACAACACATTTGTTGGCATTATAAAATGAAGATAACATCTTTGGCTAGTACAAGTTGATGTTATTATTATTATCTACACCAAAGTATACAGCCTTTGTGAGAAATCCTAGAGTATAACTCATAAACAGAAAGTGCTGAAAAACACTGCTTCTTAGCATAGCTATGGCCAAGCTTTTGGGAACTGATGTTGGAAACCCCTCTTTCTAGACCAGTGATGGCGAACCTTTTGAGCTCGGCGTGTCAGCATTTTGAAAAACCCGAACTTAACTCTGGTGCCGTGTCACATATAGAAATTTTTTTATATTTGCAACCATAGTAAAACAAAGACTTATATTTTTGATATTTATTTTATATATTTAAATGCCATTTAACAAAGAAAAATCAACCAAAAAAATGAGTTCACGTGTCAAAGGTGTCATAGGTTCGCCATCACTGTTCTAGACCATAGAAAATGGTAGAGCAGTGGCTGGAGTAGGAGCTTAAGTAAGAGAATCATAATCACTTAGAATTTTCAGACAACATATGCTCCTTCAGAAATTCTATTGGAGATCCACATGGAAAAGGATTATGTCAACAACAACCATATTCTCATATTTTAAGTCTAGCAGCAGATTTTGATTTATTGGTTAGGGACTCCTCCTTTAAAAGTTGACTGTGTAAGAAAGTGACTTCCTTGCTGAATGCTCTACTACCTCATCTAATTGGAGGCTGTTATTCCATGCCACTTACACAATGCTAGAGGCTCAGAGAAAGGCTAAGAGGAAATAATGATCTGCAATAACAAAAATCATATCTAACCAAAGTTTAAATAAGAAAGATTTACATATTTTGATCTTCAAGTAATGGACATATACAGTCAATAATTTAGAAATGAGCAAAATGAACACCTGATGTGAGTCTGCACTTACTGATTAGGCGTCCCAGGCGGAGATCTTGATGGAAGGCTTTGTGTTTCCAACCTGTCATCAGATACTGAATTTCTGCTTACTACTTCCCAATCCATTAATTTTCGTGCCAAGGGTTTACTTGGGGATCTGCCGAAATAATTTAGTATGTAACAATTTTTAATTTTATGCACCAAACTCTAAGCCAAAACTTAGAATTTATATTAACATATCATATTCTAGATGAGTAAACATAGTTTACTTTTCAGAAATTACTGCAGTCGGAGGCTATTCACCAAATACTTTCCTAAGAAAGAAAATCTGCTTTATATTAAGGAAGAAAAGATAAGCTAGAAAAAGTAGGAGGGAGAATAGGGAAAAGGAGAAAAAGAAGAGAAACCAGAAAAAAAGGAGAAAAGGAAAAAGCAAGGGAATAGATGGCTACCAAAAATTTTCTCAAATATCAATATTGTAGATATTGCCTCTTCCTATTCCAGAGTCTCTGAAACCCTTGGACGTATTAAATAATTCCTAGCGTATTATCTCCTGAATGCCCTTAAATCTAAATCCTGATCCTCTGCCTCAGTGAGGACAGGGCAAAAATGAGAGCTATGTATCGTACATTTTATTTGAATTCTTTTCCTTCTAATATGTAGTATGCCAGTGGATATTTTTCTTTTCTTTCTTTCAATTATAAAGGCAGTGTTTATTAAAATCCCTTTCCCTTTCCCTTCCCTTTCCTTTTTAAATTCTTTATTGTTGAAAGTATTACACATGTCTCCTTCCCCCCTCATTGACCTCTCCCCGCCCATTTAGAAGGTTAACTATTCTGTCTCATGGTGGGAAATAAAAGAATATGTTTTGTTACCTATTTATATATTGTCAGCTATCATCTTTTCAGAAAAGATACTGATCTTTGCAGAGATTAAACATCCTCAGAATTTTAGGTAAGTTAACAACTAAAGTCTTTTTTGTATGCAAATTCAAATAGTAGCCAAAATTCATGGAAAATATATGACATCTATTTAAATTTTAGTTTTTTGATATGCAGAGCTAGTATGGAGGCTAATATTATGAATTAAACTACGTGTATAAAAACAAATAACAAATTATCTTATAAATGATAGTTTTATATTTGAATAAGAAATTCACTGAAAATAAATAAATAAATAAATAAATTCACTGAAGAACACAGAGAAAGAATGGGCTAAAAAAAAGCATGGTAACAATAACCAAGAGTACTCAATAAAATTTATGTACAAACCAGGAAGCACATTTGGACTTATATTTACTTTCTTAGTGTATTCTAATCTCCTCTGTTCGCCTGTTTATTTTCTACAATATTTTACTAGTCTTATTCTTTTAAAGTTACTATATTATTTGTCTTGTATTTTATTTCTACATATTTTAAATCCCAGAAGATATTATTGGGTTGGTATTCTTTTATATTTATTTACATATTTTCCCATTACATTAGTCTTTATTCCTTTCTGCATTTCCACGTATTCTCTCTTGAATTATTTTCTTTTGTAGAAAATGTTTTCTTCTGCCAAAAACATTTTCTTCTGCAACCACCCCCCACAAAATAAACAGCAACCCCCGCCCCCCCCCAAAAAAAAACCATGATGGGTGGGGACCCAAAATCCCAATTCTGACCTTACAACTTGTATCTATGTTATTAGTACGCTATATAATCTTAAGGTCCTTCACTACTTCCTGAATTTTATAATATATCTAAGTTTTCAGTGCAATGTTTTAGTCTATTAATTTTACTAAACCATGGGTAACAAATTATTTGTGAATCCAAACCACACAAATGCCTATCATTTCATATATTTATTGCCAAAGCCTTTTTAGTTTGGCCTATTGGCCTAATGACATCTCCTTAATATAAGAACATTTAACATTTGCTAGGAGAAGTAAATGTTATCAATTAAAAAATAAAAAAGGATGTTGACTCAGATTTCATTTTTTCATAAGTGAATTTGAAGTTTTTAAAGCATGAACTTTAGCATCTAAGGCTCTCTTATAAATGCTAATTCTTAATGTTAAACTACTAAATGTAAGCTGTAAGAGAATTTACTAACTATAGTTAGGAGATCAACTACTTTCATTTTCTAAGAGAGGAAAAAAAGTCATTTGAAGGTGGAAAAAATCCAGTTATACTCACCTAGTATAAAGCATCAGAACACGACTGTTGTTAATAAACTAAACATGGTTATAAATGCTTTGCATTTAAAACTAAATTTCAAGTATTTTATTAACAGTTTTAACCTCAGAGACCCACCCACTCAGGCTTGCTGTCTATGTTTCCTGTTAAGTGTGGAAATTTCAGAGAAAAAAATACCACACATCATCAGTGTGTTTGCAATGTGGTAAATTCATATTCTGACTATGGCACCTCTATTTTATGTTGCATGAGAACATTCTTTTGCTTTCTTAGATATTATATGACAATTGAAAAAGTGTAAAAGCAATTCAAAAAGTTGATATATAAGTAAAACACAGTTAATTTATTCATTATTGCTAAATAAAAATCAACCTTACATGAAAAGTCTAAGGAGAAATCAGTTCTATTTATACTGCTAACTCTAGAATTCTCTAATACTTTAAAAGAATGGGTGAATTTAATAACTGCTAAAACCATTTGAGTATTTTTGGTAGATGTGCATCAGGTCACCACAACAAGATTCTGATATATTATAAAAACCACTCCAGAAAAGCTTAATCTTTCAGAGTTAGCA
The DNA here is from genome assembly GCF_964212035.1 of Myotis nattereri. Classification (NCBI taxonomy): domain Eukaryota; kingdom Metazoa; phylum Chordata; class Mammalia; order Chiroptera; family Vespertilionidae; genus Myotis; species Myotis nattereri. Next base: position 85,476,120 of record NC_138082.1, on the reverse strand, counting down.
GTACTATTAACACTTTGTCCCAGGTGATGACCTATTACTTCAAAGAGGACTCATACAATTCTGGAATGACAAAAGAAATAGGACGGCTATTTGGGGTTTATGGTATTGGAATTTTAGCTATACTATTCACTGAATGATGTATATCTGATTTATAAAATCACCTATTAAACAATTTCACATTTTAATAATGCATATACAAAATGAAGAACTAAGACTCAGGTGTAACTGCATATTTCTAGAAATCTGATATGATCAAAATATTAAAACACTAGAGGCCCGGTGCACAAAAATTTGTGCACTGGCGGGGGGGGGGGGGAGGGTGTCCCTCAGCCCCACTTGTGCCCTCTCATAGTCTGGGACCCCCTCGGGAGATAACGACCTGCTGGCTTTGGCCTGCTCCCGGGTGGCAGAGGGCAGGCCCAATCCCTAGGTGCAGCCCCTGGTCAGGCTCAGAGCAGGGCCGATTGGGGAGTTGGGGCATCGCGCCCTGTCATGCACAAAGCAGGGTGGATCGGGAGATTGTGATGCCACCCCCAGTCACAGTCAGGGTAGGGCCAATTGGGGTGTTGGGGCGCCGCCCCCTGTAACACTCAAGGCAGGGTCGATGGGGAGGTTGGGGCGCCACCCCATCATGCACAGAGCAGGGCTGATGAGAGAGTTGGGGCTCCATACCCTGTCACCCACAGAGCAGGGCCGATCAGGGGGTTGGGGCACTCCCCCATCACACTCAGGGCAGGGCCGATGGGGAGGTTGCGGCTCCACCCGTCACATGGGTGGAGGGCTCCATCCCGTCACAGAGCAGGGCCCATGGGGGTGTTGGGGCGCTGCACCCTGTAACACACAGAGCAGGGCCGATCAGGGGGTTGGGGCGCCTTCCCGTCACGAACAGAGCAGGGCGGATAGGGAAGTTGTGGCCCCGCCCCGTCACAAACAGAGCCACAGGGTGACCAGGGGCTTGGGCGCTACGCCTGTCACGCTGCTCCAGGGGCCAGGAGGCCTCGCGTCTCCGCTTGACACCGGGGCAGTGAGGCCTCGCTGCTCCGCTGATCCCGGTGCTGGGAGGCCTCGCAGCTCCGCATGACACGGGCAGTGAGGCCTCGCTGCTCTGCTGATCCCGGTGCTGGGAGGCCTCGCAGCTCCGCATGACACGGGCAGTGAGGCCTCGCTGCTCCGCTGATCCCGGTGCTGGGAGGCCTCGCAGCTCCGCATGACACGGGCAGTGAGGCCTCGCTGCTCTGCTGATCCTTGTGCCAGGAGGCCTCGGAGTTCCGCTGATCCCGGTGCCAGGAGGCCTCAAGGCTCCGCTGATCCCGGGTTCAGGAGGCCTCACGGCTTCCCTGATCCCGGTGCTGAGAGGCATATTAACCTTTTACTATATAGGATAGAGGCCTCCTGTACGGGTGGGAGCCGGCTGGTTTGCCCTGAAGGGTGTCCTGGATCAGGGTGGGGGTCCCGCTTGGGTGCCTGGACAGCCTGGATGAGGGGATGATGGCTGTTTGCAGCTGGTCACACCCCCTTCAGGGTGGGGGTCCCCACTGGGGTGCCTGGCCAGTCTGGGTAGGGGCTAAGGGCCGTTTTCAGGCTGGCGGGTGACTGAAGTTCCCAACTTCTTTTTTTTTGTTTTTTTATTCTGGGATTTATTTACCTTCTAAGACTGTCCCTGGAACTGAGAGCCGGCTTTAGCTCGGAGGCCTCGGCTGCTGAAAGCAGGTATCTGGTTTGTTTGGGTTCTATAATTGAAACACTGTTGCAACACCAGCTCAGCCCGGCTGGCGAAAGCATGGGAATTGTTTAGTTGCTATAATTGCAACATTGTTTCTTAGAGTGCAAGCTCAGAGCCCAGCAGCGGCAGGTGGGGAACCTTGGATTCCTCCATCACTGGAGCAAGCAAGCCTCCTGTTCGCTTCAGCTGCCTGGCTGCCGGCCGCCATCTTGGTTGAGTTAATTTGCATATCGCCCTGATTAGCCAATGGGAAGCGTGTCGGAGGTACGGTTAATTACCATGTTCGTCTATTATTAGATAGGACTAATAGCCCAAGTGCACAAAATTCGTGCACTGGGGAGGGTCGGGGGGGGGGTAAGGGCCCCTCATTCTGGCCTTCACCCTCTCCAATCTGAGACCCCTCAGGGAATGTCCAACTACCTGTTTGTGCCCACACTTCTAACAGATAACAGCTCCATTGTTGTTTCTTTCTTATGCTTAAAACCATTGGAATTAGTAGGTATTCAAAGTGTGTATACATTTTGGGGGAACACCCTGTGTATCTCTAGTCAGCGGTGAAAGAAACCAACAGCAGATCTGGAACCCCCAGACAGGGAACCTCGCTCACTCCCCACATGTCTCCCCACTTCACTTTCCACCTTCATGGGCAGCAGGAGAATCAACATTTTCTCTCATTAATTTGGAAAAGCACGTCCTGTCACCTGCTGCCTGGCAGGAGTGCGCTAGGCCCCAAGCAAGCGAGGCTCAGTCAGGGCAGCCTTTGCTCATGGGTGCTGGCACCCAAAGTGCACATTCCTCCTCTACAGTTGCCCCGACTATCCCACTGTTTCACTGAGAGGATGGAATTCCCCTCTGCCTCTGGGTTCTTGATCTTGAATGCTGACCGAAGGCACCTCAGCAAGGGCCGCCCGCGCCCACCAGGTGTGTCTGGCTGCACCTGCTCCTGCCTCAGCACCTGCATTAACCCCCTAGAGGTGATCTTGTAGCTGCACTGGCCTCCGTGGGAACAGGGTATCACCATTCCACCCTCTCACTGTCATCTCACAGGCACCCACCCTCAGCACCCAGAACACCCAGACACTCTCCAAAGGACGTGAGCGCATCAGAGGGGATGTGTGCACATCCTGTGGGGGTGTTAGGCATGCTGGGTTGATGGAACTGCGGTGGAGAGGCGGGGGGAACTTGTGCACGCCTTGGTTTGCAACTGTTGCAGGCGCGGGAGGGTGGCAGTGTGCTGCGGGATGTTCGCACACCAGGGGGGGGATGTGCACACGGAAGGCCTCTGGCTTTGCAGATCCGCAAACCCCCGTGGTGTGGCCAGGAGGACATCAGTCTGGCCCGCCACGGTGGCCGTCCCTGCGATCCTGCACCTTCTGGGCCAGGAGGCGGATCTTGCGCAGCCACTCCTGGGCACTGATGGCCTGCAGGCGCTACTTCAGCTCAGCCTGCAGTCTCCCCTTGGCGCGCTCACAGCTGTCACCACCGCCATGTGTGGAGTACAGGCTGCCCTCCGCCGGCCTGCCTCCCCTGTCCAGAGGCTCTCTGTGCTGCTCACCTGCCCTGAGTGACTGGGGCTGGGTGGAAGCCAGGCGTCCTGCCCTGCCCAACCCCGGCTGATCCGCCCCTGTGCGAGCTGCCTCCCCACTGGGAAGGGTCACGGATCCGTGTCTTGGTCCTGTGGACAGCCTCAAGTGCTGCCCCTGCCCGCCAGGTCATGGATCCGGGTCCCAGACCTCGGACAGCCTCAAGCGCTGCACCGCCCCCTCCCCCCCCCCCCCCCCCCCGGCCCGGCAGGTCACAGATCCGGGTCCCAGACCAAGTCCCGGACTGCCGCCCGCCTTCAGTATGCAAATTAGCCGCCATATTGTTGCTTCAGGGTGAGGCGTCCCCACTGGGGTGCCTGGCCAGTCTGGGTGAGAGGCTGAGGGCCGTTTTCAGGCTGGCGGGCGACTGAAGCTCCCAACTTCCCCTTTTTTTCTTTAATCTGGGATTTATTTACCTTCTATGGCTGTCACTGGAGCTGAGAGCTGCCTTTAGCTCTGAGGCCTGGCTGCAGCTCTGAGACCTCAGCTGCTGAAAGCAGGGATCTGGGTTTGTTTGGATTCAATAATTGAAACACTGTTGCGATCCTGCTGGCTGAAGCCCGGCTGGCCTAAAGCAGGTTTCTGGGTTTTGTTTAACTTCTATAATTGCAACACTGTTTCTTATAGAGTGCAAGGTCAGAGGCCGGCAGCGGCAGGCGGGGAACCATGGCTTCCTCCATCACTGGAGCAAGCAAGCCTCCTGTTCGCTTCAGCTGCCTGGCTGCCGGCCGCCATCTTGGTTGGCAGTTAAGTTGCATATTGCCCTGATTTGCCAATGGGAAGCGTGTCGGAACTACGGTTAATTACCATGTTTGTCTATTATTAGATAGTATTAATACTTATAAGAAAGTGATTTGCATGTGATATTAACATCCTATCTAATAAAAGAGTAACATGCAAACTGACCATACCCCCGAACGCTTCCCATTGGCGAATCAGGGCGATATGCAAATTAACTGCCAACCAAGATGGCGGCCAGCAGCCAGGCAGCTGAAGCGAACAGGAGGCTTGCTTGCTCCAGTGATGGAGGAAGCCAAGGTTCCCCGCCTGCCGCTGCTGGCCTCTGAGCTGCAGTCTAAGCAACTATGTTACAATTATAGAAGCTAAACAAGCTCCAGATAGCTGCTTTCAGCCAGCTGGCCTTGGAGCTTAGAGCGGCAGTGATGGCAACAGTGTTTCAATTATAGAAGCTAAACAAACCTAGAAACCTGCTTTCAGCAGCCGAGGCCTCAAGCTGGAGCCGGCCTCAGAGCTAAAGCCGGCTCTCAGTTCCAGTGACAGCCATAGAAAGGAAATAAATCCCAGAAAAAAAAAAAAGATAAAAAGGAGATGCTGGGAGCTTCAGTCACCCGCTAGCCTGAAAACGGCCCTCAGCCCCTCACCCAGACTAGACAGGCACCATAATGGGACCCCCACCCTGAAGGGGGTGTGACCAGCTGCAAACAGCCATCATTTCCTCATCCAGGCTGGCCAGGCACCCCAGTTGGGACCCCCACCCTGATCCGGGACACTCTTCAGGGCAAACCAGCCGGCCCCCACCTGTTCATCAGGCCTCTATCCTATATAGTAAAAGGGTAATATGCAAACTGACCCTAACAGCAGAAGGACTGGGAATGACTGGTCACTATGACACACACTGACCACCAGGGTGTAGACGCTCAATGCAGGAGCTGCCCTCTGGTGGTCAGGGCGCTCTCACATGGGAGGAGCTCTGCTCAGCCACAAGCCAGGCTGATGGCTGCCAGTACAGCAGTGGTGGTGGGAGCCGCTCCTGCTTCCTCAGCAGTGCTACGGATGTCCAACTACAGTTTAGGCCTGCTCCCTGCTGGCAAGTGGACATCCCCTGAGGACTGCCGGGCTGCCAGAGGGATGTCTGATTGCCATCTTAGGCCCAATCCCCGGGGAGTGGGCCTAAGCCAGCAGGTGGTCATCCCCTGAGGGTTCCCAGACTGCGAGAGGGCACAGGCCAGGCTGAGGGACCACCCCCCCGCCCCCCAAGTGCACAAATTTTTGTGCACCGGGCCTCTAGTTAATATATAAATACAGCTATGATTTGGTACTCATATTAGGACATCACACTACAGTAGAACTAGTTATGAAATCATGTTCAACATTTTTATAAATATCAAGTGAATAAAGTTTAAGTTTCTGGTTAGAAACAGAAGAAAAAAATGTTATTTTGTTATGATGCAGTTTTAACAGAAAATAATCAGAAAAGCATTTACTTTGATTTTAATGTTTCAAAGGAGTGTTGCAAATAAGTTAAGAGCTAGGACAAATACATTTTTAATTAAAACAACCAAGTTGATAGGATGTAGACTCTTTCTCAAGAGCAATTTCAAGGAAACCAATTTCAAATTAACATTTTACTGTGCAGGTCCTTAGTAATGTCTAACTGGAAACAGGGTACCTAGGACTGTAAAAGGGAGGATTCTGAATAATTTCAGTAGCTACGTCCACTAAGGTAGGCATCTCTGAGTTCTCATGGTATTTTTTTCTCCTTTCCTAAATGACCAAACCACTAATATAACATCAATATTTATATTTAATAGAGAAACAGTATTTTCCTCAAAAATCTAAAAGAAAGAAATAATAAATCAACTTCAAAACTTGTTTGAACAAATGCTGAATTACATCATTCAAATTGAAGAGTGAACTTATCACAGCAAAATGGTATAGCCCTAACTAGCTAAATCCTTCCTATATCAAGGCATTTTCATTGATGGCATTCCTTCTGGGTGGATTATTAATTATTAACAGACCAATTAGGATAGGATGAGGGTAAGCCAGGAAGGAAGAAAAACAAGTGCAGTAAATTTTATTGCTCAAACACATATAATGATATATTTTTTTTGTTTCGTATATTCTTACTTCAAGGAACTTATACTATTATTTTAAATTTCTTTTTATAAGCATTCAGGGCATAGTAATGGCAAAGCCTCAGATAGCCTAAGCAATGACTTGGACTCTGGAGGCATGGAAGTCCCAGGGAAAAGGGAAGAATCCTAAAGTTATATCTACAGTTTAGGATAAAAGGGTTTAACTATTTAACAATTTACTGACATTATAAATGACTGTAGATTTTTCAACATTAAAAAAATGCCCAAGGATTAAAAATGGCAGCAGAGTAAGTAGATGCTGCACGGACATGCTCCAAGAAACAAACTGGTATTACAACTAAAATACAGAAAAACTTTTTGAATAATCAACAGAAAACTCGCTGGAGAGAACCCTGACACTTAAGGACCGAAAGTGGAGACTGCATGGAGACCAGCAGGAGGGGTGGAGGCAAAAGGACTGGCTGGGTGCCCACAGACAGCAACTGAAGGCCTGGAGAGATATCTCAGATGTGGGGGGTTGCCACTGAGAACTCTGGGATCTAATCCTGAAGCTGGGCAGCCAAACATAGAGCACCAAAACTGAGGAGGGTTCCCACAAACATCAGGCTGTGATAAGCAGCAGGGTGCTGTCTGCCAGAGTAACAGCTGAAAACATGGATCATTCACAAACATAAACCACATGTTAGGACACAAAACAAGTCTCTACAAGTCCAAGAAGATCAAAATCATATCAAGCATCTTCTCAGTTCACAGTGAAATGAAATTAGAAATCAACTACAGGAAAACACACAAAACATTCAAACACATGAAGGCTAAATAGCATGTTATTAAACAATGAATGGGTTACCAAGGAGATCAAGAAAGAAATAAAAAACTTCCTAGAAACCAATGAAAATGAACACACAACCCCAAATCTCTGGGACACAGCAAAAGCAGTCCTGAGAGGGAAGTTCATATATAGCACGACAGGTATACCTCAAAAAAAAAAAAAATCAACAATAAACTATTTAAACCTACAACTTAAAGAAATAGAAAGAAAACAACAAGAAAAGTTCAGACCAAGTAGAAGGAAGGAAATAATAAAGATTAGAGCAGGAATAAATAACACAGAGACTAAAAAAACTATACAAAAAAATCAACGAAAGCAAGAGTTGGTGCTTTGAAAGGATAAACAAAATTGATAAACTGTTAGCCAGACTCATCAAGAAACAAAGAGAGAGGACCTAAATAAATAAGATCAGAAACGAAAGTGGAGGAGTAACCACTAACACCACAGAAATACAAAGGATTGTAAGACAATATTATGAACAACTATATGCCAACAAGCTGGACAATGTGGATGAAACAGACAAATTCCTAGAAAAATACAATCTCCAAAAATGAATCAGGAAGAATAAAAAACCCTGAATAGACCAATAACAACTGATGAAATATAAGCAGTAATCAAAAAACTTCTACCAAACAAAAGCCCAGGTCCAGACGGTTTTACAGGGGAGTTTTACCAAACATTCAAAGAAGAACTAACATCTATACTTCTCAAACTATTTCAATAAATCTAAGAGAAAGTAATACTTCCAAACTCTTTTTATGAGGCCAGCATTATCCTAATTCCAAAACCTGATAAAGACAGTACAAGGAAAGAGAATTACAGGCCAATGTCCCTGATGAACATAGATGCTAAAATCCTCAACAAAATATTAGCAAATCACATCCAACAATATATTAAAAAGATCATACACCAGATCAAGTGGGATTTATTCCAGGGATGCAAAACTGGTACAAAATTTGCAAGTCAATAAACGTGATATATCACATAAGCAAATTGAAAGACAAAAGTCACATGATCATATCATACATGCAAAAAAAAAAAATTCAACAAAATGCAACACCCATTCTCTTTTTTTTTTTTTTAAATATATTTTATTGATTTTTTACAGAGAGGAAGGGAGAGAGATAGAGAGTTAGGAACATCGATGAGAGAGGAACATCAATCAGCCGCCTCCTGCACATCTCCCATGGGAGATGTGCCCGCAACCCAGGCACATGCCCTCGACCGGAATCGAACCCGGGACCCTTCAGTCCGCAAGCCGACGCTCTATCCACCGAGCTAAACTGGTTTTGGCACCCATTCTCTTTTTTAAAAAATATATTTTATTAATTTTTTACAGAGAGTAAGGGAGAGGGATAGAGAGTTGAAAACATCGATGAGAGAGAAACAATGGATCAGCTGCCTTGTGCACACCCCCTACTGGGGATGTGCCCGCAACCAAGGTACATGCCCTTGACCAGAATCAAACCTGGGACACTTCAGTTCGCAGGCCGACGCTCTATCCACTGAGCCAAACCAGTCAGGGCAGCAACACCCATTCTTGATAAAAACACTCAGCAAAGTGGTAATAGAGGGAGCATATCTCAACATGATAAAAGCCATATATGACATATACCCATTATCATACTCAGTGGGAAAAAACGAAAACCATTTTTCCTAAGAACAGGAACAAGACAGGGATGCCCACTCTCACCACTCCTGTTAGACATAGTACTGGAAGTGCTAGCCATAGCGATCAGCCAAGAAGCAGAAATAAAAGGCATCCAAATTGGAAAAGAAGAAATAAAACTGTCATTATTTGCAGATGACATGATATTGTACACAGAAAACCTCAAAAACTCCATAAAAAACTACTAGACTTAATAAATGAATTTGGCATTGTAGCAGGATACAAAATCAACACCCAGAAATCTATGGCTTTTTTATACACCAATAATGAATTCACAGAAAGAGAAACTAAAAAAACAACCCAATTTACCATTGCAACAAAAAATATTAAGATACCTAGGAATAAACTTAAGTAAAAGACCTTTACCCAGAAAACTACAGGATGTTGAAAACAAAAGAGAGAGGAAGACAAACAAATGGAAGAATATACCATGTTCATGAATTGGTAGAATCAACATCATTAAAATGTCTATACTACCCAAAGCAATCTATAAATTCAATGCAATCCCCATTAAAATGCCAACGGCATACTTCAAAGACATAGAATGAACTCTCCAAAAATTCATCTGGAATAAAAAAAGACCCCAAAAAGCTGCAGCAATTTTGAGAAAAAAGAACAATGTTGGAGGGATCATAATACCAGATATCAAACTATACTACAAAGCCACTGTTCTCAAAACTGCCTGGTATTGGCACAAGAAAAGACCTATAAACCAGTGGAAAAGAACAGATAACCCAGAAATCAACCCAAGCCATTATGCTCCAATGAATATTTGACAAAGGATGGAATGTTCTAAAGATGTCATAAAGTCCATCTGTTCTAGTGAGTAGCTTAGGATTACTGTTTCTTTCCTAATTTTTTGTCCAGAGGACTTATCCAGTGATGTTAATGGGGTATTAAAGTTTCCTACTATGACAGTATTGTTGTCAATCTCTCCCCTGATACCTTCCAGAAGTTTTTCTTATGTATTTGGGTGCTCCAGCATTGGGAGCATATATGTTTACCAGAGTTATATTCTCTTGTTGTATTGATCCCTTTAAAATTATGAAGTGGCCTTCCGTGTCTCTTGTTATGGTCTCCACTTTGAGGTCTATTTTGTCAGATATAAGTATTGCTACCCCAGCTTTTTTTTTCATTTCCATTTGCCTGATGAATATTTTTCCATCCTTTCACTTTCAGTCTGTGTGAGTCCCTTGTTCTGAGGTGGGTCTTCTGTAGACAGCATATATATGGGTCATGTTTTCTTATCCATCAGTCCGTCGATGTCTTTAGATTGGAGCATTTAGTCTATTTATGTTTAATGTTATTATTGACAGGTACTAGCTTGTAGCCATTTCTGTACTTTATGCCTGTGTTCCTCCTCCATTTCTATTTCTTCTTTTTACAGCATTCCTTTTAGCATTTCTTGCATTGCTGGCTTGGTAGTGATAAACTCTGTTAGCATTTTTTTTGTCTGAGAAGCTCCTGATTTCCCCTTCAATTTTGATTGATAGTCTTGCTGGATAGAGTATTCTTGGATTCAGTCATTTGCTTTGCATCACTTTGTATACTTCATTCTTTTTCCCTTCTAGCTTGGTGTGTTTCTGTTGAGAAATCATTAGATAATCTGATGGGGGATCCTTTGTAGGTAACTCTCCATCTCTCTCTTGCAGCCTTTAAGATTCTTTGTCGTGAACATTTGCCATTGTAATTATGATGTTTCTTGGTGTGGGTCTTTTGGGATTCATCTTGCTTCGGACTCTGTACTTGAGTGACTTTTTCCTTTCCCATATCAGGGAAGTTTTCTGTCATTATTTCTTCAAATAGATTCTCTAATCCAGTGGTTCTCAACCTTCCTAATGCCGTGGCCCTTTAATACAGTTCCTCATGTTGTGGTGACCCCCAACCATAAAATTATTTTTGTTGCTACTTCATAACTGTAATTTTGCTACTGTTATGAATCGTAATGTAAATATCTGATATACAGGATGTATTTAGGCGACCCCTGTGAAAAGGTCGTTCGACCCCCAAAGGGGTCGAGACCCCCAGGTTGAGAACCGCTGATCTAATCTGGAACCCCTATTATGCATACTAGTATGTTACCTTGTTTTGTGTTGTCCCAAAGCTCCCTTAGGCTCTCCTCCTGCTTTTTAAATTTTTTTTTCTCTAGTTGCTATTCAGATTGGGCTTGTTTCTATATCTTATCTTCTAACTCAGTAATTCGGTCCTTTGCTTCTCCTAGTCTACTGTTGAAACCTTCCATAGCGTTTTTGATTGTAGCTATACCATTTTTGATTTCTTCCTGAATTTTTGCACAGGTTGTTGATTTTCTCATCCATATGGTTTATGAACTAACTGTATGACCATTATTCTGAATTCTTTCTGTCATACTGCATGCCGCTGTTTCACTTATTTCCTTTCTTGGTGATTCCTTCTTTTCTTTCCTCTGGGGATTGTTTTGTTGTCTCCCCATTCTAACTATCACTAGAAAGTCCAAAAGGCAAGTTGCGGGGGCCTGAACCGTGTGCACTGGGAGCATCGCACCACCTGAGTGTCACTGGAGAGCTCTGACACCAAGGCGTGTGGCTGCCGTGGGTCGGTGGGAGCCATGCACGCTGAGAATCAGTCATCAGTGCTCAGTGCTGCCTCTCGTGTGGAGAATCAGGGTGCCCGGTCTACTTGGAGAGCCGGGTTGCACAGCCACTCTGTGTCAGGGGGAGGCCCACTCCTGCGCCGTGGGAACCAGACTCCTGTATGAGGGCCCAGAGTTGAAATCAGGTAGCAGAGCGCCCTGTTTTGGAGGGAGGCCCACTCCTGCACCATGGGAAACAGAATCCTGTGTGTGTACAAGTCCAGAGTCAAAGTTAATTTGCACAGTCGCCCTGTGTTGGCAGAAGGACTGCTCGCACAGAGTGGGTCTGGCAGGTCCTATGCCACCGCAGCGGGCTGTCGGGGAGGGAGATGGGCTCTGTGACTCACAGAAATCTGCAGCTGGGATGTCTGGACTCTTGGTGTCCATGGGTCTGCATTTGTGGTGGCAGGTCTTTGTCCCGAGTGGTTGTAAGATCCTGGATTGCGTCTGAGACCAGATTGGGAAGTGGTGAGGCTGGAATCCAAGTCACAAGTAGTCCTGTTCTTCAAGATGGCATGCTCTCTGTGCCCGCCCCAGAGTATGGGGCAGTGGGGTTATGCAACCCAAGACAGACCAGTCTGGCAGCCCCCTGGAAGACCCGCAGTATCTAACTATCCCTAGCTCTGTCTCTGTCTCTGTCTGTCTGTCTCTCTGTCTCTCTGTCTCTCTCTCTCTCACACACACACACACACACACACACACACACACCACACACTCCTCTATTGCTCCCTCACTCTCTCACACATTCTCTCTCCCTGCCTTCTTGCCGGTCGCTATCTTTTTTCCAGTGCCAGTGAATATTTAATTATTTATTGGATGATCCTGTTAAAAGCATTGCTCAGAAGAAAAAAAAAGAAAAAGAGCGTTGCTCAGGCATATCAAACTAGACCCGTGCCAATTTAACATCTTTTTCCATTACAAATTTGTTCTCCTTTCTATATCTCATCTGTTGTATATCATTTAAATCTGACTTTCTTTCCAGATATGCCTGTAGCTAAAACATCTCTATCCAATTGGTCATTTATTTCTACTATTTCTACTTATAAGATGTGCCCCAAATTTGATCCTCCACTCACTGCCAATATTTTAGTTCAGGACTTCATTATTTTCACTTGGATTACTGCAATAACCTGGGAAACAGACTCCCGTGTGTGTGCAAGTCCAGAGTCAAAGTTAACTGCATGCCTCTGTTTCACTTATTTCCTTTCTTGGTGATTGCTCTTTTTCTTTCCTCTGGGGATTGTTTTATTGTCTCCCCATTCTAACTATCACTAGAATGTCCCAACGCCAAGTTGCGGGGGTGGGAGAGAGACCTGGTCTCTGGGTACTCAGTCTCTATTTCTCATCTGTTCTCTATCCTTGCTCATAAAAACATTTTCTAAAACATAAATTTAATCACCTCACTTCACTTGTTACAAGTAAATTGGCTATAGCAGATCTTAAAAAAGTGAAGACAATTAAATGCCATCCAAATAAAAAGCAACTTATTTCTTAACATGATTAAAAAATATATGGAAATGACTGGATAATACATGGCATGTTGTTTCTCAAAACTTTTTTTTAAATGTAAACCATTTAATTCTAAATCAAATCACTTTCCCAACAGTGAAAATTAGCAACTGTTCAAGGTATGCCACTGTACATGGTGACCTTTTCTGTCTGTGGCTGGGACCTGATCCTGACCCACAAAGGCAGCAGGAGTAGGAGTAGTAACTAAGAACATAGAAAACACACACAAATGAAAGGAAAACTGCCCTGGCAGGGGGCAAGGTGGTGAGCCTGCAGAGGGGTGGCGAGAAGGGGGCTCTATTTCAGGTTGGGCCAGCAGTGCCAAATCGGCTTTCCTGCCCCAGCTCCTGGCAGAGGATGAGTGGGGACCTAGAAGATTAAAATCAAAGGGCAGGTAGCCAACCTGGCTTTGCTACTTGGTTCCTAGGATACCACTGTTGGTAGAGCTCATCTGGGCTCACTTCCTTTGATTCCAAGTGATTTATACCTTTTTATTTTATTTATTTATTTATTTTATTTTATTTTTTTTAATATATTTTTTTATTGATTTTTTACAGAGAGGAAAGGAGAGAGATAGAGAGCCAGAAACATCGATGAGAGAGAAACATCGATCAGCTGCCTCCTGCACATCTCCCACTGGGGATGTGCCCGCAACCCAGGTACATGCCCTTGACCGGAATCGAACCTGGGACCTTTCAGTCCGCAGGCCGACGCTCTATCCACTGAGCCAAACCGGTTTTGGCGATTATACCTTTTTAAATCCACACCTGAGGATATATTTTTATTGACTTTAGAGAGAAATGGAGAGAGAGAGAGAGAGAGAGAGAGAGAGAGAGAGAGAGAGAGGGAAACATCGATTGGTTGCCTCTCTTATGCATCCTGATCAGGGATCGAACTTGCAACCTG